>NC_089505.1:246336140-247016353 GCF_036850995.1 Saccopteryx leptura
TTTTATTGCAGTCAGCTTGAGAAGCTCAGCTCACATAGATATGTGGTTGAAAATGGGAGCAATGTCAAAATAGCTTTGTTGGCCAGAATGGTGAACTCCTTGGCAACAGAACCAAAAACTGTCCAAAGGAAGATCAGCAAACTTTAGCTTTAAAGTTAGATAAGATTGTGATGCATTGTGGTGCATTGTATATCACCCTCTGCAGGGGCCTCTTTTAAAAAGAAAAAGGTCAAATATCTATATACACCATCAGGATAGACATAACCAGCTGAGGCTGAGGCTTCATCTAATGGTGGCAACATTTACCTCCAGTCCTGACCAGGATTAGAAATCGGGACCATGGGGAGGAGTAGCAGCTTCAACTACTCGCTGAGGCCACACAATGACAAGTGCGCAGCAGCCCTAGAGGGGACCTTCCTGGGTGTGGATGAGAGGCGGCCTACTATTGGTTCATCGCTAGTGGTCGGGATGAATCCTAGAAGGTAATTGGTCAAAGAGCGTTCCCTGTGCCTCCACTCTTCCTGTCGCTGATAGCTGGAGGGATTGTGAGGGGAATGTTTGTGTTCGGATGGAGGTGGCTGGCGGCAGGCCGGATAAATAGCCTCCATGGGCCATATCCGGCACGCGGGCTGTAGTTTGGGGACCCATGTTTAATTTCCCCACGGCACACCTGACCATGTCTCACAGCACACTAGTGTGCTGCGGCACACTGGTTGAAAAACACTGGCCTAGAGAACTTAGCTGTCTTCTCCTGCACTCTCCAGTCTCTTCATCCACACTTCTCCAAACTTCTCAGCCCCTAAGGCAGGGGTCTCAAACTCGCGGCCTGCAGGCCGCATTTTGTGCAGCCCGCAGACTAATCCACGAAGTTCAAAATATTTTGGATAAAATTAAGTAAGCCTAGGGGCCTACTTGTATTTTTCATTTCTCTAGCATCCTAGCTAGATATTAGCTTAGTTAACAGCAGTTGTGATGCGAACTACAGTTTCTGGTCATTTTGTGACACTGAGTAAACTGCATGTACGATTGTGCTTGTTGTACTGATTTTTTTTTGTTTTCAACTGCAGTGAGAAAAGTGTTGCATAACAGTTGCCTTTTGTAGACCTAGTGCGGCCCGCCGAACGGCTGTGATCTTGCTCTGCGGCCCACATGCTGAGTTGAGTTTGAGACCCCTGGCCTAAGGTTTCACAGTCCCCAGCCACTTGGGCCACTGGGACCACAGAACCAACTAAGTATCTGTCCTTGCTTTAGTCACAGTGAAGGTATAAGTCTCTGAGAGTGTAAGATGAATGAGTGAAGATGCTGGAGGGGACCAGAGGTGACCAGAGGTGGCCAAAGGCAGAATGCTAAGGTATACTCGTTAGCTCCTATAAAGATGAAGGTGGAGGGGGAAGAGAAGAGCCAGGAACCAAGCAGTTCCTAGGCTTAGGGAAATAAAGCAGGACCCAGCCCACTGGTTAAATGGCCTGTGATGACTAGGCAGGCAGAATTACCCTGACAGCAAAGGCAGGTGGCTTTGCCTGACCACGTGGTGGCGCAGTGGATAGAGCATCGGACTGGGTTGCGGAGGACCCAGGTTCGAGACCCTGAGCTCGCCAGCTTGAGCACAGGTTCATCTGGTTTGAGCAAAGGCTCACCAGCTTGGACCTGGGGTCGCTGGCTTGAGCAGGGAGTTACTTGGTCTGCTGAAGGCCCACGGTCAAGGCACATATGAGAGAGCAATTAATAAACAACTAAGATGTCACAACAGGCAACAAAAAACTGATGATTGATGCTTCTCATCTCTCTATTCCTGTCTGTCTGTCCCTGTCTATCCCTTTCTGACTCTCTCTCTGTCTCTAAAAAAAAAAAAAAAAGGCAGGTGGCTTTAAGAGACCAGAGGAAACTATGTGGCTCTGGAACCAGATTTCCTAGATTCAAATCCTGGTTCCTCCAGGTATTACCTGTGTAACCTTAGAAAAATATTGAACCTCTCTGTAGCTTGGTTTCTGTAAAGCCCATTGCCACGGCCACCATCACAGCTGCCTGGCCCATGCAGGTTCACATTTAATTCGAACAGACAGTAATGAAACAACGGAGCCATGAACTGGTGGGCCATCTTTAATATTAGCTTGCACCCGGCAAGCAAGTAAAAACACACACTGGGCTCCAAAACCCACTCATTCAGTGCTCACAAAGCTACTGACTTATCCGAGTTTCCTAGAATCAAAGGTTTCTAGCTCACTAGCCTTATTCACCTCTGTTCCCCATCTCCTTCCTTCTCCCTGCACACGCTCTGCACATACTGGCTCCTCACTCAGCACTCCACCATCTTGGCTGCTTCTCCTGGTCTTCTCTATGTGACCTTTTTCTGCTCTCCTCTCTGCTCTCTGCTCTAATGCTAATCTCAGGAACCAAGAGTGAGCAAGCTCCCAGTCTGCCCCACTTTATAGTGTAGAAATCCAAACCTTTAATCCAATATACAAACAAGGAAGTCTCTGATACAAAGTCAGTTATCTGAGGCATATTGGGATTCCTCATGAGAGTGCACCACTCTACATCATTGTAAAGCCAGAAGCCAGGGCTATCAGGGCCGCCATCACAGCCGCCCAGCCCATGCAGGTTCGCATTGGATTCGGACAGTCGGTAAAGAAACCATGGAGCCAAAAACTGGTGGGCCATAGCCTTTAATCTAGCTTGCACCCGGCGGGCAAGTAAAAATACACACTGGGCTCCAAAACCCAGTCACACTCAGTGCTCACAAAGCCACTGACTTATCCGAGTTTCCTAGAATCAAAGGTTTCTAGCTCACCAGCCTTCTTCTCCTCAGTTCCCCATCTCACTCAGCACTCCGCCATCTTGGCTGCTTCTCCTGGCCTCCTCCACGTGGCCTCCTTTAGCTGCTGGCTCTACTCTCTCCGCTCTCTCATGCTAACCTCAGGAAACAAGAGCCAAGTCCCGTTCTGCCTCCATTTTATAGTGTAGAAATCCAAACCCTTAATCCAATATACATAATAGGGAAGTCTCTAATACAAAGTCACCCTCTGAGGCATGATAGGATTGTACCGCCCTACATCAAAAAGGGTAGGAAAGGCTTAATCCCAAAACCAAGCCCCAGGCTACAAGGATTCCGCCTGCCTTTAGCCCACCCCAACACACATTAATATCACCTGGGCAACGGCCTCCTCGTGTTATCTTTAACAAAGTGAGCATAATACATTTTATCTGCCCAACAATCCACCCCTATGCTCACGTTACTACCCACAATCTATACCACCAGCATCCCTGTGCAAGGAAATTAGAACATTACACAAATTACAACAGCAGAAATCATACAGTTTCAACAATTACAAAGGTACACTTCACCAGTCTCTGAGCACTTAGCCCAAAGCGCAAAATGTCCTCGGCCTTCCTTCTAGCCATCGGAAAAGCTTCCCGGGGTGGGGGAGTGCTTTCAGCAAAGCCACCCCCCACCCCCATCAGGGTATTTCACATTGTCCAAAATCCATAATCTGTAAGTCCATCCAACAAAGGAGCCAATGCCCACTCCGGTCGTAGTCCAGGAAATCAGTCCACACACATGGGGCATCAGCCACCCCCCTCATTCCTGCCGTCCTGGCAGGTCTTACACTGTCCCAAAGAGGGGCACATGGCAATGGCAGTCAGCATTTCCATCTTGGCTCTGGAGAGCATGATAACGTTCGTCCTATGTCCCCAAGATTGCAGACCTACCAGGGCTGTAGTAGGTGCTCCTTCCAGCTGGGCTCTCATCTTCTGGAGACTGCGGATTGCAACTCCAGTCCGATTCTCCTCATCCTCCAAAGAGGGACTGAAAACACCAGCTCCGGCTGCCGGGCTCGAGCCTCCGTCTGCCGCCGCCTTCTGTTCCGCAGACCTTGCAGCTCCGGGCCCGGCCTCAGCTTCAGCCTCAGCCTCAGCCTCAGCCCTGGCCTCCTGCCGCTGCTGGCTCTCCGCAACATCCAGGGCAAGCTGCAACTCACGAACCTCTGAATCCTCCTCCAGCGTTTGCTCCATTTCCAGGCGAATCTCGAACACCTGGTTGGCCTCCGCCTCCAGCATTTCCTCCAGCTCCAGGGTCAGCATCGGTTTCTCCTGCGTTTGCTCCAACTCCTTCTGCTGCTCGGTTTGCAGGTCCCAGGCAGCCTCTTTCACAGAGCTCTTGGTTTCCTCACGCATGGCTGTAAAAGTCAGCCAGCCTACAATCCCCAAAAGGACAGCCATGGGGAACCCTAAAACTAGCCAGTCCTCTACTCCACCACTCAAAGGCTCCTTGCCGATCTGTATCGAATCCTGCCACAGACTACGCCAAATGTAAAGCCAGCAGGCAGGGCCGGGGCCACTATCACAGCCGCCCAGCCCATGCAGGTTCGCATTGGATTCGGACAGTCGGTAAAGAAACCATGGAGCCAAAAACTGGTGGGCCATAGCCTTTAATCCTATCTTGCACCCAGCGGGCAAGTAAAAATACACACTGGGCTCCAAAACCCAGTCACACTCAGTGCTCACAAAGCCACTGACTTATCCGAGTTTCCTAGAATCAAAGGTTTCTAGCTCACCAGCCTTCTTCTCCTCAGTTCCCCATCTCACTCAGCACTCCGCCATCTTGGCTGCTTCTCCTGGCCTCCTCCACGTGGCCTCCTTTAGCTGCTGGCTCTACTCTCTCCGCTCTCTCATGCTAACCTCAGGAAACAAGAGCCAAGTCCCGTTCTGCCTCCATTTTATAGTGTAGAAATCCAAACCCTTAATCCAATATACATAATAGGGAAGTCTCTAATACAAAGTCACCCTCTGAGGCATGATAGGATTGTACCGCCCTACATCAAAAAGGGTAGGAAAGGCTTAATCCCAAAACCAAGCCCCAGGCTACAAGGATTCCGCCTGCCTTTAGCCCACCCCAACACACATTAATATCACCTGGGCGAAGGCCTCCTCGTGTTATCTTTAACAAAGTGAGCATAATACATTTCATCTGCCCAACAATCATGCAATCAATCAAGGGTGTGGGGAAAAGCTTAGTCTTAAAACTAAGCCTTAGGCTATAACCACCCTGCCTATTTACAGCCTGTCCCTCACACCCAATGCAAACTATAAGCGGGCAAACATATATCGTATTTAAAAACTTATTTGACCAACAAATTTCTTTGCTTTATCTTATGTATTTTTTTTTTTTTTTTTTTTTGAGAAAGAGAGATGAGAGACAGACAGGAAGGAAGAAATGAAAAGCATCAACTTGTGGTTGCAGCACTTTAGTCGTTCATTAATTCTTTCTCATATGTGCCTTGACTGGGGTGGGGGCACTCCAGCCCAGCCAGTGACCCCTTGCTCAAGCCAGCAGCCTTGGGCTCAAGCCAGCGACCTTGGGGTCATGTTTATGATCCCACGCTTAAGTTGGCAACACTGCGCTCAAACTGGTAAAACCACACTCAAGCTGGATGAGCCTGCGCTCAAGTCGGCGACCTCAGGTTTCGATCCTGGGTCCTCAGCATCCCAGGTCCACACTCTATCCACTGTGCCACCACCTGGTCAGGCTATCTTGTGTATTTTTAATCATGATAAATGTAAAGCCAGAAGCCATGGCCACTACCATCACAGCAGCCTGGCCCATGCAGGTTTGCATTGGATTTGGACAGTCGATAAAGAAACAACGGAGCCAAAAACTGGTGGGCCATTATTTTTAATCCTAGCTCGCACCCGGTGGGCAAGCAAAAAACACACACTGAGCTCCAAAACCCACTCACATTCAGTGCTCACAAAGCTACTGACTTATCCGAGTTTCCTAGAATCAAAGATTTCTAGCTCACCAGTCTTATTCACCTCTGTTCCCCATCTCCTTCCTTCTCTCTCCACAAACTCTGCACAAACTGACTTCTCACTCAACACTCCACCATCTTGGCTGCTTCTCCTGGCCTCCTCCACGTGGCCTTTCTCTGCTCTCCTCTCTGCTCTCTAATGCTAATCTCAGGAACCAAGAGAGCAAGCTCCCATTCTGCCCCTATTTTATAGTGTAGAAATCCAAAACTTTAATCCAATATACAAAATAGGGAAGTCTCTAATACAAAGTCACTTATCTGGGGCATGATGGGATTGTACCACCCCACATCAAAAAGGGTGGGAAAGGCTTAATCCCCAAACCAAGCCCCAGGCTACAAGGATTCTGCCTGCCCACAGTCCACAGAGACAAACATTAATATCACCTGGGCAATGGCCTTCACGTGGGCAGCACCATCTTTAACAAAGTGAGCATAATACATTTTATCTGCCCAACAATAAACTATACATAAAATTTACTATTTTAACATTTTAAGTGTACAGTACAGTGGCATTAAGGACATTCACACTGTTTCGTAACCATCACTACCACCCATCTCCAGAGCTTTTTCATCTTCCTAAGCTGAAACTCTGGACTCATTAAACACTGACTCCTCATATCCCTCTTCCCTATACCAACTGCCATTTTACCTTCTGCAACTTGAGCGCAGGCTCGTCCAGCTTGAGTGTGGGTTCACCAGCTTGAGCGCAGTGTTGCCAACTTGAGCATGGGATCATAGACATGACCCCAAGGTCGCTGGCTTGAGCCCAAGGCTGCTGGCTTGAGCAAGGGGTCACTGGCTGGGCTGGAGTGCCCCCACCCCAGTCAAGGCACATATGAGAAAGAATTAATGAACGACTAAAGTGCTGCAGCTACAAGTTGATGCTTTTCATTTCTTCCTTCCTGTCTACCTTATGAATTTGACTGCTCAAGATACCTCAAATGAGTGGAATCATACAATATTTGTGTCTGCCTTATTTCACTTCACATAATGTGTGGTAAGGTACCAGAGAATTAAAAAATTAATATTAATATTTTAGAAGGAAGAGTCAGGTTTCTTGCCCCCTCCTCCCTGTGGAGAAAGGAGAGAGGAATATGGGAGTTTCCTGGCTTACAAGGACATACTGAGAGAAGAAACCCCCTTTTTACTCAGAAGCTTAAAAGGCATTTTATTTATTTTTTTCAGAGACAGCGAGAGTCAGAGAGAGGGATAGATAGGCACAGACAGACAGGAATGGAGAGAGATGAGAAGCATCAATCATCAGTTTTTCATTTGGACACCTTAGTTGTTCATTGATTGCTTTCTCATATGTGCCTTGACCGTGGGCCTTCAGCAGACCGAGTAACCCCTTGCTCGAGCCAGCAACCTTGGGTCCAAGCTGGTGAGCTCTGTTCAAACCAGATCAGCCGCGCTTAAGCTGGTGACCACGGGGTCTCAAACCTGGGTCCTCCGCATCCCAGTCTGACACTCTAACCACCGTGCCACCACCTGGTCAGGCTTAAAAGGCATTTTATAATTTAGGCCAAGCATTCAGAGAGATTTTGTGAATATGATTTTTATACTGTGTGTGATTTACACCAGCTAAAGATGGCCACCGCGTTCCTGCTTAGGAAGGGCTGTTACATTGTAAACGGAGAGGTTTTTGTACTTGGTTTTGAGTGAAAAGAGGAAGGAGACTTGGACCCCATCCCTTCCCACACCTGTAAGGAAGATGGTAAACAGTTAGCCAGGTGCGGGGGAAGGGAAGAGGGATTTAAGAAACCCTTTCCTCTCTCCTTTTTTTCTCCTTAATGGGCGATTTACAAACGCTTATTCTCTGACATCATGTAAGCCCCCTCTCCATCCTGAAACCGTGTGATTGATGTATGTACCTCTAGACCCGTGATGGCGAACCTATGACACACGTGTCAGCACTGACATGCGTAGCCATTTTTGATGACATGTGGCCACACGCGACCGCATGAGAGAAGTATGGGGCTGCATGCCAAGAAGGACGTTTCATCCTCAGCTCCTGCATGGCCAGGTGCAGTAGCCGAGGATAAAACATTTGCTGTAGTATAGACACTCTGTGCCGGAGGTCTGTAGGCCAAAACAACAGAACTCCGGCAAGAGCGTCTAGTTCTGGGACTTCCGGTTAGGCCGTTAGGGGATCTTTGACCTCATTTCCGGCAGGCGGAGCAGGTTGCAGCCGAATGCCGCGGGGTACGCATCTCTGGGGGCCCTGTGATCGCCATTACCAGCAACCACATAACCACAGCAACCATTATCCAATCTACTGTTCTGAGGTGTCGTGGATTTCTAATTGACCATCATTACTGAGATAAGTGAGGGAGAGGATGGGAGAGGTGAGGGCCTGTGCTATGGGTGCCATTTCCCGCCATTAGAAATAGTGGCAGCTATCTTAATTTACATAAGATGCAACTTGCAGAATTTCAAGACAGCATCTGGGCTCAGGTGTTTGTCAACTTGAGGTCAAAGCTTGAGAATCTGGAAAGGTGCTGCTTGGAGAATCAAGAGGAGTGCCACTACGAACAGGAAATTTGGAGTGCCTGGAACCAATTACCAGACACTTTTAGCACCCTGAAAAATATAGCAATGGCTTTACTCACAATTTTTCCCTCTATGTACTTTTGTGAGACCTTATTGTCAGTGTTAAATAATATCAAAACTGCCTGACCAGGCAGTGGCGCAGTGGATAGAGCGTCAGATTGGGATGCGGACGACCCAGTTTCGAGACTTGGAAGTCGTCAGCTTGAACGCGGGCTCATCTGATTTGAGCGAAACTCACCAGCTTGGACCCAAGGTCGCTGGCTCGAGCAAGGCGTTTCTCGGTCTGCTGTAGCCACATGGTCAAGGCACATATGGGAAAGCAATCAGTGGACAGCTAAGGTGTTGCAACGAAAAACTGATGATTGATGTTTCTCATCTCTCTCCGTTCCTGTCTGTCTATCCCTATCTATCCCTCATTCTGACTCTCTCTCTCTCTGTAAAAATAAATAAATAAATAAATAATAATAATATAAAAACCAACAAAAGAAATAGATTGACAGATGAAGTTAATAGCGCTTGCTTGGGCTTGAAGTGTACAAAATACCACTAATAGGCAGGTTAGTTAAAGAATTCCCCCTCCCCCTCACCTATCTTAGTTCATGGCACTGCACACAAGTTAAATAATATCAAGACCAACAAAAGAAACCGACTGACAGATGAACAAAGAAGTCACTAAGCAGTTAAGTTAAATAATTAGTTTTTGGTTTATTAAATACAGTTATATATTACAATTATACATTTTTGTTATTTAAACTATAAATATCGCGAAATTATGTTTTTTTTTTCTCTAAATGACACACCACCCGAGTTATGCTCGTTTTTTTGGCGAATTTTGACATACCAAGCTCAAAAGATTGCCCATCACTGCTCTAGACAAAGGGATGGCAAATAGACACTGAAAGATTTGGGAATGTTTTTTAATATGTAAAACAACATTTTTCGCTATTGTGTTACCTTATAAGTTTTTTTTTTTTTTTTTTTTTTTTTTTTTTTTTACAGAGAGTCAGAGAGAGGGATAGACAGGGACAGACAGACAGGAATGGAGAGATGAGAAGCATCAATCATTAGTTTTTCGTTGCGTGTTGCGACACATTAGTTGTTCATTGATTGCTTTCTCATATGTGCCTTGACCGTGGGGCTACAGCAGACCGAGTAACCCCTTGCTTGAGCCAGCGACCTTGGGTCCAAGCTGGTGAGCTTTGCTTAAACCAGATGAGCCCGCGCTCAAGCTGGCGACCTGGCGACCTCGGGGTCTCGAAACTGGGTCCTCTGCATCCCAGTCTGATGCTCTATCCACTGTGCCACTGCCTGGTCAGGCATAATAAGTTTTAATATGTAAGAATGTCTTTTATAAATCCTATAGACAAATGTTATAAGCTTATTAATGATTGTGTCACAACTCCCCTCCTTCTTCCTTTCCCCCTACCCTGTATGTAATCCAGTGTATATAACTAGCCTCAGAGCTATATTGGACACTGCACGATTTGGGTCAGCTATATCCTATGTTTGTCATATGCAGCCAGCTTATTAATAAATCTCCTCCTATTAATAAAACCCCTCAAAAATTTATTTGGACTTGGTGTCTCTATGTAAACCCAGCGGAACGGTACTTTACAACAAATGTTGTCAAGATTCATCCATGTTGTAGCAGGTGTCAGAATTTCATGTCTTTTTAAGGCTTAGTAAAATTTCATTGTATTTATTTGCCACATTTTGCTTATGCAGTCATTTGTTGATGGATATTTGAGTTGTTTCAACTTTTTGACTACTGTGAATAATGCTGTTAAGAACACTGGTGTACAAATATCTCTTTGAGTACCTGCCTTTCAATACTCGTAGGTATACACCTAGGAGAGAAATTGATGGATCATATGGTATTTCTATGTTTAAATTTTTGAGGAATGTGTTTACTTTTATGCATGAAAAATATTATTCTGAATTGAGAAGCATGCCAAGGCTCTTGCTATACATACTCTATTTTTGTATACCTGTCTCCACCACTAGATGGGGGACTTCTTGACAAGGGTTGCCTTACTCCTTGTGCCCTGCCAGTAATTCTGAGGTGTAGTAAATGCATTCAGTGTCTAGTGGGTGCCTTGCATGCCCTGCACTGGGTAAATTGTAGGCACTACAGAGGTGCAGGCTGTACCCCATAGGAACTCAGCCAGAAGGAGAGTTAGGCTTGAGGATGACTGATCAAAGACGCACCAACTCCTGCCTGTGCATCTTTCCCAGATGTATAACCTCAGCCAAGGTAACCTTCCTTGGCCCCAGCTTCTCCATCCATGAAATGATCTACATTGAATCAATATTCATCATGAACATACTGCCTAGCCTTTAGCACAGTGCCTCATACACGTTAGGCACTCAATTGTCCTGTCCTTGTTACCTGCAGGACAAGAGAAAGCCCTGTAGAGAACCTGCCTGGAGGCTCTGGCCAGGTAGCTCAGTTGCTTCAAGTGTCATCTGGATCAAGGAACATAAAGAATCAACCAATGACGTCATAAATAAGCAGAACAACAAGTTGATGTCTTTCTTTCTCTCAATGTCTCTCTCCCTCTCTAAAAAGAAAAAGGGAAGGAGGGAAGGAAGTTAGGAAGGAAGGAAGGAAGGAAGGAAGGAAGGAAGGAAGGAAGGAAGGAAGGAAGGAAGGAAGGAAGGAAGGAAGGAAGGAAGGAAGGAAGGAAGGAAGGAAGGAAGGAAGGAAGGAAGGAAGGAAGGAAGGAAGGAAGGAAAAGAAAAGAAAAAAGAAAAGGGAAGAAAAGAAAAGAAAAGAACAGAAAATAAAAAAGAAAAGAAAAGAAACCTACTTGGAGGTTTCTGGCCTGATGTTTCTGGGGAGGGATCAGGAGGTCCTCCCCTGCCCTGGATCCCTCTCCAGGCTGACACGCGAGTGCACAGGGAGGGGTCGGAGGTTGCCTTCCGAGCCCCTGTGATGGCGCCGCATCATCGCTGCCCTGGACCATCCCGCTTCCTCCGGGTTGCCTCGCAGACCGTGTCCGGCCTAGGTGCAGCCCTGGGAAGCTGGCGACCCGCCAGCACGCGCCTCACGGGTCGGCAGCGGTTGGTCCTCCGCGCAGGTAGGCGGCGCTAATCTAGACCCAGCTTGGGGCGGCACTCGGGCCGGCTCCTCTCGGCCACGGCGCACGGCGGTCTGGTTGTCCGCGGGGCGGGGACGCGGCAGCGGTGGAGGCGGCTCCGTGTCGCCGGAGCCGGAGCGCGCAGGCCCGTCCCGGCGGTCCGCGGCCCGGCGGGGCGGGGGCGCCATGTGGTTCATGTACGTGCTGAGCTGGCTGTCGCTCTTCATCCAGGTGTCTTTCATCACGCTGGCCGTCGGTGAGAGTGCGCGACCCCGGCCTGCGCGGGTTCCCACCTTGGCATCTGTGCTCGCTGGGGGTCCAACAACGAGGGCGCGGGAGCAACCCCGAGACCCCTGCCCGGTGCTCCGGCCTTCGCATACCCCTTCCTGTCACGCCTAATCTTGCCCCTCCTGCTGACCCCAGCAGCCCAGCCTGACCGCGGCTCCTTCCAGGTGTCACAAAGTCCGCTCCAGCAGTGCCGGAGAGCGGCTCTCAGGTTCCCGGCGCCGGCGCACCGCCTACCGCCGCCGCGCCCACCCTCGGGAGCCGACCGCGCCGAGCTTTTACCCCACCACTACCACCGCCTTTTCGCCTGCGGCCCTTCGAACTTCTTACCCTGACTTTGACACGCTTCCCCTGTCCTGCTCGTTCCTACCTACTGTGGCTCTCCGCCGAGATCTCACCTCCTCCTAGAAGCCCTCCGCGTGGGGTTTGATGATCCAGCAGTGCCCCTGCTGTTTTTAAAATAGCATCTGTCACACTGGAATCGTCTGATTCTCCTTCTCCACCCCAATCCTCAGCTGTGTCAGAAAAGGGACATTGTCTTGACTGTATTCTCAGCACTCAGCCCAGCACCTCGCCCATATTAAGTCCCCAACAGATATTTATTGAATGAGTGAACGAAATTACCCTTTATGGGGTCAGAGGTTAGCAGAGTGCTGAGGCACCAGATACAGGTTTTCACTTTTATGAAATCTCTTTTTAGCTACCCTTATAAAATTTTACTTCTTCAGACTTTGGAGGGCAACACATAGGTGGTTTGGTTTGTTCCTTGCCTTCAGGAGTCCATGAGGGGTGATGGAGACCCAGCAGCAGAGAAAGGGATGACCATGATTGTGGGAGTGACCCTGGCTAATGTTCTCTCTGCTTGCTCCTCTTCTTGCCCCCACCCCCAGCCGCGGGACTCTACTACCTGGCAGAACTGATAGAAGAATACACAGTGGCCACCAGCAGGATCATAAAATACATGATCTGGGTAAGTGGCTGCTTCCCCCAGGGTCCACCCTCACTCTTTACAGTGCCTCAAAAGGAAGAAGTGGGGAAAGTGTGGCATGGATGGTGAGACCTCTGTCCTCACTATTTCCTGAGGGCACCACCCCTGCCTCCCTGCACTGTATCTTGTTCCCTGAGTCTGTTCTCCTGGGTCCAGGTCTTTCTTTGCTTCCTTCCCCAAGTGGCATTGCTTTATTGCAGACCCCATTCTCTGCTCCTTAAGGTGACAGCTGAATGCACATTTTCTGTTGACAGGACCATGGCTTTGCCTTTGCTTGGCTGTCTTTCACTGTCTCTAGCCCCTTGCTCTGCTCACAGCATTTAGAACTGAGAGTAACCTTAAGGACAGTTCTGAGTACTTATTCATTGCCTCCTTTCTCATTGGATCAAGTGATGTTTCCTAAGGGGGAGATACCTTCCCTGGCTCAGGCCCTGCCTTCCCCAGGTCTCATGGAAGCCTTCTCTTTCTGAAGATAAAATTCTTTCCAATTGATGTCAAGGCCACAGGAGTGACTGCTGGTGGATAGATTTCTGCCAGCTGCAGGAAAGGCTGGGGGTAGGGGTAGGAACACATTTGGACAGGAGTCCGTGCCTCTCGGGTCACCAGGTGTCAGCAGCTACTGGGCTTGGCCTGAGGTAGGGAGTTAATGGTGGAGACAAGTGGTGGCTCTCAGCTCTGGGTACAGAGGTCCAGCTCATGGGTGTTGTTATAGGAATTTGACCTTGATTTAACCAATTGTCATTTGTTAAGCACTGACAACTATAAGTCCTTCAGAACAGTATTTCCAAACTTCACATATAATTCATTATTGGGTTGTGTTATTAGTTCATTAGGTCATGATCAGCATAAAAAAATGGAATAAAAAAGACTAGAATTGAAATTTGAACTTTGATCATATATGTATGTGTATGTGTCAGGGTCATAGTATAAACGTTTTCTTACTGTGGGTTGTTGTCAGTCATTTTGAGAATGACATTTAAAGGTGCCACCCTTTGGGAGCTGAGAGCTAGTTGGGAGATCAGACCTGTGACCAAAACAGGGTGAAATTGAAGCATGAACCTAGTATTGCTCAAGTGGGCCAAGGGTTAATGAATCCAGGAAGACTGCCTGGAAGAGACTTCCTGCACTGTGTGCCTCTGGTTGTTTCAGTTCTCCACAGCTGTGCTGATTGGCCTCTACGTTTTTGAGCGCTTCCCCACCTGCATGATTGGCGTGGGCCTCTTCACCAACCTCGTCTACTTTGGCCTCCTCCAGACCTTCCCCTTCATCATGCCGACCTCGCCTAACTTCATCCTGTCGTGCGGTGAGAGGGGCAGAGTTGAGGCAGCTGAGGTGGTTGGATGTACCCAGCTCAGTCCATGGCACTGTAGGGGTTATGGAGAAAAGGGGCAAACAACTCAGGTCCTCCAGGAGCCCAAGCTGATTGGGAACATGGGGTTTTCACATGTGAGGAGCCTAGAGCCCGCCTTGGCTCACCTGACTTGGTTGAGCTGTGGGAGTGGGGGTGGGATACTCAGACAGGGAGGGTTTTCTCAGGGAGGTAAGTATGAAGAAGGTTTGGCAAGAGGGAAGAGATAGGCTTGCTGAGTAGTTAGAACTCCTAAGAAACCACTTACCCAGGGAAAGCCCAAAGCCCTTCTCTGGCAGGCAGGCAGCTCCCCAGCCAGCCCTCTGGCCCCGCATCATGAGGAAGACTGGAGTCTCATGACACTGTAGGCCCCCTCCAGACAGCTGCCTTGGGATTGACAAATGTGTCTGGAGGACCCTGGTCTTCTGGCTTTGCCCTGCCACCAGCCTCTGACCCTAGGGAGTCATTTCCCCTTTCTGGGCCTTCGTCTCTCCATCTGTTCAAAGATAATGTTTAGGAGACTCAGTTGGCACCTGGTAGGTACTTAGAGATATTTATAGATATTCACAGAAAAGGTGCTGGGAAGTATTTGGTTACCAGGATTGCCTTTTCTCCCCTTAATCATTGCTGGCCATCCTAGCCTTTGGTCAGGATCTCAGATGGAATCGAGGGTTTCACAGAGCTACTGTCCTATTGCTGTGGGAGAAGCTGGGAAGAAAATTATCCAAGAGGAGGGCACAGTGTTAAAGCTGGACCTGGTCTCCTCTGTGTGCCTTCGCGTGATTTTGCCAAAGGATTTGTTCTCCAGGGTTTGGTGTGGGGAGACCTTCCCTGGAGGCCCCTTTTGCATCTTTTTTGGGGAAGTGGGCCTTCACCCCAACCCCCTCCAGCAGCAGGCTTCCCTGCCCTGCCCTCGAGATGCCTGAGCAAGTTTTCCTGATTGCTTCTGTGAGCACACGACACTGCCCTGTCCTCCAGTATTCCTTAGTGCTGGAAGGTGCTTGGGCACGGTGGCACTGCGGTCGCTGCCTTAGAGGGGAGCAGCCAGGGAGACGTGGCAGGTGTCGGCGAGGTGGAAGTGAGGTGTTCCGGATGGGGGATGCTTTTTCCTGGTGCCTGCCTGTCACCTCACCATGGGATCAGGCGGGGGGGGGGGGGGGGGCGCCTGTCTCTGAGCAGCCTGTCCCCATAAATTCGGCTGCACACTAAGGAATTGTGTGAGGTTCAGACCAGTGGGCCTTACCCTGGGTCACGATAAGAAAAGACCCCCTCCCCAGAATTCTGAGGAACCCTAAGACTGCACCCCAAAGTGTCTAGCAAACTGTGCCCTTGTTTTCTTGAGGAGTGTTTATTTGAGGAGTCCTTCTCCTTCCTGCCCAGTTCGGAGTAGAATCTCTTGGGAGCATATGACCTACACACCCATGACTTCCTGCCCCCACTACCCATGGGAGGGCTCTCTTCAGGACTCACAGCCACGAAAACCAGGTTCGCTGTCACAGTGCCTCGGAGGATAGAACACTGAAGTCTTTTTTATAACGTTCTAAGGATTTTCTTACCTGCTTTCTAATTTCACTCATAAATGCCCTCTGCATCAGGCAGGTGGGGCTAACACTCCCATTTTAACAGACAGGAAACGTGAGTCCTGAAGGGTGGTGCGCTTGGCCCGAAGCCATCCTCTTAGTCCAGTGTAATGTGAGGACTGAAATTCAGGGCTTCCAACTCCCAGGAGGCTTTTGAAGGTTAGAAGTTCAGCTTTGTGTATTTCCCCTGAATTAACTGACTCTTCATTCCCTCAACAGGACTAGTGGTGGTGAACCATTACCTAGCATTTCAGTTTTTTGCGGAGGAATATTATCCTTTCTCAGAGGTAAGAAATGTATAGTACATCAAACTACTTACAGGGACAGAAGGAATAGAGGGCGCTTGCACGATTGGCTTTGTGAACCTGGCTATGATTTGAAACTTGATCCACTAGGAATCATACATTTTAAAAAACTTAGTGTAGTACAAAAAAAAAAAAAAATAAATAAATAAATAAAATAAAATAAAATAAAAAACAGTGTAGATGATTTTAGCAGTGTGGAAGAGGAACAAGGACCCCATCAGCTGAGATGGGGGGACAGTGCTCTCCCCCAGTGAGTCCTTTGGGCCTCCCAGGCTCCCAGCCTGACGCCCTGTGCTCAGGGTCAGTGGAGTGGCCTTGTATTTTGCAGACTTCACAGGCTCCTCTCACTGGCCTGCCAAGGCCTTCTTTCTGAATTTCTCCAACTCTGCCACTCCAGTCTGGACCCCTGGGGAAGATCAGGGTCACTTCTTTGGGGAGTGTGGGTCAGTCATGGTTTTGTTCTCCATCTGTTTCCTTCAATTCAGAGGAGTTATTTGTCCTAGTGACCAAGATTTGGGGATTGTGGCCACACTCAGGCATCATTAGTCTCTACCTTTCCCCACTGTACTTTCTCCATGTCTGAGGTTGTCCTGTCTCCGTTTCCCAGGCCCTGGCCCCCTTCCGAGATCAGGTGTGGGGTCTTCTGTGCACTCTTGACCACCTCTCTAAGATACAAGGTGACCATGCCCAGCCCGCCCTTGGCCCCTCCAGGGGCCCCCGCTGCTCAGTGTCTCTTGTTGCCAGGTCCTGGCCTATTTCACTTTCTGTCTGTGGATAATCCCGTTTGCGTTCTTTGTGTCACTATCGGCTGGGGAGAACATCCTGCCCTCCACCATACAGACAGGAGGTAAGCAGGGTTGTGAGGGGTCATGGTGGGAGGATGCCAGCAAGGCCTGAGTCAGCTGGGGGAGCTGGAGGCCAGCCCTGTGATAGAGACACTTGGGCTTCAGGTGGGGTGAGCTGTGCTCACTTTCACAGACACACACTCATCTCCCTGCCTATGTCTCCACAGATGACGTGGTCTCCAATTACTTCACCAAAGGCAAGCGGGGCAAACGCTTAGGGATCCTGGTTGTCTTCTCGTTCATCAAAGAGGCCATTCTACCCAGTCGTCAGAAGATATACTGACCCTTGGGAGGGCATGGGGGGGGGGCAAGATCAGGAGAGTTAGGCCCCTGGGCCTCTGTACTGGGTAGGGGCTGTGATCCTGGAAGGAACCTTCACACAGCCCTGGCCTGACTTCCTTCAACTCTCCCTGAAGCCCCCATCCCCACCTTCCTTGGGATGCTCAGCTTGGCTCAGATCTGATGCTGCTAGAGGCTGTGACCTCAGAGAACACCAGGAAGGGTTGCAGAGCCTGTTAGCCAGAGGCCGTGGTCCAACTGGTTGTGTGGAAGCTTCCCTGTGGCCCTCCCCACCCCTTCCATGCTAGGTCAGGAGGTTCTAGCTGAGCCGGGGCAGGCAGGGCAGGGGTCACGAAGCTGGAGAGCAGATAGTGATTTGTTCTTTGGGCAGATGGCCATGGGGCGGGGCCATGGCTTGGCACTTCCAAGAGAAATAGATTTACTGTTGAACTGTGATTTCTGTCCAAGTCTGATTGCTGTTTGAATAAAGATTTTTAGGTGGCACTGTTGCCTTAATACCCTGAAAGTTCATCTTCCTTTCTTCCTGCTGACTTTCTGCCCTGGACTAGATGGGCTGTTCCGCTCCAGGGGTTTCTTTTCTGGGATCGGGGCTTGCCTTTCTGAAGGGACTGTTTCTATGGCCCTTAGTGGGAAGGGACCAGAGATCAGGAGCTGAGCCTGGCCGGGGGTGTGTGTGGCATAGAGGCGGCCTTTCCTATGCCCCTCTCTTTTCTTCTATCTTTTCTTTCCCCAAGGCTCGTGACTGTCAAGCTGGGGGCAGAGGGAGCAGAGGGGACAGTGTGGGACTGGGTTAGATTTTCAGAGCAACATCTACAACACCCTATTTATAAGTCTTCCCTGGAGAAAAGGAGTGGCTCTGGCAGAATTCTGTGTCAGGCTCAAAGAGAAAGTAAAACTGGGCTTCCAGGCAAGCCTGGTTTTTAAAGAAGTGGGACTAGTGAGAGAAGTCATTTGTCACTCTAAGAGCACACAGGACTGGCCCTTTTTGTGTGTGTGCTTGGCTCCTGGGGAGATGACCTCAGACTTCTAAGAAGGCAGGCCAGGTCCCAGGCACAGACCAGCATTTGTTGACCTTGCACTCCAACTACAGTGCCTTGCAAATACTCAGTAGTACATATTGGAATGAAGTCTCCACGAGAGCCATTACTGGCCATGTCTTATACCTCAAAGCGAGGATAGCAGGTGCAGAGATGGACCACACACATGTAATACCTACCTGTAAACCCCCAGGAAGGCCCATGAGCTTGAAAATCTCTCCTCCACATCCTGCCTCAAGTCCACCATCGCCCTTCATTTCCTTGGCTTTAGCATTTCCTGTTCTAACAATACCGGCCTTCCCCTTTCCCTGGGAGGAGCAGCACATTTTGGTCTTCTCTCAGTAGGAATGAGATTGCCAGGCCCTTTTATCCTATGCAGACAGGGGGGCAAGGTGAGGACATAGGACCAACATCATCCTCACTGCTGGGCCAGCAGCTGGCCCTCTTCCTTGCTGTCCATTTCTCTGTTCCTCACCCAGTAACATGGCTTCGCCCCTCCATTTATTTGCTCCTCTGCCAGAGCTCTCCTGGGGGTTGCCAGTAACCTCTCTGTGCTAAATCCGGTGAACCCTTTCATATCTTACTTGGTCTCTGCAGCCTCTGACAGGGCTGATCACTCCAGCTTCGTGACTTGCGCTTCTGTGGCGGGTTCTCTTCCTACCTCTGTGGCTTTTCTACTTGCCCCACGCAGTGGGATTTCTCAGGGTCCTGTCGTGGGCTCTCAGGAGGAGCCCATCCATGCGGACGGCTTCAGCTCTACCATCACCTCTCAAGAAAGTGAGAGTTGACCTCCAGCCAGCATCCTCCCTAGGCTTCTGAACCACAGGTCTGCCGCCTTGGGGCGCGCAAACAACTTCCATGGCCCAGATGGCACTTTACTGTCCTCTGCCTTTTGGGTACCTGCCACGCCCAAGGTCACTCTGGGGCCAGACCAGAAGCCTGCTTTCTACCCTTGCTTTCTCTTTTTTGCCCCCCCCCCACTTCCAATTTCTAAAAACTGTCAAGTTTGCCTTCTTAATATCTTTTCATTGGAGTAGAACCACTCCCACTATCATCAGTTTTCAGCTAGATGATTGTGACAGCCTCCTCCTGCTTCTCTGTCCCACAGCCATAGTTGTCTTTCTAAAATGCAGAGTTGATCAAGTCATTTCCTGGCCTACAACCTTCCATGGCTTCCTACTGCCTTCAGGACAAAATCCTGACCCCTTAGCATGGCTTTGAGACTCGTGGAATCCTGCTTTCTGCTCGCCTCTCTGGCCTAATCTCTTGCCACCTTGCACTCTGGGTCCCAGCCTTCTATATCCAGAGATGCCACTTGGATTCCGCTTTCTTCTGTTCACCTGCACATCTTCTCTGTTAGTTCTCAATTTAAGATTTCACTTTGTCCAAGGAGCTTTGAATGTCCCCTCTCCCACCCCACCCCAGCATACCATGCAGATCACTCTGGGCTTACTTGCCTATGCACTGGTCTGTCTCCTCACTAGACTGTAAGCTCCTTGAGGGCAGGACTGTCCTTCAATTTTTGTATCAACAGCGCCTGGCTTGGTGCCTGGTACATAGAAAGCACTCAATAAATGTTTGTTTAATGAATGATTTGTAGTGATGTGTGCAGCGGATAGCCAGGGATGCAGGCTAGCTTTCTGGAGGAAGTACAAGTGCCTTCATAGTCTCACCCTGAAGCCATGAGTCCTTCCTCCCTCCCCCCAGATATGCCACCTGTGCTGCCTTGACCTGCTGAAACCACAGTGGCATCTCAGTGGCAGGGAAGCCGTGGCATGGTGACACTTGAGGTGTCTTCCACCTATTCTGGGTGTGGAGATGAAGCGTGAGGCTTAGAGCCTTCAGTAGAAGGACTGGATCTGAACAAGAGGCAGAATTTCCCAGTGGCTCCTCATCCTGAAAACCAGTCCCTGGTGGGCTACTTGGGGGTAGAGGGGAGCAAAGGGGACACCAAAGTATTACTTCTACAATGCTAGGGCCTAGGGTAGAGACCTCTACTCTGAGCTCTGGGCTGCTGCCCTAATTTGAATCTCTTTGGGGGTGTCCAAGAGATTCCTCTGGGGAGAAAAGGGAGACCTGGGATCTGGGCTTTTGTTGGGGGGCAGGGGCGTTCATCCTTGATCTCAGGAATGGGAAGCCTGAGGGCATTCTCCCCTCTTCCCTGTCCACAACACGAATGGCCATACCTCAGCCTTCACTGGCCCGCCTCACGTTGAAAGGCTACCAAAATAAGTTTATGGGGGGGATTGAGAGGAGGGCAGAATGGGGAGCCCTTGATGGGCTCGCACTGCCGTCAGGAAGACTTCGTCAAATGTCTCCCGCAAGTTCATGGCCAGAGTGTCCGTCCAGAAGGTGTCATCGCCCAAGTACCGCTTCCGGCTCACGTCTTTCATGCTCACAGAGCGGAAGCTCTGGGGCACCTTCATTCTGCAGGGCCGGATCTGAGGGTACAGCTCGTGGACTATCACCTCCAAAGGCAGCTGAGGCACAGGTGCCACCTGGTTGCCAGCCTCTGTGCTCAGCAGCGCACCGCCGTGCCCATCAGATCTGACCTTGATATATCTGTGGAAGTCGTGCTCCGGGCTGGGGTCTGCGTGCACGCCCAGGCGGGTGCCCTGCGGATAGGCGATCTGGGGGGTGGGGGGTCTGGCAGGGTTGCTAGGATTCCACATCTTAGGCTGCCTGACTTTGGGCTGCTTGTAGATGGGTTTGGGTGTCCGTTGTGTCTGCACCTCTGGGGAGGAGTGGAAGCTCTTGGGAGGCTTGGGGGTCTTGGAGAGGGGGATGACCCAGGGTGCAGCTCGGGGCTCTCGCTCAGTGTTGTGGATCAGAGATTGGCCTGGGGGCAGGAGCTTGCCACGGAGCCACTTCTTGAAATCAGCTTCTCTCAAAATTTGGCGTTCCTTCTGCAACATCAGAGGGCACAAGATAGTGGAGGAGGGCTGCTGCTCTGCTTCTGTGGAAGGAGACCCTGTGGTGATAGCCCTTGGAAACCTCAGATGTGATTGGCCAGATACCATCCCACCCTGGGAGGGCAGGCCCTGAGGCTGATGGAAGAATCCCCTGTCTTATGGGAACCCTTGTTCTGATGGGGAGACAACTATTGCCTGAAGGGAGCCCCTGGGCTGCTAGGGCAGGTAGACCTTCTCCCACAGGAGACCTCTAATCTTTTGGAGACCCCGCCTCCACCCTAGGTGAGATCTTTAACTTAGAGAGGGGGATAGTCCCTGTCTTCTAGAAAACCTTGAGTCTTAAGGGGGGAACCCATTTTGAAAACAGGGATATGTCCTGCCCTAAGAGATTCTCTGGTTTGATGGAAGGGAAAGGCAAGTGAGAAGTGCAAGCTGCATCCTTGAGCCTGGAAGGTGAAAGCAGGAAGGTTTAGAAGGGCTGGCACTGGGTGGAGCAAATCTGGGCAGGCTTCTTGGAAGGGGTTGGCCTTGAGCAGCCATGTAAGGGGATACAGTTGGCTGGCTCTCCAGGCTGGGTGGTGATAACTTGGTCTAGTTGTATGTTCTTGCTTCCACTACAGTTGAACCTTCAACTTGTCACAGAACTGTCCCCTTCTCACCCCTTCTCAGTGTCTCACTTCTCAGACTATTGCTAAGCCATCAGGTGGTTTGGAGATTGACCCAGCTTGGGAGGTAGGCTCTGATTAGGTTAAGCCTCTCATAATAATTCCATCAGCCTTGCCCCAGACCTACGTCAGTCAGCACGTGGCTTTCCTTGAGCTCTAGGGATTGGAACAAGAGTGGACAGATGGTCCAACTGAGGCCAATAATAGATGGGGGGGGGTTTCAAGGGGCTTCTGGGAAAGTTTAGAGCCACAGAAACAGATGGGGGTTGCTTCCACTGGATACATACAGAATGGGGGCAAAAGTAGGTTCACTGTTGTTTATATGGAAAATAATACAATAATAATATAAGAATAAACTTCTGCATACCCACAACTGTAAGTATTTTTGCCCCACCCCGTCTGACTGCAAGGACTGGGCGGCACTGACAGCAGAGGGTGGGGCTGAGAGTGCTGGAGAGAGTGCAGCTGGGGCAGAGCTGAAGTATAGATCTGCCAGCCCCTAAGCCCTCCCCACTTCTGGATATACTTAGGATTCCCAGCATTTTTCTGGGCTTTCTGGTTCTTGCATCCTATGTAATTATAACTGCTTAAAATCCTTCAGTGATTCCCCTCCTCCCCAGCCAAGGTCTGCCATTGATCAGGGTCCCACCCAAATCATCTAGTGTGTCAAACTCCAATCACATCAGACTCCCTGGCTGTACTGAATTTGCACTTCCTGGCATGCACGCTTCCGTGTGCCTCGGTGCCTCCCTGCAGGGCTGGCTGTTCCTTCTGCCTGGCCAGCCCTTCCCTACTTCTTCATATAGCCAACTGTGCCCACCTTTAAAGACTCCTCTAGGCATTTTCCCTCTGGCACCCCTGGGTCCCTTCTCTGTGGGAATATAATCCACTTCCCCTACTAAGTTCTGAGTTCCATGAAGGAGAGGACCGACCACCTCTGATTGGTCTTTGGAGCCTCACGGTCTAGCAGGTGCCTGGCAGACAGTGTGTGCTCAGTGTCGGCTGGAAGGGTTTTTTAATCAGTGTACTTCCCAACAAGGCAGGACCCAGGCCTCATTAGAGATTCTCCTCACTACTGCACTAGGAGGGGCTACATAAATATTTGCTAATTTAAGCTGCATTTGCTAGGGCTGGCTTTTAAGGGTAGAATTTTACTCAGAGGTCAGGGAGAGGGAGGCTCTCTGGATGGGCCTGCTTCCAGCCACTGTAACTGCACATGTGCATCTCTGCCTCTGCGCACGTGCCTGGATAGTGGCTGATGTCCGGTGCCCTGGCAGCCCTACCCCTTACTTGATACTCAGTCAGGTAGTCCTGCTCCATGAGGGCCAGGTGGCCTTTGAGCCTCTTCAGTTTCCCCATCTCACAGGCAAAGTTCTTTTTGTCCTGTTTCCACATGGCATCCTTCAAGAACCTGGTGCCAGAGTGAGGGTGTGTCATTCCCCAGTGACTGGGCTTCAACCTGGGAAGACTAGCTCCTGCCTAGGGCCTGGGGGGGGGGGGCTGCCAGAAATGTGATGAGCAAGACAACCCACCCCCTACTGCCTGAGGACCCTCTGATTAACTGTTTCCTGTGAGGTGAGAGAGGAAAGGGTCAGATGGTCTAATTGCTACCCACCTGACGAGGCGCCAGAGGCAGAAGGGCAGTGCTAAACCCGAAGGGGTAAGGCTTGTGGAAAGCCCCTGGCAATAATATCTGGGGGAGGGGCCAGCTCTGTAGACTTATCCCCTAGCCGCTGGCTTCCCGGACCCTCCTCTTCAAGCCTCCCCCTTTGGTGCTGGTCCTAGGGGCAGGGCTGGGAGAGGGTAGGGTGCCGTGCTGGAGGTGGTTGTCACACTCACCGAGCACAAACGCGATGGTTCCATATTTTACAGTAGTCAATGGGCTTGCAGCCCATGGCATCTCGGGCATGGACATTGGCGCCCTCCTTCACCAGGACCTCCACACACCTCAGCATGCCCTCCCGGGCTGCCAGGTGAAGGGGTGTGGAGCCGCTGCTTGTCTGACTGGAGGCCCCACCAAAGGAAGAGGCCAGCAAGGAAGAACAAAGGGCATCTGCCTATCAGATAGGTGTGCAAACCAGCTTCCAGAGAAAGCTGCTCTGCCACCAGCCCACTGGGTGACCCTGGCATGTCCCTTCTCTGTCCCTCAGTTGCCTCAACTGTAGAAGCAGCATTTGGACTAAATGAGCAGTCAAAGTCCCGTTATGGGGGTATGGGACAGTGAAGAACTGGAAGGAGAGCTGGGTCAGCAGGAGCTCAGAAACCACTAACCTCATCTTCTTAAATTAACAGCCCCCTTCCCCATGCCTGGCATGGCCCACAAGCCTGTGTGCCCTGGGCCCTGCCTGGTCCTCCACCTCATCCTTTGACCTTGCCCGTTGTTCCCCAGCACGTGGCCTTTGCACACAGTGTTCCCCTTGCCTGGGACACTTTTCTCTGGCTCTGCATGGCTGGCTCACTGTCTTCGGGTTGTATTTTATTATTTTTAAAAATGTTTTAGATTTTTATTTATTGATTTTTAGAGAGAAGAAAGAGAATGCAAGAAACAAAGGGAGAGAAAGGGGTGGGGGAGAAGTGGGAAGCATCAACTCATAGTAAAGTAGTTGCTTCCTGTATGTGCATTGACCAGGCAAGTCCATGGTTTTGAACCAGCGACCTTGGCATTGCAGGTTGACACTTTATCCACTGTGCCACCACAGGTCAGGCTTCAGGTTGTACTTTAAATATCACTACCTTAGAGGTTACTCCCCCTTCTAAAATAGATCCTCTGCATGCCCCCTTTACTACCTACCCCACCACTCTGTTCTCTTCCTATTTACCACACTCTCATTTTGTTCATTTATTATTGTGCTAATTGACTATCTCCTCCAACACTAGGATATCAGCTTCATTAGGACACGGACCATTTCTGTGTTCACTGCTGTATCCCTTACCCCTGGCATAGTGCTCAGCACATAGTAAATGCTAGTACATATTTTGAGTGAATGCAGCCTCCTATATGACATCCATGCACTTTCCATGCATAGTATAGTCTCATATGATAGGCACTGTCATCTTCCCAAATTTCAGTTGAAGACACTGAGGCAGTTATTAGTTCCCAAACTTCCCTGCAAATTAGAAACAAGTGGATCTTTAAGACTTTCAAAGCCCTGGCCACACCTAGACTAATTAAATTACAGCCTCTGGATTGGAACACACACTGGGCTTTTGAAGGTCCTCAAGTGATTCCAATGTACTGAAGAGCACTGAGGCTGATGGTTGAGTGACTTGCCTGAGGTCTCGATGTTTGCTAGCAGGTGGGACATGAACTAGGTCTGTCCTCTCCCAGAACCCAGTTTCTTAACTGTACATCATGTGGGTTCTCTGTTCTATGTGGGAACCAATTCTTGTCACCCCACAGCTTCTCTGCCTGTCCTGTGTGGTTCTGCCTGCCTAAAAGTGGGTTCCTATCTGCCCAGACTCCAAGCCACTCTCCTGGTGCAGGATGGACTCACGTATTAAGGGCTGCCCCGCGCTTAAGCAAGTAGTGAATGCAGGGGAGGACCATGGTCTTGTTTTCCCTGTGGATGACCAGGTGCAGTGGTGTCTGGCCATTGTTAGTGGGCAGGTCCACGGGAAATTTGTACTCCTCTACCAACACCTGCAGGCATTCAAGCTTGCCGCTTCGGGCTGCAAAGTGGATGGCAGTGAAACCCTGTGGTGGCCAGAGAAGGGAAGGAGGAGGCTGAGCAGGTTGGGGGCCCAGCGTCCAAAGCTAACCTAGGAAGCAATTCCTTGGGGTTTCCCTTCCCTTCTTCTCTCTGACCCTCCCACCCCCACCCCGGGAGTCACTCACACCCCTTTCCAACTCTGGTAAGTGCCCACTCTTCCTTGATACCCCCAAAATGGCCCTACCACAGTGGAGAGGTAAATTAAGACCATCTGCCCTGAAAAGGTCACCTCTGGATGCTCTTTGCCAGGTGGGCACATTGTGAGCAATCTTGTTGGGAGGGCAGGTTCTCGGTTCTTGCCCCTGCATTTCAAGGTCCTACCTTGTTATTTGTGGGTATTTCCCTACGGTCCGAATTCAGACAAAACCGCAACCATTCCAGGTTGCCCAAGGCGGCCGCGAACAACTCGGAGTATCTTCCAATCGCCCTCTGGTGCCACTCATCGACTGGGCTAGAGTCGGTGCGGAAGTGGAGGAGGAAGGGGATGTGATCGAGGAAGCAGCCGCAGGTCCGAGTCCGCCTCAGGCGAGGCCCATCACTTCGCACTGGTTCTCAGAGGCTGGGCCAGCGCGGGCCGCCCAGCGGGGTAAGGAGGAGCACCATCCCGAGCGTCCCGAGGGCCCCCGAGCTCTGATCCGGAGGCCAGTCGCGGCCTCAGCCCCGCTCTCCCGGCTTCTCCAAAACCCCCACCCACCGCTCCAGGCCCCGCCCCTCCAAGCAGGCGCTGAGGGGGTTCCCACGCTGCAGCCGGGCCACCTATTTTCCGGCTCACCTGGGCTGTTTGGACTCAGAGTTAGTCCAGCTGAACTTCGAGGAGGCTTTCTCCGAAGGCTGCATGTAGGCACGTGTAGTCGGCAGGGGCTGTGCGCTCCTTCTCTCCCAGTGCTCTCCCACCGAGAGGCATCGCGGTGCCCCCGGGGTCCTGCCGGCCAGACAAGGCTCAAACTCACACTGCGGTCTTGGCAGGGACAGTCCTGGCCCCTCCCTGCCGCTGGTGGCTAGTCGAGGGACCGAGCCCAAGCCCCAGTCGTCCTGGGAACTCGGCATCAAACGCACACACAGTAGAGAAAGACCTTAGCTATTGTTTCTGATTATAAAATTAATAAGTACTGATTGTAAAAAACAGAAAAGGACAAAGAGGAAAGCAAAAACCACAACCCCACTGCCCACAGAAATCATGGTCCATATCGTAGTAGTTTGTACCTCTTCTCACTTCGCGTTGTAGTATGAACTATCTTCCATCAACATTCCATATACCAAACGCGCATTGTGATGCAACCCCAGTCTAACATCTGAATAATTTCGCTGTCATTTCAAATGTGCTGCAGAAAGAAAAATGGCTCCTCTTTGGTTTTTTTCCTTAGCATGAATTCCTGGAAGTAGAATTACTAGGTAAAAGGGAATGAACATTTTTTTAGTTGTTCATATGTGTTTCCAAACTGCCCTCCAGCAAACTTTTATATTCACACATCCACCTGCATTGAAGCAAGTACTGCACATCAGCGGTGTGACAAATTACTTTGGGCAAGTCACTTGACTTTTGTGTCTCAGGTTCTGCATCAGCAAAGTGGGGATAATTGTACATGCCTCACAAAGAGGGAAGGGATTCAAACAATGAGAGGAGTCTAGCTGAGTCATTTGCTATTATTAAAAGGAACTATTCCAATCATCACTAGCACTGGATTTTATTTATGTATTTTTATGGATTTTATGATTTTAAATAAACGTTTGCTAATATAGTAGTGGCAATGGTGTTCTAATTTGACTCTGATTGCCAGCAAGGGTTAAACAATTAACAGTTTCTCTTCTGGGAATTATCTGTATACTCACATTATTGTTTGAGGGTCTGAACGTGTCTTATTGATTTGTAAAACTTAGCATAGTAACCCTTTATATATTTTGTTGTTAATATTTTTCTCACTTGGCCTTTAAACTTTTTATACTATACAGTATTCAAAGTGTTGCTTGAATCACTGTTGTTACTGAACAATCTATATTCTCACCCTTCTCAATTAGAAATGGGCAAAGAATCTGGATAGACATTTTTCCAGAGAAGATGTACAAACAGCCAATAAGCACATAAAAAGAAACTCGACATTAATTATTAGGGAAATGAAAATCAAAATCACAATGAGATATCATTTCACACCCACTAGGATGGCTATCATAAGTGCTGACGAGGATGTGGAGAAGTTGGAACCCTTATACATTACTGGTGGGAATGTTAAATGGTGTAGCCATGTTGGAAGTTGATTTGCACTCAAAACATTACTCATATAGTAACCATTCGACACCAGTCATTTCATTCCTAGGTATATACCAAAGAGAGAGAAATGAAAACATGTCCACACAAAAACTTGTGTTTCATAGCAGCATTATTTATAATAGCTAACAGTGGAAACAACATGTCTATAAACTGATAAATGGATAAACAGAAGGTGGTGTATCCATGCTGTGGAATATTATTTGGCAATAAAAAGAAATGAACCCATCCCCCCTTACCAAACTCCCCCCACCCTGACAGCTGTCAGCCTGCTTTCTATATATGAGTCTGTATTTATTTTGCTTGCCATTAATTCATTTTGTTCATTAGATTCCACATATGAGTGAAATCATGTTACCTGTCTTTCTCTGACTGACTTATTTCACTTAGCATAATGCTCTCCAGGTTCATTCATGCTTTCACAAAGGTTAGAATTTCTTCTTTTTTTATGACCACGTAGTGTTCCATTGTGTAAGTGTACCACAGTTTTTTATCCGCTCATTTACTGATGGGCCCTTAGCCTGTTTCCAGATTGTTTTTTCAAATTTTTTAAGTGAGAGGAGGAGAGATGGTGAGACAGACTCCTATATCCATCCTGACTGGGATCCACCCAGCAACCCCTCTCTGGGGCTGATGCTCAAGTCAACCAAGCTATACTTAGAACTGAGTCCAACACTCGGACAGGCTATCCTCAGACCCAGGGCCAATGCTCAAACCAGTCAAGCCACTGGCTATGGGAGGAGAAGAGGGAGGCATGGAGAGGGAAGGAGAGAAAAGTAGATGGTTGCTTCTCATGTGTGCCCTGACTGGGAATTGAACCCTGGACATCTATATGCTGGGCTAACGCTCTATCCACTGAGCCAACTGACCAGGGCCTGTTTCCAGATCTTGGCTATTGTAAATAACACTGTAATGAACATAGGGGTGCATATATTCTTTCAAATTAGTGTTTGGGGATTCTTAGGATATATTCTCAGAAGTGGGATTGCTGGGTCAAAGGCAATTCCATTTTTAATTTTTTGAGATAATTCCATACTGCTTTCCACAGTGGCTGAACCAATCTGTATTCCCAGCAACAGTGCATGAAGCTTCCCTTTTCTTCACACCCTCGCCAATACTTGTTTGTTTATTTATTGATGATAGCCATTCTGGCAGGTGTGAGGTGATATCTTATTGTGGTTTTAATCTACATTTCTCTGATGATTAGTGATGTTGAGCATCTTTTTCTTTTCTTTTCTTGTGACAGAGAGACAGAGAGAGGGGCAGATAAGGACACACAGACAGGAAGGGAGAGAGATGAGAAGCATCAATTATTCATTGTGGCACATTGATTGCTTTCTCATCTGTGCCTTGACCAGGGGCTACAGCAGAGTGAGTGACTACTTGCTCAAGCAGCAACCTTGGGTTCAAGCCAGCGAGCTTGGGTTCAAGCCAGCAACCATGGGGTCATGTCTGTGATCCCATGCTCAAGCCAGCGAACCTGTGCTCAAGCTGGTGAGCTCATGCTCAAGCCGGATGAACCCTTGCTTAAGCCTGCAACCTTGGGGTTTTGAACATGGATCCTCTGAGTCCCAGTCTGATGCTCCATCCACTGTGACACTGCCTGGTCAGGCAGATTGTTTTTTGGTGTTGAGTTTTATAAGTTTCTGGTAAATTTTGAATATTAAGCCCTTATCAGATATATTGGCAAATATATTCTCCTATTCAGTGGGTGGTCTTTTCATTTTGTTGATGGTTTCCTTTGCTGTGCAAAACCTTTTTAGTTTTATGTAGTCCCATCTGTTTATTTTGTCTTTTGTTTCTCTTGCCTGAGGAGATATATTAGAAAAAATATGGCTATGAGAAATGTCTGAGGTTTTACTGCCTGTGTTTTCTTCTAGGATTTTTATTGTTTTGGTCTCCTATTTAAGTCTTTAATCCAATTTGAGCTTATTCTTGTGAAAGGTGTAAGAAGGAGTCTAGTGTCATTTTTTTGGTCATTTATCTGTCCAATTTTCCCAACACTATTTATTAAATATTCTTTCTTTACCCTATTGTATGTTCTTGACTCCTTTGCAAAATATAGGGTCTACCGGAAAGTTCTGTCCGTTTCTATCACAAGTTTCGACATGTAAGCACGTTTATTTGGCGCATGTGTGCCTCTCTATTTTTATCACTTAATGTAAACATACTGATGTAGCAAAGTAACTAAAAGTTGATTCACGTTAGTCTTATGTGTGAAGCGATAGTGTACCCATGGCTACTGATAAAGTTCATTTATGCCACTGTAATTTTTACGAATTTCAACAAGGAAGAAATGCTACAGAAGCATGTCTGTCACATCCACCATATTCCCCAGACTTAGCATCCTCCAACTATCACTTGTTTTTGTCCTTACACAATTTTTTGAAGGGCAAAAAATTAAAAAATGAAGATATCAAACTAGCACTGGTTCAATTTTTCGCATCAAAATATAAAACATTTTTCAAAAATGGGATATACAAATTGCCTCATGCTGGCAAGAAATCATTAATAATAATGGCAATTTTATTATTTAATAAAGTTTATTGATGTTAAGAAAAATTTGTATTTTGTTTTATTCCAAAAACGGTCAGAACTTTCCAGTACACCTTATATTAATTGATTATATATGCATGGGTTTATTTATGGACTCTCTATTTTGTTTCATTGATCTATATGACTGCATTCATGCCAGTGCTATGCAGTGTTGATTACTATGGCCTTGTAATATAGTTTGATATCAGGTAGTGTGATTTTTCCACCTTTGTTCTTCTTTCTCAAAAGTTTTGAAAGACTTGTTCTAGTTCTAAGAATTATACCAGTGATATCTTGATAGGAATTGTGTTGAATCTATAGATTGCTTTGGGTAATATGGACATTTTATTTATTTATTTATTTATTTATTTATTTATTTATTTATTTATTTATTCTTTACAGGGACAGAGAGAGAGAGTCAGAGAGAGGGATAGATAGGGACAGACAGGACCAGAGAGAGATGAGAAGCATCAATCATCAGTTTTTCGTTGCGACACCTTAGTTGTTCATGGATTGCTCTCTCATATGTGCCTTGACCGTGGGCTTTCAGCAGACCAAGTAACCCCTTGCTCAAGCCAGCAACCTTGGGTCCAAGCTGGTGACCCAAGCTGGTGAGCTTTTTGCTCAAGCCAGATGAGCCCACGCTCAAGCTGGCGACCTTGGGATCTCAAACCTGGGTCCTCAGCATCCCAGTCTGATGCTCAATCCACTGCACCACTACCTGGTCAGGCAATATGGACATTTTAATGATGCAATTCTTCCTATCCATAAATATAGTATTTGCTTCTACTTAATTGTATCTTCCTCAATTTCTTTTTTCAGTGTCTTATAATTTTCCAGGTATAGGTCTTCTACATTTCTGGTTAAATTTATTCCTAGGTAGTTTATTCTTTTTGAAGCAATTGTGAATGGGATTATTTTCTTATTTTCCTCTTCTGAAAAGTCATTATTGGTGTATAAAAGTGCAACTGATTTCTGCCCTGACTGGATAACCCAGTTGGTTAGAACAGTGGCCACCAACCTTTTTTGGGCCATGGACCGGTTTAATGTCAGAAAATATTTTCATGGACCAGCCTTTAGAGTGGGATGGATAAATGCACAAAATAAAATTATGCGACTGGCGTAAAAACTGGTATTTTTAAATATAATTGTCGAACTTATGAGACAAGCGTCGAGTGAGTCTTAGATGGATGTAACAGAGGGAATCTGGTCATTTTTTAAAACTAAAACATCGTTCAGACTTAAATATAAATAAAACGGAAATAATGTAAGTTATTTATTCTTTCTCTGCGGACCGATACCAAATAGTCCACGGACCAGTACTGGTCCGTGGCCCGGGGGTTGGGGACCACTGGGTTAGAGCATCGTCTTGATTTGAAATGGTTGAGAATTTGATCCTGTCAGGGCACATACAGGAACAGATAGATGTTTCTATCTTTTTCTCACTCTCCCATCTCTCTCTCTGAAATCAATAAGTAAGTTAAAAAAATTAATGCAACTGATATCTGGATATTTATTTTTATCCTGTTACTTTACCAAATGTATTTATCATTTCTGGTAGTTTTTTGGTAGAATATTTAGGGTTGTCTATAAACAACATCATGTCATCTGCAAACAATGACAGTTTTACTTCCTCCTTTCCAATTTGTATCCCTTTTATTTCTTCTTCTTGTCTGATTACTGTGGCTAGGACTTCCAGTACTATAGTGAATAAGAGGGTGATAGCAGACATCCCTGTCTTGTTCCTGATGTTAAGGAAAATGCTTGTAGTCTTTGCCCATTGAGTATGATGTTGGCTGTGAGTTTGTCACATATGACCTTTATTATGTTGAGATATTTTTCCTCTATTTCTACTTTGCTGAGAGTTTTAATTTTTATTAATTTTAATTTATTGTGTTTACATGGATTCAAGTGTCCCACTGAATATATTGATATATAACACCCTCACCCCCCACCCTCATGTCCCTATTTATACCCCTTTGTCCCCCTCCCACTAACTCCCTCCCCCTTTTCTCTGGGATTTGCTGTCCTGTTATCTGTATCTCTGTATAATTTCACTAATTCCTTCACCTTCTCTGATCCCATCCCCTCATTCCCCTTTCCTCTGACAGCTGTCCCTCTGCCCCCTGTGACCCCACCTCTGCCTCTATTCTGTTCCTCAGTTCACTGTGTTCATTAGATTCCACATATAAGTGAGATCATATGATATTTGTCTTTCTCTGTCTGGCTTATTTCACTTAGCATAATAATCTCCAGGTCCATCCATGCCATTGCAAAAGGTAAGATTGCCTTTTTTCATTGCTGTGTAGTATTCCATTGTATATATGTACCACAGCTTTTTAATCCACTTGTCCAGCTGAGAGTTAGCAAAGATGGGTGCTGGATTTTTTCAAATGCTTTTCTTGCATCTGTTGATATAATCATGTGATTTTTTTTATCCTTCATTTTGTTTATGCAATGTATCACATTTATTGATTTGTGGATGTTGTACCAACCTTGCATCCCTGGAATAAATCCCACTTGACCATGGTGTATGACCTTTTTAATGTATTGCTGAATATGGTTTGCTAATATATTGTTAAGGATTTTAGCATCTATGCTCATCAGGGATATTGGTGTTGGTTCTTGACCCAAGAATTCTGGCTGGTTCTGTGACACATTGACCCAGAAATGGATCTCAGCCTTTTGTTGAAGTTCCATTTATGCAACCTGCCCTCCCTTTGAGGAAGTATTCATTACTTCATTGTAGATAGGGCAGAGGAGACAGGAGGGATATTACAGAAGGGCAGGCAGCTTTCAAAGCAACATCCAGTATCCTGTTTTTTAGGATGCTGTTTACCCTTTTTTGGTGAGGGGGAGGGGAGATGAGAAGCATCAACTTGTAGTTGTGGCACTTTCGTTGTTCACTGATTGCTTCTCATATGTGCCTTGACCAGAGAACTCAAGCAGAACCAATGACCCCTTGCTCAAGTCAGCACCTTGGACTCAAGCCAGTGGCCTTGGGCTTCATGCCAGTGGTCTTTGTGCTTAAGCCAGGGACCATGGGGTCATGTTGACGATTCCATGCTCAAACCAGTGACCACTCACTCAAGCTGGTGAGCCTGTACTCAACACTGTGACCTGAGGTTTCAAACCTGGGATCTCAGCATCCCGGGTTGACCCTCTACCCACTGTGCCAGCACCAGTCAGGCTCTTCACCAATTTTTAATTTGGGGCTTCTCTTCAGCTTTTCACACACACACCCCTTGTCCTTCAGGCTCTCTCCATTAATTCTCCTTTCCTGTCTGGAACACACCCAATTCCCCCCTAGCATCTCTCAGAGCTGGTTAAAATCAGACAAACCTTTTGTGGCCTCGATTGTCCTTTACATGGCCCCTGAGCTCATCTTTCACCCAAGAAATTTACCAAGATATTTCTTTTTTTTTTTTTTAATTTATTCATTTCAGTGATGAGAGAGAGTGAGAGAGAGAGAGAGAGAAGGAAAGAGAGAAAGATAGAGAGAGAGAGAGAGAAGGGGGGGAGGAGCAGAAGCATCAACTCCCATATGTGCCTTGACCAGGCAAGTGCAGGGTTTTGAACCGGTGACCTCAGCATTCCAGGTCGACGCTTTATTCACTGCGCCACCACAGGTCAGGCCAAGATATTTCTTAACAATGATAAACATCTCCCAAAGAACAATTCTGTTGTCAACTGTTAAGACACTTGTGGCTGGGTTTCTTTTTTTCTTTTTCTTTTTTAAGTGGAGAAAATAGTTTAATGAACCTTGTATATTCATCATCTCCAGCTTTAACAATTATCAATGTATTGCTAATCTTGTTTTCACATAAGATAAACTATTCATCTCAATTCCTTCTTCTTCGGGAGGCTTTTAAAATAAAAACACAAACGCTCCTATTGGTACATGACTTAGAATGAATACAGGCTTGACAATCTATTCTTTTCCAGTACCAGGAAGCCAGGGAGAGAGAGGGGCATGCGGCCCCCATAATAAGCAGGAGCTGAGGGTGGGCGCAGAAGCGGTTGGTTCAGTTGTACGCAACCGTGGAGGATGGGGAGGGGTGCATGGACACGATGCCGAAGGCAGGGGTCCCAGAACCAAGCTCTGGAGCCCCGGAGGGGCTAGAATGCAGTGTCTGTCGTGGTGTCCTGTGGAGCAGTCTCGCGGGAGTAGAACTCATCCATCACGCTCTGCGGGATGCGCTTCAGCATCTCCTTGGGGAAGATGCGCAGTAGCTTCCAACCCAGGTCCAGCGACTCGAACACGGAGCGGTTCTCATAGGGGCCTAAGGATAGAGCATGAGTGTCAAGTGTGAGTGTGTGTGTGTGTGTGTGTGTGTGTGTGTGTGTGTGTGTGCGTGCTCACGCGTGCGTGCGTCGGGGTAAGGGGCTTACTGCCTGAGTGCCTCCTACTCTCCTCACCCTGGTTGATGAAATTCTTCTCGAACTTCTGCAGGAATTCCAGGTAGAGCAGGTCCTCCGATGTGAGTGCCTCTTCCCCCACCACTGCCTTCATGGCCTGCACGTCTTTCCCGATGGCGTAGCAGGCATACTGAGGAAGGGGCAGAGTAAGTAGGCGGTCACTGCAGGCTTATCATTTGAGCCCGATGGCCCCCAATATGGCTGTGCTTGGGGGGGGGGGACACTTTTGGGAAAGGGATTTTGCCAGGAAAAAAACTCGTGGTCTAGATAGGTCTCAGACCTTCAGCATCTGAAACCAGCTTACCCACTAGCCCCTGGGCCTGCTCCTTCTTACCAGCTGGTTAGAGACATCTCCGTGGTCCTTTCTTGTCATACCCTCACCAATGGCAGACTTCATCAGTCGTGATAGGGAAGGGAGCACGTTGATGGGGGGATAGATCTGGGGGAGCAGAACATGTGGCAGAAGGCAGGGTCCAAATTTTCCTTTCCTTCTCACCCTACTTGTCCCCTGCCCCCCATGATTGTCAGAGGACTGGTCCTCATTCATCCTATAGAGAAGTGCATCACAACAGCCTTCCTTTATCTCTCACGAATATACTGCTCACAAGAATTAGGGGATATTTCAAAATGAATATGAAGCAATAAAATATCCCCTGTTTTTTTTTTTTTTTCAGAGACAGAGAGAGAATCAGAGAGAGGAACAGACAGGGACAGACATACAGGAACAAAGAGAGATGAGAAGCATCAATCATCAGTTTTTCGTTGCGACACCTTAGTTGTTCATTGATTGCTTTCTCATATGTGCCTTGACCGTGGGGCTACAGCAGAGTGAGTAACCCCTTGCTCGAGCCAGCGACCTTGGGTCCAAGCTGGTGAGCTTTGCTCATACCAGATGAGCTTGTGCTCAAGCTGGCAACCTTGGGGTCTAAACCTGGGTCCTCTGCATCCCAGTCTGACGCTCTATCCACTGCGCCACCTCCTGGTCAGGCAATATCCCTTAATTTTTGTGAGCAGTATATTAGGGCTTGGGTGTGGGTGTCTAGGTGTGTGTGTGTGGGGATGGTATTTCTTTTGTACCTATTATCTGCTAGATGCTTTCTGTATGCCAGCTTATTTTATCTTCCAAAATGCAGCTGTGTGATAACTATTATTATTCCCGTTTTAGAGAAGAAACTTAGGATCAGAGAGATGGGGGTGGTTATCTCCTTTTTGGGGTTGGCCTTGCTGGGCCACTTCTAATTCACGAACAGATGAAGCACGGGGGGGTGGGGTGGAGAGAGTAGAAAGTGGGGGGGGGCAGTAGAAAGTACCTGTCTGTTATGGAGCTGTCTGTCCACATAGATCTGTCCCTCTGTGATGAAGCCCGTCAGGTCAGGGATTGGGTGGGTGATATCTACAAAGACATTGGCTGGCCTCAGTGTGGATGGGACCCAGGTCTCCCCCACACTCAGGGCTATCTGGGTTCTTTTCTTATCATGGGAGTGATAGGAGTGGATGCGGGCAGGGAAAGGACAGTGTCCACCCTGATGAGGAACAGAGCTACTGCACATCTATGCAAAGAGGCACAGGCCCTTTAAGTGTTGGCCGGGAAGGAGGGGTAGGGGGCTGTGGAGAGCCCTGGGCAGCGAGGAGGCTCACCATCATTGGGCATGGTGAGGATGGGAATCTGGGTTATGGATCCTCCCCGGCCCAACACACGGCCCGCCCGCTCGTAGATGGTGGCCAGGTCTGTGTACATGTATCCAGGGAAACCTCGGCGGCCAGGCACTTCCTCTCTGGCAGCTGAGACCTGCAACATCCACAGGTGTTGGGGTGGGTCGGGGGCGGGGGTGAGAGGCCGAGACAAGGAATGGTGAATGGGAGGCTCAGTGACTATGAGAAAAGGAATGGGGCAGGCCTGGGGGGGGGGCGAGCTCTAGGGTGCCGGGGCTGGGACCTGGGATGACCTGCCACCCCTCACCAGCCACCTCACCTCCCGCAAGGCCTCCGCATAGGAACTCATGTCAGTCAGAATGACCAGCACGTGCTTCTCACACTGGTAGGCGAGGAATTCAGCAGCGGTCAGTGCCAGGCGAGGGGTGATGATCCTCTCGATCCTGGAGACGTGGTTGGTGGTTAGAGTGCCTGTGCTCTGTTTAGCTCCAGCACCGAGTGGAGTGAACCGGAAGCTGGGACCGTGCATAGCAAGCAGCAGAGGAGTGGCTATGATGAGTCCCTGCTCGCAGCCCCCAGGCCAGGGCTGTGGTTCCTGGGAGTTGGGTACTCTACCAGGTTCCACACTCTCATCCTGTGGTTCAAGGTCAGAAAGAAACAGAGGCTGGGGCAGGTGGGGAGTTGGGTGACAGTGAACAGGCAGGTCTAGGAGCGTCTGATGAGGACGACAGCTCCTATTTCTGTAGCCTGAGACGAGGGACTCTGGCAGGTCAGAGGGAAGTGGGTCAGGGTTTCTTCCCTCCCCCCCTGGGGCATCATCTGCCCTTGGGGCAGCTGGAGCATTCCCACTCAGGGTTCTTTCTTTACTGATCCTCTCACTGTTCCCGCACACTCAGAGTGCACAGCTCTGCCCTGGCCGCTCCCTTCCACTTTGAGCATTCCTGAGTCCCCGGGCTCTGTGCCTGTGTGTCTCCCCTTTGGTGATGTCATCACAGCCTCCAGGATTCTCTTACCTTGTTTTTGGAGTACTCTCAATACCCAGGACAGTTTATTGGAATTGTTTCTTTCCATCTACTTGACCCTCAGATTTAAACTCACATTTTCTAAACTTTAAAAATAACAGTTTTTCTAAACAAATGGTTTAGGGAAATATCTCTTTATTAGAGATAACTTTTTAAAAAAAGACTTTATTCATTTTACAGACAAGAGAGAGAGAGTGAGTGAGAGAGAGAAGGGGGGAGGAACAGGAAGCATCAACTCCCACATGTGCTTTGACCAGGCAAGCCCAGGATTTCAAACCTGTGACCTCAGTGTTCCAGGTTGATGCTTTATCCACTGCGCCACCGCAGGTCAGGCAGGAAATATCACTTTAATGGTGACTTTGTGGAAGTTACTCAAGGATGAAGAGCCCTGGCTTGGGACAGTGGTTGAACACAGGTTGTGGGAAGAACAGAGGGCCTGCAGGCAGCAAGCAAGGTGGTGGCCCGGCTTCCCTGTCTCTTTGTGGGATAGCCCTATCTTTTACCAGCCTCAGTTTCCCCACCTGCACTACAGGGGTTGTTGTCCCAGCCTTGACCATGGGTATAGCTCCAGGAAACCCCTGAGCCCAGCACTCTGGGTCTTGGAAGGGTCAGGCCTGCTGCATGAGGAAGTATGGGCACTGGGAGAGGACTCACGTGGGGTCGTTGGCCAAGTTCAGGAAGAGACAGACGTTCCCCATGCTACCATTCTGCTCAAAGTCAGACTTGAAGAACCTGGCTGTCTCCATGTTCACCTGGATACAGAACAGGGAGCGCTGGAGGCGGGGCCCTGTGGCCTGAGAGCAGGGCCCAGGCCCCTCTCATCTCTTCTCAGTGTAGCGTACAGACTAACAGTCACTGGAGATGAAAGTGCCATGGTCACTGGAGGGACCTAGGGGCTTGGGAGGGCAGGGCTGGTTTGTTGCCCAATTTTGCGTAGGGTCTCATTAGACCCGCAAGGAGAGATCCAGCCTTCTCTCAGTGCCATCTTGTCCCTTCCTTAGCCAGCTGCTTCCCATTACCTTCCTGTCCAACCCCCTACACCACACCTTGGGCTTTCGTATTTGCCTCCCAAAGGTGCTTGTCTTCTCAAACTCCCTAGTTTCCCCTCCTCCAGACCCCCCTCGGCTCATCTTATAGCTGCCATGGCCTGAGGAGTGCCTTGAGGGACACATTGCCCTCGTCACTGAGCCCGCCACACCCCTCCAGTCCCTCTCTCGCCTCTTCTGCTAGACAGGCACAGACTCCGACAGCTTCTCAAGAAGGGTTCTGCCTCCTCCATCAGATCCGGCCATGCCAGGGGCCAAGGAAGACAAGGCTGCCCCCCACAGCTTCCAGAACTTGCCAACCTGGCCAGCCCCTCTTACCCCCATGGCTGCAAAGACTATGGCAAAGTTGTCGTCGTGATAATCCAGCACAGCCTTGGACTTCTTCACTAGCCCTGCCTGGCGGCAGATCTGGGCAGCAATCTGGACGGCAGGGGTTGGGAGGAAGGGTGTCAGAGCCCTCCGCACAGAGCACCAGGGAGGACCAGCAGGCAGTTCCCAGTCCTCCTGCCAGGGCTTCAGTGAGAGGGACCCACAAAGATGACAAAGCTCCCCAGGCCCCACAGCTTTGCTTATGAGATAGACTGCGGCTCCCAAAGGGCTGGGGGAGCCTGTTGTGAGCAGCGGCGGAATAACAGTTCCAAAGAGCAAGGGCCTCAGCAGAGGTTTGGGGCTGCTTGGCCCTTCAGAACCCCTGCGCCTCCCCCTGACTGCTGGGGTTTAGGTGGGCACAGAATTGCCCCGGGCCTGCAGTGTGTGGGGTCAGCAGACACCTGGATCAGGATGTGTGTGTGTACTGTGGTGGTCGGGGATGCTTATGCTCTCTGAGCACTCAGGCCATTTCTTTTTTCTTTCTTTAAAAAAAATTTTTTTGGCCTGACCTGTGGTGGTGCAGTGGATAAAGCGTCGACCTGGAACACTGAGGTCACCGGTTCGAAACCCTGGGCTTGCCTGGTCAAGGCACATATGGGAGTTGATGCTTCCAGCTCCTCCCCCCTTCTCTCTCTCTCTCTCTCGCTCCCTCTCTCTCGCTCCCTCTCTCTCTCCTCTCTAAAATGAATAAATAAAATAAAATAAAAATTTAAATTTTTTTTTGTGACAGACACAGAGAGACAAGAGAGGGACAGATAGGGGCAGACAGACTGGAAAGGATAGAGATGAGAAGCATCTATTCTTTGTTGCAGCACCTTAGTTGTTCACTGGTTGCTTTCTCATATGTGCCTTGACCAGGGGGCTTTAGCAGACCGTGTGACCCCTTGCTCAAGCCAGCGACCTTGGGCTCAAGCTGGTGAGCCTTGCTCAAACCAGATGAGCCCGTACTCAAACTGGCAACCTTGGGTTTCGAACCTAGGTCCTCCATGTCCCAGTCCGACGCTCTCCACTGCGCCACCGCCTGGTCAGGCTCAGGCCATTTTGAGGTGAGCCGGGGCACACCTAGGAGTGCTTAGGTTCAGGGTGGCCAGGGGAGGAGCATCTAGAAACTTTGTCACTCCTGCTGTTCTGAGAGGAACAGAGCTCTTCACTCTTGGTGGCAGGGGTGGGGCAGGAACCTGGACAGGGAAGTTTCAGATGGCTGCGGGGCTGGCAGGAGAGGGGTTCACTTGGGGCAGTGAGTAAAGACAATGACAAGGACCAATGGGTAGAGAGGTCAGCCCAGCTGAGCAGGACTGTCAGCCCTGGGGCTACCATGGGCTCTCTCAGCCAGTAAGTGCCTCACTCACCGAGCAAGGCTTGAAGACCTGCTTGGGGACAATGAGGAGGTCGTATGCAGCCCTGAGTCCCTGAGTTTCCAGAGGACCACTGCCAGTCTGGATGCTGATGACTCCAGCTTGGCTGATTCGTGCCTACTCAGCATAGGCGACCTCCTTGCCCAGCTGCCACCCCGGTCTCTGTGCTGTCCCTTGCCTGCTGTGCCTGCAGGCTCCCACAGGCCTTACCTCATTGTGGGGGAGCCCCGCTGCTGAGAAGATGGGAATCTTCTGACCACGGGCAATGCTGTTCATGATGTCAATGGGAGAGATGCCCGTCTGGATCATCTCCTCAGGGTAGATGCGGTTGTAGGGATTGATGGGCTGGCCTGGGAGATGGCAATCGTGGGCCTGTGGTCAAGGGTTCAAGTCCTTCCTGCCTTCCCCAGCCCTACCTCTGCCTCTGGAGCAGCACTGCGCTCTAACTGCGCCGCCTAATATGGTAGCGCTGGCTGCCTGTGGCTACTGAGAATATGAAATGTGGTTTTGAAATGACATTTTATTTCAAATGAATGAATTTGTATTGAAATGGCCACATGTCCAGTCCCTGCTGCACCGCTCTGCCCTGGTGCACTGGAAGTGGCAGGCAGGTGGGCCCTCAGGCTAAAGCCCTCGCAGTTGGAGCCAGAGCCCTCCTCAAGACTTACATGTGCTATGCAGGGTTAGGGCAGCCTCCTGTTTGAGTGGATGTGTGTTCTGTGCTCTGCCACCGACTTGCTGTGTGGCTTTGAGCCAGCCAAGGACCTCTATGGGCCTCCATCACATCCTCCATAAGCTGAGGTGATAGGGTCAGAGGACTTAGGGCAGCCTCCCTCTGAGTGGGAGAGAGCCCAGGAAGAGCTGTGTCTGCTTGTGCAAGCCACCCAACCAGCTCTCATGGGCGGGCACAAGGACCTGCAAGGCAGGAGAATGATGTCTGAGGCATGTGTGGAACCCTGTACAATGATGGCATTTTACAGGAACTGGACATGGAGTGCAGATGGCAGTATTTCAGGCTCTGTGGCTCTCTGTAGACAGAGAGGCCTTTGCTGTTCTCACATCACACATGATTGGCCATTAGTCTGATCAGCCCTGGAGGTGAGCCCTGGCCGACTGTCGCCCTGGCCTGTGTTTGGTGCAGAACTTCCTAGGGCAAAGTAGCAGAGGCAGTGACTCTGGGTGGGGAAGGTGGTGGAGGGCTGGATCCTGAAAGCCTTCCAGAGCCTCCAGTCACTCACCATTGATATCCAGGAAGTCCTCCGCCATGACCATTGGCCCTTTGTCAATAGGTTTGCCGGAACCATTGAAAACCCGACCTGGGGGTGGGCAGGGGGTGTTGGGGAAAGCTCAGGGCCAGCCCTGGGTCTCTCACTGCTGTTCACCCCCTACACTACCACCAGCTCCCAGCTGCCCACATCCCAAATGCCCTGTGACCCCTCCGCCCACAACCCTCAGTTACTCCCACAGAGTTGGCTACAGTGATTGTCTCCCTGGGACTCTCTTCCTTTCTTTCCTGGAAATCTTGGTAGGCAGGGCTTGGCCCTGAAGAACTACTTTAATGGGTGATGGGGGGGGGGGCGCGCTGGAAAGATGAGAGAGCCACATATAGCAGGTCTTGGGAGAAAATCAGGGGACGTGCAGTCCATTTCAGGCTGACCTGAGATAGGTGGCCTCTAGTTTATTGGAGCTTCCCTTCTCATTTGTTGAACACCTGTTGTATGTCAGGCCCTGAGTTGGGGGTGAGGGTCAGAGAGAGAAGGCACAACCCCTGATCTCAGAGTTCACAGGTGAGGCAGGCATGTAAGTGGGCGATGACAATGCAGTGTGCTAGATACTTGGCTGAGAAGTTAGATGGCAGGATAGAGGAGCACACCCACCCTTATCCTATCCCCCCCCTCACCCAGCATGTCCTCTGACACTGGAGACCGTAGGATGTCCCCTGTGAATTCGCAGGTGGTCTTCTGAGCATCGATCCCAGAGGTCCCTTCGAAAACCTATAGGACAAGAAGTTTGTGACTCTAAAATAAGGGGCTTGCTGGAGAGAATGGGGCCTCCATTGCCCCATTTATGCTCAGCTCTGGACAAGGTTTCTCTCAGGGAAATAGGACATTTCCTGCTTTTGGAGCTTATGAAATAATGTGGGAACTTCATGGGTTTACTTACTTACCCAGCCACCCAGCATTTCATAAACACCACTTACCTGAACAATTGCCTTGGTCCCAGACACCTCAAGCACTTGGCCGCTCCTCTGAGTCCCATCGGGGAGGGTGAAGTTGACGATCTCAGCATACTGGGCAAACTGGCAGGAAGGAGAGCAGTCCAGAACCACACTGACCAGAGGTGAAGTTCCTGTCCCCTCCCCACCCCCTTGATCCAGCACCAAGCTTCTGTCTCCCCTCTTGTACTCAGACTCTCGGAACAGACTTGAAAGATAGTGCACCTGAGTGGGTAGGAGCATCAACGTTAGAGTGGGAAGACCGGAGTTAGAATCGAAGCTCTGACGCTTAGAAACTGTGTGGCCGTTGGAAGTTACATAATGTCTCTGAGCCTTAGTTTTCTCATCTTTGAAATGGGGATAATAATGATGATAATGACAATGATAATAATAATAAAAATAATAATAATACCTACTTCACAACGCTGCTGTGGAGAGAAAAAGAAATCATGTATGTCAAGTCATTTAGTGGTGTCCAGCACCTTGTGACAGATTGATAAAACTTAGTAGCCATTATAGCTGTTAGGACTCCCGGATGGCAGTTGTTTCTGCCTCTGGGACTCATGGTGAACACACTCCACGTACTCCAGGACTCAGGTTCCCAATCTTTATCCAAGTCTAGAGGAGGTTACGAGCTGGGCCAAGGGAGCTCCATACTGACACTGGTCCTCAGCTCTCAGCAGCACCAAGAGAGCTGAGTCCTGAACCTGTACTTCCTTCCCAAGGGAAATACTGGAGAGAATGTCTAGCACCGTCCAGACTCCCTCACCTTGCTTCCCAGACTGAAGATTTACTTTAGGGAGTAAGTCATAATCTTAATCCAATAAAAATAAATGCTAAAAAGACAACACCCTTCCCCACAAAGCTTCTAATATTCTGGGAAATCAAAGTACTCTTTTAAACACTTATTGGACATTAGAAGAAATCAAGATGAAAAGGCCTCACTTTCTGCCATGAGCTATAAAACTCAGCAAGCTGCACCACGTTTTCTGACCATAGTCAAAGTAAGGTAGACAGCAATAACAAAAAGACAGAAAAACTTCATACATTTGGAAATTTAAAAGCATTGTAAATATAGAACTTAGAAGACATTTAGTACTGAACAATAATGAAAACATGTGATGCATGTGAAGTTTTATGCTTATATTAAAAAAGGAAAGCCTGACCAGGTGGTGGTGCAGTAGATAGAGCATTGGACTGGGACACAGAGGACCCAGGTTCGAAACCCTGAGGTCGCCGGCTTGAATGTGGGATCGCTGGCTTGAGCGTGGGGTCATAGACACGACCCCATGGTCGCTGGTTTAAGCCCAAAGGTGTCTGGCTTGAATCCCAAGGTTGCTGGCTTGAGCTCAAGGTTGCTGGCTTGAGCAAGGGGTCACTCACTCTGCTGTAGCCCACCCCCCATCAAGGCACATATGAGAAAGCAATCAATGAACAACTAAGGTGCCGCAATGAAGAATTGATGCCTTTCATCTCTCTCCCTTTCTGTCTGTCTGTCCCTATATGTCCCTCTTTCTGTCTCTCTGTCTCTGTCACACACACACAAAAAATTTTTAAAAAGGAAAGAGGTTGACAAAACTTAAAAAAAAAAAAAACATTAAAACTCCAAGCAAGTAGAAGAAATAATAAAAGGGCAGAAATCATTAACACAGAAAACAAACATATAATAGAGAAGATTGACAAAGCCAATTGGTTCTTTGAAAAACTTAAAGAAATAGACAGATTGGCCCTGGCCAGTTGGTTCAGTCGTAGAGCATCAGCAGGGCAGGTGGATGTCCCTGGTTCAATTCCTGGTCTGGGCACACAGGAGAGGCGACCACCTGCTCTCCCCTTCCCCCTCCCTCTCCCTTTTCTCTCTCTCTCTTTCTCTCTCTTCTCCTCCCACAGCCATCGCTTAATTGAGTCCAGTGCATTGCCTGGGCAGTGCTGAGGATGGCTCCGTGGAGCCTCTGCCTCAGACACTAAAAATAGCTTGGTTGTGAGCATGGCTCCAGATGGGCAGAGCATCTGGGTGGATCCTGGTCGGGATGCATGCAGGAGTTGGTCTCTCCATCTCCACTCCTCTCACTGAGAAAAGAAGAAGAAAAAAAAAAGAAAAAGAAAGGAATAGATCTGTGGCAACACTAATTAAAATAAAAGAGAAAAGGCATGAATAGATAATTGTTGGAATAAAAAAGTCTAAAGTTGTAGCTATACTAATAACACTGAAAAATAATAACAGAAATTATGGACAACTTTATAAAATATATTTCAGAACTTAGATGAAATGAATAAAATCTTAGCAAAATTCAACTCAAACCAAAACCAATTAAAAATAAAATGAAGGATGACGTCAGAGTAATGGCGCTGTAGGGAGCAATACCAATAAATCTCCCCCCAAACTCAACAAGATCTTCAATCAGAAACAGAAAAATCTATCCTTGGAGCCTCCAGATGTTCTGCAATACACCCAAAGGTATGGTTGAGCAAAAAATTGGCTAAATATATAATCAAACCCCGAAAGAAATAGGGAGTAAGAAATGCTCCGCCTTCCTCACTAACCTAAATAGGGCTGCTTTCACTGGGAACTGAGAGTATAGAAACTAAGGCAGGCAAAAGGGGTGAATAGATCCAGGCCGCGGCACAAGCGGCTGAACCAGGCTGTGGCACGGAGATCCAAGCCGAGGAAAAACTGTGCCTGTGGCAACCCAGGCAATACAAGCTAACACTCGTGCCAAACCCACAAAAAAAAAAGACAAGTGGGGCAGCTATTCACCCCAATCTCCTGGTCAGCACACGCAGATAGTGGGCGATAGATTCCTCCTAGAGCCCTGGGAGTGGGCGCCTGTGTAACCCCACAGAGAGGCAGAGTCAGAGGCCTTTGTGTGGGCTGAAAGCAGAATCTCGGTACCGCCCCAGCGCCCTGAAAAAGCCTTGCACGGGGAGGGAGCGAGAACTAATTCCAACGCTGGAACTTTTCCGTGTGGGCGGGGGTCTCATTCGGAGTAAGAGATGGCCGACCTGATATCCTGGTCTGTGCATGCAGATAGTGAGGGAGAGATTCCTCCGAGTGCCCCGAGAGTGGGCGCCCACCCGTGTTACCGGACAGAGTGGCAGAGTCAGAGGTCAGAGGTCTGTGTGGACGGAAGCCGCACTTGATTATGCTAGCAGCTCTGACTGATTGAGCCTTACCCAGAGCCCTGCGCTGAGTGGGAATAGAGTGGGGAGTTGCCAGCTCTTTGAGCCTCTTACTATCCAGGCAGAGGCAGCTGCATCCCCATAGCTGGATTATCAGGCTACTAATTCAGGAAGGAAAGACTAGGAGAGAGGCTCCGGGAACATGGACTCTCTCACTGTCGGAGCCTAAAAATGCTAATGAGCCTCTACTGCCAACGAGACTGAAGCCCAATATATGACATCGCCATAGAGACTTATCAACTGCAAACCTCTACCTGAGCGTGCCACAGGGGCAGAACCTGGGGTACAAAGTCACCAACCAGGAAGAGGGAGAGAAAAGAAAAAGCAAGAAGATAACCTCTCAAAATCAAGAATAATCCACAGACTTTATAACCTATCTCATTTTAATATATTTGTTCTTTTGTTTCTCTTATCTTCATGTCTTGATTATTTTTTTCCTCTTCCAATTTGGTCGTTTAATTCTCTGCTGGTCTTACTCTCTCTTGTCCTTGAACTACACTACCCATAAGTGTTACATCTCCCATTATCTTTTCTTTCTTCTTCCTTTCTCTCTATGAGGATTGCACTCCAAAACCCTTAACTCTCTCTCTCTCTCTCTCCTTTTTTTCTTTTTTCTTCTTTTAGTGGTTCCCTCTTTTTTTTTCTTCCTCTCTTTCTTTTCTCCCTCTATATTAGTTTCTTCCTTTCTCCTTTCCGTCTCCTCTCATTCAATCTTCAATAACAAACAAATTATCTTATCTGGGACTCAAACTTATGTTTGTGGCATTTTGGGGGGTTTTTACTTCGCTTTTTAAACTCACTAGCAGTGCTCCCAACCCTGGCTCTCCATTTTATCTAGTTCTTGTTCCACTAAATACAATAGTAATTTTTTAATTTTTTTACCCCCATTTTCCTGTTTCCCTCTTATTTCTCTCATCATATCTCTTAGTCAGCCAACACCTAAAAGCAAATAATTTTATTCTTGTCCCAAATTTTTTCCTTATTTGCATTTTGTGGGTCGATACCCCCCCTTCTTTTGCCCCTTTATTACTTCTCCCCAACTCAGGCCCTCCATTATAAGCATTGTTTGTTCTATTTAATACAATATAATTCACAGTTCACCACAAGATTTTCTCAAGAAAGAGGGGAGAGGAGAAGAGAGGAAAAAAAGGAGGGGGGGATAATTTTCTTTCTTTTTTTTAATTTTTAATTTTTAAAAAAATTCTTTTATATTTTTTATTTTTATTTTTTTAACTTTTTATTCTTTATTAAATCTCATTAATACTATCAACAAAACCAACCTCAGATGCCATTAAGGAAGAGAAAATTGAATATCATGGGTACAAAAGACAGAGAGGTAACACAGATAGATGAGGAAAAATCTATGGAGAAAAAATTTAATATATTGGAAACCTTGGAGCTAAATGACAGAGAATTTAAAATAAAAATCCTAAAAATACTCAGAGATATACAAGAAAACACAGAAAGGCTATTTAGGGAGCTCAGAAAACAACTCCATGAACACAAAGAATATATTACCAAGGAAATTGAAACTATAAAAACAAATCAAACAGAGATGAAAAACTCAATTTACGAGCTGAAAAACGAGGTAACAAGCTTAGCTAATAGAACAGGCCAAATAGAAGGTAGGATTAGTGAAATAGAAGACAAGCAACTTTGAGGCACAACAGAGAGAAGAAGAAAGAGACTGAAAAATTTTTAAAAATGAGATAGCCCTACAGGAATTATCTGACTTCATCAAAAAGAATAACATAAGAATAATAGGTATATCAGAGGGAGAAGAGAGAGAAAATGGAATGGAGAACATATTCAAAATAATAATAGATGAGAACTTCCCAAGCCTGTGGAAAGAATTAAAGCCTCAAATTCAAGAAGCAAACAGAACTCCGAGTTTTCTTAGCCCCAACAAACCTACTCCAAGGCACATCATAATGAAATTGGCACAAACCAACGACAAAGACAAAATTCTCAAGGCAGCCAGGGAAAAGAAGAATACAACATATAAAGGAAGGCCCATTAGATTATCATCAGATTTCTCAACAGAAACTCTACAAGCTAGAAGAGACTGGACCCCAATATTTAAAGTTCTGAAAGAGGAACTTTCAGCCATGAATACTATACCCATCAAAGCTATCCTTCAAATACGAAGGAGAAATAAAAACATTCACAGATACAGAAAAGATGAGGGAATTTATCATCAGAAAACACCCACTCCAGGAATTACAAAAGGGGGTTCTCCAATCAGATTCAAAGAACAAAAATAAAAAACAAAGCCACAAGTAAAAGCTCCAAGAAGATCATAATAAAACCAAATTTAAACTGTGACAACAACAAAAAAAAGGGGGGGAGAGGATGGTGATTAACAGTAGCAAAGGATGATGGAGTAGAAAAGTACTCACAAGATAGTGCACTACAATGACCAGGGTAGGAACCCTTTTCATTACTTAATGGTAACCACCATTGAAAAAACCACCACAGAAGCACATGATTTAAAATGATAGCAACAGAGGAAATATGTATGGAATACAACCAAATAAAAACAAAAGATAGAAAAATGAAAGAGAAGGATCAAACAAGACACAAAACTAACAGAAAGCAATCTATAAAATGGCATAGGGAACTCACAAGTGTCAATAATCACACTAAATGTAAACAGATTAAACTCACCAATAAAAAGACACAGAGTAGCAGAATGGGTTAAAAAAGAAAATCCAACTGTATGCTGTCTACAAGAAACTCATCTAAGCAACAAGGATAAAAACAAATTCAAAGTGAAAGGCTGGAAAACAATACTCCAAGCAAATAACATCCAAAAAAAAAAAAAAAGCAGGCGTAGCAATACTCATATCTGATAATACTGACTACAAGACAGGAAAAGTACTCAGAGACAAAAATGGCCATTTCATAGTGGTTAAGGGGACACTGAATCAAGAAGACATAACAATTCTTAATATATATGCACCAAACCAAGGAGCACCAAAATATATAAGACAGCTACTTATTGACCTTAAAACAAAAACTGACAAAAATACGATCATACTTGGAGACCTCAATACACCACTGACGGCTCTAGATCGGTCATCCAAACAGAGAATCAATAAAGATATATTGGCCTTAAACAAAACACTAGAGCACCTGGATATGATAGACATCTACAGGACATTTCATCCCAAAGTGACAGAGTATACATTTTTCTCCAGTGTACATGGATCATTCTCAAAAATTGACCATATGTTGGGCCACAAAAACAACATCGGCAAATTCAGAAAAACTGAAATTGTACCAAGCATATTTTCTGATCATAAAGCCTTGAAACTAGAATTCAACTGCAAAAAAGAGGAAAAAAATCCCACAAAAATGTGGAAACTAAATAACATACTTTTAAAAAATGAATGGGTCAAAGAAGAAATAAGCGCAGAGATCAAAAGATAGATACAGACAAATGAAAATGACAATACGACATATCAGAATCTATGGGATGCAGCAAATGCAGTGATAAGAGGGAAGTTCATATCACTTCAGGCCTATATGAACAAACAAGAGAGAGCCCAAGTGAACCACTTAACTTCATACCTTAAGGAACTGGAAAAAGAAGAACAAAGACAACCCAAAACCAGCCGAAGAAAGGAGATAATAAAAATCAGAGCAGAAATAAATGAGAGAACAGAAAAACTATAGAAAAAATTAATAGAACAAGGAGCTGGTTCATTGAAAAGATCAACAAAATTGACAAACCCCTGGCAAGACTCACCAAGGAAAAAAGAGAAAGAACTCATATAAACAAAATCCAAAATGAAAGAGGAGAAATCACCACAAACATCATAGATATACAAAGAATTATTGTAGAATACTATGAAAAACTTTATGCCACTAAATTCTACAACCTAGAAGAAATGGATAAATTCCTAGAACAATACAACCTTCCTAGACTGAGTCAAGAAGAAGCAGAAAGCCTAAACAGACCTATTAGTAGAGAAGAAATAGAAAAAACCATTAAAAACCTCCCCAAAAATAAAAGTCCAGGCCCAGACGGCTATACCAGCGAATTTTATCAAACATTCAAAGAAGTCTTGGTTCCTATTCTACTGAGAGTATTCCAAAAAATTAAAGAAGAAGCAATACTTCCAAACACATTTTATGAGGCCAACATAACCCTCATACCAAAACCTGGCAAGGACGGCACAAAAAGAGAAAACTACAGACCAATATCTATAATGAATACAGATGCTAAAATACTAAACAAAATACTAGCAAATCGAATACAACAACATATTCAAAAAATAATACATCATGATCAAGTGGGATTCATCCCAGAATCTCAAGGATGGTTCAACATACGTAAAACGGTTAACGTAATACACCATATCAACAAAACAAGGAACAAAAACCACATGATCTTATCAATAGATGCAGAAAAGGCATTCGGTAAAATACAACACAACTTTATGTTTAAGACACTCAACAAAACGGGTATAGAAGGAAAATATCTCAACATGATAAAGGCCATATATGATAAAGCATCAGCCAACATCATATTAAATGGCATAAAACTGAGGACTTTCCACCTTAAATCAGGAACAAGACAGGGTTGTCCACTCTCTCCACTCTTATTTAATGTGGTGCTCGAAGTTCTGGCCAGAGCAATCAGACAAGAGAAAGAAATAAAAGGCATCCATATCAGAAAATAAGAAGTAAGGGTACCACTTTTTGCAGATGATATGATCCTATACATTGAAAACCCCAAAGACTCCACAAAAAGATTACTAGAAAGAATAAACCAATACAGTAAGGTCGCAGGATACAAAATTAACATACAGAAGTCCATAGCCTTTCTATATGGCAACAATGAAACATTTGCGAACCAACTCAAAAAAATAATCCCCTTCACAATTGCAATAAAAAAAATAAAATACCTAGGAATAAACATAACAAAGAATGTAAAGGACTTATATAATGAAAATTACAAACCATTGTTAAGGGAAATCGAAAAAGATATAATAAGATGGAAGAATATTCCTTGTTCTTGGTTAGGAAGAATAAATATAATCAAGATGGCCATATTACCCAAAGCAATATACAAATTTAATGCAATTCCCATCAAAATTCCAATGACATTTTTTAAAGAAATGAAACAAAAAATCATCAGATTTATATGGAACTATAAAAAACCCCGAATAGCCAAAGCAATTCTAAAGAAAAGGAATGAAGCTGGGGGCATTAAAATACCTGACTTCAAACTATACTATAGGGCCACGATAATCAAAATAGCATGGTATTGGCAGAAAAATAGACACTCAGACCAATAGAACAGAATAGAAAGCCCAGAAATAAAACCACATATATATGGTCAAATAATCTTTGATAAAGGGGCCAACAACACACAATGGAGAAAAGAAAGCCTCTTCAACAAATGGTGCTGGGAAAACTGGAAGGCCACATGCAAAAGAATGAAACTGGACTACAGTTTGTCCCCTTGTACTAAAATTAATTCAAAATGGATCAAAGATCTAAATATAAGACCTGAAACAATAAAGTACATAGAAGAAGACATAGGTTCTAAACTCATGGACCTTGGTTTTAAAGAGCATTTTATGAATTTGACTCCAAAGGCAAGAGAAGTGAAGGCAAAAATTTATGAATGGGACTACATCAGACTAAGAAGTTTTTGCTCAGCAAGAGAAACTGATAACAAAATAAACAGACAGCCAACTAAATGGGAAATGATATTTTCAAACAACTGCTCAGATAAGGGCCTAATATCCAAAATATACAAAGAATTCATAAAACTCAACAACAAACAAACAAACAATCCAATAAAAAATGGGAAGAGGACATAAACAGACACTTCTCCCAGGAAGAAATACAAATGGCCAACAGATATATGAAAAGATGCTCATCTTCTTTAGTTATTAGAGAAATGCAAATCAAAACTGCAATGCGATACCACCTCACACCTGTTAGATTAACTATTATTAACAAGACTGGTAATAGCAAATGTTGGAGAGGCTGTGGAGAAAAAGGAACCCTCATCACTGTTGGTGGGAATGTAAAGTAGTACAACCATTATGGAAGAAAGTATGGTAAGCCCTGGCCAGTTGGCTCAGTGGTAGAGCGTCGGCCTGGCGTGCAGGAGTCCCGGGTTTGATTCCTTGCCAGGGCACACAGGAGAAGCGCCCATCTGCTTCTCCACCCCTCCCCCTCTCCTTCCTCTCTGTCTCTCTTCCCCTCCCGCAGCGAGGCTCCATTGGAGCAAAGATGGCCCGGGCGCTGGGGATGGCTCCTTGGCCTCTGCCCCAGGCTCTAGAGTGGCTCTGGTCGCGACAGAGCGCCGCCCCGGAGGGGCAGAGCATCGCCCCCTGGTGGGCAAAGCGTCGCCCTGGTGGGCGTGTCAGGTGGATCTCGGTCGGGCGCATGCGGGAGTCTGTCTGACTGTCTATCCCCGTTTCCAGCTTCAGAAAAATACAAAAAAAAAAAAAAAAAAAAGGAAGTATGGTGGTTCCTCAAAAAACTGAAAATCAACTACCTTATGAGCCAGCAATGCCTCTACTGGGTATATACCCCAAAAACTCAGAAACATTGATACGTAAAGACACATGCAGCCCCATGTTCATTGCAGCATTGTTCACAGTGGCCAGGACATGGAAACAACCAAAAAGCCCATCAATAGATGACTGGATAAAGAAGATGTGGCACATATACACTATGGAATACTACTCAGCCATAAGAAATGATGATATCGGATCATTTACAGCAAAATGGTGGGATCTTGATAACATTATAATGAGTGAAATAAGTAAATCAGAAAAAACCAGGAACTGCATTATTCCATACGTAGGTGGGATATAAAAGTGAGACTAAGAGACATTGATAAGAGTGTGGTGGTTACAGGGGGTGGGGGGAGAGGGAGAGGGGGAGGGGGAGGGGAAGGGGCACAAAGAAAACTAGATAGAAGGTGACAGAGGACAATCTGACTTTGGGTGATGGGTAAGCAACATGATTGATTGACAAGATAGCCTGGACATGTTTTCTTTGAACATATGTATCCTGATTTATTGATGTCACCCTAGTAAAATTAATAATAAAATAAAATAAAATGAAAAGTCAGAAGGTATTAAATAAATATCTTGAAGAAAACACTAGTCCCAGGTTGTTTTACCAGTGAGTTCTAACAATAAAAAAACCAATTGTTTGAAACTTTTTCAAGCTTTTCAAAAGACTGGAACAAAAGGCATGGTCCTGAATTCATTTTATGAGGCCAGCAGAACTTTTATGCTAAAATAACAATTGTAGGAAAATTATAGGCACTCTCACTCATGACCATAGATACAAAAATCCTAAACAAGAATTTAGCAAACCAAGTTCAACAATGTATAAACAAGACCAAGTTATAAACCAACCAACTGATAAAAGAAACAATTAAAACAAAAAAATAATGAAGACAACATACCCAAATAAAAATAATAAAACTAAGATGGGATTATTTTAAGAATTCAAGTTTTGTCTAATATTAGAAAGTTTAGTTATGCAATTTCCTTATTAGTGGATAAAAGGATTTAAAAACATGCAACCATCTAAAAAACTTTAGTAAAAGTTAAGAAAAACTCATGATTAAAAACAAAAGACAAGATTAGGGGTTGGACAAGATTGAAGAAGTAATGGGGATCAAATTTACGGAGATGAAAGAAAACTAGACCATATGGTTGGTGAGCACACAGTGCACTGTGCAGATGTATTATAGAGCTGTACACTCGAAATTTATATAATGTTATTAACCAGTGTCACCCCAATAAATTAAATTTTTTAAAAGACAAGAACAAAACTACTTTATGAAAACAGAGGAAAAAAGAAAAATTCCTCAACCCCCAAAAGTATCTCTAAAAAACTTATTGAAAATATTATACTCAATGGTATAATGTGTAATACATTCCCTTTAAAATTAGGAACAAGACAGGCAGCAACGTCTGCCTTCATCATTCTGTTCAGCAGCCACTGGAAGAAGGGAACAAAATAATACGATGAACAGAATATAAAGATTGAAAGGAAACACAACTATAAAACAAAAAACTCCCCAAATCTTAATCAATAAAGAGCACAGCCCTCAAAAAAACAACAACTATAGACCAATTTCTTATATAGATGCAGAAATTATAAATTATTACTCAGTAAGTCAATCAGTGTATTTAAATAAATAACAAGTAGGACCAAGTAGGGTTTAATTCCAAGAATGCAAGCCTAAGATAAATCAACATTAGGGACTTCATCAACAATTGACAAAGTAATTCATAATAATAGGGAGTCTGTCAACATAAATGAAAAGAAAAACTCCACGGGTTTATGTAAATAGAGACTTAAAAGCTGTTTGATAAAGTTTGGTAGCTGTTTCGCCTGACCAGGCGGTGGCGCAGTGGATAGAATGTCGGACTGGGATGTGGAGGACCCAGGTTAGAGACCCCGAGGTCGCCAGCTTGAGTGCAGGCTCATCTGGTTTGAGCAAAGCTCACCAGCTTGGACCCAAGGTCGCTGGCTTGAGCAAGGGGTTACTCGGTCTGCTGTAGCCCCACGGTCAAGGCACATATGAGAAAGCAATCAATGAACAACTAAGGTGTCGCAACGAAAAACTGATGATTGATGCTTCTCATCTCTCTCCGTTCCTGTCTGTCTGTCCCTATCTAACTCTCTCTGTCTCTGTAAAAAAAAAAAAAGGTTTGGTAGCTGTTTCTAGTACAATTTTATGTAAAACAGGAGTCAAAGGCAACTTCTTGAACACTAGACTATTCATCAAAACCAATACCAACAGCCTGGTAAATGGTGAGATGCTAAAACAATTTACATTTCCAATAAGATCAGTAACACAGAGACACCTGTATCATCATCGTTACTTAATTTTGTTTTGGAAAATTTAGTTTATGTAAGACAAAAAAAAAAGTGGTGAAGGAAGGAGACTATATTCAAAAATGTCAAAAAAGTCTCTCTGGAAATGTTCCAGATGATAGGAGCCTAAACAGACATAATGATTAAATGCAATGCCAGTTGAAAAAGACCTAATTCCCTTTACTTGCACATAATATGTTTAAAAAAACCCAAGAGACTCTAGTTGAAAACAAAAAGAACAAACCCCAAGACTAATAAGAGAATTTTTTCTTTCCTTTCTTTCTGAATAATCCAGTTGGCTGTACACAAAACAAATGTATAAAAATTAAACTCTTTTTCTTCCTATTCTAACAATAAACAGAAGAGGGATTGAAGAAAAACATCCCGTCTACAACAAGGCCAGAACCCATAGAATATTGGAAATAAATTGAAAAAGAAAGGTACGAGAAAATAATAAAACCTTACAGAAGGACATAAAAGAAGCCCTGAACAAATGAAGAACAACATTGTTTTTCAAGACAGAATGACTTGCTATCAAAATATAAATACTTTCAAGGGTATATAAATTAAATCATTCCCAATGGATTATTGTTTCTCTTGGAACTTAAAATGATCTTAAAATTTATATAAATGTCTGAGAGCATCCATAAGACAGTTATAGAAAAGATTGAGGATGGAAGAATTGCCTGTCCGATGTTAAGACACACTATAAAACTAGAGTGGTAAGTGCTGGTGTGGAGAGATGGGTCAGTGGGCCGGACTAGAGAGTCCAGAGACAGAAGCCAGATTTCAGGGGACTATTATAGCACAAATATGGCCTATTCGTTCATAGGGAAAAAAGACTTTATCGAACAAACGGTGCTAACATAAGTGGGTATCTATTTAGAAAATGCCACATCAGAAACACAAATACATTTCAGCATATTAAAATAATTAAATATAAAGCTAAAACAAGCAAAAATCCTAAAAGAGCTTTTCTTCTTTTCTTCCTTTCTGAATAATCCAGTCAAAAGCAGGATAAGAGAGATATCTATAAATAAGAAAAGAAATCCAAAAGCCATAAATGAAAAAATAGAAATATTTGATTATATGAACATTTGATGTATCTTTTTGGTAAGGATACCATACACACATGTGAACAATAAACAAAAAGCTTCCACAATTTGAGCTGTACAACTCACAGAGGATGGAGTGAAATCTAAACAGATAAAAAGATGCTCAACTCCCCTAGTCATCAGGGAAATGCACATAAAAGCAAGACAGTACTAATTTTAATTTTTTTCACAGGCAAAATGAAAGGAGAGAACATATTCAAGGCTGGCAAGGGTGTTGAGACATGAGTCCTCTCTTACAGGTTTGATAGGAATGTGAGTTAACCCAGCCTTGCTGGGATAAGCCCCAAACTGTCACTATCTATTTAATAAATATCATACACACTTTGAACCAGCAATTCATTTCAAGGTATCTATCCTACCGCAATAAAGGCATCAGTATAATAAGGATCTATATTGCTGTACTATTTGTAACAGCATAACCTGGAAAAATGCTGAATATCTATCTATAGTGAAACTATGAAATAAGTCACAGGCCACCCATACTATCGCCTATCATGCTACTATCAAAATGAATGAGTAAAATGTGTATGATAGGTTTTAAGAGACTAACGCTGATGTAAACCTCTGACATATATAGCCAGATCTTTACATTGGTTATTCCAATAGATTAGGGGCATAGTTAACTTGTGTGTGTGTGTGTGTGTGTGTGTGTGTGTGTGTGTGTGTGTGTCACAGAGACAGAGAGACAGGGACAGACAGGATGGGAGAGAGATGAGAAGCATTAACTCTTCTTCGGGGCACCCTAGTTGTTCATTGATTGCTTTCTCATATGTGCCTTGACTGGAGTGGGGGGCTACAGCAGAGTGAGTGACCCCTTGCTCAATCCAGAGACCTTGGGCTCAAGCCAGCGACCCTAGGCTTTAAGCCAGGGACCATGGGTCATGTCTATGATCCCATGCTCTAGCCAGCCAACCAACTCGGCGCTCAAGTCAGGTGAGCCTGCACCTCAAGCCGGCGACCTTGGGGTTTCCAACCTGGGTCCTCTGTGTCAGAATCCGACGCTCTATCCGCTGCGCCACCGCTTGGTCTGTGTCTTTTCTTTGTTTCACTATTTCCAAGGAGCATTAAAAAAAAATTCAAACTGTAATAAAAATTTGGAACATGTTCAAGTGGTTATTCGCCCTCATTATTCATTCTCTCTCCTGCTCTCCACAAACTTGTGACCTTGAATGACCAGGGAGACGGGCCAGGCGTGACCAGCGTGGGTTCCATTCCCCCAGGGCATGCTGGGGTCCAACCTGAGACAGGACGGTATGCAGCTCTGCTAGCCACTGAGGGAAGCTCTGGCTTGGGCCCCGCCTTGTGCTGTGAAGAGAACGTCTGGAAGGCGACCTGATTCTCCTCCAAACCACCCGTCAGACTCTTTGAAGTGCGGCCTTTCGGGGAGGGTGCTCGGTCCCAGAGGCATGCTCCTAAATCGGTGGAGAGGCTTCTCAACCACAAGCGGGAGCCCGAGAGCAAGGACTGCGTAGCCTGGGAAACAAGTTAAATTAAGAATCCCGGCTTTATTCCCTCTGCCGCTCTGCCCAGGCCTCCCTATCTGAATCCACTACTGGCCTCATTATCTGCTGGGCTGATGGTGGGCTGCTAACCTCAGGAGGAAAGTTGCTGGACACAGAACACAGGCCAGAGTGGACCCAAAAGAAATAAGCAAAGGATCCAATAGAAACCAAGTAGCAGGATGCTAAAAAGTCATTCTTTCTTATGTGGGTTTACGTGGGTGACGGTAGGTGGGAGGAAAGGAGAGTAGAGAGAAATGAAATCAGAAAGTGAACTTTAAATAGCAGAGAGATTACAGTGAGACAGAAGGAAGAACTGTCAGAACCATCACACCCAGGCATGGATGGTGTAGTCTGGAATCCTTTTGGGACTAGAATGCCAGATTCTATGTGTTCCTGTGTTGGGTATTCATTTGTAGAGAGGGGTGGTCATAGCCACTTAGAGCCTTGAGTTCCAGGAGAATTCCAGTGTGAAATTAGCTCTTACCCAAAGGAGTCCCATTTCCCAGCCACATACTAAGCAAACCTGATTCTCTCAACTTTCATTGATGGTTACTAAGAGCATTGCAGGGGGTGAGGATGGTACAGTGCAACCCATTTCCTCTGCTGGAGAGTCAACCGGGTTCTAAACCAGCCCTTACTCAAGCACAGGAGAGCTGCTGTGCACCCTCGGAGGACTGGAAGTTCTTAGACAGACTGGCAGGAATCACACCTCGGAAAACCAGATGGAACTGTGGAAACTACCTCCAAAAAATGCACAGGCACATGAATGCATACCTTCTAACGTTTGCATACAATTTCAAGGCCCTTATTCCCTGGGTTAAGAACCTCTGATCTATACAAAATTCTTCCTCAATGTTTTTGCATTTGAGGATGGAAGCAGAAATTGCCTGTGATTCAATGAGGACAGGAGGTGGCGCTGTAGAGGAGGAATTGTGACATTTTGCCCAAGCAACTCAGCAACAGGCAAAGGGATGTAAGACAGTGAAGAGGGAGGCACAAAGGTGCCTTCTGAACTAATGAGACTAAAACTACCCATCCCTCCCCCCCCCCCCTGCAAGTCCAGGGTTTTCTGGTTGTCTCCATCTCCCAGTTTTCCTGTTCTGCAAGAGCTCCAGATGCATGCAATCATCATAGAACCATAGGTCTGGGGATCTATTTTGTTTTCTAATCAAACTGGTGTCTGCATAAGTACTAACTCTCCACATGGCACTGGGTCATACAAACTGACAAATGTAGTAGAGAGTGTGGTGGGGGTGGGCGAGGGGGAAGGAGATGGCACCAACTCTGTAATCAGGCATATTAACACTTCCACATTATGGGCAGAACTATTGCTAGCTGTTCTCAAGGAGGAATAAGAATTATACATTTATCTGATATGATCCTCACAACAGTGCTATGATCGATAGATGAGGAAACTGGGATTTACAATCCTAGATATTGATAGATGGTTCTCACTCTTCAGGGAGCATCAGATCACCTAGAGGGCTTTTCAAAACAGACTTCTGTGCCTGACCAGGCAATGACGCAGTGGATACAGTGTCAGACTGGGATGCAGAGGACCCAGGTTCGAAACCCGGAGGTCGCCAGCTTGAGCGTGGTGTAGCTGGCTTGAACGTGGGATCATAGACATGACTCCATGGTCACTGGCTTGAGCCCAAAGGCTGCTGGCTTGAGCAAGGGGTCACTCACTCTGCTGTAGCCCCCCCCCCCCCATCAAGGCACATATGAGAAAGCAGTCAATGAATAACTAAGGTGCTGAAACGAAGATGCTTCTCATCTCTCTCCCTTCCTGTCTGTCTGTCCCTATCTGTTTCTCTCTCTGTCTCTGTTACAAAACAACAACAACAACAACAACAAAACAGACTTCTGTGCCTCACACCCAGAGTTTCTGATTTTGTCCATGGAATCTGTATTTCTAAGAAGTTCCCAGGGGTGCTGATGCTGTTGATCTAGAATTGACAGGTAGCAGCAGAGAGGGTGAGATGGGGCTGGGATTAAAAGTCATGAAGCCTGAGTCAGATGGTCTGACCCCTGTGCACCCACATATAACTACTCCACCCCACTTCCTCCCAGGCACCCCCAACATTAGTAAGTCAAACAGTAAGTCCATTGAATGTGGAGTCTGTTTTCTAGAAGTGAGAGGGTCTGACATCTTTAATATAGCTGACTCGGGTTTTTCTTTTTTTTTTTTTTTTACAGAGACACAGAGAGAGTCAGAGTGAGGGATAGACAGGGACAGACAGACAGGAACGGAGAGATGAGAAGCATCAATCATTAGTTTTTCATTGTGCATTGCGACACCTTAGTTGTTCATTGATTGCTTTCTCATATGTGCCTTGACCGTGGGCCTTCAGCAGATCGAATAACCCCTTGCTTGAGCCAGCGACCTTGGATCCGAGCTGCTCAAGCCAGATGAGCCCGCACTCAAACTGGCAATCTCGGGGTCTCGAACCTGGGTCTTCCGCATCCCAGTCTGACGCTCTATCCACTGTGCCACCGCCTGGTCAGGCTGACTCAGGTTTTGACAGGTCCTCTTATTTACTCATTCATCTCATTAGTTACTCACATTTCCTTTGAACAAGCTGAGCACCTACAGTGGGTTGGGTGTCTAGTGAAGGTGCAGTGAGGGGCTCTGGGAGCTCAGGATTACTAAAATACCATTCATGCCCAAAGGAGGGCACAGTGGGTGGGTGGCTGCAGGGGCAAGGAGGAGCCACGCGCTCAGGTGGGGGCCACATGTCTCAGTGGATGGGTATCGACAATAAGGCCGTACACAAGGCCGAGAGGAGCACCAGGCTCACTGCCCAGGCGGCGGGGAGAGACTTCTAGGAGCAGTATGTCCTCAGCTGGCCCTGGGGGAGAGTCAGATGGAGGGCATGGATAAAAGGTAGTCAGGAGGCAGAGGGGAAAGTATGTGCAAAGGCCCTGAGACATTAACTGGAAGCTACAGAGACAGTGTGGGTTTCTAAGTGGAACAGGGAGAGTGATGAGACACCAGAGTGGAAAGGGATGCAGGAACCCTTATGGAACATAGGGCCTGTAGCCAGTGGTGGGATTCAAATAATTTAACCACTGGTTCTCTGCCCTAATGACCGTTTAAGTATAAAAAAAGATATACCGAAATGTAGTTTATTATTTCACGCATTTAGTACTTAAATAAGAACAATAAAAGAGGTACACAAAACTAGATTATAAGAGTTTTAAAATATTAATAAAATATTAAATAATACCTGACAAAAACAATAAAACTGTTATTTAAGATATTTCCCGCCTGACCAGGCAGTGGCGCAGTGGATAGAGCATTGGACTGGGATGCGGAAGTACCCAGGTTCGAGACCCCGAGGTCGCGCGCGGGCTCATCTGGCTTGAGCAAAGAGCTCGCCAGCTTGGACCCAAGGTCGCTAGCTCCAGCAGGGGGTTACTCGGTCTGCTGAAGGCCTGCAGTCAAGGCACATGTGAGAAAGCAATCAATGAACAACTAAGAAGTCGCAATGCACAACGAGAAACTGATGATTGATGCTTCTCATCTCTCTCTGTTCCTGTCTGTCTGTCCCTGTCTATCTCTGCCTCTGTAAAAAAAAAAAAAAAAAAGATATTTCCCTATTGCTTCTTGATTGGTGTCCTCACTTGCAATTTTTTTCACCAATGGACAGAATGAACATTACTGTGGGCACTTAGAATACACTATTGCCCAGAATCAGGGGTCTCAAACTCGCGGCCTGCAGGCTGCATGCGGCCCACCGAACAATTTTGTGCGGCCCGCAGACTAATCCACGAACTACAGTTTCTGGTTGTTTTGTGACACTGAAAAGTGTTGCGTAACAGTTGCCTTTTGTAGACCTAGTGCGGCCCGCCGAACGGCTGTGATCTTGCTCTGCGGCCCACATGCTGAGTTGAGTTTGAGACCCCTGGCCCAGATGAACGTTAAAAAAGAGTAAAGAATGTAAGTTTGTGATTTTTACATTGGGAGGCTGCGCAGGTGCCCACCTTAGAGAGAAACCTGATGACAAGTGCCATTTTAATGATTAGTTCACCAAACTCAACAAAAAATTAGGTATTGGTTCTGCTAAACTGGTGTGAACCAGCTGAATCCACCACTGCCTGTAGGATGAAGGCACCAGGTGAGTCTGAAGCAGGTAGTGAAGGGGTCAGGGCTGCATGGCTGCAGGGCGGAGGGCGGGAGGGTGCCAGGCTGGGCGTCCAGATGCCATGACCATAATTAGGTTGGAGATTGCTGACTGAGCATGTGCCCTGACAGACTGGGAAGAAAGGAAGAGAGGAGTGAAGGGTGGCATTCCGTTTATCAGTTTTCTCAGCTGGGGGTGGGGCGGAAGCTGGAGGTGCAACTGGTCCATACCACTGCAGAGGTCTTTATGCCTCAAGAATCCAAACCACAGGACTCAAAGTACCTCCGGTGTCTTCCATGGCCCTCCAGTTCCCCAGGGACGCACAGTGGCCCACATCCCGTTACCTTCTGGGAGGCCCGCTTCACTTCCCACCCGAGCAGCTGGTTCCCAGGCTGAGATATTCCAAAGACCTTTGAAGGCCTCAAGCTCCGGAGAAAAGGTAGCTGGTGTGCTCTGCCACCTCCCGCTCTTCCCTTTGGAAGAAGAGCCATGAGAGTGGCAGGTGGAGAGTCCAGCCTTATGAGGAAGTTAGACATGGCCAGTCTACTAACGAAGAAAGAGGTGCAATAGCCCGGACCCCCAGCTCACTGGCGAGAGAAGCAGGTCCCCATGGCCCAGAGTGGGGCCCCCACTGCAAAGGCAGAAAGGGAACCCTCGGGGCCAGGAACTGGGAGATGGCTGTGGAAGAAGATGTGGGGGTGGCTTACAGGGGACAAGAAAGAGCAGGACCGGCCCATGGGGGCCATCTTGGGGCAGGGCAATTTAGATAAAATTCTGCAAATCCTGCACAGGGGCTAGGGAGTCCTGCCTGGGATTTGGCCTTGTGCTTGGGAAGAGGTGGAAGTCTTACCTTGACCTGGTCCAGCACCACCAGGGGCCCATTGACACTGCACACAGTCCTATAGGCTGGGGGAAGGGAAGGGGGTTGAGGGTCTCCTCCCCCCCCACACACACATCCTGGCCTTTCCTTCCTCCCTCTAAGCACCAGCCCCATCCCTTCCCCAGGCTGGGCCATCAGGGTCATTAGCTGTGACAGAGCCAGCCACCATTGCTGTAAGGGTCATGCCCCTGCCTGCAGGGCCCCCGCTGCCTCGGACACCTGCAGGAGGCTGGAGGAGGGCAGGGGCAAGGGCAGAGGCCCCGCAGAACCCTCCCCTCCCCAGCCACACGGAGGCCTTTCTCATCCCTGAGCCCGCTTCCCCTCTGGCCTCAGCCCCCACCTCATCCACTCCCTCCTCCGACCCACAGTGTTTTCCAAAAGCTTCTGCAGCCCCACTCCACCCTGTAGCAGAGAACCTCCCTCACATGTACCATGCTTCTCTCCGTCACCTGCGCTGCCTGAACACTGTTGGAGGGGTACAGGCTTCAGAGAGAAAAGCCAGCCAGCACCCCCGCTCTGCTGCAACGCCCTGCCAGGGAGGCTCCAGACTCCCCAGGCCCACTGGGTGCCCGTGGGGGAGGGGAGAAAGGGACAGAGGCTGCAGACACTCGCCATGCAGAGAGGAGTCCATGGATTAGGTTATACAACAGGAAACGCTCCCTGACGCCAGTGTTGGGGCCCGATGGACCTGGCAGTCAGGAAGCCTACTTTGGTTCCTCAGGGGCTGGCTGAGGGGCCCTGGGACCGGAGCCCTGCACTGGGGTTCTTGTGAAGTGCCAGTGAGACAACTGAGATGAAGAAAGTTGGCAGGGCAGGATAGGCAGGGTGTCTGTAAGGTCACTGGGTCACTCAGGCTGAGAGAACGTCCCAAGGGAGAGTGGTCCAACTGTCCTTTTAACAGGCAAGGAACATAGGGCCCGGAAGGATGAGAAGCCTGGCCCGGGTCACACAATATGCTTGTGGCAGAGGAGGGGCTGGGACCCTCTCTTTGTCCTCATCAGACCACATTGGCTGCCAGCCACTCGCCCTCTGCTTGTATACCAGCCTGGCACCAAGCCTCCCATGCCTAGGGGAGCTAAACACCCCTCACTCATGCCCCCCAGTGTCAGACCCCTTATTTGTGTTGGATATGAGCTCTGTTCACTGAGACTTGGGCTAGGAGGACAGACTGGGCAGGGGGATTTTTGCACAGATAATTGCAAGGCTTTTCTGAGCTTAAAGACTACTCAGAATACTTAGGAATAGGAGGAGGGTCCCAGAAGATAAGTTCTTTTTGGGCTTAGGTCCAAGACGAGGGACGCTCTCACATTTCTGCCCTCAAACTACCAATTCACTGCGCCACCCTCTCCTTTACCCCATGGAGATGCCCACCTTCTGACTTAGGTCAGACCCCAGAGATGACTGGCCCCTTCCTCTCTTTGTATCGTCCCCATCCAGCAATCTCCTAGCTCCGGCAGCTTTCATCTTAAAAACCCTCCTTCCACCCCAGTTCTCCTCCAGCTGCTGCCTTCACAGCCCACTTCTCAAAAGCAGGACCTCCCTGCTCTCTTTCCTTCCACCTTCCACCCACTGCTCACCCTGTCCAACCCAGCTGCTCTCTAGGCTTGTGGATTTCTAAATCCAAAGGGACCAGATCCTGGACGCCCTGTCCCCTTGCAACTCCTGGGAGGCCCTGCTCCTCCACGCCCCATCCGCCACCTCTCTGGGGACCTTTGGCTATTGGAGGGCCTCAGGCTCTGGGCTTCCCACTCTCCTGCCCCTGGATGGTCTACTTTCTCTTTTTTTATTTTATGGCCCTTGCTCCTTTGCAATGGAAACCATTTTTTAGCACCTGAGGTGGAGGCCATGGAGCCATCTTCAGCAACTAGGGCCAACTTGCTCTAATTGAGCCATGGTTGAAGGAGGAGAGAAGAGAGAGAGAGAGAGAGAGAAGCAAGAAGGGGAGGGGTGGAGAAGCAGATGAGTGCTTCTCCTGTGTGCCCTGGCTGGGAATTGAACCTGGGACTTCCACACGCGGGGCCGATGCTCTACCACTGAGCCAACAGGCCAGGGCCTGGATGATCTGCTTTCTTTCCTTCTCTCTGCCCTTCCTGTCTTCAAGCATATCTATCAGATGCTCTGTATGTCCTAGACTACACAGTGGATAAAGCGTCGACCTGGAAATGCTGAGGTCACCGGTTCAAAACCCTGGGCTTGCCTGGTCAAGGCACATATGGGAGTTGATGCTTCCAGCTCCTCCCCCCTTCTCTCTCTCTGTCTCTCCTCTCTCCCTCTCTATCTCTGTCTCTCCCTCTCCTCTCTAAAATGAATAAAAAAATTTAAATACAGATGTCAAGTAAAACAGAAAGCCTATGATTAGAAAGGGGACAAAGATAAAAGAATTGAGTTAGAAACAGCAGTAGGTGCTACGAAAGGAAGCAGCAGCACTGACGAGTGGGACTGGGGGGAGGACGAGGTGCTTGTGAGGAAGCTCCTGGCAGGAAGGGCATCTGAGCTGAGGCTTCTAGGACAGGTGGAGTCATCAGCCAGCCCCCAGAGAGCTGGGGGAAGGGCACACCTGGCTGAGGGGAGGAGGCCCAGAGGTGAGAAAAACCTGGGTGCCTTTGGGGAACAGAAAAGCAGTGTGGCTGGCTTGCACAGGCTCACTTTTGGGGTGCGAGAGGACATATTAGCCCCGTGACACGTGACAGCAGGGATGTGTGATGTGGTCACTGCCGAGTCCCCACGTCCTAGAAGAGTGTGAGCATATGGTGCAGACACTCAGTAAATATTCACTGGGTGAACTGTGGAAGGTGTTGCCTGGTCCCACCAGACCCATGTGTGCCCCCACCCACCACTTTCCCAGCCCCAACCAGAGGGGGGTCCCGTCACACAGTCTGAGGCCTTGCTCCCCTAGTCCTGTCACTCCTGTGCAGAGGGAGGGTGGGCGGGATGAGCGAGAGGATGCTCAGAGCTGAGGGGGCAGAGGAAGAGGCCAACGAGGCAGGCAGGCAGAAGCATCACCCTCCTACCAAGCAACCACACAGTCCCCCGCTGGGACCCTGGCGTTTTGATAAACTCCTTTGGATGCTAGAGCTGTGTGGCGCCGAGTGGAGCAGGTGGGCCCAGCAGAGGGAGGATGGGGAAGCAGGGAGGAGGAAACGGATTGTGACGACGCCAAAAAAAGCACCAGGATGGGGAGAGTGCCACAGTTTAAAAAGCCCCAGAAACCCTGGCCAGGTAGTTCAGTTGGTTGTGTCATCCCAGTAATGACAAGATTGTAGGTTCGAACCCCCATCAGGACACATACAAGAATCAACCAATGAACGCATAAATAAGTGAAAAAACAAATCGATGATTCTCTCTCTCTCCCTCTTCCTCTCAAAATAAATAAATACATAAATACGTAAATAAATACCCAAAGAGCTGGCATCTTGCTGGCCCTGTAGAGAAAATACCAGACCAGCCAAAGTGGCTGAGATGGCAGAAGGGAGACATAGGGCAGGTGGGCCTCACAGGGGGATGTGAGTGAGGTGGGGGTGCTGGAGGAGGAAAAGGCCCAGGTCCCGAGAACCCCAGGGAACCACTTCCAGCTTTTCCAGGAACACAGGCCCAGGCCTCGGAGCCCGCGCCCAGTGTCAGCCCGCTCCCCACTTCCCAGCTCTGGCATGTGACATCCTCACTAACATCCAGCAACTCTACCTCAGGGGGGGAGGGTGTCCAGGAGGGGGAAGTGGTGATGATAATGGGCACAAAGAGAGGGTCAGCGGATGGATCTGCCATCCCCACCCTGCCCCAGCTCCCAGGGAGAGGGACTGGCTTGAGGAGAGCCTAGGGGCTGGAGCCAGTGCCCGTCTGCTGCAGCGCCCGGCCCTGGGGCTGCCAGTCTCTCAGGTCTGTGCCCCTCACAGCGCAGGCCCCATGGGTGACCAGTGTGAGGTCTCTTAAGTCCCTCATCTCTCTCAATGCCCCAGCCTGCTCTGTAAGCTGCCTTCCCAGGCTCCCATCAGGCACCCGGCCTGGCTCCAGGCGGGCCTTAAACATAGCTGCTGGATGAATACGGGGCTCCAGCCTGGTCCTTCTCTGCAGATAATCAGTTATGTAGCTACTCCTGTTCAACATCTGGCTATTCACATCCTTTAGGCTCTGTCCAACCACTGGGTCCTCTCCCTTTTGAAGTTCCACAATGCTACAGGTTGGCACCCTGGGGCATCCTGTTCTTCACCTTGTCTTGTCCTTGACAAGACAGACTGTCTGCCCAGGGACTAGGGTGTCCCTCATTAGACTAGTCTATATCTTTTCTTAGAGGCTGTCTGGTTTGGACATAGCCAAGGTGGCGACTGAGCACCACGACTGGAAGCCAGGCCTTTGTATGTACTCACCCTCAACTCTGCCCATTGTGTCCATTGCATGGAATGGCAAACTGAGACCCAGAAAATCGGCTGATCTCTCCTGGGGCACACCACAAACCAGGACAGTATCCTGTGGCACTCAAAGAAATGGCTACTACCCCAGCCCTGAGACATACCCTTGACTCTGGAGAGGTGAAGACTGGAGGTAGTACTAAGGCAGGGTGTTGAACCAGAAGGCCTTTGAGGGGCACTTCCTCAATAGGCCTTTCTGAGACTTTGCAGACTCTCCCTCCAGCTGCTCTACCCACCCCCTCTCCATTGTTTTCGCTGACACTTTGGGTTACACGTTGGGCTGCAGGCTGGTGGAGCCCCTGACCCTGTCTCCCCACGCCTTCCCTGTCAAAGGCGCAGCATGGGGCCCTGGCAGCCCACTAATTAGGGTGGCCCAGCCACACACCTGCAGCGTCCTGGGCGAGGGCTGAGGCAGGCGCCCATGCGGAGAGAGGCCGGTGGGGGCAGGCCCGGGGCAGCCGTCCCTCACCTCCTCCCTGATCATGCTGGAGGGATTAGGGAGGGCGGGCAGGGCTGGAAGCCCAAGGCCCCGCCCTTGGAGCTCTCTCTGTAACCTCTCTGGCCTTTCAGTTGAGGACACTGAGGCAGCCAGCAGTGTGGCACTCAGGTCCCTGGACAATCTGACTTGGCTCCATCCTTCCCTCCAGCACGCTACCAGCATGTCCATCATAACTTTTGCTCATGCTGTGCCCTGTGCCCCTTACCCTGTTGGTCAAGCAACCTGTGCCCCACAAGACCAGATAAAGCTCCATGCCACCTCCTCTCCTTGGGGAACAACTCTTAGATCTGAGGGTGGCAAAGAGGTCCCTTCCTTCCTGGAGTGGATATTGCTGAGGTTCACTCCCTGTCCCCATTCTACTCCACCCCTCCTTTCTGGTGCACCCCCTCTCCAACCACTGCAGTGTCTCAGGCCACCTCCACCTCCAGGAAGTCTCCAGGACTCACTCCACCCCTTAGCCAGTGAGCCCTGGGCCTGGGAGCCAGCCACCTCCTCTGGGCTTTCTCTCTCTGTATAGAAAGCTTCCCCCTGCCCTCGCAGGAAGTCCTTAGAAGCCCCCCCCCCCCCAGAAGGCCAGACATGGGGAGGAGGGCAGAGAGGGACACAGGATCCTGCCTCCAGCCTACTGAGGGCAGCGCTCTGGGTTTTGTGCCTGTTCACGCCCTGCGGGGTTGGGCCACCACATGGGCACCTGAGGAGGATGGGAGGAGCGCAGAGTGCACCAGCCCTGGGGGTGGGAGGCTGTCCAGGCTGGGCTGGGGCTGCTCCCCCCCCCCCCAGGGGGGTTCTGTGAGGACACTGGTGTGCAGCAAAAGCAAAGGTGGTGGCCTTTGTCATTGCAATGACATCTTAGCCTTAGCAGCAGCCTGAAGGGGCTCCCCCAGCTCTAAACCCTGCCTCTGGGTCAGCTGCTGTGTGTGGACCCATTTGTCTGGGTGGGGGTCACATGGAGCCACACACTTGCCAACCCTGGGGGGTAGATTGTTGCCACCCCAGTTCCAGCCTGGGCCAAACTTGACCCAAGGGCTTATTGACTATAAATAAAGGACTGGCTGGGAGGGAACTGGGGGAGGGGTGCGGCTTTCAGGGTTCCTGGGAGTGCACTTTCCAGGGAGAAGGAAAGCAAATCACATAGATCCAGGCTCCAGGCCTCACACCTGCTCAGGACCCTGGCAGCTCTCCTGTTTCCACAGGGAGGAGGGATAACGATGATCGATGATCGATGATCGGGAGGACGCTGTAGGGTGGGCCATCACATGGTACTGGCCAAGAGTCAGCCAGCTCCTCTCAGGTTTCCAGGCCTGGGCTCTGGACCCAACACAACCCAGTCACTGCATATTTCTGGGCCTCCGTGAGCCCTCCTTGCCCCAGGAAAAAGACTGGGCCACCATCCTCTTTGCATCTCCACAGGGCAGGGCCTGCAGAACTGCCTTGATCAACCTGACACATGCCTCTCTCCTCGGTTTCTCCTTAGCTGAAATATACCCCACCCCTCAGTGCCTGCTTGAGCCTAAGGCAGTGAGTGCCTCATGACCTGTGGTGGCGCAGTGGATAAAGCCTCGACCTGGAAATGCTGAAGTCTCCAGTTCGAAACCCTGGGCTTGCCTGGTCAAGGCACATATGAGAGTTGATGCTTCCTGCTCCCCCCCCCCCCACTTTGTAAAATGAATAAATTTTTTTAAAAAAGGAAAAGAAAAAAAAGGAAGTGCCTCACACCCTTGGGCTCCTCTGGGGCTCCACTCCCAAGCAGGCTGAGCTCTCCAGCCCTCTCAACTGGCCCTTCCCCCCACGCCTCCCCACAGAGTGTGTAACTGGAGAGGGAGGGAGGCGGCTATGTAGGCCAGCTTCACTCCCTACACACCCTGCTAGCAGCTTCTGGGTCTGCTTAGCGAGTGCTGGCCAGGCCGGTTTATTCCAGTGGGCTGGGCCAGAAAGAGTGACCTTGAACCAGGAGACATTGCAGGGGCAGAGGGCTCCTTCTGGTCTTCAGGGCCTTACCCTGTCCTCTGCCCCAGACGTCTGGACTTGGCCCACTCCTGTGGGACAGGCTCTCAAGACACTCTAGGAGCCTCCCTCTGAAGCCAATGAAGGTACCCTCCAGCACACACCTGTGTCCCTGGATGCCAGGCACGCCCCCCCCCCCCAAGTACACACGCAGACAGGTGACATCACCTCACCTGACCACACGCTCACTGTGTTCTCCTGGTGGTATGCACACTTGAGTATATCATGCACATACACATAACCTCGCCCTAAGTGTGCAAGCATGCATGCACAGTTTTCCCCTTTGTCCAAAATGACATATATGCCCGCATTTCCCCACTCAGGCTGTCATATACATATCCTCCCCCAAGAGAGGGTGGGCACAGTACACACAGGCACATGCCTTCCTCTGGTTCTACACACAGACATCCTCCTTCAGAGCACACACATAGCACACACCCATTGATAGGACACACACGGTGTCATGTGTTTCCCCCTCCTGAAACTGCACACAAACTCTGCTTTGCTACACATCATTCAAGAACATTTGATCATCCCTTTCCTCATGCAGTGTTCTGGGGTCCCCATGTACATACCCCCCCACACACACATCTTCACACACACACGCATGCATGCACTCAGGCACAGTTGGGAGCTCTCTCTGACTTGGGGTCTCCCTGAAGGTCTAGAGTGACAACAGGGAGGTTTCTGCAACTGTTCCCCTGTCCTCTCCGCTGGGGAAGCTGGGCTGGTGTCCCCATCTCTCCACCTGCAGAGGTGGCCCCTTGTCCAGACAGCCTCTGGCATCGCTCCACTGGACCAAAAGACCCCCAGGTCTCCCCAGCTCTCCGGTCCTCGACTTTCCTGGACACTCAAAAGCAGTGCCTGAGGATCAAGCAGCCCACCCTAACCTCACCCACTGGGGGTCATACTCACTGACACGGGGGTGGGTGATATAGTTTCTGGTGACCGCCTGCATGTGCTCACGAGCTGCGCCCAGGTGGTAACCACTGCTGGGGAGCCCCCCAGGCCTACTGTCTACCTCGGTGGCCATGGTGAGGTGTCGGGCTGGGAGCAGAATGCCTGAGTCTGCTGAGGGAAGTCCAACTCTCCTGGCCCAGCTGGAGCTGTACAGAACTGACTGCCTGTCCCCGGGCCGCCCCTCCCCTCTCCCCTCCTCTCCTCCCCCAGTCAACTGTAAACAGGGAAACTTGGTTTCCTGGAGCATTCCGGTTCTGGGAGGTGCCTTAGGCCACCTGAAGCAGGAAGATGGGGAGGAGGGGCGGGGGTTCTGGCTGGCTTCTCTCACCTCCGTCTGTGACTGTCCCTCTGGCCCCAACCAACAGTGAACTCCTCTCCTCCCCCTGGAGCTTCAGGCACTCTCACCGCCCCATGCCCCTCACCACATCCCTTCCTGAAGCCCCTTCAGAGCTTCTCTTCACTGTCCACACCCACAACCTGCCCTCACCCTGTGCTGGTTGCCCTGACAATACCAGGGTCCTTCTTCCCCTGCACAATTTCACCCTCATCTCCTTTTGAATATCTATGGAGGCTCATTCTTGGGTCAGCTTCGCTGCCACCACCTACGAAAAGCCTTCCCTGGATCCCTCCAGCTCCCTGGACTCATCACACGACTGGTCTCTTTCCTATGTTATGCCAAATTCTCATACCCTAAAGCTGCCTTTGGGATATTAATTTGATTTTTGAAGGGGACCCAAATTCTCATACCCTAAAGCTGCCTTTGGGATATTAATTTGATTTTAAGTCGGCTATTAAGAAACAAAAGACTTAGAAAGAACCTTTGAGCCTCTCCCTTTTCTTACCTAAGAGATCAGATGGAAAGACCTGCTTCGGGAAGGGAACCTTAGCATAACCACCTTGGCCTTGGACAGGAAAACTCCACGCAGCAGCCTGTGGATCAGGCACCCCCTTGCCTGTCCCGCTGTTTTCTGGGATGTCTAGCAAAAATTCACCTTCCGTGTGTGTTTCGCTCTTGCCCAATTACCTGCCAATTGCCCATTTGTACTTTTAAAATCTAAGACCTCGTTCTGCCCTTTCCTCTTTTGTCCAAAATGTCATATAGACACCCAATTTTGCCTCACTGTTGTTACAATATTTATGCTTATATGAATTCCCAGTGTGCACATATTAAAGTTCAATTTTCTCCTATTACACTGTTAATTTGATTATTAGACCAGATGGGAGAAAAATTATTACTTTTTTAGCCTTCACAGGCTTTTGGAGAGTTCTCTTTCGCTGCCATCCCTGGTCTGTGAGCCCCAGAGTTGAGCCTGTGTTTCCTCCATCAGACTTGGATTCCTTAGGACTTTGTCTCTTGATACTGACAGCTCCCTGAGAACCAGGACAGGTCTCTCTCCATCTCCATCAGGGAGCCCTGTCTTATCTTCTCATATTTCACCTCCAGGGTCCCATGCAGCTGGCCTCTCCTGATATTTTTAGCCCAGGGTAGAAAGTACAAACGGAGGGACATTTTTTGTGCTGAGTGGCTAAAGGATTGTGCTTGCCCCGGACCTGCGGAGCGTGGCACAGGTCTTCTGGGGAAGGCAGGGTGGGCAGTGGGGGGTGGCTGGACCAGCCCAGCCCGAGCTCTGTCCCAGTTACCCATGCGGCCCATTCCAGACTCCAGACTTCCCTCCCAGCACCCCATTCTGAGCGACTCAGGTCAGCCACTTTGAAACCAATATGTGTTTCCCAGGACAGACTGGAGAAGACTGTTTCTCCCCACAGAGTCCAAATCTTACCTCACATTCTCCAGCCCAAGGACCCATTTCAGGTCTCTGGGCCCTCTCTCATAATTCCCATTCTTTCAAAGAACTCTTTTGGGCTGAGGCAGGGGTGGGTGTGATATGAAGGGCTAGCACGGGGAACTCTTTGTGGTGATGGACAGTTCTGATTCTTGATTGCAGTGGTCCATGAATCTCACACAAGTGATGGAATGACACGGACTTACACACACATGGTACCCAATGTCAATTTCCTGGTTTGGATGTTATACCAGAGTTATGGAAGATGCGACTATTGGGGGAAACAGTGAAGAGTACAAGGTACTTTCTGGACTATCTTGCAACTTCCTATAAATCTATAATTATTGCAAAACAAATAGTTAAATAAAAGTTTCTTATTTGAGAAAAAAAAACTTTTTTAAGTGCTTCATATTGCTGTTTCTGTGATGGGTGGGCCTTCTAGAGAAGGTGGGGTCTTAATAAGTTTACCTTCGATGCCCTCTCTCAGGCTCTCTGGATCCACCCTCTGAAAGAACTTAACATCTCCCCACCTCAAATATTACTCTTTTTAAAAGAGGAGAGTTGGCTCAGCAGTAGATCATTGGCCCAGCATGTGGATGTCCCAGGTTCAATTCCCAGTCAGGGTACACAGGAGAAGCGATCTGCCTCTCCATCCCTGCCCCTTCCTCTTCTCTCTCTCTCTTCCCCTCCAGCCATGGCTCATGTGGTTGGAGCAAGTCACCCAGGCTGCTGAGGATGGATGGCTCCATAGCCTCACCTCAGGCTGCTGAAATAGCTTGGTTGCTGAGCAACAGAGCAGTGGCCCCAGATGGGCAGAGCATTGCCCCATGGGACTAGCTGGGTGAATCCAGGTTGGGGCACATGTGAGAGTCTATTTCTCTGCCTCCTTGCCTCCCCACAATAAAAAAATAAATAAAAAAAATATCAGGAGCTTGCAAAGGGCAATGCTTAACCTACAAAAGCATGGGCCTGGGAATGCCCAGGTAGGTGCTCTAATTGGGAGTGGGAGCCGGTACCCTAATTCACCCATGAATGTGAACAAAGCCCCAGGTTTTTCCCCTCCCAGGAGACAGCCCTCTGGCCTTAGCCCATTTTCCTCCCCAGTCGAGGGGCAGAGGCGGTGCTGTGGGGACTCTGTTTCCCTCCATATTGTTTTCCTTTTATTTCAGTGAGAGGCACACACACGCACACTGCACTCACACACACAAGCTGTGTGACCAGGCTGCCTGGTGCTGGTCCGAGTCTCTGAGCTGGGGGGCAGGCGGGGCAGGGGATGTGGCCACCCACCTCCACCGGGTCTGGGTGGTGCTGGGCTTGGGGGCAAAGTGTCACATGGGAGTAGAGGCTTAAGTATTAGCTTTCTTGGCGCCCCCGGGGCTGCCTACTCTCCGTTCTAGCCGGCTGTAGGGCCGGCTGTAGGGCTCGAAGGCTGAGGAGCCCAGTTCGTAGCTGGCAGGCAGGTCCAGGAGCCGGGCAGAGGAAAAGCAGAGCGCTGGAGGCGGGGCCGGCAGCGGAGGGGACGCGGAGGCCGAGGCCAGAGCCGTGAGGCGTGGAGAGGAGTTCCTGGGGTCACCCAAGGAGGGGACCCTGTGGCCGGCAGGCAGGCCCGACAGGCTGGGTGTCAGTGCCAGGAGGCTGGGGGCCCTGGGCACGGACAGCAGGCGGCCCTGCTCCAGCAGTCGCAGGATGTTGGAGGTGGCGAAGGCTTCAGACGCCGAGGAGGACGCCCGCTTCTCCAAGTCTCTGTTCTGGTCTTTCTTCTGTTTGGTGCGGCGGTTCTGGAACCAGACCTTCACCTTGGTGGGGAGGAGGCAAGGGGTCAGGAAGGGAGAGGGGACAGGAGAGGCAAAGGGGCCGGTGGGAGGAGAGGAGGAGAGGACGGGCAGGGTGCAGGGGCACGGGGAGTGGAGGAACAAGGGTGCAGTGAGAGCAAAGAACATTCAGATTGTCACCAGGCTTCCCTCAACCAGCCGGCTCTGGGTGATCTGATAAGGAACCCTGCCCCCCAGTCATGGACGCCCCCCCACTGCTGAACTGCCTAGGATTTAGGAATGAATTGACAGATGTAGGGTGGAGTGTAGAGGGCACAAATGAAGTTCCCCTCGGGGCTCAACATATCTTTCTCTTAGCCAGGTTTCATGATTTCAGCCAGTATTTATGTGCTGGTTAAGTCCCAGCTGGAGATTCAGGCCATTATCCAACTGCCTGTTAAATTCCGTATGTGCAGACCCAGCTCAGATCCACTCCCACACCGGGGCGGTCCCCACCTTCCCCCTTCCGAGAGGGTCGCCTCCATCTGCCCGAGCAGAAACCTCAGGAGAGCTCCCGAGGGCCCCTCTCCACTCCGCAGCGCAAGCCCTCTCTCTTCCCTTACCCTTCTCACCTGGACTGTGGCAACACCTCCCCAGTTGTGCCCCTCAACTCTGTCCACCCATGAAAGCCACCCGGGAAGCCTAAGTCACTCCTGACCTCAGACCAATCCACTCCGAATGGGGGTGGTGGGACCTGGACACGGGGCTTTTGAAGCTCACCAGGTGATCCCGAGGTGAGAGGAGCGCTGTTTAAGATCTCTGCGCCTCACGTCCAAGCCTTGTTTGCAGGGCTGGGGGCAAGGGGAAACTGGAAGGCTCAGGACCTTGCCTGACTCTGACCTGCACATGTGAGGGCACCCTAGCCTGTTCACACTCGCAAACAGCTCCCCGTGGCCATGGCATGGGCCTGCTCTTCTGCGTAATGGCTGTGTGGTCTGCCCTGGGGAAGATTGGCATGCGAGAGGCCCAGGAAGGTGCCAGAGGGGGGCTAGGGCCATTTGGCAGGGAATTCTGGAATCCTGGCCACCTAGGGTGTGGTCCAGAAGAGGGGCACAGGCTCCTGGTGGTGGGCAGGACCACTCGGCCTTGCAGAATCTTCACCCCAAGGAACATGGCCAGAGGAGGGCCACAGTGGGTCCCTCTAAGGGCAGGGGCCAGTGGCCCAGTCTGAGGACAACTTCGCCCACTGGTCTCAGCTCTGACGCTGCCTCTGCAGTGAGCTCTTTAATCCAACCGGCTCACTGCCCTGTTTGAACCTATCACAGCCCCCTCCCATCCCGTAGTCTGCAAAGGCTGGGCTTCCCAACATGATACCAAGTGTGAGAGGATGTGGCATGATGTCCAGGGGGACTCCCAGTGACCACCCACTCAAATCTGGGGACAGAGAGGTGTCAAGTATCCCACATCCTCAATGGAGCCGCTAACAAAGGGCAGAGAGAGACCCATTTTCAAGGCCTATGAGAGGAGGAGATTTAGCCCTCTACAACGGCCCTCATCTGTAGAAGAAAAGAAAGGCTGGGAGGGAATCTCTGGGGTCAGCCCTATGGGGACCCCTGATGGTGACAGGAGAGGGTGCTCCCCCACAGAAGACATCAGGGGGTCCTGAAAGAATCACTTGCAAGGATTGAAGGTGACCGAGAAGACAGAATGGCATTCTCCCCAACTAGAAACGCATCACGCCACAGACTTTGCAGGCCTGCGTCACGGTGCCACTGAGCGCATCACCCAGCCCCGAGCTGGGCGCAGAGAGGCTGGCCCTGCTCCCAGCCTGGAGCTTCCAGGAGGCTGGTGGCTGGCTCGGGCAGCGTGGTTGGTAGCATGAGGAGGGACCTGGAGAGGGAAGCCTGGAAAGAAAAGGATGGAGATCCCTCCAGCTTTCCAAGGATGTCAAGGAGGCCAGCAATCCCTGTGGCTCCACGTGAACGAGCTGAGAAGCAGGAGGAGGAGGAAGAGGAGGAGAAGGAAGAGGAGGAAGAGGAGAAGCTGGAGAAGGCCGGAGCTCAGGCTGCCTGGGGCAATGCTGAGCACCACCACCTGTGGGAGCAACCACCCCTCCAGCAAAGGCCTCTGCCCAGGGAGACTCCTCGCACCAGAAGGTGCCCGGTTGTTTGAAAAGATCTCTGCCTCCCTGCCTCCATCCTCCCTGCCCTTGGACCCTGGGGGAGGTGGCTGATGGGGGAAGATGGAGCCAGTGGCCCAGGCAGGACCCCTTTCCAGAGGCTACTGTGGGGGTGTTGACGGCACAGGGTCCTTCCCTTGCAGGCCCTCAGCCTTGAGCCAGGCCTGTTCTGAGGAGGGTCTGGGAGCAAAGGAGATTCGAAACAGATGTGCTTGTGGGTTTTTTGTTTCTTTGGTTTTTAGATTTTATTGATTGATTTTAGAGACAGATAAAGGGGGGATGAGAAGCATCAACTTGTAGTTGCTTCACTTTAGTTGTTCATTGATTGCTTCTCCTTTGTGCCTTGATTAAGCAAGCCCAGGGCTTCAAACTGGCCACCTCAGTGTTCCAGGTCAACGCTCTATCCACTGCACCACCACAGGTCAGGCATGGTTGGTGTTTTAAACTGGATTGGATGGACTTTCATTAACCAAAAGTGACCAGAAAGTTACAGGACCTACTTGAGACTGATTGCTTCATTCGTTCACTCACACATTCATTCAACAGATAGGTACTGAGTGCCTACTGTGTGCTGGGTGCGGGGTCTGGGCTGGGGGTTGGCAGTGAACAGGCAGAGTGAACCTTGCCGTGCCGACTGGACAGTGCAGCGGGAGACAGGTGATCAACAAGGAAAAACAAACAGGCGTGACTGTCAGGTGGCAGTAAGTGTCTTGAGCAGTGTCTCTGAAATTACTTGGGGTGAAAAACTACTTTAAAAATTTTCCAATTTGTCTTGGACCAATTCTTTTATAAAGTACAATTATATTGAATTACTAGAAAAATTGCTGTATACATATCCAAATACTTTCCATTTCTGTACTTAACTTGTCATGGACTGATAAGAGTGTAGGCTGGTACCAGCCCAAGGACCACACTTTGGGGGGCACCACTTTAGAGAAAGGCAGCAGGATAATGGGGTGGCAAATATAGCTTCTCTGAAGGTGTGACATTTGAAGGAGATATCAGTAAGGTAAGCTGAGGAAGGGATGACCAAGTCTGGCTGAAGGAAGCAGTTGGAAAGAAAAAACCCTTTTATCTTCGTCATTTCCGAATTCAGGTTCTCCAAGAGGCAGTCCCACCAGATGCTTGGGGCCTGGGCCTCTGCACGTTCCTGCATTCCTTTCCCCTGCCAGGAAGCCTCCTGGCTTCTCTGCCAGGCTAGCACCTACCTTCCTTGGTCCTCAGGCCAGGGACTGCTCCCAAGAACCCGGAGCCTGAGTTTCTTATCTTTAAAATGGGGACAAAAACACCTGTGCTGTTGCAGGGATCAAATAAGGAAATGCATGCAGAAGGCTTTGCATGGTGCCTGGCCCACATTCAGTGTGAGTTATTGTTTATTGCTCACTTCTCTGTTTCTAGCTCTGACCGAGGGGGAGAAGGCAAACTCAGAAGTCATGGTTCTTGCCCTTGAGAAGCTGAAGGTCTAGTGGGAGAGTGGCACTGACCCAACTCAGCAAAAGGAGGGCAATTAGGTACAAAGGGAGTGGCAGTAACGAGGGGCATGACTGATGAGGAATGGCAAGCTTTTTCAAGGTACTCTCTCACACGTCCTGTCTTTTTGCAGCTCTGGTGAAGCAGGGAGAGGTGGGCATGGGCTGGCCCTTTGTGTGGGAGTCTCCTGGGGGGTCTGGAAGGGGAGGGAAGGAGAGAGCAGAGGGCAGATGGGGTCTGGCACTTAGGGGCTAGGTCAGGGATTCAAACTCTGGTTCCACCTTGGATTTATCTGGGGTCCCTTTTCTTTCTAAGTCCCAACGCCCAGGCCCCATCCCAACGCATGAAATCAGAATCTCTGGGGGTGGGGTCCAGGCAAGGGTGTTTTGTTTTATTTTATTTTAAGCTCTGTGGGTGAGTCTAATGTTGCGAACTGTACAGGTGAGTGCTGGAGCTGAAAAGGTGGCCTGTCTTCTCACCATCAACCCCACGGTCCCTAAGGGATTCATTCATAAAGCTCAGGGAACAGGACAAGCTGAGTGGGACAGGCTCAGGGCCTCTGAACTAGCCCCTTCTCCTCCTGGAAGCCTTCAGTTCTGCCTCAGGGGTCACCCTCTTCCCAGGATTAAATCCAAAATTACTACCAGTTCTTTAAAGCTCAGTTCGGTTGCACTCTTTCTGGGGGCACAGGTCCTGTCTTGAAGTGCAGTGCCCTTCCTGGGGTGCTGCCCTCCCCATGGCTTCTCGGTGCCTTCTGTGGTCTCCCTGGGGGTGGCCGTCTTTCCTCCTCCCTTTCCTGGTTCATCTGGGATTTAGTGAATGGTTGGTGGCTTCACCCCTGATCCCACTCATGGGCTCTCCTGGTAGCCAGGGAAGAGGGTCAAGATTCTGGTTGGCAGCAGGAATCAAGAAGCAGGCAGTGACAGAGAGAAGTAGGCACTTGGCGAGCATGTGGCCAGGTGTTCACTGCGGCACCAGAGAGGTCTGTGAGTGCCTAAAGCTGAAGCGTTAGGTCCACAATGACCTTTGACTTCTAGTCTCTACCAGGCCTGGTTATACCACGGTTCCTACTCGTGGATTTCCACAACTGTATCTCCTTTGTTATCCCTGTGGAGTCCATCCATTATCTGAACACACTTAAAGAAATATCTTACCCTTTCTACCAAAGAGCCCTGACCAGACCGAGATCCTCAGATAAATCAGAGAACAATCAGCCCCCAGGGAAAAAGCTGACGTACCTTCCAGACATCTCCTCTTGGATCTCAAACTTAACTGATCTAAAACTAAACTCGAGATTCCTTTCCCGTTATTCCTGCCAGCTTTCTCAAGTTGTTAAGTAGCATCACTGACCATTTTTCATCATGCATCCAGTTGTTCAAGCCCAAACCACTTCCCCTTCCCTTGTCCTGTGCATGTAACACATGAGCAAGTTCTAGCAGACCCTAGCTCCAAATGAGAGTACATCTGGGATCAGTTCATTTCTCCCCTGCTGCCACCACTCTGTTTAAGACAATGTTCAGTAATTTCTAACTGGTCCACTCTTATTCCCATTCTTCTGGTGGCAGCTAGAGTGACCTCTGCAAACTGCCACTCAACTCCGGCCACTCTTCATTCAACGCCTTACCACCTCTAAGCGCGGCATGATCTGCCCCACCTACCTAGCCTCCAATTCTAGCCACACTGGCCTTCTGACACTCCTAGAACATTCTGTGCCAGTTCCTACCCTCAGGTCTTCAGTTACCCTGTGTTTCGACTTCTCTTCTTTTGTCTCCTCATCTAGCTGTCTCTTCTCTGTCACTTACATCTCAGCTCAATGTCATTTCTTCAATGAGGGTTTTTCAGACCACCTAAACAAAAGATTTCCTTCTAGTTTCTATCATATCATGTTTTATCTCCCTCATATCACTATTAAAAAAGAGACAACAGGCCCAAAATGGAGTCACTTGTGCTAAGCCCACATCACTAAACAGATTCAATACCTAACCTAACTGTAATTTCATGCTCTCCTGGGAATACAATCTTAATGAATCAGTCTGGAATTTCCTGGTCATCACTAACAAAATAATACACTTACTAGTCCCCTCCCACCCCCCATAGGTAGGTTACTTAAGCCTGAAACAACCCATTCTTTCCCCCGTCTGCTTATAAAACCTTTCCATTTTGCACAGCTCCTGAAAACTTCTTCTGCTTGCTAGATGGGATGCTGCCCAGCTCACGATTCGTTCAATAAAGCCAGTAAGATCTTTAAATTTGACTCAGTTTAATATTTGTTATTTAACAGCACTCATGTCTTTCTCTTCTTTTTTTTTTTTTTTTTTTGTATTTTTTCTGAAGCTGGAAACGGGGAGAGACAGTCAGACAGACTCCCACATGCGCCCGACCGGGATCCACCTGGCACGCCACCAGGGGCGAAGCTCTCCCCACCAGGGGGCGATGCTCTGCCCCTCCGGGGCGTCGCTCTGCTGCAACCAGAGCCACTCTAGCGCCTGGGGCAGAGGCCAAGGAGACATCCCCAGTGCCCGGGCCATCTTTGCTCCAATGGAGCCTTGGCTGTGGGAGGGGAAGAGAGAGACAGAGAGGAAGGAAGGGGGGGTGTGGAGAAGCAAATGGGCGCTTCTCCTGTGTGCCCTGGCCGGGAATTGAACCCGGGTCCCCCGCACGCCAGGCCGACGCTCTACCGCTGAACCAACCAGCCAGGGCCGTCTTTCTCATCAAGAATATAAACTGTGTGAAAGCAGGTCCCTGGTTCATTTTGTTCTCTGCAATGACAGCGTTCTGGAATAGTATCTGCTATATATTCAATATTTTTGAACAAAAGTATGAGTGAATATACTAAGAATTTCACAGAATTCTAACTATATAAACTTGAGTAAGTTAACTTCTCTGAAGGCTCAGTTTTATGAAATGGTAATAATACTATGTATAAGGCCATCTTTTTATAAAAATTAGGTGAGTTAATAATGTGCTTATTTTAATTTTTGAGCATGCTATTTAATTTCTTTGTGCCTTAGTTTTCTTCTCTGTAAAGTAGAAATAATAAAAACCAATTCTGGGCCTGACCTGTGGTGGAGCAGTGGATAAAGCATCAACCTGGAACACCGAGGTCGCCAGTTCGAATCCCTGGGCTTGCCTGGTCAAGGCACATATGGGAGTTGATGCTTCCTACTCCTTCCCCCTCCCCCCCCTCTTTCTCCTCTCTAAAATGAATAAATAAAAAAATATTTTTAAAAAACCCCAAAAAACAATTCTGGGCCCTGGTCAGGTGGGTCAGTGGATAGAGTGTCATCCCGATGCACTGAGGTCACAAGTTCAATCCCCAGTTAGGGCACATATGAGAAGCAATCAATGAGTGCACATCTAAGTGGAGTATCGAGTTGTTGCTTCTCTCTCTCTCTTTCTTTTCACCTCCTTCACCCTTCTTCTCTCTCTCAAATCAATGGGAAAAAAAATAAAGACCCATTCTGATATAATAAAAAATACATTTAATCTCTGTTCCTGGTTCTTAGCACAGAGCTCCTCAAGCCCTAGGAATTTCCTGAGTGAGGAGTGTCTTTTGTTAGTCATAGAAAGTCCCTTTTGTGCATACCTGGGTTTATGCTAATGAAGTGAATCAAGATGGACCCAAGATACATAGTTTCAGGATGGAGCTGGTTCCAGAAAAACCAAACATGTGATTCGAGGGTTGAACTTTCAGCCTCACCTCTGACCTCCAGGGAGGTGAAGGGGCTGGAGATGAGGCTATAGAAATTCTTAAACAATGAGACCCAGAGAGCTCCTGGGTTGGTATACAAACCCGTGGAAATGCTGGGAAGGTGGCCCACCCAGAAAGCGGAGGGAGCTCCTTGAATTGCTCCCCTCGCCTTGCTCTAAGCATCTTTCCCATACGGCTATTTCAGAACTGTGTCCTTTATAATACATTTCAGAGTTGTATCATTTATAATAAGCCTGTAAATGTAAGTAAACTGTTTTACTGAGTTCTGTGAGTCATTCATTGAGTTATCAAGCCTAAGGAGGTGAGTGTAAACATCCTAAAATTTACAGCTGGTCAGAAATGCTGGGGGCCCTGAGACATGAGTGGCATCTGATGGGGACTGTCCTTTCAGACTGCGCTGTTAACCTGAAGGGTCTGTGCTCACTCCAGGAGTTAGTGTAAGAATTAAATAGGACTGAACTGTTGGATACCTAGTTGGTGTTGGAGAATTGGTTGTGGTTGGTGTTGGAAAACACCACACATTTAGTATCAGAAGTGGTGTCAGAAGAAAAACCTCACACCTATCCCACAAGGTGTGGTGAGGACTAAAGGGTGAGAACATGTCAAGCACTCAGAGTAGTGCCTGATACACGAGGAGCTCTCAGCAAGTGTTAGCTATACCTTAGAGCAGTGGTCCCCAACCTACTTTGGGCCACAGACCGGTTTAATGTCAGAAAATATTTTCACGGACCAGGCTTTAGGGTGGGACGGATAAATGTATCACGTGACAGAGACAAGCATCAGGAGTGAGTCTTAGACAGATGTAACAGAGGGAATCTGGTCATTTTAAAAAAATAAAACATTGTTCAGACTTAAATATAAATAAAACGGAAATAATGTAAGTTATTTATTCTTTCTCTGTGGACCAGTACCAAATGGCCCACGGACCAGTACCGGTCCATGGCCCGGGGGTTGGGGACCACTGCCTTAGAGGACTGGAAAACCCCAGGCCTGGAGAAAGAGAAAGGAGGGTGGTACGCAGTAATCAATAAGGTGAGGGCTCACTGTGTGCCCAGCTCTGCGCGAGGCTCTTCGGGGCCTGTGGAGACATAGCCTTCAAGCACCTTCTTGTCCTTGGGAAATGCATGCTGGTGGGGCCCACCACCCCACACCACACACCCACATACCACACAACACACACCCACACACCCACACGTCAAGCCATGTGGAAAAGGTCTCTTGGGAGGAGGTCAGGATGACTTAGGAAAGGCTTCCTGGAATAGGAGAGTCTTGGCTTTGACCTTCAAAGGCGGGTAGGGTCGGGGATGTATGGAGGCAGAGCAGGGCAGGGGAGGGCTGAGGACTGAGAAGGACCTGCTGGCCTGGGCCTCTGAAGTGTCCTTGGAAAGCAAAGTACCAGGAAAAAGTTTGGGGGCAAAATTAGGTGAAGCAGAGGGTAGTCAGGACAAAGAGGGCGGGCAGCTATTGAGGGGTGACTCTGTGCCTAGGACAGGGTTTAAGGTGTCCCCCTGACACCCCTCAGGAAGATGGGTCTGGCTCAGCCACTGCAGCCCCCTTGGTGAGCACAGCCCAGCTTTCTAGACCCTGCCGGAGCCCAGCTGCTGTGGGCCACCCGCTGGGTTTGGGACTCTACAGAGGCCCAGGGAGGAAAGGCCTCCGGGTGGGGAGGCTGAGCGTTGCCTGGAGGACAGCAGCCCTTGCCCAGCAGGCCATCCACTCTGCCTCTTCCCCTCCTCCTCTTGGCCCTTCTCACCTCTCGTTCTGCCCCACTTGGGGTTTAGCCCAGGAGGAGAGGAAATCCAGGCACATCTGACCGCGCCGTCATGGGGGGCGGACCGGACAGCATGCTGTTAGTGTGGCTGAAGGGGCTGGGGGATTCTGATGAGGGCAGTGTAATCTCAGCGTAACTGCTGCACCCGGGCCACAGGGAGAAGGACAGCAGCCAGCAGGACAGGGAGGAGCCTCGCCCACCCTCCCACAGCCTTCCCCAGGGAACACAGCCTTCTAGCCTACTCCCTCCTCCCTCCTCCCTCTTTTCTCTTTATAAATCTTATTTTGGACTGGTTCAAAATACATCTGTTGACTGGTCTCCCTCATTTGTGAGACTGAATGACTAAGGCGACAGCCAAAGGAAGGGTCCAGGCCGACGGCCCAGCCTCACGCAGCAGAAAGGTGCTGGGCCGCTTCCCTCTCCAAATCCCAGCACTCAGACCTTTCTGTTGTCTGACTAGGGTAGAATCTTTCCTCACCTGTAAAACGGGATAATGCTGATAGCTACACCAAAGGGTTGTTGGAAGGGATTTGTGAATGAACATATCCAGAATTGTAACCTCACAGAAACCTTATTTTCTTTAATCCGGGCTTTTATTTTTATTTATTTTCCCTTTGACTGGCTTCACCTAGCCCTGTGACTCACCCACCTCCCTCTCTCTCTTGCTTAATCATTAAGCCTTCAAAATGATGAGGTTGTGGTCAACAACCAGTAGTCTTAGGAACAGGTCCTGCTTCTACTGCCTACTGAGACAGACTTTTCAATCAAACTAAACATATCTTGGCTTCAGTTGTGTTTTTAGCTCTGGACCCAGAAAAGTGGAATGATCTCATGGAACAAATCCTTATGTAATTGGACAACTCCATAGCTGGCATCAGGACCAGATGTAATGTTCAATTACCCCCTACCCTAGCACCAAGCAATCAGTAGAGGCCACAAACCTTCATTAGGCACCAGGACTAGTGATTTTTCTTCTTCTATAATCCATCTCCTAGAAGGCATTGGAGAGCCGGTCTTTCAGTATGACCTACCTGTCATGACCTACCTATAACTGTGGGCATGATGCCATCTCCTTAATAAATCCTTTCTTTCTTTGCTGCAACAACCATAACCAGGAAAACATACCCAAAGCACTTAGAACAGTGCCTTGACATGAGTAAGTGCTAAGTAAATGTTACTATTGTTGTTGCTATCATGACAGCTCAATCACCAGCTTGAAATACCTCTATTCACACAGAGTAGGTCCTCAGTTTACAGAACTTTTTCCTTTGGCTTAAGCATACTATTGTAAAAATGCTAAGCCCTGCCTGGGCTGTGGTGGCACAGTGGATAAAGTGTCGACCTGGAATGCTGAGGTCGCCAGTTCAAAACCCTGGGCTTGCCTGGTCAAGGCACATATGTAAGTTGATGCTTCTTGCTCTTCCCAACTTCTCTCTCTTCTCTAAAATGAATAAATAAAGTCTTTAAAAAAATGCTAAGCCTTTCTTGGGTGAAGGGGGTATTCAGGCCCTTTCTCTCTAACAAGAGGTTCTGAGCCACACTGAGATGAAGGGAGGGTGACAGAGGATGGAAAAAGGCCCAGTGCCCTGGCTGGATAGCTCAGTTGGTAGAGCATTGTCCCAAAGCACAGAGGTTGCCAATATACAGGAACAGATTGATATTCCTCTCTCTCTTTCTCCCCCACCCCCTCACTGAGAATAAATGTCAAAAGAAAGAAAGAGAGAAAGAAAGAAAGAAAGAAAGAAAGAAAGAAAGAAAGAAAGAAAGAAAGAAAGAAAGAAAAAAAAAAAAAAAAAAAGAAAAGGTCCAGAATGTGGAAATGAGGTTCCAATTGTGTAAAATATCTCTCCCTAAATCCAACCCCTCCCTATCCCTTTCCGCACGTTTTTCTCACGTGCCAACATCCCTCTAAACCAGTGGTCCCCAACCTTTTTTGGCCCATGAACTGGTTTAATGTCAGAAAATATTTTCACGGACCGGCCTTTAGGGTGGAATGGATAAATGCACAAAATAAAATTATGCGACCAGAGTAAAAACTGTGGTATTTTTAAATATAATTGTCGAACTTACGAGACAAGTGTCAAGAGTGAGTCTTAGATGGATGTAACAGAGGGAATCTGGTCATATTTTAAAAATAAAACATCGTTCAGACTTAAATATAAATAAAACGGAAATAATGTAAGTTATTTATTCTTTCTCTGCAGACCAGTACCACATGGCCCACGGACCGGTACCGGTTCACGGCCCGGGGGTTGGGAAGCACTGCTCTAAGCCGCTCCCTACATCTCGAGTATCCTTCCCCCAGGTTTCTCTAACTTTCCCCATTTTCCAAAACGCCTGATGCATCCTGAAGGGCCCCATTAGCATATACCAACTCTCTTTTCAGCACTGCATATTTTTCCTCTGGTTGACCTGTAACTTTAAGTCTGTCCCTAATGCATGTCTGAACTCCTCCGAAATTGGTTTCAAATCCAGGGAGTGCCAGGCTGCCAGGGCAGGGCAGAGTGGCAGGCCCTCTTACCTGGGTCTCCGAGAGGCTCAGCTGGTGGGCCAGCTCAGTGCGCTCCCGGCCCACCACGTACTGGCAGCGCTGGAACTCCATCTCCAGGCGGTACAGCTGCTCGGCCGTGAAGGACGTGCGGGTCCGCTTGGGCCGGTCCAGGTCCAGGCCCTTGGGCAGGACAATTTCCCGGATGGTCCCTTTGGCATCTGCAGGGGCCATGAAAGGAGGCAGTTTAGTTCACTATTTTAGGAATTCAGCTGCCAATAAGCATCTTAATCACAGGAGGACTCCTCAGGCATGGGCCTGACTGTGTGACCTCTGACAAGTTGCTTCCCTTCTCTGGACCTAGCTTTTTAAATCACCCAATGCAGTATGTGTATCTAATGGGTATATGTATGTGAAAGAGCCTTGGTACAAATGTCAGGTCTACTATCATAGCCTAGGCAGAAAGGACTCATGCTGACACAGAAGAATTCTCTTCCCTCAGCAGAGGAAGGAACAAATACCAGGAGATACACCAAGTCTCCAAAGTGCAGAGGAAAACATGGGTTAGCATTGGGTGAGATCAATCAGGTAAGGCTTACTGGAGGAGACGTCCAGAGCCAAGTCTTAAGCCGTGTGTGCATGCGTGCATGCACATGGGTGAGCACCCTGCACAGACCCTCCTGGGGTCCATGAAGAGGCAGCTGGTGTGAGGTGAGCACAGCCTGGGGAACAAAGGTCCTTAGGAGGAGCCCAAAGGCCCTTGCCATGACATCAGGTTCGGGTAACTTCCAGGGGGGCTGCTGCCACTGCCCATGTGCCTAGTTCTGAATATAGTTCTGAATAGTAGGGCCACCCTTCTGGGCCCTCCATGCACGGAGTCTCCACTATTCTGGAGCCTACCTAACAAAGGTTGAAAATCCTGCCATCCACAGTCACCAGATGGTCCCATTTAAAGAACTCAGTAGCAGCAACAACGTGTTCGGCAAAAGTCAAATGTTGCAATGGGGGGGGGGAGGTGTTATTTACACATATGTCAGCTTTAACTATAGGGACAAAGATGATCCATGTTCAAGCCATACACAAGGATGGCTTAAAATCTAGTTATTAGAAAACTTTATGTCAAACATTAGTGTGAAAATATACAACATTGTATTCTGTAGGATTTACCAAACCACTCCCAACACATGATGTCCATAATAATAAAGCTAAACTAATAGAAATTTACCATTCCCCAGGAAGATTGGCATCAAAGGGAAATTTACCAATTCAGGGCAGCCCTGGGCAAGCATAGGCAGCCCTCACCCTGATCAAGACCCCTCCACAGTTGCAGGAACTGCAGCCCTCCAGAGGGGGCGTGGAGTCCCCGCTTAGGTCATACTAATAGCCGGCATCTGTGCAATGCTTGCTCTAAGCCAGGCACTATTTGAAGCACTTTAACCCTTCCAATGTCTCAATGAAAGTGGAACTATTATTATCCCCATTTTACAGATGGGGAAGTAAAGAAACAGATTTTAAGAGACTTACCCGAGGGGACACTGACAATGTTCAGTAAGTTCTAGAAACAACCTCATTTTACTTTATGAATACCCTCTTTTTTAGTAAGCCTCAATTGGTAAGTTTTAATGAAGAGGACTTTGGTCATGGGTAAAAATGGGACCTTCTGGACGGGTGCATCATTGCTGTGGAAGACATAGGAAGGACCTTCATTTGGGATGTGTGTCCATCAGGAGGCCCCTTATGAGTCACAGGGGCCTCGCTTCAGAATCCCTGCACTGGAGGGTGAACCTGAGACTTCTCCCTCCAGCTCTGCCACTACGGGATTCATGAGACTGGTTCTTCCTGACTCCTGCAGGGCCAGTCCACTCCTCCAGAGGGCGTTTTAGCTCCTCGTGGGCTCTGGTTCTCGGGTCCTGCTCTGGGTCTCAGAGGTTCTCAGACACTTACTTTCACACCTTTGTGTTCACAGCCAACCCTCAGGGAGAAGGTGCAGGGGACACAGCCACTGCTGTGTAGTGGCCCTTCCCCCACCACTGGGCAGGTCTTGCTCAGCGGTGCTGGGCAGAGCATATACCAACTCTCTCTTTCCAGCACTGCCTTTTTTCCCTCTGGTTGACCTGTAACTTTAAGCCTGTCCCTAATGCATATCTGAACTCCTCCAAAATTGGTTTTCAAATCCAAGGAGTTCCCAGGCTGCCAGGGCAGGGCAGAGTGGCAGGCCCTCTTACCTGGGTCTGACAAATGAATGTGGGCCCTGCTCTTGCAGTCTTGGTGGGAACCACAGGCCTTTTGAGACAATTCAAACTTTATCATCTAATTCTTCCTGCATTCCAAAAAGGTGGGGTAATATTTAAAAAAAAATTTTTTAAGACTTTATTTATTCATTTGAGAGAGAGAGAGAGAGAGAGAGAGAGAGAGAGAAGGGGGAGGAGCAGGAAGCATCAACTCCCATACATGCCTTGACCAGGGAAGCCCAGGGTTTTTAACCGGCGACCTCAGCGTTCCAGGTCAGCACTTTATCCACTGTGCCACCACAGTCAGAAGATGGGGTAATATTTGTGACTCCTTTGTGACTGAGTCCCACTATTTCCAGTTGTGAGCCCAGTCTGAGAACTTCCTCAGAACAGCAATGACCACATCCAAAGGTACTGGTTTTTATGAGACGAGTCTTGGAGATGTGGTGTTAGAAGGTTCCCAGGCTCTCCCCAGTAAGCCCCACGCCTGCGCCTACCTGGCGCTCTGAGCCTGTGCTCCTAACCACTGAGGTCAGACTCTCCACCATCACCCCTGCCCTTCTCTTCCTTGCGGAAGAGCTAAGAGGAGCATTCCCACCTCAGGGGCAGCCAAGGTCAGCTCCCCCTCTCAGGGTCAGGGGAGGCAGGAACCGTATAACAAAGGCAACCTCAGACTTGCCCACCAGATATCAAAACATGCCATACAAATAAGCACGTGAAAAGATGGCCAACATCGCCTGCCATTAGGGAGAGATAAATCCAAACCATCATAAACGCAGATAAGAACAGCAAAAACAAAATACACGAGAGTGCCACATGCTGGTGAGGGTTGTGGAGAAACTGGATCTCTCAGACCTTGCTGGGAGGAAGGTATGTGGTCTACCCGCTCTGGAAACAGACCTGGCATTTCTTAAAGAGTTAAACAGGCCTTGGCTGGTTAGCTCAGTCTGTCAGAACATCGTCCCAAAACACCAAGATTGAGGGCTCAGTCTCTAGGCAGGGCACACATGGGAAGTGACCATGAATGTGCAGCTAGGTGGAAAAACAAATGAATACTTCTCTTCCCCCCTTATTCTCCCTGTCTCTCTAAAATCAGTCAATTAAATTAAAAAAATTAAAAATTAAACAAAAATAGAAACAGAAACAGGCTCATAGATATGAGAACAGACTGACAGCTGTCAGAGGGAATGAGGGTTCGGGGGCTGGGTGGAAAAGGCGAAGGGATTAAGCAAAGAAAACCCACCTTGTAGACACAGACAACAGTATGGAGATTATAAGAGGAAAGGGAATGGGGGAGGTAGGAGAAGGTAAAGGAGGGGTAAATGGTGATGGAAAGAGACACGACTTGGGGTGGTGAATACACAATACAATATACAGATGATGTATTATAGAATTGTACACCTGAAACCTGTATAATTTTTTTCATTTTCCTACATAATTTATTTATTTATTTTTAGCTGGTTTATTTTTAAATCTTTAATTAAATTTATTGGGGTGACATTTATTAATAAAACTATATAGGTTTCAGATGTACAATTCTATAATACATTATCTGTATATTGCATTATGTGTTCACTTCCCCAACCTATATAATTTTATTAACCAATGTCACCCTAATAAATTCATTTAAAAAAAGAGTTAAACATATATTGGGTACTTACTATAGAATATGGTGATCACACCCCTGGGCATTTATCCTAGAGAAACAAATCTTAGGTTCACATCAAAACCTGCACACGAACGTTCATAGCAGCTTTAGTTGTAATAGCCTTACATGGAAAAATCCCAGATGTCCTTCAGGGCGGGAGTGGTTAAGCAAACTGCAGTGTAGCTACACTATGGGACACTACAGTTTGGACAAGTCTCCAGGTCATTATGCTAAGTGAAAGACAAAACAAAACAATAACAGAAACAAAATGTCAGCCCCCAGATTCTTTACTGTATGATTTCATTTACACAACCTTATTAGAATGACAAACTTATACAGGTGGAGCAGAGACCTGCTGTTGCCAGGGGTGAGGTGAGGGAGGGTGTGACAATAAAGGGGTAGTGTGAGGAAGCTCCTTGATGGTGACAGAACGGTTCTGTGTCCTGATTGCACTGGTGGTTACATGGATCCATTAATGTGATAGAATATCATAGGACTGTATATAAAGACAAAATATAAGTGCATGCAAAACTGAGTAAAGTCTGAGGACGGGCTGTAGTCTAGTCAGTTATATTGTGCCAGTGTCAATTTCCTGAGCTTGATAACATAAATATGTAAGATGTCACCATTGGGAGAAGCAAGGTGATGGATACACAAAACCTCTCTGTACTGTTTTCACCATCTTGTCTGAAATCATTTCAAAAGTAACAGCGACAAAACATAAAGCTAGAATGATGTTCTGTCACAGAAATGGACAAATCCCTTGGTGGAAAGAATGCAATAGTGTTTCCCCCAAAGTTTCTCTGCATTTCACTTGTGGTTTTTAAGGTGATTTAAAATAACACATAAATAGTCATTTGTCATTTCAATAGTTAAGCACTTATTTTAATGTTTACGAGAAAAAAAGTTAAATCTGTGGTTTTATGTGCTTAGAATGAGGCCAACGTAGTATTTAATTTTAAAATGTACTAAGCTAAAATATTAAAAAAATAAATAGAACATGGATATAGTAGAAATGATGAAGATAGTATTCAGATGACTGGATTTTGAGAAACAATAGAATCAAAAGTACTACACAATTAGACACATGTACATATAATGATAGAGTTTATGATCAAGGGAGTATTCTAAATGAGGAAAGTTCGATCTAGTCAATAAATGGAGTTAAGTAGATTGATGTAGTTCTCTGGGGTAAAATTAAATTATATTCCTGTCTCATATAATAGATGACAATAAGTTTTAAATGAATTAGAAAGCAAATCACAGACTTTGAAATGATAAAGACACTAAAAGATATCTAGAGAATAGTTTTATAATCGTAAGCTTGAGAAGAGCTTTCTAAGCAAGATACAGAACTGGAGCTGAAAAGGAAAAACAATGGATGTATGTGACGATGGTATTAAAGCTAAAAGCTTTCACATGACAAAAGCACCAAAATCTAGATAAAATACAAAAAAAAAAACCAAAACCAGAATTGAAAAAAATACTTTTTAAAAAAGGCAACGAAGTACTATCCAGAATATATAAAATGCAATTACAGATAAATGGTTGTTTAAAGAGAGAAATAATAAAGTAGAAAAAAAATGCTTGCCTGTGGTGGTGCAGTGGATAAAGAAAGCATCAGCTCAGAATACTGAGGTTGCTGGTTCGAAACCCCGGGCTTGCCCGGTCAAGGCACATATGAGAAGCAACTATGACTTGATGCTTTGTGCTCCTCCCCCACCCTCTGCCTTTCTCTCTCTCATTCTATCTCTAAAATCAATAAATAAAATCTAAAAGATAATTTTTTAAAAAAAGAAAAAATGCTCAAGTAACTTATTTCGGTCATTCACAGAAAGATGCCAAATGGCCAACAAACATGTGGAGAGATGATCATAGCTTCACAGAAATCAGGATAATCCAAGTTCAAGCAGCAATGGAAAGTCATTTATCCCCCATAAGGTTGGAAAAACATCAAAAGATGATTAATAAGGCAGTGAAGCACCGTAGGAAAATACACACTCCCATTCACCATTGGTAGCACCATAAATTGTCACAAGGCTGCACTTGTTAAGATTAAAAATATAAAGGTGGCTATAACTTTTGTCCTGGCAAATTTATTTTAGTAGCTACTTATTCAGAAAATCACGGGTTCATGTGCTCTGAGGTATAGATAAAGATGTCTGCTGCAGCTCTGTTCAAAATATTAAAAATTTGAAAGCATCCTCAATCTTCCCTTCAAGGGAAATGGCTGAACAAGTTATGGTAAGTCATACTATAAAATGCCATGTAATTAAAAAGAATGAGGCAATATCTATATAAACTGACAGTAAGTGAAACAAAGTTATAGAGTCATATTTGTAATACAAACCATTTATTTACAACTATATATAGCCAACAATTTTACATATATTTCATAAGCACATACTCTGTCCCAAATACTATGATAAGGTCGGGGGATATAGAAATGAACAAAATAAACAAGATCTGTGTTTCCATAGACCTTGTACTGGGGAGAAAGACAGATAATATTATACATTTAAAAAACTAACATGTAGCCCTGGCCGGTTTGCTCAGTGGTAGGTAGAGCGTTGGCCTGGTGTGCGGGAGTCCCGGGTTTGATTTCCGGCCAGGGCACACAGGAGAAGCACCCATCTGCTTCTCCACCCCTCCCCCTCTCCTTCCTCTCTGTCTCTCTCTTCCCCTCCCACAGCCAAGGCTCCTTTGGAGCAAAGTTGGCCCGGGCACTGAGGATGGCTCTGTGGCCTCTGCCTCAGGCGTTAGAATGGCTCTGGTCACAGCAAAGCAACGGCCCGGATAGGCGGAGCATGCCCCCTGGTGGGCATGCCGGGTGGATCCCAGCCGGTCACATGCGGGAGTCTGTCTGACTGCCTCTCTGTTTCCAATTTCAGAAAAATACAAAAAAACAAAACAAAACAAAAACTAACAGGTAAAGCAGGGGTCGGGAAACTTTTTGGCTGAGAGAGCCATGAACGCCACATATTTTAAAATGTAATTCTATGAGAACCATAGAACGGCCCATGTACATTACGCATTATCCAATAAAAATTTGGTGTTGTCCCAGAGGACAGCTGTGATTGGCTCCAGCCACCTGCAACCATGAACATGAGCAGTAGGAAATGAATGGATTGTAATACCTGGGAATGTTTTATATTTTTAATGTTATTAATTTTTTTATTAAAGATTTGTCTGCAAGCCAGATGCAGCCATCAAAAGAGCCATATCTGGTTTGCAAGCCATAGGTTCCCAACCCCTGATGTAAAGTAATGATAAATGCTGGAAAGAAATTAAAACAAGATAAGGAGATATTTCTGAGCTTCTCCAAATAACCAAAATTCAATAGTCCTAGTGTTTATGTATGTTTGTGCATGTGCACATGTGAGTGGAGCTAGGATGATCAGAGAAGGCCATTCATCAAAGTCAAGTTAGCGGGTAAATCATGAATGCTGTTCAATGTTTCTTCCTCTTCCTGGCACATGGCAGGGTTGCACTAATTTTATGCCCTTTGAAATGAGACATGATGTGTGTCATCCAAGAGAAAAGAATGTGGGCACTTTCAGATGAGCACTTTAACAGCCGGTTTATAACATGCCACAGCCTCTTCCCACTATTGTGACGGTCCTTGAAGCAGAAGGGGAAGGAGCCTCATCAGCCTGGGTTTCTGAGTCCCAAGGTGAGGCCTTGCTCCCTTGTGATGGGCTTACCATAGGAGTGAGAAACACAATTGTGTGTTTTTTAAACCTCTGAGACTCTAGGTTGTCTCTGCAGCAAATTCTAGCCCATCCTTAGTGGCACAGCCTCCTTCCCAGAACCGTTCCCTTTCTGGGTAGAGTTTGGGGGAAGCACCAGGAAGTAGGAATAGCTTTTAATTCCAGGGCCTTTTTGCAGGTAGTTGCTTGTTAGGGTGAAATGCACCAGTCTAAATGGAACGAGTCTTGAGTTTTTCTGCCCCCCCCCCCCAGTCAACTCTCCTCAAAAAGGGGCGACCCCTGCCTATAATGGTTAACTAATGTCCTGACCACCAGGATCAATAACACCCCCTTTTGGAGCCTCTCCCAAGAGACACCCTCAAAGTCCTACCCAACATCATCCCCTAGCACCCAGGAAATTCTTTTGCATGACAAGCTGTTAATGTGTTGATTTTTAAAGTGTGACAAGGTCCTTCTTGCCTTAATCAGCAAATACAATGTGATTACTATAAAAATTCCTTATGAGAAAATTATTTTCAAGTTTATTGGGGAACATTGAAAATGAAAGAATAGTTACAAAAAAGTGTTAAAAATGAGGAGAAAATACTTGCTTATCACAGCAAAATACATTACAAATCTAAAGGCACTAAAATGATATGATGCCGGCCCAGGAGTGAAGAGTCAAATGCATGCACAGATGAGGATCTGGTATGCTCTACAGATGCCATCTCAAATTAGTGGGGGGGAATACAGAATTATTAAAGATGTGGCTTCTGGGCAATTAGCTCATTCATGGAATAAAGTAATTTGTCTCACACTGTAAACAAAAATAAACACAAGATGGATTAAAATTTTTAATGTAAAACATAAAGCTGTAAAAATTGAAAAACACTTTTAAAGAATTTTTTAAAAATGAAAGCCAATGATAGTTTTGAGTACCTAGAAATAGAAGCTGCAGGATGAGAGACAGTTAAAAGACAAATGACAGCTCGGTATAAAATATTCATGATACGTGCATAACAGAGTCTTAATTTCTAGTACACACACAGTCTCAATAGACCAATGAGTGAAGCCAAGCAGGCAGTGAGAAACTGAGCAAATGACCTGATGGGTTACTCAGAGAAGGGAAATGCAAGCAGCTAATAAATATAAAAGAAATACCCAAGCTCAGAGGGAATTGGAGAAAATGAAAGTTAGAACAACAATGAGATACAATTTTTTTTTCAGATGCCATATTTTATCTATCAGGCTGGAAAAAATGTGCTGGCACAGTTGAGGGAAAATACAGGTTCTCTCAAGCTCTGTTAGTAAGAATACAGCTTAATGCAATATGAGGGGTTTTTTTTTTGGAGGGCAATTTCACAATGTCTAGCTCAATTAAAAATGCATAAACTCTTTGTCCTGGAAATTTTATAGACATTTCTACCCCTGGGAAATATTAGTATATGTTGATAAAGACAGATCCACTGTTTGTAGCATAGATCATAAGGGGGAAAAAAAGCTAGATGTTTATCAGTAGAAATATACTGATTAAATCAGAACATAATCATGCTTTCGGCTATTATGTAGACATTAACAAGAAAGAGGTGCATCTCCATATACTGACCTGCACTTGATCTTAGCCAAAAGGCCAAGACAAGCAATCCACTGACCTGGATGAATGTCCATTATATACTTCTACATAAAAACAGCAAGTATGTATAAATCAATTTTTACAAAGAACAAAAAGTAAAACTAATAACTGTGTGTGTGAGTGTGTGTGTGTGTGTGTGTGTGTGTGTGTACTTATACCTACTTAGGATCAAGTCCAGCAGGATAAACTCTTCTTTCTTCTGTTTGCTTTGGGGAGTGGAAGCTGGTCAGGGAGAAATGATTTCTCCCTTCTTACTCTGTGTACTTCTTTATGATATGGTTTGTGGCAAAGACTGACAAAAGATAATTTTGTAACAAAAAATTTAAATCTATAACATTTAATATATAACATATACTATATAATGTTTATCTTTGGTTGGAGAAAACTTTGTAACTGAGAACTAAAATGTGGAGGCCCAAAAGGAAATGACTATTAGATATGATTACAGTTTACATTTTAAGTCAGAAAAAATTCATAGCAAAGGTGAAAAAAGAGAGAGATCTGCAAAATATCACAGAAGAAGAGATCATTTCCTTAGTATACAAACAGTGTTTACAACTATGAGGAAACAATGAGCAAACCAGTGCAGAAATGGCTAAGTTCATGAGTAGAAAATTCACAGACTGGGAAGTAAAAGTAAAGAATAAATATAGGAAAATATGCTTAACTTCACTAGTAATTTGAAATGCTAATAAAAATGAGAGTTTTTTCACTTGAAAAGATTTTACTCTAAAAGACTGGGATGGGAGGAGGTGGAGAAATGGCACATTCATACACAATTGCTGGGAGTATAAATTAGTATGTTTTTGGCATTTAGAAATATCTATCACAATTTTAAGTAAATTTCAAATTTTACTTCTAAGATTTTATCCTGTAATTATACTCATATCAGATATATGTGAAATGATGTTTACTTAAGACATTTTAGTATAAGAAATTTTAAACGTATGCAAAATTAGAGAGAATAGTATAATGAGCCCTGACGTACCTATCTCCTGACTTCAGCAATTATAAACTCAGAAACAATTGTACTTCTTCTATATCTCATAAATTTAAGCAAATCCCAGATATTGTATCATATCATCTAGAAAATTTCTATATGTATATATTTTAAAAATAAGGTTTCTTAAAATCAACAACCACAATACAATTATCACAACCCCAAAATTAACAATAATTTCTTAATATAAAATGTCCCACCTGTTTTCACATTTTTCAGATTGTCTCATAAGTATGACTTTTAACAACCATCTATTCAAATTAGGACACAAAAGTGTTCACTGAAGCATTGTTTGTAGTAGTGAATGAGTAGAACCAACCTAAATATCCATCAATAGCAAACTGTTTAAATAAATTATATTGCATCTGTATAATATAATACGGTGCAGGTGTTTTTTTTTAATGAGGCAGTTATATGTAGAAAGATTTCCACAAATGTTTATGAAATAAAAAAGCAGTTTGCAAAAAAAAAAAAAAATCCCACTTCTGTAATATATAACTTTCATATATATGTTTTTCAGTCACTAGGGAAAGTTGGGTTGGTTACAGTTTGGGAGTGGAAGTGTATTATATGAAGAAAATAAAAATCTTTAACTTTTACATGATATAGCAAAACAACATGAGGACTGGTTTTATAATTATAAAATTACTTTATACTCCAGAAAACAAAAGACATCATAAACAAAATTAAAAGACAAACTACAAACAAAAAAATTGCAACACGTATTGAAAGCAAGAAGCTACTATCCATAATACAGAGTTTCTACAAATCAATAAAGGGATATTTGAACATTAAAACTGGTCAAAGGAAATAAATCATAGATAACAGCAGAAGAAATACAACTAGACAATAAACATGAAAAGAAAACAGAGAAACTTCATTAATAATCAAAGAAATAAAAATTAAAATGCCAGTGAGCTACTACTTATCACCTATAAGATTGGTAAAGGTTATATATGTATGTCCAATGTGCAGAGCGGGCAAAGGTGGGGGTATAAATTGCTAAACTTGCTTTTTCTGAAGAACAATTTGACAATAGGTACCAAGAGATAAAGTGTAAACTGCGATAGCCAGATTTGGAGATACAGGCGCCGCTTGGGGGGAGGGGGCGTACTATCTATGGAGGGCAATTTGGCCTTGTGTAACAAATTACAAATATGGATACTCTTAGACCCTGTAATCTACTTAGAGGACTTTCTCTGACGGATAAATCTACAAAGGTGGAAAAGACCAAGGAACAAATTTATTTATTACAGCATTGTACATAACAGCAACAGATCAGAAAAAACCCACAAAAACTACATGACTGCCAGTAGGGCGTCGGTTCTACAACATACATTATGGTTCAGCCAATCCATAGAAATGGAATACTATGCATCCTGCATCAAGGAGCAGGAAATTTACATCCCAAGATATACTGGTAAGAGAAAATAGTAAGGTGCAGAAAAATATAGAGATGTTACCATATGATTAAAAAATAAAAGTAAGAAAAAAAGACTGGCTGCGCTGACTTGCTTAAGAATAACAAGTATTTGGAATGACATATTAGAACGCGTTAAAAAAAAAAAAAGGTTGCCTTTGAGTCTGGTGAAACCTGAGGGCGGCGGACAAGGCTGAGCGAGAGATTTTTCACTATGTACTTAAAACGACAACTTTTTGATGTTTGAATCATATGAGTTACTATTTTTTAATGAAACACGTTTTTAATTTTTAAAAACATTTTAGTGTGTGTAAACCTTTTCAAACAGCAATTTCACTGCTAGGAATTTATCCCTTGGAAATTCTCAAAGAAGTGCACAAAGACCCGTGGCTTGAGAATTTATTTCAGGGCTTATGTTTTGGAAAAACAACTGGAACGTCCACCGGGGGTAAGGAGAATTTAGCTTTCCTCAACCAAAGGGACAATGGGAAATGGTTGAGCCCGGCTGATGACATTTTTTAGAAAGGTAAGCTGCAAAAACCGATTATATAAAATGATTCCACTTTTGCTCATGTTTGTATATGAAAATGGGGACATCTGTAAAAACACACCTGAAACTAAAACAGGGCCCATTTGTAGAAGCCTTCTCCCCCTTAGGGTTTTACTCTTTGTTTTTTTTAATCCTCTCCACCTGTAAGCGTGGCCCTGGCCGGAGGCTGGGACCTCGGGAGTGTCCTCCACCCGCCCGGCTCCGGCTCTCCGCAGCTTCTGCGTGGACGGCGTGGGTAGCAGGAGTAGCAAAATTCAGAACAGATGCAGGCTTTATTTACCCGGTAATTTTAAGTTCGAGCGAAGGCCTGGCGGCGTGTGAACTCCGCGGGGAGGAGCGACGCGGATCGCTCTGGTTATTCTGTCGCCGCGCCGGTCGGCGTGGCCTGCGGAGCCGCGCCTTGAGCAGCCACAGAAGGCCGGAGACTCGCCGCCGATCTTGCTCTGCACCTTCTGCTCCAGCCCGCGGCCCCAGGCGGCCTTTTAGGCCCTGGAGAGCCAGCTACAGTAAAAGAACCATTTTTGAGGTTTTTCAGGTTTTAGATTTTAGTGGTTTCCGAAGTTGAGGATGGCAGAAAATTCCAAAAATATGGTGTTATCAAATTTACATTTTTAACAATTAGTCTGTGTTCTGGTATCATCGCCATTTCCTATTGGGAAGGACATTTTGATGTAAAAAAATAAGGTCATCTCAGAGCAGACGTTCCTCCCGGGGAAGGGAATTGCAGCCTTCTGCAGTACTTAGCGAAATACGCGACGTTGCTGGCCTCGACTCCTCTCACTCATATGACAAACATTCACTGAGCGCCTACTGTGTGCTAGGAACACATCTGAGCCATTGCATGGATTTAGTGAGCGCAGTGACGGCCTCCTACGAGGTCCCTGCGCCTCATCAAGGGCTCCGGGCACCTGCCCACCTCGGACTTTGCGCAGACAGGGCTCCCTGGACACCGGCTGACGCAGGAGCTGCAAGAACTCCGCGATTTCCCGCGTGCGAGTCCGTCCGTCTCGGGTTGGCAAGCCAAGCGGAGTATCCCCAGCCAGGTGCGTCTGGCTCACAGTGCCTACTCGTTAATGTTTGTGGAATGAACCAAAGAGCAAGGGGAGAACTTGGGAGAGATGGTTGGAGGGCCTTGTGCACCCAGGGAGCACCCCCACCCAGCCAGGGAGCACCCCCCCATCCCTCTCGCCTGCAGAGCCCGGCCTGCTGCTCTCGGCCTGCCCACGCCTCAACTTTGTTGGCCAGACGCAACACTGACGCTGCCACCTCTTCCAGTAGCGTCGGATGCCACGCTGTCCCCACCTTCCTCCCGGATTGGGGGAGGGCAGACCAGGCGCCTAGACCGCTCTGGGCCCAGGGTTCCTGGTGGACCAGCTCCGCCTCCGTGTCTTCTTTCCGAGTTTCTCAAACTGGAGGACGAACTCGCCCCACACACTGCCGCGGTCCCCTACAGGTCTCCCGAGCGGAGCCGGGCCAATCTTTATTTTATGTTAAGCAAACAGAAAATATTGTAGAAGGCAAAATTCATATGCTTACTCTGCTCCCACCCATTTAAAATATAAATCAGGGAAATTTGGCAAACAGAGCGGGGAGCTTAGGGCGACGAAGGCCCCAGGCTCGAGTGAAGGGTAACTGAGAGAATGGCGTAGAGCCAAGAAGATGCTCAGACGCCCTCTCTTCCTCCAGGGAAAGCGGGCGGGGGGCGCAGACTGGAATCCGGGGCAGCCGAGGCCCCGGGACACGCGTCGCCGTCACCCTCGCCACTCCCAAGTACTCACCGTCCCAGCGATCGACTCGACCTCCCGCTCTGCCGGTTCACCGGGGGTCACACCCAGAAGACCCGGTCCTGCCGGGGTGCGCGCCCGGGCACGCGGTGCAGCGGGTCCGCGGCCACCCCCGTCCGAGCGCCCGCCCGGGCCGCAGACCAGCACGGGGACGCAGAAAGCCGCCCAGGGCTCTGCACGGCTCCCTGAAATGAAAACGCTCCACACAGACAGCAGCAAGAGGACGCGTTTGGCTGCCGGTCTGCTCCTGTGTGTGTTGGGGGCGGCGGGCGGCGGGGCTGGGTGTGGGAACAACAGCGTGTATATCTGTATAAAGGGGAAAATAAGGACCAGTACGATAGGGACCCACCATAAACTCGCGTGAGAATATGCAACCTGACAAAGCGAGCAAAGCAAAAGGAGAAACAAACATAAAACAACAATCTCACGAAAATAAAGAAGAAACTTAAGACTCCCACAAACCCCCAAATGAAATAAAAATTAAAAATCTCACAGTGCAGTCTCCTGCATGAATATGTAACCCTTTCAGCCGCTGTCTGGGGCGCTGGCCCTGGGTTATCGCGGCGATTTACAAACTCAGATGTCGCGGCTGCGGTCCCGCCACGCGCCGAGGGCAGAAGAGCGCGGCTCGAACTCCCGCGCATTCCCGCACCGCACTGCGCCCGCCCTCTCGTTGCCAACGTGCCCGCCGGCTGTGCCCTTGCTGGGCTACTGCGACGGCAGGGTGAGGCTGCGAGGTCTGGGCCGAGCCCGCTGGGCCCGGTGGCGGCTGTAAGTCCGAGCAGAAGGCCAGGGGATGCCAGCAGTCTCAGCGCGAGGTCCCGCTGCTGGAGGGGGTCCGTGCGCGCAGGCCGCTCCCAGTCCGGGCCCCGCAGCCGCGGCACCTCGCAGACGGCTTCAGGCCCGCCTGTGGAGCCAGGGTCCCGCTCGGGTGTCTGACATTGTGGCGGCCAGGGTCCCGCTCGGGGGTCTGCCATTGGGGCAGCCAGGGTCCCACTCGGTGTCTGCCATTGGGGCAGCCAGGGTCCCGCTCGGGTGTCTGCCATTGTGGCGGCCAGGGTCCCGCTCGGTGTCTGCCATTGTGGCGGCCAGGGTCCCGCTCGGGTGTCTGACATTGTGGCGGCCAGGGTCCCGCTCGGTGTCTGACATTGTGGCGGCCAGGGTCCCGCTCGGGTGTCTGCCATTGGGGCAGCCAGGGTCCCGCTCGGTGTCTGCCATTGGGGCAGCCAGGGTCCCACTCGGTGTCTGCCATTGGGGCAGCCAGGGTCCCACTCGGTGTCTGCCATTGGGGCAGCCAGGGTCCCACTCGGTGTCTGCCATTGGGGCAGCCAGGGTCCCACTCGGTGTCTGCCATTGGGGCAGCCAGGGTCCCGCTCGGTGTCTGCCATTGGGGCAGCCAGGGTCCCACTCGGTGTCTGACATTGTGGCGGCCAGGGTCCCGCTCGGTGTCTGCCATTGTGCTGTCCGTAGTGTTCCGACGTGCGTGTTTCTGGAGCGCAGGTCCAGCACTGCCCCGTGGTTCTCAGGGAGGCTGGGCCCCACTAAATTCAACACTCCCTCCCTCACTCTCACAGCCACAGCGGGAGTTGTTCAGCCGCCGCCGCCAAAGGCCCTGGCCTGTTTGTGTCCTACCACGTCCCCAGATAGGAGCACATCCATCGGGGTCCCTAGTAAAGACATTCCGGCTAGCGGGCGGCGGTGTGGGGGGAGGGCGGGCCCTTCGCTCAGCCCAGGGACCCAGCACTGCGGTACCCCCGCTGCAGACGGGGTGCGGAGCCAGGCGGGAGCGCGGGTCTCAGCCGGAGGAGCGCTCCGAGGACGCGAGTCCTACCCTCGCTAGGCCCAGGTGGCCGCACGGAGACGGGGCAGAGGTTGCAGCCCGAACGGGCTTTTCAGACCCACAGAACCGAAGGACCAGTTCGGGTGAGTAAGGACGGGAACACCGCCCATTGTTTGGGCGACGCCGGCGAAGGCCGCTCCGTGCTATCCAGACATGCTGCTGAATTCGAGTCAGAACTGATCTGGGAATCATGTGGGTGCATCTGAGTGTGCTGGTGCAACGTAGATTGTGAGGTTGCAGGGAGTTTTGGGTAAAGGTTGCCCCACGTCTTGTGACCCCGGGGATCCCGGGTCCACCGAAAAGGCCTTTGCACTGCGGCTGCCCCGAGCGGTAAAGCCACGGCAGGGAGGCGGCCAGTTCCTTCCGCCATCCCAGCTCTCACAGCTGGAGGGTCGAGCGCGCAGAGGTGTGGAGAGGCCCGCCCGTGCAGGGTCTCTGAGGAAGCCTAGCTACGTCTGGGGGTGCGGGGTTCCTGCGGTGTGCACAGGCCTGTTATCCCAGCAACCTTGCCAGCCGAGTGTGGCAGAAAGCAGCCTCTGTTTGGGGGGAGGGAGGGGCAGCAAGGTCCTGCTCTCTGGTTCCCTGACCGGCATTCGCAGAGGCAGCCAGAACGAGTGATTGGGTGAGCGCGGTTCCTGAAAGGGATGGGAGGAGGCCGCAAGAGTGGTCTGCAAGGTGTCCCAGATCCTCTTCTCATCAGCCAGTTCTTGATCCTGTGGCTGTTCGCCTCCAAACCCTGTTGGGCCCAGGGCCCAAAGGAGACCCAGTGCCCAGTAGAGGGGGTGAGCTGCGGAGGCCTCTGAAGAATTAGGTCCTCTCCCACAAGTGTGGGTCACCTCGGAACTCCCACTTTTTCATTCAGTGGAATATTTTTGAAGATTCTGCTGGGTATTTGCAGAATCACTTCTGACCTGCAACACAATTCTTTGAGGTAGGAACTATGTTTTTGGTTTTTTGTTTTTGTTTTTTCTGTACAGACGAGGAAACTGAAGCATGGAGGGGCAGAGAAACTGGTTCAAGGTCAAACAGCTGTAAGACTAGTATTTCAAGCTAACTTCACTTAATTCCAGCACCCAGGCTTTCCTCTTACTTCCCTGTGCCATGGGACTACCCCAAAAGGTCTGCTACCTTGGGATCGGGCCCACAGGGGAGCAAGTGCAGAGTGGAAAAGAGGCAGAAAGAAGGGCAAAGACTCAGAGTTAATGGGATTCTTTCATAGAACCCTCACCCCCCCCCCCCCCAGCATCCTGAAGGTTAGAATGGCAAACATCTTCGTTCCACCTTTTTGTTTCTTCCAAAGATACTTAGGCTGCCTCCGCAGAGGTCAAGGGCCAATGTACTCCCTGCTTAGATTGTACTGGAGGGACATTTATCTTGGGGATAAGCACTGCTGATTGTCCTTCACCAATGCTGGGCCTTTCATTTGTCAGAGCCTCTGCCCTGAGCTCTGGTGGGGCCTGCAGTGACCCAGGTGACCTGGGCTAGGAGGGATTAGTGGTAAATGATGTCCTGAGTATTTCAGGCCTATAATAACCTCCTTGTCATTAAATGGGAAGCGATAGAGGGATTCATGAGGGCCCTGTTTACCTTGCATTTCTTTTAGGTGAGTAAATACACCTTCTGTGCTATATTTCCATTACATGTACAAATATAATGGCATCACTGTATGCACATATATACATGCATTTATAAAAGTACGCCTCCTAACAACGCACACAAGTCCACCTGGCTGTGTATTTTTCCTACCACGGGTGTCTTGCCACCCAACAAAATTCATGATTGTCAAGGAAGAGGGCAAAACCCGCCCATAGATGGGGTGTAAGGTGGTGAATGTCACAAGCAGTTGAGAGTCGTAATCTGGTAGTATGGGTTTAGCTCACTAATTTCTCCTTTTCTGTAAGCTCTGTAGATTTCCTTAACGGAACTCCAAGCTGGCTGGTAAGGCTTGTGTCCAGGACGCCCCACAGTCTATGGAACGGTATCTAACATAACCCCGCATACCCAACAGGTCCACACACCTGCTGGAATCCCTGCTGGGTGGAGACGGTTCTCCATGCTCCGTCCTGGAACTCAAGCCTGACCCTAGCGCAGCACTGGGTACCCCCTCTCCAGGTGACTAATTTGAAACCAGGAGTATTCCCCCAAGACCAGGGTCCCTGGTCTATGTCCAAGACAGTTATTAGTCAACTTCACCTGGGGCTGCCTCCATGCCCTACCCGAGCTCTGCTCCAGCCCAGCAGCTGTGGGGAGACTGTTTCGCCAGGCCGAGCTGTCTCAGTCTGTGTATGGGTAGCCCAGCTCAAATCAGGCAAACTGGGGATCCTGGCGCCGGAGCGGCCTCTAGCCAGCGTCAGGCCTGTTCCTGTTTCCCTTCCCCAGGCCTCGGCCCAGGACACTCCCGAGGACCGCAGCGGGTAGCACGGCGCTTGCGGAAGAGGAGGATGGAAAAAGGCAGCGAGAGGCAGCTGGGCGGGGAGTTGGAGGAGACCCGGGGAACGCGACGCGCGAGTGGCCTCTTCTGGGCTCTGGGTGTCCCGGTCCCGGGTTCTGGTCTCCGGGTCCGGGTTCTGGGGTGCTGGGGGAAACAGATCTCAGGCTCTGGCCGCGGCCTAGAAGCGGGGTGAGCACAGGACGCCAGAATCCCCTCTCTGCCCTCCTGTCTCTGGGCGAGACCCGGATCCAGCGAAAACAGCCCAGCGCTTCGCTTGGGGCTGGCTCGGGGGAGGGGGCAGAACAGCCTCACTCTCCAGAGGAGACGGGGGGAGCCGGGTGCTCGGGGCCCGTCCGGGGGGAGCCGGGTGCTCGGGGCCCGTCCGGGGGGAGCCGGGTGCTCGGGGCCGTCCGGGGAGAGCCGGGTGCTCGGGGCCGTCCGGGGGGAGCCGGGTGCTCGGGGCCCGTCCGGGGGGAGCCGGGTGCTCGGGGCCCGTCCGGGGGGAGCCGGGTGCTCGGGGCCGTCCGGGGAGAGCCGGGTGCTCGGGGCCGTCCGGGGGGAGCCGGGCGCACGGGGCCGTCCGGGGGCGTCGGCAGAGGGAACGCAGAGAAGCGAGCCCGACGAAGAGAAACGGTCAGGAACACAGAGAGGAGGGAGAAGGGCGAGGAAGGCGGGGAGGCGCGGAAGGCCAGGCCGGAGAAGGCCTCGCGGACAGCGGCTGGGCCGAGGCGCCGCGAGGAAGTGGGAGCCGAGAGCGAGGCGCCGGCGGGAGAGCGCCGCGCGATCCCCGCGCCCCCGTCCTCTCCCGGGCGCGTCCGGCGGGGCCCGCGTCGCTGGGAACGGGAACGAGGTGCGCGGGAGGCGGGGCGCTCCCGGCGGCGGAGCGGGAGCCCGGGCCTTCCCCGCACTGAGGTTCCGGCTCCGGTCCCGCCTCGTCCTGACCCCGCTGAGCGAAGCCTGTCTCCGAACCGGCCGCGAGGGCCGCGGGGCGGACGGCACGCCCACCTCGGCCTCCGCCGCCGCCACCCGCCGGGACGAGCCCGGAGGCTGCGAACTGTGAGACCCTGAGATGGGGGCGCTTCGGTCCCCTCGCCGCTTTGTTCTTTGCACTCAAGTCAAGGTCCAGCAAGAAATAGACGCTCAGAATATTTACTAAATGGTAACTGACCAGATACACGAATTGGGCGGTGGAGCCGGCGGGAAGGTCGGAGACCCAGCCGGGACACGGTGGGGCCCGCGGTCGGGACGCGAGCTGTGCGCTTACCTCGCACCAGGATGCGGCGGCAGTGGTCTGCCTCTCCCGCCCCGGGCTGCCCGTCGCTGTCCGCGCCGCTCTCCTTGGAGCCCGCGGGGCTGGAGGCGGAGGTCCTGGCCGCCTCGCCCGGGCTGCAGCCGCCGGCACCAGCGCTCGAGTCCTCCGCTCCGCCGCTGTCCGCGCGGCGCCCGCCTCGCGACTCCCGCCGTGCGGGGCCCCGGTCGCGCTCCGCGCCCCCATCGCCCATGCCCGCCGCCAGCACCGCCTTCGCCACCGCCTGGCCAGCCTGGGTCGGCCGAGCCGCGGGCTAGCCGGCCTCCGGCCCCCGCGGGTCTCGGGTCCTCCTCCGGCCCCGCCCGCGCCGGCCGCTCGGCCCCTCTCCGCTGATTGGGCCTGCGGCGCGGGGCTGCGACCTCCAGCCGCGAGCGGGACGGCGGCGCGCGTCCTCGGCGGGCGGAGGCGCGGGCGCCTCTCTCCTCCACGCGCAGGGGAGCCTCACTCCCTCCTGCAGACGGAGGCGGGGAGGCCCTGGGGGTGACGAGGAACGCCCTACTGCGTCTCCAGGAGTTTACCGACTCCCTCCCCCAACGCCGGCCCACGCTCCTCCCCGCTCGCCTCGTCCCCGGGGAAGCACACAGCTTCAGAGCCCCGGCTTTTCTGCTAATCAATAACCAAAACGCTCATGGAAGGCGACTCGGCGAGACCCAGCAGAAAGCTGGAGGCTGGCCGTGCTCGCGCGCTGGACGGTGGGGGCTGGGGGCTGGAGGCGGCTCCGGCCGAGAGCGCAGCCCGCTCCACTTCGCCCCCATATCCGACCCCCAGCCACACACTTCATCTCAGACCCAGGGCCCTTCCCGGCGCTCCGGGGAGAACGAGACTGAGAGGGTAGTCAGGGGGTCGGAGACAGTGAGGCGAGGAGCTGACGGAATGACCGCGCTCGCCGGAGGGGGAGGGGGTGGGTGGGCGGAACGACGGTGTGGACGGATAACCGGGTCCAGAAGCGGAGAGGGTCGAGTGAGGCCGAGAGTGATGGGCAGTAACCGCCTGGTTCCCCTGCTACTCTGAGCCCTTCACACCGGGATGGGAGCGGGGCGCCTCCTCGTGTCACGCCCCCACCGCTGACAGAACCTGGTCCCAGGTCTTTCCTTTGCGGGGCTGGGGAGCGGAGAGTGCGCCGTGAGAGCGCTGTGCAGCTGAGCAGTGGGTGTCCCTGGGCACTGTTCCGCCGTTCTAGGCGTCCAGGTTCCCGGCACTTTCTGAGGATCCGTGTTCTCCCGAGTTTAGCTTCTCCTTCGACAGCGCCAGTAGAGGCCAGATCCGGATTTCCCTTACTTTGATTCAGAAAGGAGCTTAGAAGATTGAGTCAAGCAAAGATGTGTGTGCGCAGGACGGCCCATGACCCTTTTCTCTAAAGCGCTATAAGAGCAGACGTTGTATTCCTTCTTTGGCTCTAGTTAGGGTGAGTGAAGACCCTTCTGTCCGAGGATCTGGGGCAAGGCCCATGGATGTGTGGGTCTAAATGGCTGTGGCATGGCTGAGTGCCATTGGTGGTGCTCCATGACTCTAATAAGCACGTGAGCAAGTATATGAGTGTGCGTGTGTCAATACCTTCGTGTGTGTCTGGTGTGCACGGGAGCAGTTGAGTGTATGTGTGCAATCTCAAACGTCCCGGCCTAAGGAGGGGCACACCAATTATTTAATTGAGTGACTGTGACTCAGTGCAGGGAAGGAAGGAAGGAAGGAAGGAAGGAAGGAAGGAAGGAAGGAAGGAAGGAAGGAAAGGAGGAAGAAAAGAAGGAAGGAAGGAAGGAAAGAGGGAAGGAAGAAAGAAAGGAAGGGAGGGAGGAAGGAAAGAAGGAAGGAAGAAAAGAAGGAAGGAAGGAAGGAAAGAAGGAAAGGAGGAAGAAAAGAAGGAAGGAAGGAAAGAGGGAAGGAAGAAAGAAGGGAAGGAAGAAAAGAAGGAAGGAAGGAAGGAAGGAAGGAAGGAAAGGAAGGGAGGGAGGAAGGAAAGAAGGAAGGAAGAAAAGAAGGAAGGAAGGAAGGAAGGAAGGAAGAAAAGAAGGAAGGAGGAAGAAAAGAAGGAAGGAAGGAAAGAGGGAAGGAAGAAAGGAAGGAAGGAAAGAGGGAAGGAAGAAAAGAAGGAAGGAAGAAAAGAAGGAAGGAAGGAAGGAAGGAAGGGAGGAAGGAGACTTGCCCACACAGTAATTTGTTTATTTATTATTTATTCATTTTAGAGAGGAGAGAGAGAGAAAGGGGGGAGGAGCAGGAAGCATCAACTCCCATATGTGCCTTGACCAGGCAAGCCCAGGGTTTTGAACCAGCGACCTCAGTGTTCCTAGGTCGATGCTTTATCCACTGTGCCACCACAGGTCAGGCCCACACAGTAATTTGGATATGAGACGGCAGCAAGCAGTTTTTCGCCAGGAGTTGGGGCAGAGTGTGCCAGGGTAGAGTAACCGGACACACTGCTGGTGCTGAGAGTTCGTGGCACCCGGAGTCTTGAGAGAAAGGGTGTTTAATGAAATAAGAGGACTCTTACCCTCTCCTGGGTAGTGTGACTCAGAGGGACCCAGCTTTGCTGGAAGGTTCCATGCTGCGTGTGAGTCCTGCATATGGACCCTTGGAGCCTGGCCCAGGGGGAACAACTGAACTGCTCAGCGACCTCCGCAGGAACCAGTGTGCCCTATATCCTGCCCAGCAGGACTCTGGTCTAACCTATCATCTTCACTTTGCACTTGATTCTTCTCTCTGGCTCTCTGAAGTTTATTTTTATTTCAGGCAAGACATGTCTAGTATAGAAAAATTCTTAAAGCGTCGACCTGGAACGTTGAGGTCGCCGGTTCGAAACCCTGGTCTTGCCTGGTCAAGGAACATATGGGAGTTGATGCTTCCTGCTCCTCCCCACCTTTTCTCTCTCTCCTCTCTTAAATGAATAAATAAAATCTTTTAAAAAAAAAGAAAAGAAAATTTCTAAGCAAAACACTCGACTCAAAACTTTGCAGCCCCTTCTTGCCATAGGAGAGGCAGTAGTTTCTATTCAAAGAAAATTAGAATGGCATCTGGATCCTGCTGGATTTTGTTTTCACCCTTTAAATTTTTTCAGTTCATGATTGACTTCCTTCTGTGTGGGTAACTCAGGTTTCTGTCCCGGTGTCCTCTTCTAAGTCCATGGATGGCTTTCCTGGTGGATACACACTCACTGTGAGCCGGCATTCTGCGAGGAGAGGCGAGTGGCTCCCCGCAGAGTCCCGCAGAGCCAGGATGGTACGTGGGGCTGCCTCCTCCCCTCCCTGGGCTGCGGCAGGGGGGTCCTGCAGGGAACTTCGGAAGAGACTGCAGGTCAGCCCCGCTTTACTCTTGGAAGTTGGCAGTAGTCTCCTTTCTCCTGCGCCCTTTTCTCTCTCCTCATATACTCTATGGGCTATGTGGGAATTGGCGGACTGAAGGAGTGGAGTACTGGAGCTCTCTTCACTGCAGGCCTGAGAAATGGGGCTCCGGACTCAGGAACAGTGCGCAGGGATGCAGTGAGGAGCTCAAAATTTCTGCGTGGGGAGGCGGAGAGTGGTGTGTGTGTATGTGTAGGGGTGTGTGTGTGTGTGTGTGTGTGTGTGTGTGTATTGGGGTGTTGGATCACCTCACCAAGCCCTCCATTCCTCCTCCCAGGGCACACTGTCAGGGTGACCTAGCTCTCCCCCACTCCCTGCCCCAGGAAGCAGGTCATGCGGGGCCACTGGGCTCCCACTCGTGTCCTGCTGGGCTACTTCACCTCGTATGCATGCTGGATGAAGAAGAGCGGCTGTGCCTGTACCCAGATATGGGCATGTGACAGGGATTCTGCCTTGCTGTGTGTGTGTGCACACGCATGGACAGGTTGGGAGGCCGTTTGACTCTGGGGGACCCTCCCGCCCAGGGTAACCTGGATGCAGAGCTCCAGACGGTTTGAGTTTGCCTGACACGAATTCTCTAGAATGTGGGATTTCTCACTTGGCAGCGGGTGGGAAGGCCAGAGTCATATGCCTGCTGCCTTTGCTCCCACAGTCTCACTGTCACCTGCACCCGGCCAGATCCTCAGACCTAGGATGTCCTCGGCTTCTCTATGCCCCTTTCTCTTTGTAAAGAGATTCAGGAATTTAGCCTGAGAGATGGTGGGGGATCCCAGCCTCCAGGGGGAAGTAGAAAACCTAAATTGCTTTCTCAGTGGCACATACAGGCCCCATCCCATGGGGGTTTCCCCTGCAGTTGAAGGGCACTGGGGGTTTGGGGTGAAGAGGGAAGGACACCCCTCAAAGGCTAGGCTAAGGAGTACAAGATCCAGTTGCAAAAACAATCCATGCATCACTTTTTCCCTGACCTACCTGTGCCCTCCCTCCCCGTCCTGGGCCTGGAAGACACTGTCCCACCCCCTGTAGGGAGGGATTGGCATTTTAGAACAGGTGTCCCCAAACTTTTTACACAGGGGGCCAGTTCACTGTCCCTCAGACCACTGGAGGGCTGGACTATAAAAAAACTATGAACAAATCCCTATGCACACCGCATATATCTTATTTTAAAGTAAAAAAAACAAAATGGGAACAAATACAATATTTAAAATAAAGAACAAGTAAATTTAAATCAACAAACTGACCAGTATTTCAATGGGAACTATGGGCCTGCTTTTGGCTAATGAGATGGTCAATGTGCTCCTCTCACTGACCACCAATGAAAGAGGTGCCCCTTCCAGAAGTGTGGTGGGGGCCGGATAAATGGCCTCAGGGGGCCGCATGTGGCCAGGGCTGTAGTTTGAGGACCCCTGTTTTAGAAGATAGGATCCTGTTAGAGAGGTTTTTGGTGTTTTTTACAGTGAACATTATTATTTCTGCAAATCACAATAAAATATTTATTTCTGAAAAGAGTAGCAGTGCTGAAGGAGGGCAGCGCTGACAGTGAGGCAGGTGGTTCCTTGGGGTGGCAGGAGAGGTGCTGGGGGCAGAAGGAGGCTCCTCAAATTCAGTGTTTGGGCCCCTACTAATCACCAGCTTCAGTCACCCAGTCACCTCAGTCACTGACTCATTTCAGGCCTATTTGCCAGATGCGAGTGTCTGGGAATGCTGTGGGGACAGGACCCTCCAGGCTCTAGGGGTGCCCCATCATGAGGGTGGAGGTCCCTGCTGGGGGACAGAGCAAGATGGCTGGGCTGGAGTGCCAGTGCAGGAGACAGGGGAGGCTGCCAGTCCTACGAGTTGGCATTTACCCTCTGGCATCCAGGTGCCTCCAGTTTGCTTGGGCCTCTGGGCTCAGGACAGGTAGCCTCAGCTGCCATTGAATCCTTCCCCCCACACTCACCTCAGTTCAGTTTAGTGTCCTACCGGTGGGAGCCTGGAATCCTGAAGCCACCTCCTAGGTACAGCCTGAACTCCCCTTCCCCCAGGCAGCATACCCCTCCTTGGCTTTGTCCCCTCCTCCGCTTGGACAGAGATCCTAGCCAGGCTGTGGAGCTCTAGGGCCATTAAGATCTGCCACTAGAGCCAGGTCTGTTACAACCTGCTGCTGTCTCTTGAGCCTGTGAGTCTTGGGGTCCAAAGGGGGAATGTCCAAGGGAGGCTGTAGGAGGGCCTCACTGTAATGAGGGCCACACAGAAATGACTCACCAGCAGGCCCCTGGGACCTCTCCATGGCAGTGTCCCTCCATCCCCATCCCTCATCTTCTCTCTCCTCCTCTGCCCTCACTCATACTCATACCCTTTCCCCCTCTTCTCCCAGCCCTCTTCCCATGGGGCAGGAGTGCCTGCTTTTATTTGTCTTTCTTGGGAAATTATAGTCCAATTCAGGTGTGCTGTTTAAACTAAGGGAAGGATGCTAGAGATCCAAAATCATCTAAACAATTTCCTTCTTTCTTAACAAAATTTGTTCACTCCTACCACATTTTGATTTAGATCACCCGCTGAAGTTTATTTGTTTTCTAACAAGGAATATGTGGTTAATTGCCCGAAGCCATGCAGAACTCATACACATGAAATAGTCACCATAATCCTTAGGGCAGGACTCAGCTGCCTCCTGTGCAGAGGAAGAAAGAGACCCAAGTCATACAGCTAGTTTGTGTGGAGTTAAACCCGGGCGCTGGATCACGAGTCCCAGCCAAGGCAACGATCTCTTCCTTTCCCTCTCCTTTCACTCTTAGTGTTGGGCTCCCTCCCAAATTGCAATGGATGCCCTGGCCTGGCTCTCTGTGGCAGCTCCTGGCACAGCAGCCTGGGCAGGGCTTTTGGCTTGAGAGATGCCACACCCTTTGTGGAGGGGAAGTTTCTCCATGGAGAGGGAAAGTAACCTGGTCTGAGGACCCAGGTACTCACAGAAAAGAATCTGCATTGATAGTTGCTGGGCATTGGCCTCACCTTTTAGAACTATGTATGTCTTGTTTTTGCTGTTTGATTACAGCTTTATTGAAATATAATTCATATATCATGCAACTCACCCATTTACAGTGTACAATTCAATGGTTTTTTAATATACTCATAGGTACACTAAAATATACAGCATATGCGCAGATACATTGCAACCATCACCACAGTAAATGTTAGGACACATTTATCATCTCAAAAAGAAACCTATACCCTTTGTCACCCCCCATTTCCAGTTCCTAATCAGCCCTAAGCAAGCACCAATCTACTTTCTATTTCTATAGGTTTGCCTATTTTGGCTATTTCACATAAGTGGAACCACACAATCTGCTTCTTTCACTGAGCATAACGTTTCCCAGTTTATTCATGTAGCATGTATCAGCACTTCATTCCTTTCTATGGTAAAATAACATTCATTGTAGGGTTATGCCACATTTATCTATTTAGCATTGATAGACATCTAGATTGTTTCCATCTTACCTGTCTGAGGGTGTGAGTGTGCCTCTGGTTCCGGGTGCCCCATGGGCAATTTAGCCAGAAGAGGGGAAGTTTTCTGGAAGTAGCTGGAGGAGCCTGGTGTGGTTCAGGAAAGGACAGTCCCCTGGCTGTGTGCCCCAGCTAATCGTTCACCTCTCAGAAGCCTCCTTTCTGCTTCTGTATAATGAGGAGGGGCCTTCTGGACTGGGGGCTTTTAAGAATTACAGGCTCATGAGTAAAGATTCAGAGCCTTGACTCTTAGCTAGATTGGTTACGCCTCAGCGTCTCCATCCATTAAATGGGGATAATATTGGTGCCACACTTCTAGTGTTGTTTTGAAGTTAATTTGTTTAGAGTACTTTATCTGGTATCTAGCACGTGGTGGGCGCTGAAAAAGGGAAATGTAAGCTTGTATCATTTGATTTAAAGCTGCGAGTGCACAGCTAGCACTAGTTTGTCAGGTCAGCGACCCTAAGAGGACAGGAGGCTGGCCTGTGGATTGCAAGCCTGGATTCTGGGCCCTCAACAACAGCTGCCTGGGGTGGAGTCTGGGGGTACTGAAGAAACGACTCACTGCCAAAGCCTGGAGACAGCAAATCTGCTGGTCTCCTCAACCTCCTGCTTCTCAAAAGTGGATGGACATTGAGCTCAGAGAAGACACTGAGCTGTAGGGTCCGGGTCCAACTCTGCTTCCAGTCACCCATTCAGAGCTTTCCGTGTTTAGTCCCACGCGTTCCTTTGCCCCCAAGCCAGATTCACCTGTTCCCAGTTCCAGACCCCCAGTCGCCTGCGGCCTTTCCTGAGGTCCAGGGAAGGATGACTCAGGGATGTGGACAGGCAGCAACGTGAGCCCAAGAAAGCTCCGTCCACCCCCGGGATTCCTGCGGGAGTGTCCAGGCCCGCACTTTCCTACGGGGCACCCTGGGAGCGCAGCCCCTGCCACCCCCTGCTTTGGGGAGCAGCCTACAGGCCAGCACCCGGGGCTTGTATGTTCTTTAAAACCTTTTAAATTTGTGAGGTGTCACAATTCAAATGAACCTAGTAAAATAAAATTTTAAATGTTGGAATATATTTGAAGAGGCGTTTTGTTTCGATGCTCCCACCAAGGGCTGCTGCTGGACTTTCCTCCCTGACGCTGTGCCCCAGAGAGCTTACCCAGAGACTTCCCGCGTGTACGCGGCTCCTTTCCGTCTTTGTGGCACCTACCGCAACACTGCACATTCAAGGTCACCCAGCCACTCCTGTCCTTAGTCCCCAGGGCCAGGGAACCCTCTAGTCTTGGGCCGGTTGTCCCTAGAAGTGATCAGTTGAGATCAGCATAACCGAAGGCGGGTTCCAGGCTGAGGCAGCGGAGGCAGCGCGGTGGTTGGAACTCCTCCAGCCGTCTCCCTGCCTCTAGCTCTAGGGTCTCTCCTACCTCACTTGGCTGAGGCTTTCTTTTGCTCTAGGTCAGGTTGGCCCAGATTCCAGAGTGAGGCCTCTCCATGGGTGGTCTAGGGCCAGCGGTGAAAGAAAGGAAACGTTACCCAGAAACGAAGGTTGGGTGAGCCTGGAGGAATTCTCTATCTCCTGACCTTGGAAAAAGACTTTCGAAATGGAAGGGCGAGGAGACGCAAGGCAAGCCAGTGAACGTCTCTTGGGCCTCTGTTGTGATGCTGGAAATGCCCTGACCACTAGCCAAGGCACCTTGGAGAGCTTCGTTTAAGGAGCCTATCCCCTAACCCCAGACGTAGCCAGGAATTTGTATCTACTGGATGGAAATGATTCTCCAGGAGCTGGTGGACACTTTGGAATGATCCTCACCCAACAAATATTTATTGAGCTAATACTATATGCTGGAAACCGGGCCAGGCATTGGGGGACAGTTGTGAACCAAACAGACTTAAACCCCTAAGTGGAGGAGCCTACATCGCAGGGATAGCTAGCTTCCCCTTGGAAAATGAAAAGCGACGTGGGGTCAAGGCAGGGGACCGCTGAAGTTGATCTCTCGGGCCGCTCCACCTGGTGGCTCACAGAGATGCACGCGCCAGCTGGAGACCGAGGGAAGACGCTTTCCTGGCTAGAAAACCGCCTTTGAAAATAACTCCCCTTTAAAGCGGTTTTCCCGCAGCCTCAGGGCGCTGTAATAAACGAAAAGACGAGAAGGGGAATCACAATGCTTCCTGTTCGGTTGGCTGACAAAACAATACCACAGTATAAACAAAAACTCTCAACAAACATGCAAATCCATACAATGAGTGTTTGCGGCAGGAGGGAGGGGCTTTAATTTGTAAATTCTTGTGGTGTTCACTAATTTCATTTACTTTAAAAACAATTTAGTGTTTAAAAAGGAAAACGTATCTGGGGGATAAGTTCTAAACAGCACAAAGGATTATAAAAATGACAAGTACCGTAGATGTTTCTTCAAACTCTTAGTCCTTTCCTTAGAAGCTCCAAGTTCTTGCCCCATCCCGGACGTACACACACACGCACACACACACACACACCCTTTAAAAAAGAGGAATTAAGTCATCCTGTCCCGTGGTTTCCGGCCTACCTTTTTCGCCTTCCCCAGCGTCTTGGTCTTTGGTTTATCCCTTCCGCGCCCTCACTGCGCCCTGTGCGCCCTCATTGCGTCCTGTGCGCCCTCATTGCCGGCTTCAGCACAGCGTCGCCAGCTTAGTCTGTTGTCCAAGATTTTGTTCTTCGTAAGGAAAAACAAGAGAAAGCAAGAAATGATGTTTACAGCACGGGCTGTCTGGGTCCGAGCGCTTTTGAGCGCGGGCTGGAGCGTGGCCGGGCGGTCCCAGCCCGCGCACCAGACGGCTTGGCCCTCGGAGGCCCGAAGGCCAGCCCTTCAAAGCCCGGCGGTGGAGAGCGGCCGCCGGGCAGCAGGGTCAGCGGGAATTAGCGCGCGGGGCCGAGGAGAGGGGTTGCCGCGGGCGACAGTTCGAGGCAGGATTAGCAGGTTTAAAAGCAGGTCAGGGAGGGCTAAGCGGGGAGACCGGTCTGAGGGCGAGGTCAAGGTTCTCGCGGAGGCGGGCTTCGGGCTGGGCGCGGAAACGGCGGCGGGGGTTCCGGTCGCAGGGAGGCTGGCTACGCTGGAGAGCCGAGCTCCCCGCGCGGAGGGGCCGGCAGGCTCCACAGAGAGGGCCACGTTCTCTGACCGCCTCGGGACCAGGACGCCGCCGTCTGGGTCCCGCCACGGAGAACGAGGGGGCGGCGAGTGAGCCCGGAAACTAGTCCGGGACGAACTCAATGAATAAAGAGCAAGTGTGTCTGCGCTCCGATACGCGCGCCTGTATCTGCGAAACAGGATTTACTGACTTCTTTTAGATTTTAATCCTATTTCATTTTCTTAAATAATTCTTTTTCCTTCTGGCAAGGTAGAACATTACTTAGGCAAACAGTTCAGTAAACTGCACCTAACAGTGAAAAGGCATTTCTTGTCCAGAGCCAGTGTCTTTTTCCCTTCCCGCCGCAGACAGTCACGGCCTCCGCTGCGAAACAGTCGCTGAGCGTCACACAGTTTGTGTAAAAATAATTACGACCCACACCCCACCCTCTGAGTCCTGTACTTGTGTGGAAGGAGAGCTGTAAGGACTGCTTAGCGAGAGTTCTTCCCCAAAAGAAGTGAGTTATAGCGGGGTGGGGAGGTGTCATTCTGTGAGCCCCCACCTGGTGTTTTTTCTAATAAGAATGGATCACATTTTACTTGAGTGGTCCTCCCCGCCCCGCCCCTCCCCCACACTCTTGGAGAACAAACTTGGGCAGACTGAGAAATGAGAAGTGGGCGCTCCACTCTGAGATCCAGGTCCTAGTGGACGACTCCAAAACCCCAATTTCAGACCGGCGGAGAGACGACAGACAGAGCTCGGGCCCCGCCCGGGTCCGGCTTCAGGGCCCCACCTCGGTGATTTCTGCCCCAGGGACGTGCATCGCCCTTCCCCGCCTCGGCCTCTCGCGCCCCTTCCCCGTGGGCGAGGCCGGGGACGCTCAGGCACGCGTCTTCACATCCACGAAGGACGGCCCTTCCGGAGTGGGCCGCTGGTTTTCCGCGGAGACCCCTCCGGGAGAGTGCGCTCCTTTGAGGAAAGTTTGCAAACCCTCGGGGTGACGGTGGTGGTGAGGCTGCCGGGCGGGGTGGGGCGGTGGGCGTGTGTGAGGTGGCAGAAGCGGAAGGGAAGGGGGCCTGCGCAGGGGAAACCGCGGAAGCCGGGTCTCGGGGGCCCCGAGCTGGAACTGGGGCGGTGGGGGAGGGGAGCGGGGCCGGAAACCCGGAGGCCGCGCGCGACTTCAACAAAGCCCGGCGCGTCTCCGCCGAGCGTGATCGCTTTCCCCTAATTTCTCTCGGGGTCTTTGATTTCGTCAGCAGGCCGCTAGACTCGGCGGGACTTGCAGGTTCAAAGGGGAGCCAGTGTGAAGGAACCGAGCGCCGGAAAGCTCCCCTTCACTCCACCAAACCGCCCTCAGCTCCTCCCGGCCCGGCTCGAGCGGGAGCCCGTGGCGAGTCCCAGAGTCGTGGGCGAGGGGCCCTTTCCCACCGGTTCTTCCAGGTGCAACTGGTGGCTGCAGCTTTGTTCTGGGCGACCCTGGGAATCTCACTCCGGACCCTCGTCCCCACCGGAGGGGCCCGGTCCCGGAATCCCTTCATTAGAAACGCATTCCTCTGGTTGAAAACACCTCTGTTCTCAGCTTTTAAATGGTATAAACAAGGTCAAGACTCTTCCTAACGCCGCTTCCAACCTCTGCACACTGTCCATAGGCTGGAGCAGCGACAATAGAATTGAAAGGGGGAAAACCCACTACCGGCCGTGGCTGGCTGCGCAATCGCTTGGAGCGTAGTTCCGGAGCAGCAAGGTGGAGGGTTCGATCCCCGGTGGGGACAGGAGGAGACCGTTGAATGCACAACTAGTGGTACAACGGATGAATGCTTCTCTCTTTCTCTCCTTCCCTTCCTCTCTTTAAAATCAGTCAGTTAAAACAAACAAGCAACCCAGCACCCAAGCCTAAATTCATGACTCTTTCCTTAAAAAAAAAAAAAAAGAGGCATTCTTTTTTTCCACTGCAAATTTGCATAATTTTAATCATGGTGAACATGCAGTTTGTGTTCAAACTTTTCTATTTGAGGTCTAAATATTTGCCATGCGCTATGGTCCTTATAATTATATTTTGGCCGAATAATATTCTATTATGTTACTATGTAATTTTCTTAACCATTCAATTATTAGATATTCCAGCGTGTCCAGTTTTTCAGCGTTAAAAAACAAAAATGGTCAAATATATAGCTTTCTATTTTGGAGATGATTATTTATTCTAGGTCCTTATTGAGTCAACAGGATAGGGTCATTTTCACTGCTCTTAACATACAGGGATGGGCAAACATAGGTTTACAATTGTGAGAATGCGAAACAGTTTATTCTTGTATTATTATTTATTAATTATTGTATTATTACTATTAACCTACTTTTGCTCACCCCTGTATTGCCGAACTGCTTTCCAAAGCAGTTCGGCAATACAGGGGTGGACAATTTGTACAGGCATTTATTTTAGGGCCAGTACGGGCTGGGCTTGGTACACCTGTCAGGCTCTGAAACTTCCTCACTCTCCGCGTCCCCCACCCCCGCAACCCCCCAGGCTTCCACCTCGCCTCGCCTCAGGACTCTGCTGAAACAGGTCCTGGGGCAAGACTTACTGCGCAAAGTGGTACGCCCTCTGGGAAGAGGGAAGACCAGGCAATGCGAGCACTAGGGGTGGGGGAAGGCCAGGCTTTCTTTACCCTGCCTGGAGACAGTCCAGTGAGGCTTTACAGTGGAAGTGACGCCGAACAATTTCAGACAGTGGTTTGTCAAATAGAAACCGAGATAGGGACAGGCTGGACAGCTGAGAACTTTCTAGGTTTGGAGAGGCATTAATAGCTTATACTTGGCGAGAATGTTGGTGTGGGTGGGAAAGCTGGGGACGGAAAGTCAACATTCAGTCCAAGAAAATTTGAAACTGACAACCTCACCTTTAGGGATTTGCGCCATATTAGCCCATTGTTTTGTTAAGAGAGGGAGAATTACATAATCATTTTTTTTAAAACTGTGCTTTGTCAAAGGGAGCTTACATCTTCTTATTTAAAATATTAACTGTCCTGGGGTTGCTCAGTTGGTTAGAGCATCGTCCGGATTGCCAAGGCTGCAGGTTGGATCCCTGGTCAGGGCATAACCAAGAATCAATCAATAAATGCATAAATAAATGGATCAAAAAATCGTTTTTCTCTCTCTGTCTTTCTCCTTCTCTAAAATTAATAAATAAAAAAATCAGTTTTCCTCTAAGAAACAATTCCTCCTCTTAGCTACAATAATATATATCTTAAATCATAACAGCTCTATCTCATCTTTAATAGCTGTCTAGGTAACATCATATGGATGTTCCACCATTTCCCCCCTCTATTTTAAAAGTTACATAAATAGTACATGAATGTATTTTATTTATATCATAAAACCATTCAAACAATTCCAAAATATAAAGATTAAACATGAAGCCATGGGCTTGTCTGATGTTCCCCCTCTATGTTTGCCTCTACCTACTCCTATCCCATCCCATTCCTTGGAAGTGTGAGGTGAGAAATCTGGCGGTTATTCCTCTAGCCTGCTCTCCAGTCTTTATATATATATATATATATATATAAAATTCATTTCAGAGAGGGGAAAGAAAGAGAGAAAGAAGTGTGTGTGTGTGTGTGTGGGGGGGAGCAGGAAGAATCAACTCCCATATATGCCATGACCAGGCAAGCCCAGGGTTTCGAACCTGTGACCTCAGTGTTCCAGGTCGAGGCTTTATCCATTGTGCCACCACAGGTCGGCCCCACTCTCCAGTCTTTAAACAAATTGTTTTATTTATTCTTTTTAGCCCACACATTCCCATTCAACTCCCCTGACCCAATGAGAACTACTGGGCTGTGTTCATGGTGTAAATCTTGCTGTCATAAGTTTTCACAAAGTATGCATTGTTGTTTGTGTGTGTATTTTTTATTCATGTACATTGAGTTTTATATTTCATTTTGTTTTTTACATTTTTAAAAACAATTTTACAATTATTTCAAATTTATGGAAAGGTTAAATAATAGTACAACTGACTTCAATATATCCATTTTTAGTTGCATTTGTTTCATTGTTCTCTTCCCTATGTATTTATAAAATTGTTATTGAAGCATTTGATAATTAGTGACAGACACTATGCTCTTTTACTCTTAAATACTTGAGTTTATAGTCCCTAAGAAGGCAGACCTTCACCCACATAACCAAGGTACAATGATCAAAATCAGGAAATTTAACACTGACACAATGGTATAATATAATCTTCAGGTCTTGTTCAAAATTTGCCAGTTGTTCCAATAATGTTCTTTACAGTACATGTATTTTTCCTAGTCTAGGATCTAATCCAGTGATTTTCAATCTTTTTCATCTCATGGCACATATAAACTAATTACTAAAATTCCGTGGCACATCCACATAAAAAATATTTTTTGCAGATCTGACAAAAATGGGTATAATTTTGAAGTTGTTTTTTTTTTAAAAATTTTATCTATTGATTTTATAGGGTTGGGGTTGGGGGTGGAGAATAAGAAGTAGTTGTTTCACTCTAGCTGCTCATTGGTTGTTTGTCATATGTGCCTTGACCTGGCAAGCCTAGGGTTTCCAACCAGTGACCTCAGCATTCTAGATCTGGTGCTCTATGCACTGCGCCACCACAGGCCAGGCGGTATAGATTTGATTTATTCACACTGGATGGCTATTGTTGTGTTGTCTATTGTCATTTTCAAATTTGAGAATCTAAGGGAAAAATTGTCAGGTATTGCATGTTTTAAAAATTCTTGAGCACATGGGAGAAAATAGATGATCTAATCCAATACCATTGATTGCATTTAGTTTTAAATTAATCTCCTCTAGCTAGAAACAGTTCATCAACTTTTCTTTGCCTTAAAAAAAAACCCGTTTATTGATTGATTAATTTATTGATTTTAGAGAGAGAAAGGGAGAGAGTTGGAGATATCGATTTGTTGTTCTGCTTATTTATGCATTCATTGGTTGATTCTTGTATGTGCCCTGACCAGGAATGGAGCTCATAACCTTGGTGTATCAGGACAAAGCTCTAACCAACTGAGCTATTTGGCCAGGGTTTCTCTGCCTTTTTAATACAGACATTTTTGAAGAATATGGGCCAGTTGTTTTATATTACAGAAAAGTTTTCAAGTATAAAGAACTCACCCTACTACAAACCCATTTGAGCATATCTTGTTGATATTATTACATTATTTTGTATTTCTAACAAACAAAGATATTCTCCTTCATAATTACAATGATAAAAATCATAAAATTTCTTGACCAGGTGATGGTGCAGTAGATAGAACATTGGCCTGGGATGCTGATGATCCATGTTCAAAACCCTCAGGTGGTCGCCGGCTTGAGTACAGGCTCATCTGGCTTGAGCGTGGGCTCACCCAACTTGAGTGTGGGGTCACCGACCTGAGTGTGGGATCATAGACATGACCCCATGGTTGCTGGCTTGAGCCCAAAGGTCATTGGCTTGAAGCCCAAGGTCACTAGTTGAGTCCAAGGTCACTAGTTTGAGCAAGGGGTCACTCGCTCTGCTGGAACACCTCAGTCAAGACACACATGAGAAAGCAATCAATGAACAACTAAGGCACCTGAACGAAGAATTGATGCTTCTCATCTTTCTCCCTTCCTGTCTGTCTCTCTCCCTAAAAACAAAAACAAAAACATAAAGTTAGCATTACTGCCCTCAACTACTTAGACCTCATTAAGTTGTTTCAATTGTCCTGACACTATCTCTGTGGCAAAAGAGCTCAGTTGAGATTGCATTACATTGAGTTGTCATTGTCTCTTTGGTCTCTTTCAATATGTAACAGTTTCAGCCTTTCCTTGACTTCCATGGCCAGTTATTATGTAGAATGTCCATGGTGTGAGTTTGTCTGATGTTTCCTCATGATTCAATTCAGATTATGCATCAGATTTGGCTGAAGTGATGGTGAACTCTTCTCATTCCTATTAGGTGGGGCATGATTCTGATTTATCCCATTACTGTGATGTGAACTTTAATCATTTCAGTAAGGTGGTGTCTCCTAAGTTTCTTCCTTTCAAGTTATAATTTTTCTTTTTGTTATTAATAATTATTTTGGAGAGGAACTTTTAGACTGTGTGCATTTCCTATTACTCATAAAATACTATATGAATTGTTTATATCAATACATGCAATGGATTCCTATTGTCTCAATGGGTTATTTGTTACTGTCATTATTTACTTAATTTGCAAAATGTCCCAAATGTAGTCAGTGGGAGTCCCTTCAAGCTGGCCTTAATGTAATTTCTTTCTTTCCTTTTCTATTATTTTTTTTTAGAAACAACTTTATGTAGATATAATTTATATACCGTACAATTCAACCTATTTAAAGTATACAATTCAATGGTTTATAGTATAGTCACAAAATTGTGCAGCCACTCCTACAATCAATTTGAGATCATTTTCATCACTCAAAAAGAAACCTCATAATCATTAGCTGTCTACTTGCAATGCTTCCTGCTCCAGGCCCTAGGCAACTATTAATCTATATACTTCTGTCTCTATAGCTTTGCCTATTCTGGACATTTCATATAAATAGAATTGTAAAAATAAGTACTGTCTTTTGTGACTGGTTTCTTTCAATTAGCAGTGTTTTCAAGGTTTATCCATGTTGTAGCGTGTAGCAGTACTTCATTCCTGTTTAATGTTGAATAATATCCTCTTGTGTGAACATACCACATTTTGTTGTTTCCACTTTTTGGCTGTTATAAATAATGTTGTTATAAATGTTCTTGTAAAAGTGTGGCATACAACTTCCCTTGTGTAGATGCTTGCTTTGGTGGGCCCCAACTAATAGCTTTTGGATGGAATTTTCAAGAAGAAAGAGCTAAAATATGTTTTTAAGATGCTTCCCTGTTGCTCTGTGCATATCTAATCTGTTTGCTTCAGACTGTGTATAAGACTCCGTTGTGTGACTATCTCATTTCACTTGCTTGCTTTTCCAGAGAAATTCATCCAGATGGCTCCAACTCCCCTGCCACTTCAAATAATGCCACAACAAACATTCTTGTACAGGTTTACTTAAGCATCTATAAGAATATCTTTGGGAGCTATACCCAGGAGTGGAATTTCTGGGTCACATGGAATAAAAACATCTGACTTGCCTAAACACTGCTAGTTTGCTGTTCGGAATGACTGCTCCAATCCACACTCACCAGCAGTGCACTGCAAGTTTCTGTATCCACATATCCCCTCTGCCCCAACTTTGTATTTCCCACTTTCTGGTTTTAGCCAGTTACAAGACATCAAGGGACATTTTGTTGTTTTACTTCTCATATCTCTGATTACCAATGATCTTCAGTATCTTCCCAAGTGCTTGTTGGCCTTTTGGTTTGTTCCTCTACATTTTGTTATATGTTAGTAGTATATTTTCTTTAAGCCTAAAAATGGATCTGACTGTTCATATTGTTCTCTAATTTTCTCCCCTCACTGAAAATGTACTGAATTGTTTCCTCAGGTCAGGATGCTCGGGTAGAGCAAAGCCATTGGACTCTATGGGACTGCAGCCTGGGGGTCTGAGTGGCTGATTGGAACTTAGGTCTGAGCAGTGATTGTAGGGATCTGTGTGGAACCCCCATAAGCTCATCTCAGCTCAGCTCCATGGAGTCTCGTGCGCTCCCTGAACAGCTCTTTGTCAGGGCTGCTGCTGGGCACTAGTAAATGCCAAGATGAGTTCCTGTGGTGGGTTAGCATTGGGGGAAAGCAGAGAGACGTACAGACAGGCAGTTATGATGAGATAAGCAAAGCACTAATAAGGGTTAACATTTATTAACCACTTACTTGTGTGCTTGTGAGCTCCATACTGACCAATGAAGTGGATCCTACTTACCCTCATTTAATAGATGGGGAAGCAAAGCTCAGACATGTTCAAAAACTTGCCCAAAGTCACACAGTAAACGGCGAGACTAAATTCTTTGTCTCAGGGCAAAGCCTGTTTCCTCCACCACTGCACCCCACGACCTCTTGCCATCCAACGCTTACAGTGGAGCAAGCATCTAACTACTCTGTTCCTGTCTCCAGTATCAGGGACCACGGGATGTGAGCCAGGCATGCGCACTAATGCCTCGTCCCTGTCTTTCCGCTAATTTCAACCCGAGGTTCGGCCTCCTTTCTCTCCACCAAGCGCCTTCCAACTGGTGCCAGCCCGCCCTCAGCAGTGACACCGCTAGTTTCCGGGCTGCCTCCACCGAAGCGGCCTCATGCTGCTCCCTGCTGGTCGCGACCTTACAGCGACGAAGGGGCTTGGCCCAGTGCCGACCTCCCTGCGCATGCGCCCTGGGCGAAGGGGGGCTGATGCGCTTGGTACCCCAGGCCTCTCCTTCCCGCCCAGGATCGAGGGTCGAGGTGTTATTGGGCAGGTGGGATATCTCTAACAGAGTCCAGGCTCGAGAAGTTGGTTGCGTGTCTCATTTCTCTGCTTTACCTGTCTGCTCCCAGTGCAGAAGTCCATTCTCCTAACGCGGCATCTCCGGAGGTGGTGCTGCTGGGGGGCGGGGGGGGCGGGGGGGGGGGAGCGGGGAAGCGGGCAGAGGAGGGTCCCTCTAGGGCTGAGAGCCCAGAACCAAGGGAAGTCCTAAATTCGTTCCTGAAGTACGAACTGAGTACTGAGGATACAAGATGATGGAAACACCGATCCTGATGAAGTAGTGAACACTGGCAGCCCACCCACAATAGAGCAGGGGAGCTATGACAGATATACAAATAACTAAATTATATGTAGAAGGTGGTCAGGGTTTTAAAATAATTGTCCCCAAAGTGAGCTGAGAATTTAGAGGAGAGAACAGCTTCTTATTGTGGTGCTCAGAGAAGGCTTAATCAAGGAAGTCATGTTTTTGATGGGTTGTGAAAAATGGGGAGAATTGCAACAGCCTGAGCTGACATGGACAGGGTTGTACCCATTGAGACATTAGGGTCACAGGTTGGGAGAGGTTCCCAGAACATGAAGGTAAGACACTGTGCACTGTGTGTGTGTTTGAGATGTTTATTAACTCTAAAAAATCATGTGGTTTAAAAATCAAGAATTACAAAAAAACCATAAACTTGAATTCCGTACTCTAGTCTCTAGCTACTCAAGTACGCTCCGCAGAGGCATTCAGCAGTGTTAGTTTCCTGTGTAAATTTTCGGATGTGTCCTGTACATATACAAGAAGATAGACATATACTCACACATGCCACCTTCTTCATGCAAACAGCAGCATAGTGCACTGTTCTGTACCCGGCTTTTCACTTGTCATATTTTGAAAATGGTCCTGTATCAGTTCGTGAAGAGCTTCTTTGAGCTTACTGGGGGAAACAGGGAAGCATTCCCATTGAAACCAAGAACAGGATCCTATGACTTTTTAATTTTTATTTATTTATTTTTTTTTACAGAGACAGAGAGAGAGTCAGAGAAAGGGATAGATAGGGACAGACAGACAGGAATGGAGAGAGATGAGAAGCATCAATCATTAGTTTTTCGTTGCGACATCTTAGTTGTTCATTGATTGCTTTCTCATATGTGCCTTGACCGTGGGGCTACAGCAGACTGAGTAACCCCTTGCTTGAGCCAGCGACCTTAGGTCCAAGATGGTGAGTTTTGCTCAAACCAGATGAACCCGCGCTCAAGCTGGCGACCTCGAGGTCTCAAACCTGGTTCCTTCACATCCCAGTCCGATGCTCTATCCACTGCGCCACTGCCTGGTCAGGCAGATCCTGTGATTTTTAAAATGTACCTGGAACCCTGCTATTAAAATGCTGCAAAGAGGTGGAGATGTCAGTTTAACCTTGGGAAGACTATTATTTTAATTTTGATTTGCCCACCCCATTGCTCTGGGACAACCATAGTGTGCTCTCTCAGTCTGTGAAAATGGCCCAGAATGCTTGGCCAGGTGTCCATGGGGTACTATTAGAGAAGAACACAGGCCTTGCTGGGGTATTTGGGGAAAATCACTCAGAACTGACTGGCCTTATACATTTATCATCTATTTCTCCTCCTCCACATTCCCAAGGCTGGTGAGTCACACTGCAAGGAGACCAGCTCTGCCCAGTGCTTCTTCTAGTTGAAGCCTTGACTTGAGAGGTTGTCTAGTGGGTTTGACCTGCAGGTCTGACCTGCAGTTCTGGTGCTCATACCTAGGGCTCATTTCCTTCCTTTCTGTGCTCACAGGGCTGACATGGAGAGTAAACTTGATAAATTATATTTATGGAGACAAGGGAAGATATTAGTAATATGAAGTAAGAATAAAGAATTGTAAAAAGCAATTGAGAATATTGAATGTGAATATAATATTTGAAATAAAGAATGCAAAAGATTGGATAAATAGTAGAAATGGGCACAGTTGTTAAAAAAAATTAGTAAGTTGAGCCCTGGCTTAGTTGTCTAGAGCGTTGTCCCAATATGCCAAGGTTTTGGGTTCAATCCTTGGTCAGCGGCACATATAACAATCAAACAAAGAATGCATAAATAAGTGGAACAATCAAAAAATTTAAGAAGTTAGTGAGCTTGAAGATCAAATTAAGGAAGTCTCTTAGAAGGAAGCAGCAAAGGATAAATATTTAGAATAAAAGTTAAGAGGTATGGTAGTAAATATTTAAATATCAGGATCCAGATAACAGGAATCATAAAAGTGAGAAAGTTATGTAGAAGAGGAAATCTTTGAAGAAGTAATACAGGTAAGTTTCTTCACATGTCCGAAAGGTGAACAACCTCAAATTGAAAGGATTTGCAGAATATCGAACAGGAAAGATAAGGAAAAACTAGCCCCTAGAAATGTTATAATGAAAATTAAGAATATCTAAGACAAAGAAAAATTTTAAAAGCTTCCAAAATTAAAAGTAGATCACCTCCAAAGAAAGAAGTCAGGTTTACATTAGATTTCTCTATTGTAACACTGGATGTAAACAACAATTCAGCAATATTTCTAAAATATTGAAGAGAAAGAATTTTGAAATTAGAATTTTATAACCAAGCAGATTGTTGTTCAGAAGGAGGTTATAATAAAGATTTTTCTCAATATATGTTGTGGAATTACCTATACTGAAAGCACTTTTGAGGAAAGAACTAAAAAAAGAGATAAGAAACAAACCTAGCCATATGTTACTTAATATATATTCATAAAGAATAAAGACATAGCTAAACTGAAAGTAAAAGGATAGAAAAAGATGTATCAGGCAAACACCAAATGAGTAGCTGGTGTGGCCATATTAATATCCTAACAAAGGGACTTTAAGACAAAAAGCATCATTAGGGAAGGAGAGAGACACTAGATAATGACAAAATATTCACCAAGAATATATATCTATATATCTATATCTATATATAGATATATAGATATATATATCAGTTCTAAACATGTATGCATTTAACAACATAGCTTCTAGTAATAAAGATAAAACTGATAAAATTACAGGGAGAAATGTACATATTTATCATTCTTAGTGGGGAATTTTAACACACTTCTAGATTATTGATAGGCAAAACAGAAAAAAATGTGGTATCTTCATGGCAGATCTGAAATCACAATCAGATCCCAAGCTTTATGCAAGTCAGGAATGTAGTTTCTCGCCTTCCACCCCCTGTGATATAGGAGAGAACATAGCAGACAGGGAAATGGATGCTGAAAACCAATAAATAACGTTTGGCCCATCAATTCAGTATTTATATTAGTATAAATATATAAACACTATTCATGAGTGACAAAGTATATTTTTCTTTCCAGCATAATGTTTTTTAAAAAAATTAGTAATTGCTTTCTCTTACTTGTTTGTTTAGTTTTTTATGTACATAGATAGAATTAAACCTCAAACTCTGCCAACCCTCCAAAATACCCCTTAATGCCTTCAGAAAACTCTACCAGTTTTATTGCCTAGGAGATAGTTTTCCTGGGCTGGCTGGATTCTCCAGACAAGGCCGTTGGGTTCTTTCCTGGTTCACAACCTCCTTTCTAGGATTACCATACACCAGCCATAGTTGAGCTAAGAATACTTATCCTTAATCTCAGCTCTGGTTGACTGTGACTACCTGCTGCTTTATACTGGGGACTATTTTTTTTAACCCTTTTATTTTGCATTTTAAAGCAAATACAAAAGTGGAGAGAATAGTATTGTCTCATATGTGACTTTTTATAGGTGGCTTGTTTCAATCAGCATTCAAACTCCACACATTGTGTTTGTTTGATACATCTTTATGGCTTTTAAAATCTGTTACTCTTTCTCACCCTACCTCTCTCTCTCTTATCTCCCGCTCCCTCTCCTTCTCTCCCTCTTTTCTTTCTTATTCTCTCAGGTTGTGATGTAAGGAGCCCGGTTTGACCTGTTCTGGAACAGTTACCCTGACTGCTGTGTGGGGAGTGGATAAAAGACAAGGCTGGAAGCCTGGACACCTGGACCAAGTGCCATGTGACCCAGGACATGATGGCCTTATTGTGTGGATGGAGAGGTCTGAGTGGTTCCAATGTGTTAAGCAAGGAGAATTGGTTAAGGCTGAAGGAAGAAAAGGAGTTGTGATGAGTTGAATAATGTCCTCTCCAAATGTATGTCCACCCAGAACCTCAGATTATGACTTTCTTTGGAAATAGAGTCTTTGAAAATGTAACTAAGGTAATAAACCAGATAACATTCTGGATTTAAGGTAGGCCCTAAATCCAATGAGAATATGTGTAAGAGAAAGCAACACAGGGACACAGAGAAGAAGGCTGTGAGAAGATGGGGGCAGAGACTGAAGTTGTGTTGCCACAAGCCAAGGAACACCTGAAGCCACAAGAAGCTGGAAAAGATAAGGAATGACCCTCTCCTAGATCCTTGGAAGGGAGAGGCCTTGCCAACCCCCTGATTTCAGACTTCTGGCCTCTAGAACTATGAGAGAAAAAAATTCTGTTGTTTTAAGCTACCCTCATTGTGGTACTTATTAGGAAACTAATATGGGAGACAAGGATAATACTCAAATTTCTAGCTTAGGTGGCTCTGGATATAGGGCCAGGGACAGACTTGTTGGCATGGGTGGGGATAGGAATAGTGGTGGACAGATGTTGAGGTTTGCTTCAGATTTACAAACACTGCATTTGAAGGGTCTATGTGATAAGCAAGGGAAGAGGATGTGGCAGCTGGATTCATGAGTTTGGCTGACTGATATAGAGTTAAATAGAATCAGGGAGGGAGGTGGGAAGAAGAAGATTATTCAGGGAGAGTTTGTGTGGAGAGGAGGAAGGAGCATCAAGAATAGACCTATAGCCTGACCAGGCGGTGGCACAGTGGATAGAGCGTCGGACTGGGATGCAGAAGACCCAGGTTTGAGACCCTGAGCTCACCAGTTTGAGCCCGGGCTCATCTGGTGTGAGCAAAGCTCAGCAGCTTAGACCCAAGGTCGCTGGTTACTCTGTCTGCTGAAGGCCCACGGTCAAGGCACATATGAGAAAGCAATCAATGAACAACTAAGGTGTCGCAATGAAAAAACAGATGATTGATGCTTCTCATCTCTCTCCGTTCCTGTCTATCTGTCCCTGTCTATCCCTCTCTCTAACTCTCTCTCTGTCTCTGTAAAAAAAAAAAAAAAAAAAAAAAAAAAGAATAGACCTATAGCCTGGCCTATCGTGCACAGTGGATAGGGTGTTGGCCTGGAATGCTGATGTTGCAGGTCCGAAACCCTGGGCTTGCCTGGTCAAGGCACATATGACAAAGCAAGCAATGAACTAAATGAAGCAACTATGAGTTGATACTTCTTGCTCCTCCCCCATCTGGAAAATCAATAAATAAAAATCTTGGAAAAACTGACCTGTGGTGGTGCAGTGGATAAAGCGTCGACCTGGAAATGCTGAGGTCGCCGGTTCGAAACCCTGGGCTTGCCTGGTCAAGGCACATATGGGAGGGAGTTGATGCTTCCAGCTCCTCCCCCCCTTCTCTCTCTCTGTCTCTCCTCTCTGTCTCTCTCTGTCTCTCCCTTTCCTTTCTAAAAAATGAATAAATAAAAAAAAATTAAAAAAAATTAAAAAAAAAATCTTGGAAAAAAAGAAAAAAGGCCGTGGCTGTTGGCTCAGTGATAGAGCATAAGCCTGGCACATGGATATCCTGGTTCGATTTCCAGTCAGGGCACACAGGGAAAGTGCCCATCTGGTTTCTCCACCCCTCCCCCTCTTGCTTCTCTCTCTCTCTCTCTCTCTCTCTCTCTTCTCCTCCTGCAGCCATGGCTTGATTGGAGTGAGTTGGCCCCAGGTGCTGAGGATGGCTCCATAGCCCCTGCCTCAGGCGCCTCAGGAGCAATGAAGCAACACCCCAGATGGGCAGAGCATCACCCCCTAGTGGGCTTGCAGAGTGGATCCTGGTTGGAGTGCATGTGGGAGTCTGTCTCTCTGCCTCCCTTCCTCTCACTGAATAAAACAAACAAACAAATAAACAAATAAAGTGCTCACTTCTCTTAAAAAAAAAAAGGAATATATCTGCAAGGAAGACCAACACCAGAGAACAGGGGAAAAGAGGAACTCATGAAGGTTTCTGAGTGGGAGCAGTTAGACAAATAGAAAACCAGGAGCATGTGGGGCCACAAAAGCCAAGGGCATAGGGAGTTTCAAGGGAGTGGGGGTGGGAAGGAATGCTGCAAAAAGTTAAAAAAAGACAAAGGAGGAAAGTGCCTGCTGGATTTGGAAACTGCCATAGTTTGGGCTTCTATAATAAAATACAACAAACATTTATTTCTCACAGTTCTGTAGGCTGGAAGTCATAGGTCAGGGTGCCTGCGTGGTTGAGCTCTGGCAAAGGCCCTCTGACTGGTTTACAGGAAGCTATCCTTTTTGTATTTGTCCTCCCATGGTGGAGAGGGAAACCATCTCTCTTATATTTCTTCTTATAAGGACTCCACCCTCATGACCTAAACACCATTCCAAAGGCCCCACACCTAATACCATTCCATAGTATTTCAACATATGATTTTTTTTTTTTTTTTTTTTTTTTTTGTGGGAGAAAGAGAAAGAGAAAGAGAGAGAGAGATAGACAGGAAGGGAGAAAGATGAGAAGCATCAATTCTTTGTTGCGGCACCTTAGTTGTTCATTGGTTGCTTTTTCATGTGTACCTTGATTGGAGGGCTATAGCCGAGTCAGAGACCTCTTGATCAAGCCAGTGACCTTAGGCTCAAGCCAGCGACCATGGGGTCATGTCTATGACCCCATGCTCAAGCCAGTGACCCCGTGCTCAAGCTGGTGAGCCTGTACTCAACCCAGATAAGCCCACACTCAAGTCAGCAACCTCAGGGTTCTGGACCTGGGTCCTCAGCATCCCAGGCCAATGCTATGTCCACTGTGCAACTGCCTGGTCAGGCAACATATGAATTTTGGGGGATATAGACATTCATACCAGAAACAAAAAGCTCATTTCACCATGACCTTGTCAAGACCAGCCATGGTGGAGATGGACACATGGAGCTGTACTACTGCCTGACTCCTGTTTTGGGGATCTCCTCATATCAGGGAACCCTGGCATTTCTAGAGGTTATAGACTCTCAGGACTAAACTTGTCAGGGTTTGGTATATTGATCACTTACCAGCTGGTGGGAGAGAGGCCACTTCCACTCCGCCTAGGTCCTGAAGCCCAAGACTGATCGTCTGTGTCAGCTCCTTGGGGATAAGGCCCCCAGTAGTCTGCCTTCCATGAAGCCATTGCCTGTCTCTGTTCAGAGAATCTGGCAACTTCATACATTTTCTGGTCTCATGGGCCCTGGCCCAGGGATTGAGGGATAGGGATGAGATTACTAGGATGACTAGCTTCATTTATCGAGAGCATCTGGAGTCTCTGGAACCCAGGATTCTATTATAACTATCACCCAGTCCTACAGATTTCAAGGAGGACCAGACTCACACACATAGTAAAAACATTAAGCCATGGAAGGTCTGTGCCCAGCCAGGGGAAATGGTGCCATCTATGGGTCACCGAAGGAGAGAGCATGGGTGCCAGTGTGGTAACAGCAGCGACAGGGCTTTCAGGAAAGGGATCCATGCTTTTCTTGTTGCTTAATGAGAAGTGAACTTGATCTTTGTTTAATGACCAGGTATTTGAAAGTAACCCGAGAGAGATGGATGGACCAATGTGTGAGCCTGGCTGTGAATTAGGAGGGGGAAGATCAAGTATGCAAAGATGTCTGTGTCCCACAGAAGCAGTGCTAAAGGCTTCCTTTCTGGAATGGGACAAAATGAGTGGAGGTGCGGGGCTATGTGTTTGTGTGGGGAGGGGCAGTGGATCACAGCTTGGAGACAAACTTAGGGCTTCATGCAATTAAATATAGTTTGGAAAATTAAGTCTGTGTTTATATTTATTTATTAATTTAATAAGTATATAAATTTTACTTATTAATGCTTAATACTTGCTTACCAGGTGCCAGACATTCTCCTAAGCAATTCAAAACACTCATTAGTCATCACAAGGTAGAGACTTAGCCCCCATTTTGTATGTAAGGGCACCAAGGCACAGGGAGGTTAGGTAACTTGCCCAAGGGCATACAGCATGTGGAAACCAAGACTGCAACTCAGGCAGTCTGGCTCGAGGCCAGGTCTGAACCACTGCACTGTCCTGCTTCTGTGACACCAGCTGCCAACATCAACACCTCCTTCTAAAATGCATGACACGTCCCCTGCCTTTTAAATGGAGCATGAGGAACATAAATAAACATTTACTACTGGTTATGATGAAAGTGTTCATCGCCCCTGACCACACTGACCCAGGCTCAACTATACTTTTAGTAGACTTTACTCCACAGGGGATGGAAAGCTCTGGAAACATTTTAAGCAGGGAAGAGACATGGCTCAATTTAGGTTTTACTCATTTTAGAGAGAAGAGAGAGAGAGAAGGGGGGAGGAGCAGGAAGCATCAACTCCCATATGTTTCTTGACCAGGCAAGCCCAGGGTTTGGAACTGATGACCTCAGCATTCCAGGTCGACACTTTATCCACTGCGCCATCACAAGTCAGACTGATTTAGGTTTTAGAAACTGATTTAGGTCTTCTCCAAGGGTAATGGACATGGAGACCTGGCAATGACCCCACCACTGTGGTCTCCTGGCCTGGCTCCTGGGGGCTGGTTCAGAGGGATCTGTGAGTGGGGAGGAGAGGCTTGGAAGGCCCAGGGGAGTTGGGTCAGATATCTTCTCTCCTACCCTCTGTTCTCTGCCCTCAGTGCCTCCTGAGGTGACTATATGCTCAGAAGGCAGAGCCACATGTCCTGTCCTGACCTTGGCCTTGGTTCCAGCTTGCTTCACTGGAAGAAGGGCTGAGTACGAAGCGAGGGGGGATGGGAAACTATGGTGACATCCTACTCAGTGGGACACCACATTCTGCCTGTTATCCTGGCACTGCTGACTGGAGCTGTAGGGTGGGGCTGTGCCTGCCTGATGGGGTCCTGGTGGTCCGGCTGCTGACCCTGGAGAGTGCCCTGCCTCTGAGTCCTCAGGTACTGCGCCCAGGCCTTTTAGAGAGTGCAGAGCCCCAGGCACAGAGCCCTGCTGGTTCCTCCAGCAGTCTTGGGATGAGAACTAGGACAGGGGACTCCTCAGACCAGGCCGGCCCAATGCCCAGCACCAGGGAGGGACCACCCTCGAGAGGGGGAGTCTGGTCAGGCATTGCCTCTTTCCCCTCCTTCCTTAGAGTGTTCTCAAGGCATGGTCCTCTCTTGGGGTGCCTTCTGGACACAGCTTTCCTCTCCCAGGCCCCTTTGGCTCTGGCAGTTGTCTTTAACCCTGCAGTTCTAGGAATTCCACAGGGGAGGACTTGGGCCTTGTGCTTAAGCATCTTAGTGCCTGCCCTTCTAGCACTGGGTCCAGCTGGGGATGTGGAAGAAGAGGAAGGCAGGAGTTTGAAAGAGTGCAAGGAGGGGAGGATTCACAACATACATGTTTCTATGTGTGTCTTTTTTGCTTTCTTTTGAGGTACAGTAAAGTTCCTGGGCAACAGTTAGGTCCTTGCAAACCTTGCGTTATGATTTGTGAGGCAGGTCCACAGCAGTGCCCAGTCTACGGCTAACTCTCCTCCATGGTTGAGATAATACCTATCCCTTCTCAAGTGCCTGTTTGTTTGCTTTTCCTTCTTTTCCAAGTGAGAGGAGGGGAGATAAGGAGGCCGACTCCCACATCCATTCTGACTGGAATCTACCTAGCAACTCTCTTCTGGGACTGATGCTCTGCCCATCTGGGACCATGCTTGCAACTGAGCTATTTTTATCATCTGAGATGGAGGCTCCACAGAGCCATCCTCAGCACCTGGGCCAATGCGCTAAAATCAATCAAGCCATGGTTGCAGGAGGGGAAGAGAGGGGGAGAGAGAGAGTGAGAGAGAGAAGAGGGAGGGGGAGGGGTGGAAAAGCAGATGGTCACTCCTCCTGTGTGCCCGGACTGGCATTCGAACCCAGGACATCCACATGCCAGGCGGATGCTCTACCACTGAGCCAAATGGCCAGGGCTCCACTGCCTTGTTAGTTACACATGTTTCTGGCCTGGCAATTAGGAATAGGGCCCATTCTCAGCTTCATATGAGCGCCAGCCACTGTTCCTCCTGATCCCTCACACACGTACACCATCAGTACTCTGCTGGGGCCTTGAGGGGATCTTCTGCAGATCTCTGGGGTTCTGCATTGGGCAGCTCTCTCCTCCTGGGGCTCTGTCCTGCTCCCTCTATCTGCCTCAGTCTCCCTAGACTCTCAGCTCTGTTTCCTCAACTCAGGGAATCTGCCTGGATCTGCCTGTCCTTTCAACCTTCACAGTAGGAACTCCCCAGATAGTAAGCTGGGGCAGTGGCAGCGCATACCTCACTGTTTCCTTGGTTTCAGGAAGCATGCCCTTCATTGTCTGACGTTCAGTGTCTTAAGGACCATTATTTCCAGAATGTTATCTTTGTTTCCTCTCTGCATGGAGGTAAACATGGTTTTCATTACTTCATCTTGGCCAGAAGTGGAAGTCTTAATTTGACCACTTTAATGTTAAATTACTAGGCCAAGCCAAATTTACTGATATTTTGTGAGTGTGTGTGTGTGTGTACATATACATGCGTGTATGTATGTGTTTCTTTGGAGAAACCACCAGGGCAGTCTGCATGCATCTCAGTAGATTTGGGCCCAGGCCCTGTTCACAGGGTTTACATAGCAAATGCATTGCTGGTCCTCACACCTGCTGTGTGTGGTTGGTATCAGAGGTGTGTGATGTATCTGATTCCATGGTCCCATAGTGAAGTGCTCAGGGATATATTTTGAACACTGGCAAGAAATAGTCTACCTGCCTAGTGGGGCATCTTCTTGTCCTTGTTCAGGAGACCCTGGGATATGGGTTTCTGAGTGGTTACTTCCAAGTTTCTTTGTTTTTCACCAAGACATGTTTGCCCCAAGAGTTCAGGTATCGTTGTCAGAAGGCAACAAACGCTTAGTCTTAGGAGCTCCAGAGCACCTGCTGGCCCAGGAAGTTCTTTATTATGGTTCCAACTGGGGAGGGCTTAAGACCTGAGCAGCATCAGGGCTGTGGCACCCAGGGGACACGGGAGCCAGGCTGGGCCATGGTTGGTGCATACCTGCTGGGTTCCCCGCTTAGTCACTACTCCATCCCAGACCACAAGGGGCCATCAAGTTGTACTAACAGTACTTTCTTTTTTTTCTTTTTAAAAATTTTTTTTTACAAGGACAGAGAGAGAGTCAGATAGAGGGATAGATAGGGACAGACAGACAGGAATGAAGAGAGATGAGAAGCATCAATCATCAGTTTTTCGTTGCGACACCGTGGTTGTTCATTGATTGCTTTCTCATATGTGCCATGACCACGGGCCTTCAGCAGACTGAGTAACCCTTTGCTCGAGCCAGTGACCTTGGGTCCATGCTAGTGAGCTTTTTTTGCTGAACCCAGATGAGTCCGTGCTCAAGCTGGCAACCCCGGGGTCTCGAAACTGGGTCCTTCCGCATCCCAGTCCGACGCTCTATCCACTGCACCACCACCTGGTCAGGCAGTATTTTCTTTTTTAAAAATAAAAACGTAACTTGAGTGTAATCCTGAGGAAGCATTCAGATGAATCCAGAACTGGGAGCGTTCTACAACTGGCCTGGACTCTCTAAAATGTCAGTGAGGTGTGCGTGGTAGTGATGGTGGAGGAGGTAAGGCTGTTCTAGGTTATAGGACACTATGGAGTCATGCCAGTCAAATGCAATGTACACATTTTAATTAGATCCTAGAGTCAGGAAACACCTATCCCAAATACAAGGGACTTTTTTTTTAGACATTTATATAAAGTTTAGAAACTGTATCCACATTAAATTTCTTGGGTGTTGTAATGGTGTGATTATGGAGGAGAATGTCCTTGCTTTTAGGAGGTAAATGCAGAAATATCAAATAATCAACTATGCTACAATTTACTTTCAAATGGTTCAGCAATAAAAAATAGGTCTATGTACATACATATATATGAATACATATATACATTTGCAAGTGCTAAGAGCCGGAGAAAGAAACAGGCTTGGCATATTTCCAAATGTAAAGAAAGCCAGTGAGAAGGAGTGTGGTGATAGACGGGAATGCATAGATAGGCGGCTGCCAGACCCCAAAGAGTTTATTATAGATGACAAATGTTTTTATTTTCTTTTAAGAGTAATGAGAATCCTTTGAAACAAGGGACTGACATGATCAGGTGTTTGGTTTAACATCCCATTATGCATCTCATTTCTTCCCATGTACCCAGGAAATGTCCTTAGGCCCCTGGAGTTGCCACACCCATGGAAAACCTTTTTGTTCCTTGTAAACGTGTTGCTGTTTCCCCCACTCATCTCTCTGGTGGCCAAACATGGGGACTTTGTGGTTCTGGTGGTTGCGGCTCCAGGGAAAGCACCCAGGAGCAGAAGCCACCAGGGGGATTCCCGGTCAGGTCCTCTACTCTGAGTAAGTGCCAATAATACCACATCCAGGAAAAGGAGCCATGCTCACGTCAGAGAGTTGTGGCTTTGGGGGCAGCCAGGCCTTTTGTGGCCAGGGAAGAGGAACAGTTCATTCTGAAACTTACAGAGTAAACTTAAAGCAAGCAATGTTGTTGGTGAAAACTGGTGGAAATGGACAAATAAGTTCTCCAAACGAAGAATCCCCAGGAGAGGTGAAGGTTCTTTCCTTCCATTTTATACTGGTCTTTTCAACTTTTCCCCACTCTGGGTCTTCCAATAGCATTTAACAGTCCCCCCGTCTCTCCATCTCAAACCTGCAGCCTCCTTTCCTTCCTGGAGTGCCAGGCTGGAGAAAAGCCACACGATTGGATAGATTGGGTCCAAAGCAGGGAAACATTGCTGGCCCCTTAGTGGTGGGCAGAAACTGGCACTTTCAATCTCTCAATTCTGCACTCAATGACCTCATATTGGTAACTTAATGGCCATGATGGGAATATTTACACAAGGTTAATGGCATATTACAAAACAGGGTTTCCTCTCTAGGACTCCAGGGCCAGTTGTTTCCACTGTATATTCCACTTGTTTAAGATTCTCTTCTACCCTTTGTGCACCATATTGAAGTTTCTTAGGACTATTCTTTTCTTCTGGACTAATAGGCTTAACCTTGAGAATAGGCTTCAACCTTGAGCATGGCGTTCATAAAAAGGATCTTAGAAACATAAGGAGAAAATGTTTTCTGTCACCAAACTATAGGAAAGCAGACTGTTTAAAGTGAATTCTGATAAAGAGTTGTATTGAGATATTTACAAAGAGCATCATTTTACTCTCCTGCTCAGTGGGAAGACTTGTTGAAAGTGTATAATCCTGTTCTGTTTTCATATAACAAAGGAGTCTTTTAAGATGCCTAGACTTCAAAGATTGATGTTATGTACTGTGAAGTGTAACCTTTAACCCTTAAAAGTCCCATATTCTTATTAATTTTTTTTCAGTAAGTTGAAGCCCTGATAACAATATTTACATTGAAAATATATATATATTTTCCACCCTGAGGGAATAATTTGCAAGGTTTTAAGTTAGTCCAGAAAAGGAGCTTTGGCATTTCCTGTGCCCACTTCCATGGATACTTATTCAAAGGGTCTGAGAGCCTTTGAAAGGTATAGGGCCACTCTGAATTACAGGGCCACTGCGTGGTCTTGGAGGTGCCTGTCCATTTCTTTGTCTTTGGTGAGTTTCCTCTTCCTTTCTCCTCTACCATTGTTCTGTATCTTCACTCTTCTTTCCAGTACGCAACTCCAGACGATTGTTCCTCCTACTACATCAAACAACCGGAAATGGGGGAGGGGAAACAGTCACACAAACCTCACAGGCAGATTTCTGGGAATAATGGTAAGTAAGGTAGGAGCTGACTAGCTAACCAAATCCAGTTCCAACCACCTGAAAAAAAAAAAAGAAAAAAAAATGAATCAAAGACACCCCAGCAGTGCTAAAATTAGGAATGTCAAAAACTTGGAAAAGTGTCAGCTCTTCTAGAGGCAGAAATTTGGACTTTAACATTGAAATGAGATTATATAATCCAACACGGTTCTTCTGGAGAGTGATGGTGGGGCAAAAGGAGGCCACCCAAAATTCTGTCAGATTTAATTGATAGTGCCGCCTCAACATATTCTACCACAACCGTCACCAAGTCCTGCTAACTCTGTGCTTAAAGATATCTGGAATCCTCCCAACTTCTCTGCATAGCCATATTTCTAATGGTTATTTTTGGTATATGGAAAAGTTATTCATGGGGGTTATTTTTGTTCATATGATTAATTATTAAACTCTCTTATCAATCTAAATGACACTTCTAGATATCTTTTCAGATTTTACAGATAAAAATTAATATCTACAAATAACAATAACTTTGTCTTCTTTACTTAAAAAAAAGGGTTGGGAGTTACATGAAAAAAATAAAAAATGTTACTGACAGATATAAAAAAAGAAGACATCATGTGTATCTAGGTAGACAGACTGTTTTAAGGACATCAAATCTTCCTAAATTATTTTACAGCTTTACTGAAATTACTAGAATTAAGCTTTAAAGAAAACTAGATAAAAGGTGACGGAGGACAATCTGACTTTGAGTGATGGGTATGCAACATAATTGAATGACAAGATAATCTGGACATGTTTTCTTTGAATATATGTACCCTGATTTATTGATGTCACCCCATTAACATTAAAAAAATAAAATCTCAATAAGACTTTTGTTTTTGTAACTTGTCAGAAGATAATTTAAAAGCACAGGCTAAGAAAATTTTAATTAAATAAAAAGGTTAAAACGGTGACCTGTCATATTTTAAGATGTTTTGTAAAGCAATTATTACATTGGTAATATTAAAAAAATTTAAAGATCAAAGAAACAGAATAAACACACCTTTATCAGATGCCAGAATAAAACACTTTATTAATGTCAAGGTAAGCATCTGAAATTAATGGGGAAAGTACAGATTACTCAGCAGAATGGTGCTGATGTTCTGCGGGAAGAATGGACACACTCAAAGGGGTGATGATTCTTTGTGTGATTCAGCGGGGGAAGCGGCAAGACCTCATAGAGTAAACGGGAACTTGGGGGAAGTGGCAGTCTTTCTCTGAATTCTTTTTTTGTTTCAAGCCAGTGTTACTCAGAGGGAGAAGTGTCATTCATTAAGTAAGCATAAAAGAAAAATGGTAAAGGAAACTCTGGTATAAACAATGTTAAACAGATTCTCTCAATACAGGACTTCGCAGACTCTTTAATATGGCTATAGTTTCCATGAACCTGTAAAAAAGGCATACAGCATTGAGCATTCACCAAACTTACTTAATCTTGGAACTGTTTTGGGCAGAGCATATTTCTGGACTAGTGTGCCATGCAACAGACACACTTTGGCTAAACTGGGTAAGTCTAAATAGGAAAGGAGATTCCTTGGTGGGTACATCATTCAGGGTTCTTGATTAGAAACAAGCCCGTGTCTGTATAATTTAAGCACCAAAGGAACTCATTGAGAAGGTAACCACTAGCTCTCAGATTCAATGAGAAGGTTTAGAAAATGGGCAGGACCAAGGAAGGGTGGGCATCAGAGAGGACTCCCAAGATGTCCCTTGAAGAATCTTGGGTATCTTCAACATTGTATTTTTATCGCAATCACACAGGTGGTGGCATCTGATCGCCTGAGCCTGGGTAATATGCCTAAGAATCACCTGCCAGGGAGTTGGGAAGAAAAAATGTTTGATCCTCCCTTTGTCTTTTGACTTGGAATTGGGATCCTGTCTACCACTGATTTTGAGATTTCCTTTTATTAAGAAGGGTATACATATTCTGGACAGCCAAAAAAGCTGACTATCTCTACAGCCCAACACCCGTATATACTCTTTTCCTCATACTGACACTTCCCCAAATTTCTGTCGCCTGAGCTAGTGCAGCTATATCTTATCCAACTGAAACACACACTCTTTACAAGGATAACCCACTGCCATAAATTACTGCACCCAGCTCCAAATGCAGGGTTACTGTGCAGTGCATTTCCCTCGTTAACTCTTTCATAATCCCATCTGGATATTGGACAGTTGCATCCAATAGTAAGTGAGAGGAAGAAGGAAAAATGAATTGAAATTTAAAAATATAAAAATACACATGACACAGCAAAGAGGGTATATAAATAGTGGCTTTAATCTTTGTTCCTACTATGCTCATGAGTCCTTATGACTTCCTTCCATAACCATTTATTCTGTTTTCCTTTTCCTTTTAACAAGCACATTAACTGCCTGTATGTTTTACTTGGTGGAATGAACCAAACCTGACTATCATGTTGCTCACCAAGTTTGTCAAGAGTTCCAGAAGAACTCCAAATTTTATAGTACTAGAAGATACCCAGGTATCTATTCTTGGGCTCCAGTCATAATCTTCCCTGTCCTATATTAGTCATCTATTTCTGTGTAATGAATTACCACAAAATTTAGTGACTTTAACAACAAACATTTATCATCCACAGGTTTGAGGGCCAGGAATCCAGACATGGTTTAGCTGTGCACCTGTGGCTCAAGGTCTCTCATGAGGTTGCAGTCAAGGTGCTGGCTGGCACTGTGGTTTCACATGAAGAATCAACTGGTGGGGTGGGTCATACTTCCTAACTCTCAAGGGAATAATACCAGGAGGCAGATCACTGTGGGGCAGGGTGGGGGCATCTTAGATGCTACCTATGGGAGTCCATTTGTGTGTCAGTAGACCTTCTTCCCTTAATTGTCAGAGTCAATCATCCTATGTGATTCATATGGATATACAATTCCCAGATCTCCCTTCAAAAAAGAACCTGTTGTCTCAGCTGTTGGAAGGGTTGTCAGCCAATGGTCTCCAGCTGTCAGCTCCTCGAGGAGCCTCAGTTACAGAGATCCCTGCACCCAAGGGTGTGTCTTTCCCTGGGTGGCCTATGTCCAATGAAACATTGAGCCAAGGCTAATCCTAGCTATTCTGGCCCAACATAGGACAAGTCTGGTAGGTCATATATATACTCCAGAGCTCCTCATGGTGCTGATCATGATTCCACAATAAAGTACCCATATGATACTGTTTTGAATGAGGATTTCAAGGCCACTGGGCAGCTGGGAAGGTGTTCCCCTGCCCAAGCACTTTTAAAAAAATGTCTTCAGACCTAACATAATAAAATCATTTGTTAGAATTACTTTTTCCTCTAGAGTGTGACCTTAGCCATATATTACCACATAAACAACAGGTGTGTTTTAAAACCTGTCTTGTTATTCTATCTAATAAATTTATAAGATACCAAATTTTATGTTAGGTAATAACTAGAGACATAATTGGAGTGAGCTATACAGTGCTTCTATTACATTATTGAAGTGAATTATTTGTGTTTATTTTATATTTTTTTAAAAAATTGATTTTAGAGAGAGGAAAGAGAGAGAGAGAGTGGAGTGGAGGAGTGGAAAGCATCAACTCGTAGTAGTTGCTTCTCACAGATGCCTTGAGCAGGCAAGCCCAGGGTTTCAAACCTGCCAACCTCAGCGTTCCAGGCTGACTCTTTATTCACTGTGCCACCACAGGTCAGGGCATGAATTATTTGTTTTTGTCTAAGAATTCTTAATGCTTAAGTTATTGAGGATTCCAAAAGTATTTGTTTATGATTATATTGATATTTACTGTATTAGAAATTAAAATAGAAAATTTAAAAATAAGTCCATTCTATGCTAAAACAGGGTTTTTACTGAAATTTTGAACAAGATAATTCTTGGTAGTGGTGAACTGCCTTGTGCATTACAGGGTATTGAGCAGCATTCCTGGCCTCTACTTACTAGATGCCAATAGACCCTCTCCCCCTCCCACACTGTCACAACAACAAATGCCTCCAATCATGGCCAGATGTCCCCTGGGGGACAAAATCACCCCTGACTGAAAACCATAGTATTAACATAATTTTTGTGAAAAAATAATTATTTTCCACAACAGAAAAGTTGAAAAAATAGTGTGTCATTTATTTACAATTTTGCACATCTCTTTAACGTCTGGCTTACGAGGAGACAGCTGGTTCTCATGTATACTTGCAGTTCAATCATTTCAACTCTTTGTTTCAAAGATACAGTATAAAGAGGACTCAGTCTCATGTAGCTATATCGCTAAACACAAATGGATTTCAAAAGCCTTCAGATGATTGTAGATATTCTTTTTTTGTTTGTTTGTTTTTTGTATTTTTTTGAAGTGAGAAGCAGGGAGGCAGAGAGACAGACTCCCATATGCTCCTGACCGGGATCCACCTGGCAAGCCTGCTAGGGGGTGATGCTCTACCGGTTGCAACTGGAGCCATTCTAGTGCCTGAAGCAGAGGCCATGGAGCCATCCTCAGCGCCCAGACCAACTTTGCTCCAATGGAGCCTTGGCTGTGGGAGGGGAAGAGAGAGATAGAAAGAAGGGAGACAGGGAGGGGTGGAGAAGCAGATGGGCACTTCTTCTGTGTGCCCTGGCCAGGAATCAAACCCAGGACTTCCACATGCCGAGCCAACACTCTACCAGTGAGCCAACCGGCCAGCGCCTGTAGATATTCTTTAATACTGTACCAAAAGTCCACAAGTGCTGATTTCTTAAATTAGTTACAATGAACTTTTAAATCATATCCATGAACTTGTAGTAAGTACTCTGTTAATACCACTGATCTATCTTGTACTCTGAATCTTTTATGATAATATTATGCATCAATCATTTGGAAAGTATTGGTTCACATTTCTTTATACAGTCTCAAAAGCTCACTTTTGTGAGTATCACTACCAATCCTACCAGAAAATCTTTAAGTATTGAAAAGCTGTCAATACTCGAAGGTACACATTTTCCCAAATCCTGATTGTTAGCTTAATAGCTTGAATTATGTCTTTGGTAACAAATATACATTCTATTTTCTTTGCAGTGACAAGCTCACTTTTTTTTTGAGAGAGTGACAGTTGTGCTACCCAATAAAAATGTTACTCAATGAAAAAATTGGCTTGTTCAGCTTACAACTAAGTCACAAGTGCTTTTCCTTAGCACGACCACGCTTCTGGGTATAGAAGTGCTTCCTGCAGACTTTCCATTTATTCAGAATGTAAAAGGCAGGACCCAAGTTTAATACCACGATTAATTTTTACTGCTTTATCAAAGATGTTAAATAAAGCAGAGTTTCTTTATCAGCCGCAAGTGGCAGTGAAGAACAGAACGCTTGCTAGTGCAGTTTGTGCCTCGGCCTTGATGCAGGCACAGAAACCAGGTTTACTCACTTTTGCTTTTACACGATCATTGCAAATGTCAGGGTAAAAGCAGGCAATGCCTTAATATCCCTAACACTAGGACACTTGACTTCTGCTAGAGACGTTCCAAACTGCAGCCTGGTGACTGAGCCCACACTTATCTGATTCTATGTGACGTCTGGCTTGAAACCGCGCTTCACCTAATAAAATATGACATTGAAATAAGCGATTCTAACTTGATAGATAATAAAGACACTCAGATTATAAAGTGCTACATCAAAATGATAAGGGTGAGACAAAGTTGAATGTAGTTTTTCTAATTTTAGGAGCAACGGCAAGTGAAATCAGCATGATGAACAAGTTTGTTGATGTTATAGACATTGTTTAATTATTTAGCCAGGGGTCACCTAATGAACTACAATTTAATGAGGAAGTTATTTACAGGGTTTGATATGATTTCCAAAGTCAAATATGGCTCAGAGGGCATTTGTTTAGCCACAGATAACCATGAAAGTTAAATATTACACCAACATTTTAAAATGATGTGGAAAGTCTTAGGAATAATTTGTTGAATGACTTGTTCTACAGTTTTATTAATAGTTAGATAAAAACTAAGATTTTATAGAACCAAAAGATGTGGGTATTGTAATTTATATCTTGAATTAAATATGAATTTATGTTATGATAGGAGTTGCTATTTTTAAAAATTATCACTCTTGATTGAAATTCTTTCATCTGAGAAGCAATTTTATTGAAAATGATTTAAAATTTATATCTGCTTATGTAATATGCAATTCTGTGATTAATATAAGAATAAAGAAAATGCAGAAAATATAAAAGCAGCTATGATGCAATGGTCAGACAAGTCCCCAGTGCTGGGCAGGGCCCTGCAGGACCCCACAGCACAATGGGGATGAGGCACCTGGAACCCCAGTGCCAAGGAGCTGACCAGGCTGCCTCCCGGGACCATGGGGTAGGCTAGAAGAGGGGGTGGCACCCATGGGACCTGGTCAGGAGGATGCCTGGCACTGCTGCCACTGCTGGGCTCTGGCTTCTGGCGCTGAGCTCACTGCAGGCACTGTGGGGGGGGGGGCAGGCTCTTGCTCTGCAGACCAAGCTGTCAGAATCCTGGACCCCAAAGACCCAATCGCACAGCGCCAGCCTGGCAGGGAAGAGTGATAAATTTAATTTAAAACTATATCATGGTGTTTTTATCTTCTAAACCTGATTCATGAGTTCTACTTGCTAAAATCACATGACAAATTAGGAAGTTCCCTTGATTTTATTGTATTTTATTTACCGTATTTCCCCATGTACAAGATGCACACTTTTTCAAAAAATTTGGGGTCTAAAAACTGGGTGCATCTTATACAGTGGTTGTCAAGTCATTTAAGAAGTGTGGCATTTCAGATGCCATAGATAGAACTGAATACAAGGCAATATATGAAGACAGTGATTCATCATCAGACAGATGAGAACAAGCTAATAGATGGGAGTTTTGACAGTGATGAGTTTTATGAATTTTATGATGAATAAAACTTGAGTTAATAACTTTATGTAATACATTTTCTTCAAATTTTGGGCCCCAAAATTAAGGTGCGTCTTATACATGGGAGCGTCATATACATGAGGAAATATGGTAAATGGATTCACAGAGTGGAACAGCAAAGGACATATTAGTAAGCTGAAACTAATTTCAAAATAAAATATTCATCACTTGTTCATGAAGGTATGTCAAACATGGTAATCATCTGTTTAGAGATGAGAAAAACTAGAAAGGCATATTAAAATATTATAGATAAGCCTTGGGCCAAGCTGTGGCACCACTGGAAAGGAGCAGTTCCAAAATTTTAACCTTACCTTCTTCACTGTGTCTATATATGTGTTCCCCTCTATCTAAAACATAATGCAATATTTACCCATAAACAATTCTGAGCCCAAAGGAAATAATACGGGATGCTGTGAATTCAATGTTTAAGCCAGGGGTCCCCAAACTTTTTACAAAGGGGGCCAGTTCACTGCCCCTCAGACCATTGGAGGGCCAGCTATAAAAAAAAAACTATGAACAAATCCCTATGCACACTGCACATATCTTATTTTAAAGTAAAAAAAACAAATCAGGAACAAATACAATATTTAAAGTAAAGAACAAGTAAATTTAAATCAATAAACTGACCAGTATTTCAATGGGAACTACTGGCCTGCTTTTGGCTAATGAGATGGTCAATGTCCGGTTCCATATTTGTCACTGCTAGATGTAACAAGTGATATGACGTGCTTCTGGAGCCGTGAGGCGTGCATCCCACGTCACTGGAAGTAGTACTGTATGTGAGCGATGCCATGCTTTGCGTCTCTCACTGACCACAATGAAAGAGATACCCCTTCTGGAAGCGTGGCGGGGGCCAGATAAATGGCCTCAGGGGGCCGCATGTGGCCCGTGGGCCGTAGTTTGGGGACCCCTGGTTTAAGCCCTCGTAAATTGATTATTTTGCAAATTAATTCTTGCTGTAATATTCGATGAGAAAGGTGTTGAAAGAAGAGCAAGAGGGGTGACGGGGATGTCACGATGACGAATATAACTGGCGTTACTGTGTGCTATGTATGGATATTGAATCCTAAATATGCTGTCCACCTGAACTATTTAAAATCTCAGAGATGCATATTATCATAATAATAATCAATCAGTATACTAACACACTACACGAGAGAGTAAAGTATAGAGCAGGAGAAATGCTTCTAGACCAATGGTTTTCAACCAGTGTGCCGTGAGACATGGTCAGGTGTGCCATGGGGAAATTAAGCATGGGTCCCCAAACTATGGCCCGCGAAGCCTATTTATCCAGCCCGCTGCCAGCCGCCTCCATCCGAACATAAACATTCCCCTCACAATCCCTCCAGCTATCAGCAACAGGAGAGTGGAGGCACAGGGAACGCTCACTGACCAATCACCTTCTAGGATTCATCCCGACCACTAGCGATGAACCAATAGTAGGCCACCTCTCATCCACACCCAGGAAGGTCCCCACTCGGGCTGCCACGCACTCGTCATTGTGTGGCCGCAGCCAGTAGTTGAAGCTGCTACTCCTCCCCATGGTCCCGATTTCTAATCCTGGTCAGGACTGGAGGTAAATGTTGCCACCACTAGATGAAGCCTCAGCCTCAGCTGGTTATGTCTATCCTGATGGTGTATATAGATATTTGACCTTTTTTTTTTTTAAAAGAGGCCCCCGCAGAGGGTGATATACAATGCATCATAATGCATCACAATGTTATCTAACTTTAAAGCTAAAGTTTGCTGATCTTCCTTTGGACAGTTTTTGGTTATCTGTTGCCAAGGAGTTCCCCATTCTGGCCAATAAAGCTATTTTGACATTGCTACTGTTTTCAACCACATATCTATGTGAGCTGAGCTTCTCAAGCTTGACTGCGATAAAAACTAAAAACAGAGAGAGACTGAGAACTGTTGAGGAAGAGCTTCGTGTGTGTCTTTCTACCATTCCTGCCAGGATATCCCTTTTGTGTTCATCGAAACAGGCCCAGGTTTCACACTAAGTGAGTATAAATACATTTAGGAACTATATTATTAACTGTATGTATAATATGTACTGTGTTAGAGTGTCATTTTGTGTCATTTTGGTAGGTGGTGTGCCCCAGGATTTTGTAAATGTAAAAAATGTGCCGCGGCTCAAAAGGTTGAAAATCACTGTTTTAGACAATAAAATGTTCTATACTCATTATTTGGGACAAGCTGGAAAAGTGGCAGGAAAGCCCCTTCCTCATACTACAGAGCTCTGGATAGGTAACTTATCCCTCCGGTGTGCCTGACCTCAACTTGTCCTGAAGCCCTGGCAGTGCTTCCTCCTCCCGAGGAAAGGAAGCTCTTGTCATCCCTATGGATTCTGCACTCTGCTGGTTCTGACTTGTGCAGGCTGTACTGGTTCTAGGAATGACAGGCTGTGCGCCCCTGATGGCCATGCAGTGCATTGTGGGAAGCTCAAATCTGAGTTGTTTTCTAATTGTGGCTGATTTTTTTTTCAAATTGAGAAAAATTAATTTACTTTATTTAAGTATAGTTGATGTACAATAGTATATTAGTTTCATAAACACAATACAGTATTCCTATATTTACACACCTTATAATGGGATCACCACACCAAGTCTAGTAATCAACTGTTACCTTGCCAACATGGACACAATTATTGCCTGGATTCCCCTTTACCTTCATCACTGGTACCCCTACCTGCCCCACACAAACAAATATTTACAGATCTCTGGGGACCAAAATATATGAAAAACTCCTGAATGTGAGGTAAGAAAAACAAATTAACTGAGATGTATTTCTTGTAAGTGATCAAAAGACATATTGTTAAATAGTCAATTCTTTTAAAAGTTTTATAAAGGTCCTGTGAAAACCCAATAAAAATATCACCAAGCTATTTTATAGATATCAAAAAACTGATTTTAAACCTTGAGTAGTGTAGACAAGACTGTTGAAGAATATGGTGAGGGACTCACAATTTTCCAGTTCAAAATGAATTACAAGACTAAAATCATCAAGAGAGCATGGTATTGGAAAACAAACAGACATACAGATAAATGGAACACAATAGGGAGTCCACACATAGACCTAAGAAGATATAGACAACTGCCCTTGGTCACAGGCATAGAAACACTTCAGATAAAACTGTGGATAAAGCGTCGACCTGGAAATGCTGAGGTCGCCGGTTCGAAACCCTGGGCTTGCCTGGCAAGGCACATATGGGAGTTGATGCTTCCAGCTCCTCCCCCTTCTCTCTCTCTGTCTCTCTCTCCTCTCTCTCCCTCTCTGTCTCTCTCCTCTCTAAAAAAAAAAAAAAAGAAAGAAAAAAAAAGAAACACTTCAGCACAGAAAGAAGTTTTGTAGTCTTTAGTCATTACTGACAAATGTGATGGTACACATGCTTATTTGATGCAAATTATCAAATGTCTCTTATGCATCTTAGAAATAATAAGTCTAAAGAAAAATTTTTATTTTTATCCCATGCTGAAAACTCTTCCTACTTTAGTTCTTTCCATTATAATAAATGTCACTGTATTAGTGTCCTATGGCTAGCTGTAACAATTACCACAAACTTGGAGGTTCAACAGAGTAGAAATGTATTCTCTCACAGTTCTGGAAGCTATATCAGTTTCAATGAATCAAAATTCAAGGTGGCTGCCAAGTCATGCTCTCTCTGGAGGCTCTCAGGGAATATCTGTTCCTTGCCCCTTCTAGCTTCTGGTGAGCACCAGCATTCTTTTGCTTGTGACCACATCATTCCAATATCTGTCTCCCTAGTGTCATTGCTTTTACCTCTATTTCTGTGTTCAAACCTCCCTTTTCTTACTTCTCATAAGGATACATGCTGATTGCATTTCAGGTCCACTTGGATAATCTAGGACAATCCCCCCATCTCAAGATTCTTAATTTAGTCAGAGCTGCCAAACTATTTATTTATTTGCCATATAAAGTAGTATTCTAGGTTCCAGCAATTCAGACATGGATATCCCTTTTTCCTTCAAGAACCCTTTTAGAAAAATTGTGGTAAAATACACATAAAGGTTACCATCTATGACGTATAAAGTTCATTGACATCGAGTACATTCTTCTCTTTATTATGCAACCACCAGCACCACTGTCCATATCCAGAAGTCTTTTTGTCCTACAAAACTGAAACTTTATACACATTAACAATAACTTCCCATTCTCCCCTTCTCCCACCCCTTGCCAACCACCATTTTACTTTCTAGCTCTATGAATTTTACCCTCTACATACCTCAGATTCATATAGTAACTGGAATCATATAGTATCTGCCCTTTTGTGACTGACCTATATTACTTACAATAATGTCCCCAAAGTTTATCCATGCTGTAACATGTGTCAAAATTTTCTTCATTTTTTTTTTCTTTTTTCTTTTTTTTTCCTGAAGCTGGAAATGGGGAGAGACAGTCAGACAGACTCCCACATGCGCCCGACCGGGATCCACCCGGCACGCCCACCAGGGGCGACCCTCTGCCCACCAGGGGGCGATGCTCTGCCCCTCCGGGGCGTCGCTCTGCCGCGACCAGAGCCACTCTAGCGCCTGGGGCAGAGGCCAAGGAGCCATCCCCAGTGCCCGGGCCATCCTTGCTCCAATGGAGCCTTGGCTGCGGGAGGGGAAGAGAGAGACAGAGAGGAAGGAGGGGGGGGGTGGAGAAGCAAATAGGCGCCTCTCCTATGTGCCCTGGCCAGGAATCGAACCCGGGTCCCCTGCACACCAGGCCGACCCTCCACCGCTGAGCCAACCGGCCAGGGCCAAAATTTTCTTCATTTTTAAGTCTGACTAATAGTCTATTGTTTGTATGTATCACATTTTGCTTATCTATTCCTTCATCTAACACAGACTGCCCCTCTTGGAATAATTATTTGAGACTTTCCCACCCTCAAAATACACTCACTCTTGCCCTAGACACCCAATCAGACTATCAAGCTCAGAATCTCGTATTCTACATCAGATATGGACACATCTCCTCTTCTGCTGGAGACTTGTGGAACAAAGGGGAAACTGTGCCCCTTCCCTCCAACATGATCCCCAACCTGTAGAACAGGGAAAGGGTCACCCAACAAACAGTCTCGTTCAAAAAGAGAGCAGGAGACCCCAAATAGCCACTGTTGCCATAAAAGTTTAAAATACTTAGAAACAAACTTACCAAAGATGTAAAAGACCCATACACTGAAAACTACAAGATATTGTTGAAAGAAATTGAAGAAGACACCAAGAAATGAATGATATTCAGTGTTCATGGACTGGAAGAATCAATATAGCTAAATGGCTATAATATCTAAAGCATCATACTAATTTTTTTCTGTATTTTTCTGAAGTTGGAAACAGGGAGGCAGTCAGACAGACTCCCGCATGCGCCTGACCGGGATCTACCCGGCACACCCACCAGGGGGCGATGCTCTGTTCATCTGGGGCATTGCTTTGTTGCAACCAGGGCCATTCTAGCGCCTGAGGCAGAGGCCATGGAGCCATCCTCAGTGCCCGGGCCAACTTTGCTCCAATGGAGCCTTGGCTGCGGGAGGGGAAGAGAGAGACAGAGAGGAAAGAGATGGGGAGGGGTGGAGAAGCAGATGGGCACTTCTCCTGTGTGCCCTGTCCGGGAATCAAACCTGGGACTTCTGCACGCCAGGCAGACGCTCTACCACTGAGCCAACTGGCCAGGGCCGCACCATACTAATTTAATGAAATACCCTTTCTCCTTTTTCCTGGGGCACACATCCAGAGTGTGGCATGAAATCTTTTACTTATCAGGGGATGCTGGCCAAATCTCCATCACATTATATGCAGGAGTCCTCTCTGAGATCTGTGCACCTGCCTGGCCAGCTGTATAGGCTCCTTTCACATAGTTATTCTTCCCTCTCTTCTTGGACCCTCCCCACCTACTCCCTGGTTTGTTATCCACTCCAGTTGCTTGGTGTCTTTTTCACTCCCATTGACTATGTCCGTGGTCCACCTTGGTGGGTCCCAACCAGAGAGGGGGGAAAGTGGCCAAACTGCTTCCTTCCTCCACCCTTACCGAGAGAAGGTCTTAGAACCTCAGGAGCATGGCCAGTGGGGAAACAGAAAAATGAGCATGGACTTTCCTTTCTCTCCTTACAGCAGTGATCTTTGGCCAGTCCCGGTCAGTTTGAAAGGGCTGACATCTCCTGAGTGTCCAGAAGAACTGTCCATGTGGCTGGCTGGCAAGCATGGCTGAGGCACCTGTCTTCTGCTGTCTTTCCTTCTTCCAGGCTGTCAGGTCAGGGGCCAAGTAGAGCACCCAGCGGGCCACACAGGAGAGGTGCTTGTGATCTGGGAACACCTGCGGATGAGCATAGTCATAGGAAATAGCATGTGACTCACTCTTGCCCTGCAAGTGGGAAATGAAACTCCGTACGGGACTTTACACCCACAGTCCCTGAAATCCCATAGGGCCCACAGACCAGGATTCCGGTTGCTTCATGTTTAACTTCCTCATGCTGGATCAGCCTTTTGTCCAGTGATCAGTAGAATAGCTATCTGAGGTCTCCATGTCTATCATTTGGATAAATGCTCCCCGACCCCAGCCCCTTCTTCCACAGTGGATGCCAGGATGTGAAGCTTCTGGATCCTTTTTGGGACCACTCAGAGGATATCCGAATGTTCCATGAATGGCTCCTGCTACCAACCAGCAGAGGTTTGGGAAAAGCCAACTTATTGACAGGGAAGGAAAGGGCCCGATGCTCCCAAGATGTGTTGTGTGTCAACTTCTCTTCCTCAAATGTCTCAGGAGGAGACCTGGATCCCAAGGGCACCTTCTACCAGGTTCTTGAGCACCTGGGGTTCTTTTCCACCCTGGATGACCCTGTACTATGACAGGTTGTGAATGTGGGGCCAGGATTCAGGAGCAGAAGGGCTGTCCTGACTCTGAGGTTAGACTGAGTGCCATGCATGAGAGTTCAGGAGCAGAACATTCTAACCGAGGCTCTGCAGCTAGATGAGAAACCTGAAGATAATGGGTATGGTTGTAAGTGTTCAGAGACAGGTGGTGAGCTAAAGTGAGGCCTTCAGTTTGTGCAGTTAGCTAATGTCAAAGGGTAGAACGGGTAGCAGTTCTGAAAGCTATAGACAGAATGTGGGCTGGAAGGAGACAAGAAAGGATGAAGGGGACACCATCCTGTGACACAGCTTCCTTCCCAGCATTTGGGAAGTGTGGTGTGGAGTTCCCTCCTCCAGTCGGAGAAGCAACTCCAGTCTGAGGCCTAGTCAACCAGACAGAGAGCGGCAAGCGGCCTGTAAGAACAATGAACTGGCCAGACAAGACTGGGCTGAGCAGGGAGGTAGCATCCTCTCAAATATCCCTTGAAAGTGGAGGTAGCTCTTTCCTTGGCCCTGCTAATTTAGCTTCCAACCCTGGTCCCTGACCCACTCTGTTGTCCAGCTCCATTGGCTCACCTCAGCAAGGCTTTCTAGTCCTACGGTGAGAGGTTTTTCGCATTTTGGAAAAGGTGTCAGCCACACTTGCCTTGTGGCTTTGCTGTGGAAATGAATGAGGACTTCCAGAGGCAGTGGGAAGAAGCAGTACCTCTGGAAGACAGATCCCAGTCCACAGACTATAGATTTCAGACTTGAGGAACGATCATTTATCAATTCTTTCATTCATTTATCTTTCATGTACCCATCATTGATCGGTATATAATCATTGGATGGATATATCCATCCATCCACACATTCATCTACCCATTGATCATCCGTCTATAATCTATTAATTCATTAGTCATCCATCTATCCACGCATCCAGCCAGCCAATTATTTGAACTGACTTTTCTTTTTTATTCCCTCTCTCCCTTCTTCTCTTCCCTTATCTCTTTCCTATCTTCCAAGAAATATTTGTTTCAAATCTGTTATATATAAAGTTTCTCAGATTTGACTGACTTCTTCAAAACACGAGAAGCTGCGCCAGGAGAAACCTTAGTTCTTCGCTGAGCCGGAAATGAGCTCCTCTCTGTGCCGAGGAACCCCTACATATGAGAGGACAGTTCCTGTCTGATGTTGCTGAGCCGCCCCAGCTGGAGAAGCTCACCAGTGCAGGAAGCAGGGAGGAAAACCCAAGTCTCACATCTACATTTTGCATCTCCAAGCCCCATTTCATAAAGAAATACTCTATCGTTTAAGATGTCTTAATAACAGAAACTAGAATATTTTATTGTGGTGGCTTCCTTACTGATCTCTCTGCTTCCAGGCTTGTCACACCCTAATTTATGCTTCTCACCATGACCAGAGTGGTCTTACTACAATGTCCCTGTCCTCTCTCTCCTGCCTGAAGTTTTTCATTGGCCCCATAACACCCATAAGCCAGAATTCAAGCTTCTTAACATGATGGAGAAAGATCTTCATGATCTGACCCCTGACCTCCTGCTCCTGTCATATGCCTCACACTCCAACACCACTGAACTACTCACAGTTTGCTTGGCATTCCAAGCTGTCCTGTGCCCCTATATTTCCCCCTTTTTTTGTTGAATTTATGGGGGTGACACTGGTTAACAAAATTATACAGGTTTTACATGCACAATTCCACAACAGCCCCTACACATTTAAGATATGCTTATCTCTGTACCTGGAACTTTTGATCATTAGTCCATTCTCTGTGCTTCCTTACCACTGTACATATTCTTCTATTGTTAGAACCATCTCCCTGTATTCGCATTTGTTTGCCTGGGTCTGTCTTTCCTCCCAGACTGTGAGGAGTTTGAGCGCAAAGACTCTGAGTTACTCATCCTTGTGTCCTGGTCCTAGTGCAGCGCCTGGTGCACAGAAGGCAGTCAGTATGTATTTGTGGGATGAACAGATGGGTGGATGAATGATGGGCGAGGGGATTAAAGAAGTAGGTTAGCCTTGGGACAAGATGGTTAAAGTGTCACTGTGACACCTCTCCCTTCCCCCAGAGGAAGGGGACAAATGGCTCTTCCTGAGAGCTCAGGTCTTTGAGGAGAGCATGGAGTTGTGGCATAGGCCAGGCAAGGTGTCTAAGTCAGGCATGGGGAACTTGAGGATTACATGTGACCTTTGTGGAACTTGCTTCCCCTTTCCTCTAGATAAAAGTCCCTGGGAGACAAGCAGCCAGAAGCACCTGTGCCGCAGGGCGAGTGTGCAGGATGAAGGCTGCAGAGACCGAGGCCCCTGATGCGCACTTCACTGTAGATAAACAGAACATCTCCCTCTGGCCCCGAGGTAAAGACCAGTCCCAGCTCAGAACCTGCTCAGTGCTCTGGGCCCAAACCCGCCACCTGCGGGTCCTTCAGCAAACGTTTCTCTTCTTCCAACAGAGCCTCCTCCCCAGATGGGTCCCTCTCCTGTTCTGAGGAAAACGTGCACAGCCCGTGCTGCAGCGGTCATCCTGATGCTGGTCCTGCTCGCCTCCGTCCTGCTGCAGGCCATTCTCTGTGAGTCCTCTGGCTTGGTCATCTGGGCCTGTCCTTCTCCAGGGCAGTCAGCCTCCTCTACATGCAGACCCTCTCCTTCCGGCTCATGGTGGTCTCTGCCGCCGATGCCTTCTTCATTTGCCTCATTTCATTTGCCTTCTCTCATGTGCAGTCACAGGGTTCCTGTCCTCGGTAAAGTGAGCTGCTGCTCTTTCCTTCTCAGTTCCGGGGAGATTCTTCTGAATGGGGTTAGCACTTGCATGCTTGTGCGCAAAGATACACTCTCCTGTTCCCAGGAAACGTTCACCTGTTTCTTTATCCTGTGTCATTTTTCTCCTCCCCTCTGAGCTCTGTGTCCCTTCGATCCACAGCCTTGTGGGAAGCCCCCGACAGTGAGTGAGATGTTTCCTGACCCAACAAGGGATAGAGTCCCAACTGTATTTTCAGCCCCAGTAGACTAGATGGAGAATGTGACCAACAAGCCAGCAAATCTCATGGCTCCTCCCCTCACCAGGACCCCTTTGCACTCTCTTCTTCTGTTCCCATGAAGATCATATCAAGGGAGCCTTCCTACTTCTCCATTAGATGTGTGGCTGATCTTTCTTCTCCTCCCAGCTTTGCTGGGGCCCAGGCCTCTGCTACTGGCAGAGCCTTCATCTCCCTCCGGGTCTACAGAAAGCAGAGGGAGGGAATGTCTTTCTTCTTTCTTCATGGCTTTGGCACATATTTGATCCCAGACTTGGAGCAGAGTCTCCCTGCTTGGAGTCTTCTTGGTTTACTTTTTTTTTTTCTGGCTCCAAACATGAGGCCTGATCAGAGTGTGATGGTGAGAGGGACAAAGGAAGGGGAGAAATGGGTCTATAATTCTCCCTTCCCACGTTCTGTGGAGAAGTCACTTCCAGATAAAATGTCTGCATGGCTGGCTCCCACCATGGTCACGAAGTGCCTGTGGACAGATGTGGGTGGATGGTGCTGCCCTTGCTGATGGTCACTGCAGGAGTCTTTGAAAGGAGAGGGCTGGGAATCAAGTGATATGGCACAGAGGGATGTGGGAGGGTGCCAAAGGGGTGGTTAAAGGCATCCCTTCACCAAATGTGCCCTGAAAACTCAAAATATAGGATCCTTTCCCTTTTTTTTTTCCTTTAAGTGAGAGGAGGAGAGATAGAGAGACAGACTCCTGCATGCGTCCTGACCAAGATCCACCTGGCAACCCCTGCCTGGGGTCAATACTCGAATCAATCGAGCTTTTGTCAGTGCCAGAGCCAATGCTCAGAGCAATCGAACCACTGGCTGCAGGAGGGAAAGAGGGAGAGAAAAGGAAGAAGGAGGGGAAGAGAAGCTGATGGTCTATGCTCATGTGTGATGGTCTATTCTCTGACTGGGGGTAGAACTTGGGGTGTTCACATGCTGGACACTCTGTCCACTGAGCCAACTGGCCAGGGCCAAAATTTAGGATTCTAATCCCTGCTTCTGTTTGCCCGTGAGGTCCTCTAATAGAGAACCTGCATTTGTCCATCTTTGCATTACTTGCACCTACCAGAGCTTCTGACATATTGTACATGCCATCAACATCTGTTGAATACCTAGATTATGAATGAATGTAAGGTAAGCAACAGCTCCTTGGGTTGGGCCCTTGGAAAGCTGGAGCCTGCCCCTTCTCTTTCTTTCCCTTCCCTTCCCTTTCTTTCCTTTTATCATGCTGATAACACCCCTACTCCTTTTGATTGCCCTCTTGACTTTCTTAAATCCAGATCCCTGGTTTATGGGCACACTATCAGATGTAAAGACCAATGCCCAGTTGCTGAAAGGTCGTGTGGACAACATCAGCACCCTGAGTTCTGAAATTAAGAGGAACAGAGGCGATGTGGAAGCAGCTGGTATTCAGGTCCAGATGGTGAATGCTAGCCTAGATCATGTGCATTCTCAGATCCGGAAGTTGGAAATTGGTGTAAAGGAAGCCAATGCACAGATCCAGATGTTAACAAGCAGCTGGGGAGAAGTCTATAATTTAGAAGCCCAAATCCCAGAGTTAAAAAGAGATTTGGATAAAGCCAGTGCTTTAAATGCAAAAGTCCAGGGACTCCAGAGTGGATTGGAGAATATCAGCAAGCTGCTCAAAAAGCAAAGTAAGTGACTCAGAAAAGAATGTTGCAAGCTGATCATTGGCCCATGGGACCTTGTCGGTCTCAGACATGAGGCCATTGGGCTGGTGCATGTGGAGGAAAATTGAAGAGGGGTAGCATGGCTGAAAAACTAAGAAGAGAGGGCCCAGCATTGGGGTTGGAGAGGACTTAGGGGCTTTTCAGAAGAAAAGGGATGAGGAACCAGTTTGGGCCCTCACACAAAGGCATAGAATATAAAAGCATTGGGGAAACTCTGTCCTGGCCCAAACCTAGCCACTTCCCGTTAAGTTCCTTACCTAGAACCCAGGGTCTCAGCCACCTGTGATGGCCAGTGGGGAATGGCTTCTCACTCATGGGAGACCGATTCTTGATCCATCATCTCTCACTCTCCCCTCTCTGAGCCCAGAGACTCTACTAATCTCAGTCACATTTTCAGGATCTGGGAGTGTCCCCCAAACCCTACACAAAAGCCCAAGGACCCCAGAGCCCAGCCCAGTTCACTTTTGTCTCTGGGGTCCCATTCAAATGTCCCCACCTAGCCAGCACCCAGAGAAAACAGAAACACCAGTGTTTACTTTTCACCCTGTTCTCCAGATGACATTCTACAGACAGTTTCTCAAGGCTGGAAGTACTTCGGGGGGAATTTCTATTACTTTTCTCGCATCTCAAAGACCTGGTACAGTGCCCAGCAGTTCTGTGTGTCCAGGAATTCACACTTGACCTCAGTGACCTCAGAGAGCGAACAGGTGAGTGTTTTCCTATGGGATCTAGGAAGGAGGTATATTATTAGTAGCTGTATTAGGCAGGATGGGCAAGATTATGCTGCAGTGACAAAAATCCCCAAATATCAATGACTTAACAATGAAAGACTTCTTCTCACTTGCACTACATGTCCAACAACAGCCAATAAGGGTTTTTGCTCTTTGTGGTTACTCAAAGATCTAGGCCAAAGAAGACTTCATCTCATGTCTGTTTCCACAATTGCTGAGGCAGGAACAGGAAACATAAATTGTGTGTTGTTTCTTCCTGGAAATAACAGATACCTCCTCTACTTACATTTCATTTGCAAAGCAAATGATGTAATACTCCTGGCTTCAAAAAGAGCATCTTCCTAGGTGCCCAGAAAACAGAAATACAGTGGTCCCTCGTATATCGCTGTGATTAGATTCCAGAACCCCCCTGCCCCGCAATAGGTGAAAATCTGTGAAGTAGGGACCTTATGTTTATTTTATTATTTATCTATAGAGAGCACAGAGCTCTGGTTAGTCACCTCCCATCCATCAGCCAATAGTGTGCCATGTACGATCTCAGTGGGCAAACTAGCTAAAGCGGAAGCGGCCCTAGCTGCGTTTTCCATATGTACAAGTCTTTGTCTACTCTTCTGCTGCACGCTATGTATTTTATTTCAATTTAATATGCTTTTCATATATTTTAATTAATATTTTATGTCGTTTTCATTTTTTTAGGCTAGAAAATGCTTATTTTACTGTAAAAATAATTAAAATAATAAATATATAAAAATACTTGTTTACCACAAAATCCCGCGATATAGGGAAAAATCCATGATACAAAATTAGGTATATACAATTTAAAAATTCACAATACAGTGAGACCACGAAAAGAGAACCAGGATATGGCAAGGGACGATTGTATTAAATAGAAATAAGATAAGTAGCCTACAGCAGATGAGTAGACAAAGACTCACGAATGAAAAACGCAGTTACGGCCGCTTCCGTTTTAGCTAGTTTGCCCACGTGAGATCGTACATGGCACACTATTGGCTGATGGATGGGAGGCGACAAGCCAGAACACTGTGTTCTATATATATATATAAATAATAAAATAAATATTAGGTCACTACCTCGAGGATTTTCGCCTATCGCGGGAGGGGGTTTCAGGAACCTAACTCCCGTGATAGAGAGGGGACACTGTACATAATACCTTGTACATATTAAGTGCTCACTAAGTTGAGATATTATTATCGGGGCCAGCCAGGCTCCTGGCGTCTCTGCTCTGGGGTTTAGCAGATTCTTTCTTGTGCTCCAGCCCCTGCTTCCTGAGGGGCAGAAGCCCCTGAGTCTGTGAGTTGCAGGCCAAAGTCAAATCAGAATTTGGAAGATGGACTCTGGGCGCTGAGCAGGGACAGGACGAAGCTTGAGAAAGGTCAACGTGCATGGTGTGTCTGTGGGGTTAGAGCTCTCGCTGAGGACAGGTGAAGAACACCCAGAGAGACAGATGCTCCGCTGAGTGAGGCAGCGTTTCAGCTCATTCTGTCTCCCTGCAGGAGTTTCTGTACAAGACAGCAGGAGGACTTCCCCACTGGATCGGCCTGACCAAAGCAGGGAGTGAGGGGAACTGGCACTGGGTAGATGACACTCCATTCAACAAGGTCCAGAGTTTAAGGTGAGGCCCCAGAACCCTCCTTCCCAGCCTGCGTTTTTTGGCTCAGGGTCAAGGTCAGGGAAGAAAGGTGGGGTGATATTTTCCCCTGACTACAAGGTTTGTGATTCTTCCCTGTCCATGGGTGGCAGGAGCACTGAACCAAGACCTAGCTCACGTCTGCCACTGATTCGCTGTGGGATCAGTGACCAGTCTGTGGCCTCTTTGTACTCTCTGGGTTATGACTGCATGGCTGTCCAGCTAGCCTTGGCAGGGGGGCCAGTCTAAGTCCAGGTGTCAGGACTGTGGCTGTGTATAGAATATTAAGAAAGGGGGGCTGGTTTGGTCCTAATTTGGGGTAATTACAGGCTTAGAGGTTGACGGTTCACAAACTCCCTTTTTCTCAGGCTTGGGTGCAAAAATTTGTGACGGTATCACCTTGGACCAAAGCTGAGATGGAAGTTATTCATTTCTTCATTGGAAATAAGTTTTTCTTTATTTTTTTACCTTGGTAGGTTCTGGATTCCAGGTGAGCCCAACAATACTGGGAACAATGAACACTGTGTCACTTTAAGGGTGTCCTCACTTCAGTCATGGAATGATGCCTCCTGTGACAGAGCAGTGCTTTTCATCTGTAAACGTCCTTACATCCCATCAGAACCATGACAGAACTGGCCCCCAAACTGGCATTTTGAGCTGCAGTGTTTGTCGAACTCAAGGATGTGCCACTTCATCCTCCACTCTCCAGAGTGACTTTGCACCTTAATTGTCCTGGCTTCAAAATGGCCCCAGAGGCGCCTGGAGTCCGGCTGCCTTGGCCGGAACCCCTGCGATCCCACGGAGGCAGCGGGATGGAAAGAAGATCTTGGGTTAAAGTGAGAGGGGGAGCTGGAGAGGATTTAGAAGTTCAAACTGCCTCACTAAGATGGGTCAGGATCCATAATTTGGGGCAACATTCTGGGCTTTTGCCAACATCAGGGTACTGCTGCTATTGGCGTGTTGTTGCTTCTTTTTGGCTGAGCAATCTAAGTAATATGTGTGTGCTTACCTGAAAAGACCATTATGCCTACAATATGGTGATAGACTTGAGTGAGCTCAGACTAAAGGCAAGGAGAAGACCAATGGTGTCCCTTCAAAGAAGCCTCAGGTTCAACATATGAAGGTTGCTTTAGACACCCAAACAATTCTACTGAAAATCCTGATACTGATACTCAGTGCTTCTCTGATTGGTCCCCCTCCCTTCCCCCATTCCCAGTTGCCTGCTGAGATGGCCATGTTGTCTGGGAAGAACTCTGCTTTTGTTGACCCTGTCCATGCCATGCCCCCATCTTCCTCTTCCTCCACATCCTCTGAGGTCTGGACCTCCTCTTCCCTGGAACAGGCTCAACTGGGTCAGATCAGGGGCTGACATGGAACCATGTTTCCTTTAGAGCTGGGCCGGCATCTGCTGGTCTCTCCCTCCCCCTCACTCGTTAAGCTCTGAGGCCCAACCACTCTGCCTCTCCGTCCTGTGCCTCCTTTTTCTTCTGCATCTCCTCTCTTCCCGGGCCCAGTGGAGAGGAAGTGGCCCTTCGTGCCTGACGAGTTCACCTCCAAGTGTTGTTAGAATAAAGAACCGTCTGGGAAAAGGCCTCCCTCTGTGTGCAGATTCATTCCCAGTTGTACAGGTGTGTGTGTGCAGGAAAGGCCATGCACTTTGCTAGACGTGAAGTTCTGGGATGTCCTCAGGAACCAGATGGGGGTTCAAAATTAATAAGAAGTAGGAAAATTCCAGCTCCAGAAGTGCTACAAAACGTTATCAGTGCTTACCCTGGTTTTATCAAAATGAAGGAGAGTGAGGTCTGCAGTGTAATGACCCTCTTGGTAGTCCCTTTTCTCAGATGTTCACTGGAATGTCTACCGTTCCCTGGCTTTATTCCAAAGAGGGAGACACCTCAGGTTTCCCACTTTTTACAGAGACCCTGTTCACAAGAATCGAGTTCAGATTCCAGTCCAATGGCTCAGGCCAGAATCCAGGCAGCACTAGACAGGAGGAAAGCGGAGCGTGAGCACAGGGGCAGGCTCAGCAGAGTGGCCCAGCCCTTCGTAGGATCCAACAGAGGGGACATTTTTTTTCAATGCAATGGGCTGTCTTCTAGGTTGTAGACTTCTTATTGTGTCCTCACCTGGTGGCAGGGGCAAGCAAGTTCTCTGGGGCCCTTTTTATAAGGATACTAATCCCCTTCATGAGACCACCACCCTCATGACCTCATCATCACCTCCCAAAGGTCTCACTTCCAAATACTATCAAGTTGAGGGTTAGGATTTCAGCGTATGAACTTGGACGGGGACACAAACATTCAGACCGTAGCAGTCGCTGTGTGCAGCCCACACTTAAGGAGTGAGAGTTGTGTTCAACATTTCTGAGAATGAAATATCTACAGAAATTACTTGGAATTTTTCTGCATGGGAGATTTCTCTATTTGTTTATTCAAACATTTATTTATATCAACATGAATTCATAGGTTTTATACTTTGGGTTATAATCCCATATTACTTTGTATATTTCCTTGATCAAGTTGTTCCTGTTTTGGCCATTGGGAGTTCTTTCATTTGGTTCTTCTGTACTGTTGACATATTTTCATCATTTTAAAAAAGCATCTCTTTACTTTTTGACAGTACTAGTAACTCCAGGCTCATTTTGTAGAGTTCTTGCTCCAGTCATAGAATCAGAAATTTCTCCAAAAGCCTTTCCTCTCTTTTTTGAGAATGGTGTTAGAAACAAGATGTGGGTGTGGGGTATAAAGTCGGGACATTTTGTGCAGCTGGGTGCAGGTGCTCACATCAGACCACAGGGCAGCCTCTCCCCCGCCCTGCCTCTGGGTTGGCTTTAGTACCAGCCAGACTCCCCAGGGTGGCCTTGGTCACTCTGAGCCTACAGCCTCACAGCTCTGCAACTTCAAAGGAAAGAACGTCCCTTTTCCGACAGTTCCAACAAAAACCCAGCACTGGGTCACATGCTCACCCTGAAGTAATAATGGAGGTCAGGGAGATCGTTATATTGTTGGAGCCCCAAGCTCATCCCTGGGGCTGAGAATTGGGTATGGGCTCAACCTCATCCCTACAGGACAGCCTGAGCATGAGAAGGGTGAGAGAAGGGTGGCTCTCCGCTCCAGTCCCAGGAGGGATACCTGAGGAAGGGAGACTGTCCGGCTCTCAGCTGCTCCGGGCTGCTGCTTGCCAGCTGTGGGCCTCCGCTTCCCATCAAAACTGCTGGATCTAGCCTCTGGAAGACAGTGACCACCCTGTGTTGTAGGGGTTGATACAATGACTGGAAAACTTCGGGAGTGACTAAGGTTAGGGTCCACATCTCTAGGAGCATGGCCCTGTACCCTTTGGTAGGGACAGGAACATCCAATGTATAAGAGTTCCCGGGTGATGAGTGGTTTTGATATTAATGTATAAAATGTCCATTTGATTTTTTCTGACCAGAGAACAGATATACCTCTTGGCAAGGATGCAGCAGCCTCCTGTCATCTTTCCTGCTGGCAGGTGATGCTCTCGTGGGGAGCTAGGAGTTGGGTGGGATGGGAGCAGGGAAGAGGGGCTGGAAGAGTCCTGCTGATCACACTTCTGAGGTCACCATGTCTGGAGGATTCTGCCTCTCTCCTGGCCAGGCTCTGCCTTTTCAGCTGAGCAAGGGATTCCCCAAGTTCTGTTTTGAGGCTCCCTCAGCTTCTCAGGCCCTAGGAGGAAGCAGCTCCTAAGTGGACCTAACCTTCCTACAAGTGTGGGGAAATAGAAACAAAGCATGCCCTTTCTTCTCTGTCACTACCCCCTGCACCTCTTATGACCTCTGGGGAGTTACCTCCGGCAGCTCCCCTCCCGTGCAGAGGGAAAGGGGCGTGGCCGACGCTCTGGGCTCTCAGGCAGAGCTGTTGACTGCTCCAGCAATGGGTGCCTTCACATTCCTCCTGTGTCCTTTCCTCTCAGGTCAGCTTTAATGCACCAGAGGTGACTGGTCAATGGATGGTGGCTCTGCAATCTACCTGCACATACACACACAACACACACACAAACACACACAATCAAAGCCATGGCATCATAAACGGAGTATAGGCAACCACTCCCTTCCTCACCCTGCAGACCAACCGTGTACTTGACTAGTTGCTGGCTGAGGTGGCGGTGGCCAGCCGGACACTGGCTTCCGGAGTGCAGCTGCCCTTCTGGCCCAGCGTCAGGGGGACACACTTTCAGTATGGCTTCTCCACTGCTGGGGTGGGCTGCAGGCTTCTCGGGTAGCTCTCAGGAGACTGAGGGAAGGCTGTCTCCAGGGTTCGAGAAAAAGCTCTGGGAATAGGATATAGGAACTGAAAGTGAAAATAAGAAAAAACAGTACAATATGAATAGAGCAAACCATTTGCAAAGTTGTAACTGGCATCTTATAAGTCGGTTGCTGGTGAAATGGGGGACAAATATGCAATTAGGTTTTTATGAGTTAAAGAAAATGTGATCTATGTTGATAAGATTGTAATGATTCGATGTAATGGGGGACCAAGGAACAAGAATTTGCTATATCCTCAGAACTGACTTTGGGAGAGGTGCCTTGACCAGTCAGTGGGAATAGTGATTCTGTTTAGCTGATTAGCGCCCCCCCGGGGGATGGGGACTTCAGGCTCACACAGCTCCTGTGGGATGCCTCACTTCCCTGTCTCCTTGGTCTAGGTCCACAAGCAGCAGGAAGCAGTATTTGTTCCTCCTGGAAGCTCTAGATCTCAATGAAACCAGCACATTGGTTTATCCATCAGTTCCTTTTGAGTTTGGCTGAATCTGACAAATGCAGAAGCTCACGAAGCCAATCAAGGTGGATCTTATTTGGTGTTTTCTGGCATCACTTCTGACACAAATCATGTGCTGTTATCTGACACCAGCCAGTTCTCTGACACTAGCTGTGTGTCCTACAGTTCGATTTGATTCTGACTCTAACTCCAGGAGCTCGTGCAGACCTCACAGGTTAAGGGCTCAGTCACACAAGACTGGCCTAACTTCAGATGCCACGTGCATATTGGGTCTCTACGAGACCCACACTTCTGCCTGGATGACTGCAAATATGGGGGCTCTCATGACTCCTCTCAGGTTCAATAAGTCATTAGAAAGACTCACAGAACTCTGGAAAACACTGTTGTTACGATTATAATTTACAATAAAGGATAAAACAGACACAGAGGTGCAGAGGGCATGTTCAGGTGTGTCTACAGCACAGAAGCCGTGGACCTGGAGAGCAATACTCTCCTGGCACATGATGTGCTCACCAACCTGGACACAGTCCTTGAAAGCTCCTCGAATCTCTCTCATTATGAGCTTTTATAACTCAGTCCTCAGGCCCTTCTCCTACCTGGAGGCTGGAGGCAGGGCTGGGGTTGGAGAGGTGGGAGTTTGGTCTTTCTGGGACCAACTCCCATCTTGAAGCCAGGTAGGGGTCCACTCTGTGTCACCTCATTAGCATAAACTCAAGTGTAGTTGAAAGGGGCTTGTGATGAATAACAAAAAACACTCCTATTTCTCAGGACATTTCATGGGTTTTAGAAGCTCTGTTCCATAAATTGGGACAGAGACCAATGTATTTTTTATTCTACCACAGACCCTTTCTTGTGATGCAGTTGTGAGGTCCTGAGTGGGAGTGAGACCCTGGAAGGTCTGGGGCTAGGATTAAGTCAGCCATGGGTCGTAGGACTTTTTTGGCAATGCTGACATGGATCCTCTGACTTCTTTGTCTCGAGTTGCTGGTGAAAGGTATTCGCGATTTGGGGGCAGAGGCTGGTGTTTGGGGGCTATGCTGGAGTGCAGGTGTTGGCGTGATGAGCCTGAGGGGAGGGCGAGGGCTGGCGTTCATGGGAAGAGGAAGAGGATAGGGCCCAGGCAGCCTGGCGCCTGGGTGTGCTGGGGGGAGGGCCGCACTAGGGTGCTTCTGCAGAGTCAGCAGGGGAGGGAGGCAGAGCTTAAGTGTGGCCAGGACTCACTCAGAGCATAAAAGTCCAGAGTACCTCAGCCTCTGCCCCACCACGGCTGGCCCACAGCGCAACCTTCAGGGGCCAAGCGCGAGGAGCAGCATTGGAAGATGAAGGAAGCAGAGATGAATGGTGACAAGGCCCACTTCTCCACAGACAACCAAACTGTCTTCCTACAGCCCCAAGGTGAGAAAACTGGGGGTTCAGGCCATCCTCCGTCAGGACCTGGCCTGCCGGGCTCCCAGCCTCCCACCATTCTTCTCAGGCCGCCCTTAGCAGGCCAGAGCTCACTGGGCTCATTGCTGTCCCAGCCTCCAGAACAAACAGGCAAGGGCAGAAGGTGGGTTGGGCGAAGACAGAGAGCCTGGGCGTACCCCCAGTCTCTGCATAAAATGTCCCCAGACCCTTTTCTTGAGGATGGCAACCTGGAAAGAGAAAGGGTGAACGTTGAATTCAAAGGGACCTGGTTTTGAATTCCATTTCCATCCACTGGGCTGATTCCAGGAGCCTCAGACACTCCAGGCTGACGTCTCTCCACCTTTGAATGGACTTCCCTGTACACTCTTTATCTCAGCCGCACCCTCAGGCTTCCAGGCACAGCTCTTCCTAGGACACCGACAGGGGACCTTCTGACCCCAGCAGAGGGAGTCTCCAGGACTGACCCATGTCAGCTTGTGGAAGGGGCAGCCGCCCCAAAGTGCTGTGGGTCTTGCTCTGGTCAGGACTCATGAGCAAAACTGGCCCTGGGACTCCAAAGCCAGCCCTGCTCTGTCCCTCCTTCTGTCCCCCCCCTTCCTCTCCTCTCTCTTCTTTCATTCAAACCACACTTCTGTTGCCCCCTTGTCTAGGCCAGGCTCTATGTATCTTCTTCAGCCTTTGTGTTGCTACCATGTCTCCCCACTCAAAGGGCTTCATTTCCTTTTTCTGTGGTGAGTGTGGCAGGTGTTCTCATCTCCGTCAAACAAGCCAGGAGGCTGAGCCCAACAGGAGGACTCTGTCTAGCCTGTACTCTCCTGCTCACCGGTCTCTCCATCTCTCCCCCACAGGCCTGGACTCCTCGGCAGCAGTCCCCACAGCCCCCAAGACACCGAGGCTTGTTCAGGCCACCCTGGCATTGTCAGTTGTGACCTTTGTCATCTCTCTTACAGCTCTCTGTGTTGCAGGTAAGGTCCTAGGTAATCTGAATCCCACCCACTCGCTCTTTTCCTGCATAAAAGCCACTGACCAAGGGGAGCTTCCCAAGAGCAGAGGCCCATGAGGGAAACTCGGAGGGACCCTTGGTGCCATCTCCCTCCCCTGACCTCTGACTCAGCATGGGGCTGCCTGTCCCCTAGGCTCAATGCTGAGGGATTGTGCTGACCCAGAAATGGGGTATCTCAGTTCTACAGAACCGAAGACCTACATGGGAGGCCCAACCCTACTTCCAAGAATTTCTGGGAGACAACGCTCCTGGGCAACCTGTGGAACCTGACAGTGAGTAGGCACAGTGAAGTGGGTGGGTGGGAGGGAGCCGGGGCAGCTGGGGGCCCAGACCGAGGATGAGCCTCTCCCCTAACGCTCCCGTGCCCTTGAATGAGTTCCACCATCCTCACACAAAGGCATGATTTTTAAAAGAAAACAGCTTATTGAGTATAACTGACACGTAATAAAGTACACATATTTAAAGTGTATAATCAAATAACATTTTATTTTTTTATTTTTGAAGAGTCAGAGAGAGGCACAGATAGGGACAGACAGACAGGAGGGAGAGAGATGAGAAGCATCAATTCTTCATTGCAGGTCCTTAGTTGTTCACTGATTACTTTCTCATATGTGTCTTGACGGGGTGGCTACAGCAGAGCAAGTGATGCCTTGCTCAAGCCAGAGACCTTGGGCTCAAGCCAGCGACCTGCGCTCAAGCTGGTGAGCCTGTGCTCAAGCCGGAGACCTCGGGGTTTCAAACCTGGGTCCTCCAGTCTGACACTCTATCCACTGCCCCACCACCTGGTCAGGTTCTGATAACTTTTGACATATGTATATACCCATGAAACTATCACTACAATCAAGATAATGAACATATTCATCATTTCCCCCCAAAGTTTACTTGTGCCCTTTGACATCCTTCCCTCTTCCCTCCTCCTTTCATTCCCAGGCAACTCCTGACCACTTGCTGTCATGTAGATCACTTGGCTTTTTCTAGAGTTTTACATGTAAAGGATCATAAATGAGTATGTATTCTTTTTTGTCCTTTCTTTGTCATATGATTTCTAATTATTTTCTCTCAGTCCATGACTTGTCTTTTTATCTCTTAACAAAATTTGAATTTTAATAAAGCCTAGTTTATCAATATTTTACTTTTATAGGTCATGCCTTTTGTCTCGTATCTGAGAAATCTTTGCCTATCTCCAGGTCACAAGGACATTCTTCTATGTACCCTTTGGGACATTTTATAGTTTTGGGTTCTACATTTAGGTCTATGATGCATTTGCTTTTATTTAGGTATTCTACATTTAGGTATATTGCACCATTTGTTGAAAAGATTATTCTTTTTCTATGAATTACCTTTGTATCTTCATTGAAATCAATTGTTAATATGTGTGTGGTTTTATTTTTGTATTCTGTTCCATTAATCTCTTTGTCTATCTTTATAAGGCAGAATATTTGACTTGCCACACCTCCAAAGGCCACCTGGCCCCACCTGACCTTACTTTAGCACAGTGGCCAAGGCCTCATACACCCACACAGGGAGGGCATGAAGAATAGAGCAGGACTCTTCCAGAAATGGTCCCTCCCTACTTGGAGTCTTCTTTCTTTTCCTGAGGGGAAGCTGGAATCAGGAGCTGTAGACCATAAATATCTGAGATTAGATCTTAGCTCAGGAGGTGAAAAAAGGGGGCTAGTAGACCAGAGGCAGCTGCAGGTGGGTCTGGTGGGAAATACTACCAGGAGGCTACAGAGTTTTCTTGAATGACCCAGCAACCAAGGCCTTATACTCAGGTTTCTAGTAGCTTCAAACTGTTCTGCACAGACCCTTGTCCTATGTAATATTGAGCATGCCAGCCCCCCCCTTAAATGGCTTTTTAGAGGTACCTGAAGAGAGAGAGATAGAGAGGGAGAGAGAAAGAGAGAGAGAGAGAGGGAGAAACATCAATTTGTTGTTCTACTTATTCATGCCATCGTTGGTTGATTCTTGTATGTGCCCTGACCTGGGATCAAATCTGCAACCTTGGCATGTTAGAATGAAGCTTTAACCAACGAGTTACCCAGCCAGGGCTGTGTGCCAGCTCTTTAAAAGGCCATTTTAGTTCTAGGTTCCACCTGGAAGGCCACCAATATAGCCCTGTGGCTTGAACAGAGTGCTTCCTTCTCAGGCATCATTTTTTCTTTTGGTTTGGTTTCTGTTTTGTCCTCCCCCCCCCCATGGAATTTGTAATCAGCAAATTTCTGTTTGTGGCCTCCATGGCTTTTAGGAAGTAACAACCGTAAGTCAAGAGGTCTCATGCTTGATGTACTAAGCATGAGAGAGAGAGAGAGAGGTGTGGGGGGACATCCGACAGGACGGGAGAGAGATGAGAAACATCAACTCATAGTTGTGGGGCTTTAGTTGTTTATTGATTGCTTCTCATATGTGCTTTGACTGGGGGGCTTCAGCCTAGACAGTGACCCCTGCCTCAAGCCAGCAACCTTGGACTTCAAGCCAGTAATCATGGGATCATGTCAATGATCCCACGCTCAAGCTGGTGAGCCTGCATTCAAGCCTGATGAGCCCTCACTCAAGCAGGTGACCTCAGGCTTTCAAACCTGGGACCTCAGCAACCCAGGTCAACATTTTGTCCATTTTACCCCCATTGGTCAGACTTAATAGTAAAATTTTAATGAAATTAAACTTCAACAGCTTTGAATGACATAATCAGTTACTTTCAAGTTCAATTACAACGGTAAAACAACCCAAGCTTAACCAGCATGACTCTCGACGGTAGCTAGATTACAGTAGCCATATATTTCAATCCCTCTCCCCCGCTGTTCATGTGTGATAGGCCTTTATATATTTCATTTTTGGGCCCACATTCTCAGGTGGCCCAAATCCTGGGTCTCTGTGGCTGCAGTGAGCGGCAGGTTGCTTGAGAAGCACTCAGAGATGTGTAATAGACATTCCCTTTTGGAATTTTAAGAACACTTTGGTTGACTCATATAATTAATGTTTCCCTATGTAATGGACCTCTTCAACTGCCTGCTCCATCTCCTCCCTCCAGATTCCTACCACTTTGACAGGGCATCAGAGTTGCAAGAGACTATCCAGATGTTTAAAGACCATGTGGAGAATTCAAGCACCTGGAACGTGGAGATCCAGATGCTGATGCACAGCGTGAACAATGTCAGTTCTCAGATCCAGATGCTCAGCAGTCATCTGAAAAGTGCCAGTACTGACATCCAGATGGTAAAAGGTGTTCTAAAGGATGTCAATACCTTGAGTTCCCAGACACAGATTTTAAAAAGTTCCTTGGAGGGGGCTAGTGCTGAGATCCAGAGACAAAAGAGAGATCTAGAAAAAGCAAATGCTTTAAATTCCCAGACCCAGAGTTTCTTAAAAACCAGTTTAAAAAACACCAGCTTTGAGCTCCAGATGTTAAGCACAGGCTTAGAAAATACCAACACTGAAATTCAGGTATTGAAGGCAGGGTTGGAAATGGCAAATGCCCAGGCTCAGTTGGCAAACAGTAGTTTAAGGGATGCTAATGATCAGATCCTTGTTTTAAGAGGCGGTCTGGATAGTGTCAGTGATTTAAAGGCCCAAAATCAGGGTTTAAGAAATAGTTTGGAAGGTACCAATTCTGAGATTCAGAAGCTAAAGAGAAGCCTGCAAAATGCAAATGATTTAAATTCCCAGACCCAGACCCTTGTAAAAGGCAGTTTAGACAACACCAGTGCTGAGATCCAGTCATTAAGAAGTCATTTGGAAAGGGCTGGCAATGAGATTCATTTGTTAAAAAGAGATGTGGAAACAGCCACTGCCCAGATCCAAAGAGCAAACGGTCGCCTGGAGCAGACAAATGCTCAGATCCAAGGAGTAAAAACAGAGCTGGAAAAGACCAATGCCTTAAACTCTAATATTCAAGTGTTACATGATCATTTGAGAAATGTCAGCGGAGATATACAGATCCTAAAAGGAGGAATGAAGGATACCGCAGCCTTAAAATCCAAGACCCAGGTATTAGAAAACAATCTGCAGGCGGTCAAGGCTGAGGTCCAGAGGTTAAAAGGGGATTTAAGGAACACTGAAACACTACGTGCCAAAGTCCAGGAGCAGCAGAGTAGCCTGGAGGCCCTCCGTGCAGCCTCTGATTCGAAGGAACAGCAATGGAGGTCCCTAAGTAAGTGGGAAGGGAGGGTTGGCCTGGGGATGGCACGGTCTCTTGGGAGGGCGGAGTCTCTTGTCTCTTGGGCCTTTTGCTTACTTCACCCTGCATCCCTCTGGGAAGGAGTGTAGGTGCTGGAAAGGGGCCAAATACAAGCAAATAGGCTCAATGTGCCTAGGCAGTGGTGGAGGTGGCACAGGCTGTATAATCCCTGCCCTCAAGTTGCTTATTATCTGGCCAGAGTGACACTTGGGAAACAAACTATATATGGTGATAGTGTGTATCAGGACAGTGTGCTAGTGGGGCGAGACTCTTTTTTTTTTTTTTGTATTGTTCTGAAGTGAGAAGGGGGGAGGCAGACAGACAGATTCCCACATGCACCCGACTGGGATCCACATGGCATGCCCACTAGGGGGCGGTGCTCTGCCCATCTGGGCCACTGCTCCTTTGCAACTGGAACCATTCTAGCACCTTGAGGCAGAGGCCATGGAGCCATTCTCAGCGCCCGGGCCAACTTTGCTCCAATGGAGCCTTGGCTGTGGGAGGGGAAGAGAGAGACAGAGAGGAAGGAGAGGGGGAAGGGTGGAGAAGCAGATGGGCACTTCTGTGTGCCCTGGCCAGGAATCGAACCTGGGACTTCCACACGCCGGGCCAACGCTCTACCACTGAGGCAACCGGCCAGGGCCAACACTCTTATTTTTTACTTCATGCTATCACAAATGCCGTGATTTTGATCAAGTTGCTTATCTTCACTTTTCTCATCTCCAAAGTGGGGACAGTAATATTTGCTTCACAGCAAGGATCAAATGAGTTCATATGTATAAAGCACTAAACACAGCACCCAGCATTCATCTGACAAAAATGTTTGAGGCCCTGTTATGTGTCAGGGGCATAAAGATGAATAAGGTGCAATGCCGGCCCTTGAAGCTTACAGGCTAGGAGAGCAGCCTTGCATGAAAGGCATGTGGAGAGGTCGAGAGGAGAGAAGGTAAGAGAGGTTACGTTAGGAGCAGGTTAAGGAACTGCAGGTGGGTGGGAGGAAAAGAAGAGAAAGAAGAAATCTTCTGGGGGTCCATACCTTCTGGTATAGAGAAGGAATCTTTTGGGGCAGGGGATAGCTTTTGGGGAAAGAAAAGTTCAAAAGATGCTTTGTTGAGAAGATGGTCCTTGAACTAAGTCTTGGGAGACTAGAAGGTGTTTGTCAAGCAAATAGGGCAAGAAAGCCACAGCTTCCCAGGCGTGAAGATGTAAAACCCTGAGGTTCAGGAAACTTCAAGCAGTTCTGTCTGACTGGACTGTGGCCAAGAGGGCAGTTGGTAAGGTGCAGACTGAAAGGATGTGGGCGGGGGCCAGAATGGTAGCTTTCAGACTTTTTACAATGCAACGATGGCATGAATTCATTTTACATTGTGACCAGTATAATTACGTGTGTCATACACACACACTCACACACATTTCAAAACACAAAACTTTTACTGCATAGATGCACTCTTCTATTTTATAATTTATTCTTAAAAAACAAAGAACACCTTGACACAACCCACTAATGAGTTGATTAATGTAGTTTGAAAAACACTATGTTAGAAAGGCAGGCATACCTGGAGAGATACTGTCTAGACATGAAACTCCCAGGAGCTGGGGTTTTATCCTTCAGGAAATGAGTATCAACCTAAGGGCTTCAGGGAGGCTGCCTAGATGGGCCTCCCGCTGAGATAGGGCATCAAATAGGCAGAAGAGCAGCAGGATTAGGACATGCCGAGTCAGAGATGCTGTATTCAAGGGGATGTCACCTGCAGGCCACCTGAAGCACAGGAGAGAGGCCTCGGCTGCAGACATCAATGGGGGAGCCTTGGGCATGTTGGCTTGGGTTATGACAATGAAAGTGGAGGTGGGGGTGCATGAGATGAAATGCTTCATGAGAAGAAAGTTGAGGGTGGAAATAGGAAGTCAACCTTCATGTGTCAAGGAAAGAAAGAGGTCTGGAGAAGACAGTCTTAGAGGGAGGAGGAGAACCAGGAGAGGTTTAGTTAGAAGCTGAGGAAGGACAAAATTTCAAGAAGGGAGTGGCTTGTCCTGGAAAATGCCTTAGGCCAGGTAAAATAATCAACGAACTTCCACCAATTCTGGCCAGTTAGTAAGTTCATGGAATGGAGTTTCAGTGGAGAGTTGTATGTGGCCTGGAGGCCAGACCATGGTCAGTGGGTCAGAGTGTCATGGCGGCAAGGGCTGAGAGAGCCGAGATGATTCCTGGAGTGATGGAGCCAGGTGTTCTGGGCTGCAGCTTCCTGGCATATTGGGTAGTAGGCTGGGTGTGCAGCCTCTGGGCCTTACCCCTGGGGCATTGGGCAACAAGCACTGCATGGGCTTGTGACTTTCAGTGGTCAGTTCCTGGAGAGGATGGCAAGGCCAGCCCTAGGACATCCACTACCAGCCCCGGTTCTCTCTCTCCAACCTTTGCTCTAGGAAATTTTTTCCAGCTGACCCTACAAGGCTGGAAGGTCTATGGCAGAAACTTGTACTACTTTTCTCGTGAAAAGAAGTTTTGGCAAGATGCTGAGCAGTCCTGTGTATCCCAGGGAGCCCACCTGGCCTCGGTGACTTCTGCAGAGGAGCAGGTAGAGCTTTGGGCTTGAAGTGGTGCTGATGGGGTGGGTGTGGGATAAGGGACTTTGTATTTTTTTATTAACTGAGAGGAGGGGAGGCAGAGAGACAGACTTCTGCATGTGCCCCAACCAGGATCCACCTGGCAAGCCCACTAGGGGACAATGCTCTGCCCATCTGGGGCCACAGCTCCGTTGCTTGGCAACAGAGCTATTTTAGTGCCTGAAGCTGAGGCCGTGGAGCCATCCTCAGCAGCTGGGGCCAACTTTGCTCAAATCATTTGAGCCATGACTGCAGGAGGGGTAGAGAGAGAGAGAGAGAGAGAGAGAGAGAGAGAGAGAGAAGGAGAGAAAGAAATGGGGAGAGGGGGAGAGAAGCAGATGGTTGCTTCTCCTGTGTGCCCTGACCGGAAATTGAACTCGGGACTTTCACATACCAGGCTGATGCTCTACCACTGAACCAACTAGCAACTAGCCAGGGCTGGGATAAGGGACTTTGATGCTTTGGCTTTCCCTTTTCAGAACGGGCATGGCAGAAACTTTTATGTCACTTCTGCCAGTTAGGGAGCAAATATTTATTGAGTTCCAATAAGCATCTTGCTGTGGAGGTAGAAGCGCTGACAGCAAACTCCAATGTCCTCAGTGCATAGGAGCAACACCTAGAGGCCCACAGACATCAGCAGTGAGGAAGGGCAAAAGGAGGTGGCACCAGGTGATTGCCCGTAAAGTGTTGGAAACATACTTCTCTCCACATTACCTCATTAAGCCACTTAGCCTCCTCTCTGGTTATCAATCATGATTTTAACATCAATTAACCCAGTGGCTATGCGGGTGTGTGTGCATGAACAGGAGGCCCAGGCTTTTTGGCAAGGTGAGAAACACACAGGAGTTTGAGGACCACTGAAAGTATTATAGTCTCTGGGTGGCGCATCTGCCAAAGGTACTTATCACAATTTACTAGGGTTATTGACAAAGGACCACAGTAGGTTTGACCCAATTTAACTGATAAAACTGCCCATCCTGTAGTTCTTCTGAAACTGTTCTGGTATGTCTGTCAAAGGACATCAATATTTTGTAAAAAGATCTTTCTAATAAACTGTGGGCAGATCTTTTTGGCTCCGTAAAGCCACACTCCTCATCAAATCAACATGAGAAGCTGAACTTCCCTTGAGGGGACCTGGCTGCTGCTCTCAATCCTGGACAAATGATGGGAGGTTCAGGGAGGGACCCAGCTCCTTCAGATGAGTGGCTGCATGCTCCAGGACGAGGAGGGGACGCCCTGGACTCCTCTCCTACATGGCTGGGAGAACCAGCTCCTCACTCAGGGTCAAACAACACTGCTTTTTCTTTATAGGCGTTTCTGGTGGAGTTCACACGTAACACATACTACTGGATCGGACTCAATGATAGGGTTAATGAGGGCCATTGGCAATGGACTGATGGGACATCATTCAATTTTCAGCGGAGCAGATCGTGAGTTCAGCCACTGGCTGGTGTTGTCCCAGAAGCTGTCTTGGGCAAGCCTGGGTAGAGATTCCCTGTCCTGTGTGTACACCTGCCCAGTGTTAGTGCTATGCATGTGATATGTGTGTGATGTGTGTATGATGTACGCAATGTATATGTATAGCGTGTGTATAACTGTTTACGATATGTGTTTACAGTGTATGTAGATGATTGTATGTGGTGTGTTTGTACATGTGTGATGTGTACAATGTGTATGCTATGTGTTTGTGTGCCATATTTGTACACACGGGCATATGTGTGATCTTTGCCTGGACTCCTCCACAAAACAGGTCTTGGGGTTGGCAGGAGGCTTCTGAATGGATCTTCCTGTTTTTTGTTTGTTTGTTTGTTTGTTTTTGTCTGTCTATATCCTATATAGTCCTGGTCCCAAGAAGACTTGCCCCCATCACCAGGTGTCTGAAGATGAATTCTGGGGTGGAGGCTTATAGCTGTAGACACCCTTTCTGTCCCTTGATCTTCAATAGCTAAGGACTACCTCAGCAGAGACTCTGGACCCAGTTTTGTTCCCATCCTGCAACCACCAGGGGATTAGGGATCCATGGCACTTCAGCTCCTTTACCACAGTGGTGGGGGGGGGACCCTTCTAGCAAAATAAAGCCTTCTTCTTTCTAGGTTTTGGTTCGAAAATCAGCCAGACAACTGGAATAATGAAGATTGTATTCAAACTCAGCAGAAGTGGAATGACATAAAATGTAACACCCTCCATCAGTGGATCTGCAAGAAGCCCATCAATCAGGTGTGGCCTGAAGTAGTCCCAAGCTGAGAGGTCACTGCCACTGCCAGCTCTGGATCCTGTCCACCATGATGTCCTGTGAGCCTCTGAACTTGACTTGTTCTCTGGGCCTTCTATTTGGCCTTTTGTGTTTCCTGTTCTCTCCTTTTATTCAACCCTTCAGACATACTTATCTCGTGTGACCCTATGGGACCAATGGTTCCTCAAGAGAAGAACCTTGCTGTGCTTCTGTAACCCCTCATCAGTCCGCACAGGCCTGCCAGACAGTGGTCTTGAATAAAGGCTCTTCGGATGAACAAAGGCTTTGTACTTGCCTCTGGGACAGCCACCTCTCTTGGACTGGTCCCCCTTTCTCCGTGTCCCTTCTGTCCTGAAACAAGGATGGTTTTATAGCTAGAAACATTTAGTTAGTTTGTTGAAGAAACAGCAGAGGTTTAGGACAAATAACAGGGACACCACAGAAAGTCCAAGTTACCAGGAAGTCATAGCCTCCGGGTGTCCCTGCATTTCCTTTGTTGCAGATGGGGCTGGAGCTGGACTTTCCAGGCCATCAAACCATTCCAAAAATGTATTTCTCTCCTGTGGCTGGCCTCATCTCGTCTTCAGACTGTCAATTCTTAGAGCCGAATATCTCTGGCTTTGGTCTCGTCTTGTGACCCCATTCACCCTTCCAGGGACTCAGCTTTCTGCCAGCTCTTTAGAGTAAGAATTTCTAGAGCAGTTCTTTGCCCCACTTTGTGGAGTCTCCGCCTGTGCATGCACAGGGAACCTTAAGATTCCTGGAGCTCTTCCACTGCACAGCTCCCTCCGCTTCATACTCATTCCCAAATTCAAGCACTCTCTTTCTCCCCAGACTCCCATCTTCCTCTCTCCAGCTTAGTGAGACTGTCATGCCCCATGTGAGCCCTCTTCCCTGCATTGTGGTCTGAAAAGAGCCTCCAGGAAGAAAACCAGGAGGGCTGTGGGCTCATCCGGTCTGCTTCCCTATCCAGGAGCTTGAATCACAGTTTTGTTCTGCCTATTGTTCAGCATCTGAAAAGTATTGTTTCATATACTTTGTCTAGTTTTCTAGTTGCTTACAATGAAAGGGCTGGTCCAGCTACTCTGTTATGGTCAGAAGTGGAAATCTGTTCTATCTTTTGTGATATCATTGGCTGAACAAGACTTTAATATGTCCGTATTCATATTTTCTTTTGGGTTTTCCTTTGGCCTTTCTTTCCATGGATTATTAGCTTTTATTAATCTTAGAAACTTCTCTTCTCCCACCCAAGTACTAACCAGACCCAACCCTGCTTAGCTTCCGAGATCAGACGAGATCGGGCGCATTCAGGGTGGTATGGCCGTAGATTTAGAAACTCCTCTTCTATCCCAGGATTAAAACAACATTTTTCTATATTTCTTCTAGTACTTTTATTTATTTTTTTTATTTATTTTTTTTTTTTCATTTTTCTGAAGCTGGAAACAGGGAGAGACAGTCAGACAGACTCCCGCATGCGCCCGACCGGGATCCACCCGGCACACCCACCAGGGGCGGTGCTCTGCCCCCCAGGGGGCGATGCTCTGCCCATCCTGGGCGTCGCCATATTGCGACCAGAGCCACTCTAGCGCCTGAGGCAGAGGCCACAGAGCCATGCCCAGCGCCCGGGCCATCTTTGCTCCATTGGAGCCTTGGCTGCGGGAGGGGAAGAGAGAGACAGAGAGGAAAGCGCGGCGGAGGGGTGGAGAAGCAAATGGGCGCTTCTCCTATGTGCCCTGGCCGGGAATCGAACCCGGGTCCTCCGCACGCTAGGCCGACGCTCTACCGCTGAGCCAACTGGCCAGGGCTATTTATTTTTTAAAATATTTTTCTGAAGTAAGAAGTGGGGAGGCAGAGAGAGAGAGAGAGAGAGAGAGAGAGAGGGAGGGAGGGAGGGAGAGAGAGACTCCTGCATGTGCTCAACTGGGGTCCACTCAGTATGCCCACCAGGGGGTGATGCTTGCCCATCTGAGGTGTTGCTCTGTTGTGACTGAAGCCATTCTAGTGCCTGAGGCGGAGGCCATGGAGCCATCCTCAGTACCCGGGCCAACTTTGCTCCAATGGAGCCTTGCTGTGGTAGGGGAAGAGAGAGACAGAGAGGAAGGAGAGGGGAAAGGAGATGGGCGCTTCTCCTGCATGCCCTGGCTGGGAATCGAACGCAGGACTTTCACATGCCGAGCTGATGCTCCACAGCTGAGCCATCTGGCCAGGGCATCTTCTAGTACTTTCATATAGCTTTATTTTTAATATTTACATTAGTAAGCCTTCTGGAATTTTCTCAAGTAGCATTAAATCGTAGCATACTCTTTTTCACTCACTTGAAAAGCTAACTTTTTCAAACACTAAATTCATGAGTTCATTTCTGGACTACTGACTGCATTCTAATGAGTTCCCTTTTCTTTTACTGGAAACGCATTGTTTTAATCATTGCAGTTTCATATGTTTGGTTTCATAATATGTTTGTTTATCCAAGAGGGAAAGGTCCTTTTTTAAAAAAATATTTTTTTCTTTATTAGTTGTTGTTCTTTTTAAAGAATTGAATATATTGGGTGACATTGGTTCACAAAACCATACAGATTTCAAATGTACAACTCAATAAAACATCATCTACACACTGCACTGTGTGCCCATCACCCCAATAAAGTCTCTTCCCACCCCCACTTTCCTCCTCTTTGCCCTCCTCCGTCTGCCCCACCCCCTTTCTTCTGGCCAGCACCACTCTGTTGTCTGTGTCTATGTGTTATCTATATTTTTTGGCTAATCCCTTTGCCTTCTTTCATCCAGTCCCCCAGCACCCCCTTCCTCTGACAGCTGTCAATCTGATCTACGTATCCATGCCTCTGTTTCTCTTTTATTTATCAGTTTATTTTATTCATTAAATTTCACCTATAAGTGAGATCATATGGTATCTATCTTTCTCTGACTGGTTTATTTCACTTAGTTTAATAATCTCCAGGTTAATTCATGTTGTTGCAAAAGGTAAGATTTCCTTCTTTTTTATGGCTGAGTAGTATTCCATTGTGTAAATGTACCACAGCTTTTTAATCCTCTCATCTACTGATGGGCACTTGGGCTGTTTCCAGACCCGGGCTATTGTAAATAATGCTGCAATGAACATAGAGGTGCATAAATTCTTTTGAATTAGAGTTTGAGGTTTCATAGGATATACTCCCAGAAGTGGGATCACTGGGTGAAAAGGCAGTTCCATTTTTAATTTTTTGAGGGAACTCCATACTGTTTTTCACAGTGGCTGCACCAGTCTGCATTCCCACCAGCAGTGCAGGAGGCTCCCTTTTCTCCACATCCTTGCCAACATTTGTTTGTTGATTTATTGATGATAGCTATTTTGGCAGGTATGAGGTGATATCTCATTGGGTTTTAATTTGCATCTCTTTGATGATTAGTGACATGAGTATTTTTTATATGTCTACTGGTCATCTATATATATATATTTTTTATTATTCATTTTAAAGAGGAGAGAGAGAGGGAGAGAGAGAGACAGAGACAGAGAGGAGAGAGAGACAGGGGGGAGGAGCTGGAAGCATCAACTCCCATATGTGCCTTGACCAGGCAAGCCCAGGGTTTCGAACCGGCGACCTCAGCATTTCCAGGTCGATGCTTTATCCACTGCGCCACCACAGGTCTATATGTTTTTTTTGAAGAACAAACAGTTCAAAAGTTTATATGGAACCGAAAAAGACCCCAAATAGCTTCAGCAGGTCATTTGCCTATTTTTTTATTGTGTTGTTTGTTTTCCTGGTTATAAGTTGTATAAGTCCTTTATATATTTTGGAAATTAACCCCCTATCCAATATATTATTGGAAAATATGTTCTTCCATTCAGTGGGTTCCCGTTTCATTTTGTTGTTGGTATCTTTTGCTGTGAAAAAGCTTTTCAGTTTTATGTAGACCCATTTCTTTATTTTTTTCTTTGTTTCCTTTGCCCAAGGAAATATATCAGCAAAAAATCTATATGAGAGCTATCTGAGATTTCACTACCTATGTTTTCTTCTAGGATTTTTATTGTTTTGCAACTTACATTTAAGTCTTTTATCCATTTTGAGTTTATTCTTGTGTATGGTGTAATTTGTAATCTAGTTTCATTTTCTTTTTGCATGTACTTCTCCAATTTCCCCAATACTATTTATTGAAGAGATTGTCTTTACTCTGTTGTATGCTCTTGCCTCCTTTGTGTAATAATAATTGACCATATAGGCATGGGTTTATGTCTGAGCTCTCTGTTCTCTGTTCTTATGCCAGTACCAGGCTGTTTTGATTACTATGACCTTGTAGTATAATTTGACATCAGGTACTGTAATACCTCCAACTTTGTTCTTCTTTGTCAAGATTGCTGAAGCTATTTGGGGTCTTTTTTGGTTCCATATAAATTTTTGAAATGTTTGTTCTAGATCTGTGAAATTTGACATTGGTATTTTAATAGAAATTACATTGAATCTATAGATTGTTTTGTGTAATAAAGTAATTTTAATGATATCAAGCACATAGTATATGCTTCCACTTATTTGTATTTTCCTCAATTTCTTCCTTCAGTGTCCTGTAATTTTCCAAGTACAAGTCTTTAACCTCCTTGGTTAAATTTATTCAATAGGGGTATTGGCCTATAATTTTCTTTCTTTGTAGTATTTTTACCTGGTTTTGGAATTAGGATAATGTTGGCCTCATAAAATGATCTTGGGAGTCTTCCCTCCTCTTGAATTTTTTGGAATAGTTTGAGAAGGATAGGAGTTAGCTCTTCTATGAATGCTTGGTAAAATTTGCCTGTGAAGCCATCTGGCCCAGGACTTTTGTTAGCTGGGAGTTTTTGATTACTGCTTCAATTTCATTAGTTGTAATTGGTCTATTCAAGTTTTATGATTCTCCCTGATTCAGCTTTGGAAGATATACTTCTAGGAATTGATCTGTTTCATCCAGGTTGTTTAATTTGTTGGCATATCACTGTTCAGAATATTTTCTTATAATCCTTTGTATTTCTGTGATGTCAGTTGTTATTTCTCCTCTTCCATTTCTGACTTTATTTATTGTGATCCTCTTTTTTTCATCCTTGATGAGTCTGGTTAAAGGTTCATCAATCTTGTTTTTCTTTTCAAAGAACCAGTTCTCAGTTTCTTTGAGCTTTTGTATTTTTTTAGACTATTTCATTTGTTTCTGCTATGATTTCTTTATTTCTTTCCTTCTACTTACTCTTGGCTTTGTTTGTTATTCTTCTTCTAGTTCTTGTAGGTGTAGTTTAGATTATTTATTTGAGATTTTTCTTACTTTTAAGGTATGCCTGTGAAGCTATGAACTTACTTCTCAGGACCACTTTTGCTATGTCCTGTAGATTTTGGGTTGTTGTCTTCATTTTCATTTGTTTCTAGATAATTTTTTATTTCTTCTTTCATCTTATGTTAACCCATTCATTGTTTAATAACACATTATTTAGCCTCCCCATATGTTTGAATGTTTGTCAGTTTTGTTTTTTTTATTAAGTGAGAAGCGGGGAGGCAGAGAGGCAGAGAAACAGACTTCTGCATGTGCCGCAACTGGGATTCACCTGGCACGCCCCCTATAGGGCAATGTCCTGCCCATCTGGGGCTACTGCTCCATTGCTTGGCAACCAAGCTATTTCAGCACCTGAGGCAAGGCCATGGAGCCACCCTCAGTTCCCGGGGCCAACTTACTCAAGCCATTCAAGCCATGGCAGCAGGAGGGGAAGAGAGAGAGAGAGAGAGACAGAGAAAGAGAAATAGAGAGAGAGAAAGGGAAGGTAGAGGGGTAGATAAACAGAGGGTCACTTCTCCTGTGTGCCCTGCCTGGGAATCAAACCTAGGACTTCCACATGCTGGATCGATGCTCTACCACTGAGCAAACCAAACAGGGACTATTGGTTTTTAAAAAAAATTATAAAAGCTTAGCAAAGTGGAGCCATTGGGCTCAGGATGTTGGATAAAAGGAGTCCTGTTGGGGGTGATGCTGGCCACAGGAGGGGGCCAGACACTTTATCCCAGTCCTTGACAACAGCCTCTGAGGGATTCACACTCTGAATATCCAAGCTCTGAGCAGCAATCCCTTTCCCCTGCGGACTGAGCTAAGTGGGGTGCGGTATCCAGGACTTGGAGGGGCAGATCCAGTCTCCCAGTGTGGGTGGTGCCCATAAGCCTGTAGGAGAGGGTGGGTACTTCTTCCCCTTCCTGGGGTAGCATGAGCTGAGCTCACAGGGAAGATAGGAGTGCCCCCCACAATGTAGCCACACAACCCAACATCTGCCTGTCTGATTCCCGGACAAAGCTCCCTGGGAGACATGCTCCAAAAGACCCAGCTCTGTATGGCATTCTGGTCCCCTTGCATGGCTGTGCTCAACAGGATGGGGCTGACCAAGGGTATGTATAGGGGTGGCACTGGCTGTGTGCTCAAGGTGGGGGAGACCAGTCCCCTTTCCAATGCCACACAATTTAGTCACTGTCTGAGTCTCTGCCAAGAGCTTCCCCAGAAAAAGAGAACCCCAAAGGTCACTGCCAATATGGCCAGCAGACTCCTCAGTAGGACACGGTATGGCAGGGTGGCTGCAACAGCAGGCAGCTACTGGGCATTGCACGCCCCAGGCCGGTGCTGTAGTAACAGTAGGAGTGCTCGTCCCTGGGAAGGTGGTATCTGGGTCTATAGTGGACTCCCTTGTCTCCCAGGCAGACTGAATCCCCACTGATTTTCACCATCAGATGCGATGCAGGCTCTTCTTCCTGTCTCTGTTACTCTGGGGTGGGGAATCTCTGTGGGGAGGGAGTTTAGCAGCTGAGGCATCCCTCAGACTTCTCCGCCTTTGCACCTGGTGCAGGGGCTAGCCCTTTCCTGTCTCTGTCCTTCCTACCAGTCTTTATGTGGCAACAGGGACAAATAAACAATGAAGAACTCTTTCTTGCTTACACTCCAGGGTCAATTCTCATGCCCTGGCTGGCCCTTTGTCTCCTCGGGAGGAGGTTCCGAAAGCTGCAATTTCCCTAAGAAGGTTTCAGAAGGGCAGAGGAATTACTGTTGTCTACAGATAGAGTGGAGCCATCTGAGGAGACAGAGTGGAGTCCTCAGATGTCCTGGGGGTGGGGGTGGGGTGGTCAGCTTGTCACCCTGGAGAGCCTGCCCCACCCTGTCTCTGCTGCGGAAACCTTGTACAGCTGACCCTCTTGGTGACCATTGATTGTGTTGGTGGCAGTAGCAGGCTGTGACAGACAACTGTCACCACATGGGGTGTGCTCTTGGCACCTTGATGTTCATAGCCTTTTGTCCCAGAGCCATGGTTTCCAGTCTTTCTGGAGATGAGGGCCCAACCTGACAGAGGCTGGGGTCTACGCTGGCTTTAGGGGAGAGCCTGACTCTAGTGTAGGGAGAGGAAAGCACAGTCTTCTTTGTTGTCACGAAACGACCTCCCAGGCCTGGTTTTCTAGGGGCAGGGGACAATTTCTTAGTCAGGAGAGTTAACATATTCTGAAAGAAGATGACACATCATTTTGAGGATAACGAAAGTCACTAGTTTAGAGAAAACTGTATTGATGCTCACAGTCAGCAACTCTGAGTATCCTCTCCTAACGCCCAGCCCTTCATGTTCCTGATTTCTTACAACACTGGCTTCCATATACTGTACCCACATCTGGGCCCGGGCCAGGGCCCAATCCCCCCAGTATGCTTACACTGTGCCTACAGAAAGCCCCTCTCCTTTTGTATTGCTCTCACTTCTAAGGGCCACTTATAAGTGGTTCAACCTCTATTTGCTGCTAGCTATTCCTGCAGCTCAAAACCAGCCAACCCCAAGGACCCCTGCATCAACGAAAGCCCCTGGCCCTAGGGAATTTCACAGAAGAGCAAGGAAGCCTTGATTGCTCTTGGGAAGGGTGATTTAGGATAGAAAAGGGACATGCCACCTGAGTCTCAATAAGCTTCCTCCTTCAAGACAAGGGCCCATGCAGCAGGGTACTCACAGTACAGATGTGCCTCTTAGCTCCCATTATCCAATCCAAAGCAGCCTGTACCCTACTTCTTTTTGAATCTCACCTACACCCCTGCTTTTGTTGTAATCTTACCTTTCTTATTATGTCTGACAAGCACTTCCCATTCCCAGCTATCAGCTATCCCAATCCCAGGACTGGGATTCTAGGCCCTCTTCAAGGTGGCCCCAGAGCTTTCCTTAATAAATCTGCTACCAGGTTGTGGGGACTGAGCCCCGTCCCCCAGTGTCCTCTCAACTGGCTCCGACTGCAGCTTTTGCACTGTTGCTCAGGACATCCCTCTTTACGAGTCACTTAGGATGTGTCTGCACAATAGCCGAGTTTCTGGATATTCTATCTGGTTTGTAAATCGTCTCTGCTATCTAGCCATCCTTACAGTATAGTGGGGGTTACACGAGGCAGGAGAGATCAGTGATTCTAGACCCAGGCTCTGTGGCCAAACTGTCTGGGCCCAATTCCAGTTTTGCCCCTTCCTAGCTGTGAAAAACAGTTACCTGATTTTGTGTCTCATTTCTCCTTCTGTGAAAAAATTAGAGTACCTTCCTCTTGAGGGCATTGTGTGGCTTAATAAAGTTATTGCATATAACAAGGTTAGAATGGTGTGTGGCACACAGATCCCTCTAGACAAGTGTTAGCTGTTACTCTTATGCCAATAGCCTGACTCCTCACTACAACTCCAAGGAAGGTTCTACTATAATCTCCACTTTACAGATGGTAAGATGAGGCCTAGAGTCCGAATGACTTGCCCAAAGTTTCCATGAACCCTTGTGCTATAGAAGTTCCTCCCTCTGACTCACAACTAACCATGGGACCTTGTCTAAGTCTCAGCTTTTCTGGGAGACTCATAGTCCATGGGGCTCTAAGTTTCCACCTACCCCTTCGTGAGGCTGCCAGGCACCTTTCAGCATTGAAACACGGTGGCATACACTAGAAGGAGTTGAGCTGAGGGTCCCTGTGAGGAAATGACCTTTCTAGCTTCCTGGGGACAAAGCCTGGGGGTCTGTTCCTCTTCTCTCCTCTAAGCCAAGAAGCACTTCTGACCCACTGTTAATCCTGCTGGTGATGTGGCCAGGATTGACCCCAGCTCGTGTCCAGTGGGGGTGGGGGAGGAAGAGCCTCAAGGGAAGTGAGGCACGGGACATGGCAAGGAGAACCTTGAGAGAGAAGCCGGGTCTGTGCTCCAGGGGACCGGGTCAACCGGAAGTGTGGGGCCGAGCCCAGTGTCCTAAGGAGGGAGTGCACTCAGACCTTGAGAGAAAAGAACTACAGTGGAGACAGCAAACCTGAGTTCTGGGCTTGGCTCTGCCACTGACCAGCAGCATGATCCTGGCTAGTCACTCAACTTCTCTGGCACCAATGTTCTCATCTGTACAATGGGAGTTAAAGCTAATTCCCAGAAATATAGTGAGATAAAATACTCATACTGTGTAATAAGTCATTTATAATAATAATACTACAAATTTATGTGAATATGAATAATAGTACTGCCAAGCTAATTTTGATAGGAGTTCTGGGCAGTACAGACATGTCTCTTTGAAGTCTTTGATCCCTTTTAAAAATGTCATTTCTTTCATTCTCTTACAAAAGCTGTTGTTTAGCAACTCTTCTGTGTCTTGACTGAGCTAAGGAGAGGAAAGGAGCCTGAGCCTCAATCTGGTTGGTGTGATGGAGGGCTGCCGAGCGCACCCAGGATGGCAGATGTAGGAGGGAGCGCTCCTCCAGTGGGACCTCAGGGTAAGGAACAGGCAAAGGTTTATGAAGTGAACCTACTGGGGTGTGAGATGGAGCAAGGAGCAATTTCTCTGTGTCTCAGGGTGGAAGATAACATGGATTGGCTCTCCCAACCTCCATCCCTGCTCCTTTATTCCATGGTGCCTTTCTGCGTTGCAGAGGCCCAGGCTTCTGGATGCCAATTAAGGTGAATTAAATAGAAACAGTTGTGTGAGGTGGCTATTTGGAAGTGAGGCAGAGCACACCTTTCTGTCCTCTTGTCTATTTCCTATGGACAAGCCAGGAGGTGGGAGCTTTCTCTGCAGCGCTGTTCCAGGGCCCCTTCCCAGCTTTGCAGGGCTGAGTGGCAGCTGCAGGAGCATTGGGTCCTTGCTCTCTGGTCTGCAGGTTTGGTGGTGTGTTCTTGACCTCAGAGCTCCCCTGTTCCTCCAGTCCTCCCAATGCTTGTGTAAGCTCCTAAATCTCAGAACTAAATTCTTTGGCATCTACATGGTATACCTAGAAGAGTTTCTGATCCTGCTCCAAGGTCTAGGGTGAATGGTCTTGTTGCTGCCAAGACTTGGACCCTCCTGGACACCAGCTCCATTTTTGGAAATGATACCGGGAACAATGATGGAGGAGCATGATTTGGAAAGAAGCTATGTCCCTAAGAGACCATGAGGGGCAGAGTTGCAATGCTGACTTACGCCATTCACTCTGTTAGAGGAAGGAGAAATAAGCTTTTTTGTTCGTTACACCATTGAATTTTTGGGTGATGGCAAGGTATTGGCACGAAATCCCTATCAGATGTAACAACTCACTTCCAACTCCTTCAGAACAGATAGTTCAATGGAGGAATCTAACAGCCAAAAGTTATAGTTGGAGTTGATGGAGGGAAGCAAATCTGAAAGAATAAAGTCTGAAGTTTTCACCCTAGGTTCCTGATGCACACCAGCTGGTCCACTCAAGTGTTTGGCAATAAAACAGAATAATGTTAATAATGTTCTTTTTGATTCTTAAGGAAAGTTAAGTAAATGAGTAAATGATTTCCATTTTTAGCTTCAGTCCTACACATTAGGCTCCTGTTGCCTTCCCTCTTCTTCCCAACAGACAATACCAAAATAGCTTAGAGCAAACAAAAATACATTTTAAAGTGGACTTTAAAACTATATAAGATATACAGTATATTAAAATAAAATATCCATCTTAAAAACCAATACATTTAGTAAAACTATATATTTATATTTCATAAAGTATAGATGTGACTCATGCCTGATATGAAAAATGCAAGCAATATAGTAGAAGGGGTGTGTGGACCACCCCTCGCATTCCCAGGCCCGCCATGACGCCATGATGCAGAGGCGGTGCCATGATGCACGGTGGGGGCTGAGGAGGAGGGGATAGGGGCCAAGCAGGTGGCTGATGTGGCTAGGAAATAGTTTATGTAATGAAATTCAGCAAGTATATAAGTAAACAGAGGATACTCAAAGTCAGGTTTCTCACTATTAGAGAGGGAGTTACAAATAAGGAAAGGGGGAAACTAGGGAGAAACTAGTGTTGGACTGGAATTGGAAGTATTAGTGTGAACTCACACTTTTTACATACATCTACCTATCTATAGACACAGAGAGATAGATACAGCTGTATGTGTATGTATGCTTTTGTGAATATGTTTTTGTTTGTTGTTGTTTTTTTTTTTTTGGTCTGCAAAATAACTTAGAAGCAATGGCTTCCCAAAAGGAGTAAACAAGCAAGCATCCAATCTTGGTTTTTAAATCCTATATTCCAGTAAATGGAGAATTGACTATTTCCAGGCTGGGGCTAAAAAAACTCAGGAAGTGTCTGGCACGAGTAAAAAAGTGCTCAGAGAGTGGTGGGGTCATGTCAAAAGGGCCGAGGAGCCAGCCTGAAGGGCCTCCCACAGGCCAAATCTGTGACAATTTAAGCATTAAAATAAGTAATAATATGAATGCATTACAGTTTATTGAATAAAATAGAAATCCATGAGACCATGCTGATGAATTCAAAATGAATAAATGGGAAGAATGGAAAGCTCTCCCCAACAGTAAGATGCTAACCATTTGGCAATTATCAGAATGGTGGTTAATTAGGCAGGAGTCAGCAATGTATGCTAAGGAACCTGCCTCACAAAATATTTATCCTATCAATTTAAAGGAAAAGTATTTAATTTATGGTGACAGAACCCAGCAGGCACCACCTTAACCAGGTGATCAAGGTAACATTACCAGTGGTGGGACATCATGCCACCATCATGTATGCCCTGATATGATGTGCTGAGAAAAGCCCACCATCTTTTCTGTGGAGTTCTTGCCAAGAGGGCACAATCTGGGTCTGGACATGAGTAAACATTGTCCCTCATGTTGAGGGGCAGCCTACAGAATGAAAGGCTTCTATTCTTTTTTTCCCCTCCCATTGACTTGAGAGAGAGAGAGACAGAAAAGAAGGAGGAGGAGGAGGTGGAAGAGAACAGAAAAGGGGAGGAGGAGGGAGAGTGGCAGGGGGAGGAGGAGAACGAGAGAGAGAGAGAGAGAGAGAGAGAGAGAAGCATCAACTGGTCATTCCACTTAGTTGTTCCATTAGTTGTATGCTCATGGTTGCTTCTGATACATGCTCTGACTTGGAATGAAAGCCATGACCTTATCACGCCTGAAAGACGATTTAACCATTGAGCAACCCAGTCAGGGACTGAAAGGCTTCTATTCTTCGCCACTGTCAAGGTCATTAACACAGGGCAAGACAGAGAAAATGCTCTAGGGAAAGAATAATGCAAATAGGAATGTTTGTAGAGAGAAAGGGTAGAAAGAGGGTAATGGAATTATCAAAGAGATTCTAGGGGACCTCTTCATTACTGCTCTTGCAACTTTTACTTCCTAATGAAGTTTTTAAAACTTTTATGTGTAGCCACGAATTTTTTCTCGTAAATGTTGTAAGGCAGGTGGCAGAGGCCAGGTAGGTCCACATTGGATTGGGGAGACAGTAAAAAAACTGCGGAGCCAGAAAGGTTTGAGCCATTCCGTTTAATAAAGTCTCATAACAGAGGGCAAGCACACAGGCAGGGGGAAACCCTCTCTTAGGCACACAAACAGCAAAATGGTCCCTCACAATGGCGGGCAGGGAATCGCGCGCATCTGCAATCCCCCACCTCTCTGAGCGCAAGCACCCATAGCCTAATATAGGCGGTACAGACCTGGCGCTGCTACGCACCCATTCCCCAATCAGGAAAAGTGCTTACAGCCCGTAACTCTCTGAGCCAGCCTAACACAGCTGCCCCACAAAGGTACACTGCTCACAAAAATTAAGGGATCAGGGAATGTGCAGATGCTCCAGTACTTTCAGCCTTTTGTACAGTTCATTTTCATCAATGAAATAAAAGTTGGTTTTTATCTCATTTGCATAATCGAACTTTCTTTGACTTGTTTGCTTTTCTGATGTTCTTGTTTAATAAAAAAAATCAAATGCTTCTTTTTTTATCGCTTCATATTCATTTTGAGATATCCTCTAATTTTTGTGAGCAGTATATATGTATATATGTGCATTACATACATGTGAATGCATTTATTAGAGCTCAGGTCCCAACCCAAGCAAGTGGATTAAAACAAGCAAGTAAGCAAACAAACAAAACTAAGTAGGCGATTCCAGAGTGCAGCTAAATTTGAGAACCTGTAATCCACTGCATAACATAATCACCGGTGCAGCTTGTTACCGGCTTCCAGAGAGCGGGACCGGTTTGTAGTGAGTGAGCGGAACGGGCGCAGGTGGTCCAGGCCCCGCCCCCACGGCCTCGCGGCCTCGTGTGGCCCCAGGTGCCCCCGATGAAAGGCCCGCGAGGCTCCTGGGCCCGCTGCACCGCCATGGACGCCGTGCCCAGCTCCCTCGCCACCCCGGCGGCCGAAGTGCTGGAGGACGTGCTGCGGGAGCAGTTCGGGCCACTGCCGCAGCTGGCCGCTATTTGCCGGCTCAAGCGCCTGCCCTCCGGCCGCTACTCGTCTACCGAGGACCTCCAGTTGGTGCTGGAGCGGCGGCGCGTGGCCAACGCCAAGGAGCGCGAGCGGGTGAGCGCCCTGTCCCGCGCGGGTCCCCAAGGCCACGTGGCTCGGCCCCACGACCTCGCATCTGGACGGGAATGACTTCCTCCCCACTCCTACCATACAGGCTACCCACCTCCGAATTTCTGGTCAGGCCCCGGGGCACCCACTCGCCGCCCACCCTCAGGCCCGGAGGCGACTTTGGTCTCCTGAGGGCCGGCTGGTGTCTTGCTACTCTCCACCCTGTGGCTCCTGGGATGGGCACCTAACCTACCTGGATTTGCACTTGCGCAATAACACGTCTGGGGAGAGCTGAGGGGCTCCTGACAACTTAGAAAAGGTCCCGCCTTGGCAAGTGCTTTTAAAAGCTTATATAGAGCACGGGAATTGAGCTTAAATCTCACAACCAAGCATGCTGGGTGGGTGCTTGGGGCGCAGGGCTCTCACCACTCCTTTCCCCTGTGCTCTGCATCTCTGCCTCGAAGCACAAATGGGGTGAGCGGGCCTAATGGAAGTTACTCTTTACTTTAAGCAAACAAACAAAAACAACGCCCCAGTGTGCATCCAGATTCCCAGTCGACCCCCTGCCGAGAGAGAAAAGGTGCCCATTTCCCCAGTCGGGCTGGGCTCCGGCTAAATCGCCAACGCGAATGGTCTGTGGGCCTTAGTAGGAGCGGCATCTGCTGGTAGTTTTTAGTATTTCTAACTAGGCTCAGGCCCCAAACTTGTCAGATCTGGTCTCCTCTGGTTCCTTTGCAGTCTTTGAATTGGGTTGCAGCAGAGGAGAATCCCAGAGAGGGGAGGGAAGTGGTGTAAAAGTCAGGGGCTTACATTTAGGCTGGTATTTGAGGAGGAAGTTTTGCTGGGACCTGTTCCTCCACACCTGGCCCCTTGGAAGTGTACCCCCCTTGAATCAACTAGGAGCTTAGTGCAGGAAAGGGTGTGTTAAGAATGGACCAAGGGAGAGTAGACTTAAGGGAAAGTTGGGAAAATTGCCAGAGTGGAGAAGCATGATTTTACCAGGCACTAGACTCTTCATGAAAATAACCCTGTGATCTGATGTGATGGTGTGGCCCTTAAACAAGATTCTGAACCAGTATTTTGCATTTTATGTGGGCCTTCCTACCAGGAAGGAATCACTTTCTGCAGAGAATTGGTCCTGATGTTATCCACTATTTTAAAACTAATGACCTTTATTTTTTATAATGATACAATTCATACACCCAGAAAATATAGAAATGACTAAATAGGGAACAGAAATACCCAGAACACAAATCTAATGACTGTGAACAATCATTCTTATGTATATGCTCCTAGTCTTTTCTCTAGTTATGTGTGTGTATATATAATTTTACAAAATTGTGATCATCTAGTACATATCTTTTTTTTTTTTTTCACTTAACATTATCAAAAGCATTTCCTCATATTCTTAAACGTTCTTTCAAAGAGCAGTTTTTGACTGCATAGACTGACTTAGAAATGGACCATACCTTGTCCAGTCTTCCATTGTGGGGCATGTATGCTTTCTGCAGTTTCTTACCGGTACATAAATCTATGTGCGTGTCTGTTCATTGCTTTAGGATAAAATGCTAGATGTAGAATTATGGTGATATATACAACCTCAACTTTTGATTCAAGTTGTCCAACTGCAATAACTTCTAGAGAAGTTACTTATTTTATCCCATTTTTTATCCTCCATACTGGGTAACAGCAACAAAACAAAACAAATGTTACCAGCTTGGTACAAGAAAAAATGGTATCTAATTTTTGTTATAATTTGTATTTTTTTGATTACTAAAGTTCAGTATTTTCATATGTTTCTTGGTCATTGTATTCTGCTGTGAATAGGCTATGTCCATAGTCCACTTTGATGTGGGGTGGAAGAGGGCTTGCTACATAAGTGAGTATATTGGCTTTAGGGTATAGTGGGAGCCAGGTCTTTCAGGGGTGTCCCCTACAGGGTGATCATCAGAGTTTTGGGCTTTGGAGCTAAAGAATTAGAGCCTGCAGATTAAAAAAAAAAAAGGCATCTCATTTTACCATTCAAGTATCACCATCATGCAGACTTTCCTATGGACTCTTAACACTCTAAATCAACAACTCAGCCGGGCAAGAAGTTGAAAAGTAATAACAAAAAAGCTACAGGTGGATATTTTTCACTGTGCATAAAAACAAGCCAAGGCTCGGTGATATGAAGTATCCTACATACTCTTGTAAAGCTAAATGGTAGCACCAGGCTTTAAATCTCCCTGTATTGACTCAGAGCTTTTGGCCACGCCCCCTAGTGCCTATATGACAGTGCAGTGGGTATGTTCTCAGAGGAAGAGGAGGAGATCAAGTGAACACAGACATCCCTTCCAGCCTGTTCACTCACAGTGTTGAGTTTATGTCATTCCCTCTCCTCTTTGCCAGGGACTACTGCCAAGGAGCTGTGACTCTGGCATGGGCCTACTTAGCTTCCCTACTGGACAAGCTGTGGAAATGAGTCTTCAAAACCTTCTGTGGTTTTGGGGGATGTCTGTACAAATTAGCTCCCCTGTGCCTCACTGTGCCTTTTTGTTTTCCAGATAAAAAATCTCAACCGAGGTTTTGCCAAACTGAAGGCACTGGTGCCATTTCTTCCTCAAAGCAGGAAGCCTAGCAAAGTTGATATCCTTAAAGGTGCAACTGAATACATACAAGTTCTCAGTGATGTTTTGGAAGGAGCCAAAGACTCTGAGGTAAAGGTTTATGAAGTTAGAACAAGGATATCCATCATTTACTTGAGCCCTTTGTATATGCCAGGCAATTTATATGTTCTAGTTAGTTTATAACAATCTTCTGAGTTATTTGTGGTCTTTATTTTACCGATGAAGAAAACAAAGTATAGTTAAAGGCCACACAGTTAAGAAATGTCAGGAGTAGGGATGGAGTCCGGTGTATGTGAGATTTGCAGCCAAGTTCCTGACCATCTGTGTACTTACCTCCTGTTACTGTCCAGGGCCCTGAGCTGAGTCTTTAATAGGACCTTGACAGCTGGGTCATGATAAGCGGTTCTGTAATCTACAGTATGGTAGTGGCTTCTCTTCAGCAGGAAAAACATCAGACAGGACACAGGAAGAGGCATTTCTGTCCATAAAGGCCCTACCTGAGGGACAACCCTGCTGGAGAACACAGCAATAGCACGGTGATACCCATCTTGTGGGATGTTCTGATCATTCAGTGGAATGACATAAATGAACCTTCTCTGCAAACTGAAGCAACATAGTATCACCACTGTTATCAGGGTACCTAGCTCAGGAGTGTCCCTTACAGCTGGAGGCACAGGCTGGTTTTATGGGCTGGTCCCATGGAGAGGCATAGTCATCAGAGTAGGTAAATATGAAGAGTGGAAAGGCCTTAGAAGTGAGCCCTAGGTAACATCAGTGATAGGAGGAAGGAGGAGCTATCCGAGAGAATGTGGCAGAAAAGTAGTGGAGAAGCCAGATAGGTCCTAAAGTCAGGGAAGGAGGGAATCTTGAAAATCTGGGGTAGGAGGTAGTGGGAGAAGCTACGGAGAGGCCGGGAAAGGCAGCCCCGCCCAGCATTAGAAATGTGGAAGAGGAGTGGGCTGAACGCCGGCTGGTAGGGGGTTGAGGGTGTGTTATTGCTAAAAATCTGGAGTCTAAGCAGAGGGAAGTGGCAAACTTCCAAGTCCATTCAACCTGGAAGTCTGAGACTGGAAAGAAAGATTTAAAAAATAGGAAGAAGGAAAGCTGTTAGAGCCAGTAAAGGTCTTTTTCAAGTAGCAGTGGGACCATGGTTAGGGACAGAAGAGGACATATACTAGAAGAGAAACACTCATTCTAGAAACTTAGGGCAGAAATAGCCAGGTGAATAATTATACTTTAGGGGTTTTTTTTTCCTTGTCTACTAGTCCTACTTAGGTGACTACTGAAGGGTCCATTCTGCAGTGGTGGGAATGGATTGTCCTATTAGACAAATTGGATGGTTGGGTTGTAACATGGTCATAGTGTTTGCAAATGTGCAGGTGGCTGCCTTAGTTTTTTCTTCCATGTTTATTGTGTAACGGAAGTGTTTTGTTTTGTAGTCATTAACATACAAGATCTGTTCCATAATATTTTTAATGCAGTTGCCCATTGCACAACATTTTAAGGTTATAGAAGAACAAAATAGTCTACTGAGCAATGATTTTTATCTCCATAGTAACTTCAGTGTTGCCCTTATCATTTAAGTGAAACTTGATCCATTAAAACTTTGAAATATATTGATTTAAATCTTCAAAACCTGACTGTCATACTGTTTGACAACTAAATATGATTTCTAGAAACAAGACCCAGCTCATCAGAACTATATCAACAATACTTCTGAACCACATATATCCTTGGCTAAAGAGCTATTGAGAAACAACACCCAGCATGCTAGCTGTGTGGGCTTGAAGAATGAGGAGGAAGGGCCCTGGGCAGATGGTGGCCGCGGTGAGTCGGCATACGCTTATTGCCAGTGCGTGATGGCTACAATTGGAGTTATCTCCCCAACCAGGAGTCTGGTAAAGTGTTTCTTCTTAAATTGCAATATACATGTCAAAACACTCAAAATGTTTCCCTTGACGTGTGTGGTGTTTTCCACACTGAACTGTGATTGGAACAGGATCATTTTGTAAAAGCTCCTAGGCGGGACGTGGAGCTTGTTCGTTTGAAAGCTCTATTATTATGTCCCCAAATTAACTGGTAAGCAGCTCAAGGGGAAAGCAGCTCCTCCAGAATCAGTTAATGGAGGCCTAAGCTTATTTTTATGACCCTAATTAGTATACCAAAAGGTTTTCTAGATCCTGAGGTCTCTAGAAAAAGAAAGAAATACTAGATTGCCATACATAAAGCTGCATGGTGATAGCATAAACAAACGTGTACACACATATATCACTTGTGTGTGCATGCACACACACTTAAAATAATTGGCCCTGTTAGAAGGCAGCCTTTTATATATACCAGGTCTACCGGAAAGTTCTGTCTGTTTCTATCACAAGTTTCGACACGTAAGCACGTTTATTTGGTGCATGTGTGCCTCTCTATTTTTATCATTTAATGTATACATACTGATGTAGCAAATTAACTAAAAGTTGATTCATGTTAGTCTTATGTGTGAAGCGATAGTGTACCCATGGCTACTGATAAAGTTTATTTACGCCACTGTAATTTTTATGAATTTCAACAAGGAAGAAATGCTACAGAAGCATGTAGAAATTTATTGAAAGTGTTTGGTGAAGATACAGTTTCTGATAGGACATGCAGAAGATGGTTTGAAAAATTCGAAACAGGTGTTTTTGACCTTTCTGATAAGCCACGTTCTGGGCGACCATCTTTGATCGATGATGATGTTGTTAAGACCATGTTGGAGCAAGATCCTTTTCTGACAACATCGGAGATCGTAGAAAGACTTAATTCAGCTCAGCAAACCATTTCGGATCATATTCGGAAGATTGGATTGGTGTGGAAATATTCAAGATGGGTGCCACATGAATTAAGTCAGAAGAATTTGGATGATCAAGTCGTCATATGCACATCTCTGCTTGCTCGGAACAAAATCAAGCCCTTCTTGAACCGGATAACGGGATGAAAAGTGGATTACCTACGAAAACAGCATAAGGAAAAGGGCATATTGTGAACCTGGAAAACCTAGCCCTTCCACCTCTAAACCAAATTTGATTCTGAATAAGAGAATGTTGTGTATATGGTGGGACATTTGAGGACCAATACGTTATGAGCTTTTAAAACTGAATGAAAAGCTCAATTCAGAGAAGTATTGTCAGCAACTGGATAATTTAAAGACAGCAGTCCAAGAAAAGAGGCTGGCGATGTTCAATAGGAAGAACACCATACTGCATTATGATAATGCCAGGCCACATGCTACTTTGGGGTCTCGTCAAAAAATTGCAGAACTAGGCTGGGAAATTCTGTCCCATCCACCATATTCCCTGGACTTAGCACCTTCCGACTATCACTTGTTTTTGTCCTTACAAAAAATTTTTTTGATTAATTTTAATGGGGTGACATTGATAAATCAGGGTACATATGTTCAGAGAAAACATCTCTAGGTTATTTTGACATTTGATTATGCTGCATTCCCATCACCTAAAGTCCAATTGTCTTCTGTCACCTTCTAACTGGTTTTCTTTGTGCCCCTCCTCTCCCCCAACCCTATCCCTCTCCTTCCCCCCACCCTGCAACCCCCACACTCTTGTCCATGTCTCTGAGTCTCATTTTTATGTCCCACCTATGTATGGAACATAAAAGTTCTTAGTTTTTTCTGATTTACTTATTTCACTCAGTATAATGTTATCAAGGTCCATCCATGTTGTTGTAAATGATCCGATGTCACCATTTCTTATGGCTGAGTAGTATTTCATAGTATATATGTACCAAAGCTTTTTAATCCACTCGTCCACTGACGGACACTTGGGCTGTTTCCAGATCTTCACATTGTGGACAATGCTGCCATAAACATAGGGATGCATTTCTTCTTTTCAAACAGTGCTATGGTATTCTTGGGATATATTCCTAACAGTGGTATAGCTGAGTCAAAAGACAGTTCGATTTTTAATTTCTTGAGGAATCTTCATACTGTTTTCCACAGTGGCTGTACCAATCTGCATTCCCACCAGCAGTGCAGGACGGTTCCCTTTTCTCCACATCCTCGCCAGCACTTAGTGTGTGTTGTTTTATGATGAATGCCATTCTGACTGGTGTGAGGTGATATCTCATTGTGATTTTAATTTGCATTTCTCTAATGATAAGTGATATTGAGCATTTTTTCATATGCCTATTGGCCATCTGTATGTCCTCTTTGGAGAAGTATTTATTCACTTCTTTTGCCCATTTTTGGATTGGATTGTTTGTCTTCCTGGTATTAAGTTTTATAAGTTCTTTATAAATTTTGGTTATTAACCCCTTATCAGACGTATTGTCAAATATATTCTCCCATTGTGTAGTTTGTCTTTTTATTCTGTTCTTATTGTCGTGAGCTGTGCAGAAGCTTTTTAGTTTGATAAAGTCCCATTTGTTTATCCTGTCTTTTATTTCACTTGGCTGTGGAGACAAAACAGCAAATATATTGCTGCGAGAGATGTCAGAGAGCTTACTGCCTATGTTTTTTCTAAGATGCTTATGATTTCATGGCTTACATTTAAGTCTTTTATACATTTTGAGTTTATTTTTGTGAATGGTGTAAGTTGGTGGTCTAGTTTCATTTTTTTGCAGGTAGCTGTCCAATTTTCCCACCACCATTTGTTGAAGAGGCTGTCTTTACTCCAATGTATGCTCTTACCTCCTTTGTCAAATATCAGTTGTCCATAAAAGTGTGGGTTTATTTCTGGGTTCTCTGTTCTGTTCCATTGATCTATATGCCTGTTCTTATGCCAGTACCAGGCTGTTTTGAGTACAATGGACTTGTAGTATAACTTGATATCAGGAAGTGTGATACCTCCCACTTTATTCTTCCTTTTCAAGATTGCTAAGGCTATTCGTGTTCTCTTTTGGTTCCATATAAATGTTTGGAATATGTGTTCTATATCTTTGAAGTAAGTCATTGGTATTTTAATTGGTATTGCATTGAATTTATAAATTGCTCAGGGTAATATAGACATTTTAATGATGTTTATTCTTCTTAACCATGAGCACAATATATGCTTCCACTTGTTTGTATCTTCCCTGATTTCTTTTATCAATGTTTTATAATTTTCTGAGTACAAGTCTTTAATCTCCCTGGTTAAATTTATTCCTAGGTACTTTATTTTTTTGGTTGCAGTGGTGAAGGGGATTGCTTCCTTAATTTCTCTTTCTGACAGTTCATTGTTAGTGTATAAAAATGCCTCTGATTTCTGAGTATTAATTTTATATCCTGCCACCTTGCTGAATTCATTTATCAGGTCTAGTAGTTTTTTGACTGCAACTTTAGGGTTTTCTATATACGATATCATATCATATGCAAATAATGATAGTTTTACTTCTTCTTTTCCAATTTGGATGCCTTTTATTTCTTTTTCTTGTCTGATTGCTGTGGCTAGGACTTCCAGAACTATGTTGAATAAGAGTGGTGATAGGGGGCACCCCTGCCTTGTTCCTGATCTTAAGGGAATTGCTTTTAATTTTTGCCCATTGAGTATGATGTTGGCTGTGGGTTTGTCATAGATGGCCTTTATCATGTTGAGGTATGTTCCCTGTATTCACACTTTGCTGAGAGATTTGATCATGAATGGGTGCTGGATTTTATCAAATGCTTTTTCTGCATCTATTGATATTATCATGTGGTTTTTCTCCTTCCTTTTGTTTATGTGATGAATCACATTGATTGATTTGTGAATATTGTTCTAGCCTTGCCTCCCAAGAATAAATCCCACTTGATCATGGTGTATGATTTTTTTCATGTATTGCTGGATCCGGTTTGCTAATATTTTGTTGAGGATTTTAGCATCTAAATTCATCAGGGATATTGGCCTATAATTTTCTTTCTTTGTGTTGTCATTGCCTGGTTTTGGAATCAGAATTATGTTTGCCTCATAAAAGGAGGTTGGAAGTCTTCCTTCCTCTTGAATTTTTTGAAATAGCTTGAGAAGGATAGGAGTTAGTTCTTCTTTGAATATTTGGTAGAATTCACTTGTGAAGCCATCAGGCCCAGGACTTTTCTTTTTTGGGAGTTTTTTGATAACTGTTTCAATCTCATTTGTTGTAATTGGTCTGTTTAGGTTTTCTGATTCTCCCAGATTAATTTTTGGAAGATTATATGTTTCAAGGAATTTTTCCATTTCATCTAGATTGTCTAGTTTTTTGGCGTACAGTTCTTCCTAGTATTTTCTTACAATATTTTGTATTTCTGTTGTGTCAGTTGTTATTTCTCCACTCTCGTTTCTAATTTTATTTATTTGAGTCCTCTCTCTTTTTTTCGTCGTGAGTCTGGTGACAGGTTCATCGATCTTGTTTACCTTTTCAAAGAACCAGCTCTGCATTTCATTGATCCTCTGTATTATTTCTTTAGCCTCTATGTCATTTATTTCTGCTCTGATCTTTATTATTTCCTTCCTTCTACTAGCTCTGGGCTTTACTTGCTGTTCTTTTTCTAGTTCTTTTAGATGCAGAGTCAAGTTGTTTATTTGAGCTTTTTTAGCTTTTTGAGGTATGCCTGTAATGCTATGGACTTCCCTCTCAGGACTACTTTTGCTGTGTCCCATAAATTTTGAGTTGGTGTATGCTCATTATCGTTTGTTTCTAGGAATTTTTAAATTTCTTCTTTCATCTCATTGTTTACCCATTCGTTATTTAATAACATGCTATTTAGTTTCCAAGTGTTTGAGTATTTTTCAGTTTTTCTGTTGTGGTTGATTTCTAGTTTCATGCCATTGTGATCAGAGAAAGTGCTCGATATGATTTCAATCTTCTTAAATTTGTTAAGACCGCTTTTGTGCCCTAACATATGGTCTATTCTAGAGAATGTACCATGAGCACTTGAAAAGAATGTCTATTCTGCTGCCTTAGGGTGAAAGGTTCTGAAGATATATATTAAATCAAGTTGATCTAGTATGTCCTTTAAGTCTGCTGTTTCTTTGTTAAGTTTCTTTCTTGAGGATCTATCTAGCGATGTTAGTGGGGTATTGAAATGCCCTACTATTATAGTATTGCTGTTGATCTTGCCCTTTAAATCCATCAAAGTCTGTTTTATATATTTAGGTGCTCCTATATTAGGTGCGTAGATATTTATAATGGTTATATCTTCCTGTTGGATTGCTCCCTTTATCATTATGTAGTGACCTTCTTTATCTCTAACTATAGTCTTTGTTTTAAAGTCCATTTTGTCTGATATAAGTATTGCTACCCCAGCTTTTTCATTTCCATTTGCGTGAAATATTTTTTTCCATCCCTTTATCTTCAGTCTATGTACATCTTTTGTTTTAAGGTGTGTCTCTTGTAGACAGCATATGTATGGGTCCTGTTTTCTTATCCATGCAGCTACCCTATGTCTTTTGATCAGATCATTTAATCCATTTACATTTAAGGTTATTATTGATATGTAATTGTTTATTGCCATTTTATTCTTTAAAACTGTATTCCTCTTTTGCTATATTCTTTTTCTCCTTTGATGTGTTTACAACAGGCCCCTTAGCATTTCTTGCAGCCTTGGTTTGGTTATAGTGAATTCCTTGAGTTTTTTTTTTTGTCTGGAAAGCTTTTTATTTCTCCTTCAATTTTAAACGATAGCCTTGCTGGATAAAGTAGTCTTGGTTGTAGGCTCTTGTTCTGCATTACTTTGAATATTTCTTGCCATTCCCTTCTGGCCTCAAGTTTTTCTGTTGAGAAGTCGGAAGTCATCCTTATGGGGGCTCCTTTGTAGAAGATAGTCCTTTTTTCTCTAGCAGCTTTTAATATTTTCTCTTTATCACTTAGCTTTGGTATTTTAATTATGATGTGTCTTGGTGTTGATTTCTTTGGGTTTCTCTTTAATGGAGTTTTCTGTGCTTCCTGAACATGTAAGATGTTTTCCTGCCTTAATTAAGGGAAGTTTTCAGCTATGATATGCTTGAACAAAGTCTCTATCCCTTGTTCTTTTTCTTCTTCTTCAGGAACCCATATGATGCCAATGTTATTTCTCTTCATGTTGTCACAGAGCTCTCTTAGAGTTTCCTCAGACTTTTTGAGTCTCTTTTCTTTTTTCTGCTCTGCTTCCATGCCTTTATTTATCTTGTCCTCTAACTTGCTGATTCGATTCTCAGCTTCATCCATCCTGCTTTTAATTCCTTCCATTGTGTTCTTCATTTATGATATTGTATTTGTCATTTCTGACTGATTCTTTTTTATTATTTCAATGTCCTTTTTTATATTTGCTATATCTTTATTTAGGTGTTCATATGACTATCTATTGTTGTTCTAATATGTTTGAGCATCCTAACAATCATTATTTTAAACTCTGCATCTGGTAATTTGGTTGTATCTGATTCATTCAGGTCCTTTTCTGGGGATTTCTCTTGATTCCTTTGTGTTGCACATCTCTGCCTTCTCATTTTCTCTGTGTAAAGGAAGATTTTGGCCACTGGAGTCCACTGGGTGTGGCCTTTGTTTCCTAGGTATGGTCTGTCTTTAGGCCTGCCACCCCCTCTTCTGTTGCTGCCTAGGGCATTTGGGTTTCGGCGTTGCCGGTGCCTGCCCACTGGGGCTGTTGCTGTGGTTTCTGCCTCTCCTTCACGGGAATGGCTGTAATCACGTGCTTGGGTGTACAAGCCTTGGTGGCCTTGGCCTTTGCCCCGCCCCTTTGGGTGGCGTTATGCTCGGCCCTGAGGGCAGGGGTGAGCACCTTTGCTCAGCTGCTGGTCTCCAACTGTTTCTGGGCTTTTGCCCCACCCTTGCAGGAGGAGCCTGCCTGTGGGATGGCTGCAAGCCTTGGCTCCACAGGCCAGGTGGGACTGCGTGCCCATGGTCAGTAGCAGGACTCCGCCTGTTCTGGGTTTTTGGCTCCACCCCCGTGGGAGGGGCTGGCTCCCAAGTCAGGCTATAAGCCTTGATTCCGCGGGTGGCCCAAGGCTGTGCTCCTGAGCCCTTGCTCAAGGGCTGGTCTCCACCACTTCCAGGGTTCCCACCCTCCCCCCCCACAGGCTGTATTGCAGGCTGCCCACAGTTGGGCTTGACCACTTTTGCACGCCCCCTCCTCCCCTACCAGGCAAGACTGAGCTCACACCTGGGCTCAGTGGTGGCCACCCGGCTTCCACCCTTGCCGACAGAACCGTGCTTCTGCGTCCCTCCGCCGCTCACTCTCTGGCGAGGCCTCAGAGATGGGGATGGGGGCGCTGCAGCTCAGACCCTAACACTCACTACTGTAGTCCCGAAAGCTCCCTCCTTCTAAGCTCTGAGTGCCGCAGGAGAGCTTGTTTGGCTGGTGTCCTGCTTCCCTTTGCTGGTATTGCTATTTCCAGGGGAAATATTCACTTCAGATTTGGGGAGTGACTCGTCCCAGGGGTTAGGGTGGCTGTCTCCCAAAATGTTTCTCCCTGTGCCTCCTAGTTTACACTTTCTTCCTGCTACTTCAGTCCTCTCCTCTCTCCCCATTCCCTGGAGCCCCGGGTGAGTGGTTGTGAGAGAGGTGTTCTGCGCAGTCCCTTTAAGAAGAATCCTGGTTCTGAGAAATCGGTCTCTTTCTCACAAACAGTATCCTGACTTGTTTCTAGCTAAATACTGTCCATACGCCTCTTCTAGGCTCTGGGGCTGCAGGCTGGGGCTTTGTTCCTGGGATTCAGGACCCTCCCCTCTCTGCTAAACTCACTTCCTGCCACGCGAGTCTCTCCTGGCTGCTGTTCACTCCGGGGAGCTGGGCAGCCCTCTTCGCGTTTCTGCTTTTCCTACCAGTCTCGGTGTAGCTTCTTCGGTGTTCCTTGGTTGAAAAGTCCTCTTAGTTTAGTCCAAAGTTGGTTTTTCCAGATGATAGTTCTTAAAATTAGTTTGTAATTCACTTTGGTTCTGGGAGGTGGGTGTTGGTACGTCCGCCTACTCCAGTGACATCTTGTCTTCCCCTTACAAAATTTTTTGAAGGGCAAAAAATTCAAAAATGAAGAAGATATCAAACAAGCACTGGTTAAATTTTTCACATCAAAAGATAAAACATTTTTCAAAAATGGGATATAGAAATTGCCCTCATGCTTGCAAGAAATCATTTATAATAATGGCAATTATATTATTTAATAAAGTTTATTGATGGTAAGAAAAATTTGTATTTTGTTTTATTCCAAAAACAGACAGAACTTTCCGGTAGACCGTATAGTAACAAAGGAGTTTATTGTAACAGTTCTTATTTCTCTGCCAAGCCAATGAAGCCACTCAAAGTAGCAGCCTGCTCCCCCAAGTCTAGAAAGTGGACTTTTGGCCCTTGCTGTATCTCAGTGTTACACAAACGAGACTCCTTTCTCCACCCTACAACATGATTGCTATTGAAATAAACACTTGTCAGAATCTGGAACTCAAGGAGCTGTAATAAGCAAGTTGCTTAGTCTAATGTAAGGGACAGTGGGGGCTGTGGAGTCACAAATGATGGTTGGTGGGGGGACAGTTTCGAATAGCAGCTGAGTGCAGGTTTTGGAGATAGAATGCTGAGGTTCAAACCCAGGTTCTACCACTGGCTAGCTGTGTGACCTTGGGTGAGCTACTTAATCTGAATCTCTCCAGTGCTTAGCTTCCTTGTCTGCAGAATGGGAATGGTAATTTTACTTACCCTGTACATAAGATAACTGTGAGGTGCGGATGACATCCTGTCAGTGAAGCATCTAGTACAGTATTGTCATGTCAGTGTTCAATCGGACATACATTATTAAGTCTGCTTGACTCACCGTGAGCAATCAGTATTGATTGGTGATCAATCAACAGTGAGCCACAGGCACTCTGACTCTGTAGCAAGTATTTGCATTTTCTCACTTGGCTCTGGTTGGAGGTCTCACAGGCTTCCTGCTGACTGGCTGGCCTTGGTTACCATTTCTGATTTGATTACTCTTTTCTAAGGATTCCATTTGTGCACATGATCCATCTAGATCTGCAAATTCTGGGCCATTTGAGACATAAACCTTGCTTGCCAGTCAGCCCTTAGGAGATAGAATTCCCGTTGCTACTACAGGAGATGACAGTATATGACTGAAGACAAAAGAAAAGAGTGCAGATACAACCTGAACTGAAACTTGAACTTGGCTATCTAAGTCAATAACAGTAATGTTGTTACAAATGTAAGTTTTAAATATGTACTAGGTATTAAGGCAAGAATCTCACCGTGCGTGTTTAATCCCCACTGATCCTTATCAGGTAGGCATCACCATGTCATTCCTAGGGGGGAGCTACCAGCTGTTCATTTCTGCCAGTCAGCGGAGCAAGCCTGCACTGGCAACACCAGTAGCAAGGATCCATTGGAGACCTATATTCTCCAGGGATAGGTGATCCTGGAAATAGGTCATTTGTAGTAAATTGATTAAAAGTGGGGATTAACATTTTCTAGTAGGGAAACAAAAGTTGATTGGAAATTCCTTTTAAAAAGGGAATGGGACACTTAACTTTTAGTCTTTTAGCTAACCAAGTTTAAGTTGTTAATTGGAAGAGTGTGTTAGTTCTTAGAACAAACAAAGAATTAATCAATACATTTGAGATTTTAAAAAATATATGCATGTAATTTCTGTCAAGTGTGCCTTGGAAGGCCTGAATGTAAAGAGTGTCATTTTTATTTATTTATTTTTTTTTGCAGAGGTATTATACTATTTCACCAGCTGTGCCAAGGGTTTCTTATTTTTTGATATTTGAATCATTTTTTTAAAATAAAAACATTTATTCTGAAACAATAATCCACTTGTAGAAAGGTTGCCAGTGCAGTACAAAGAACTTTTTTCCTGACCCATTTGAGAGTAAATTGCCAACCTGATGCCCCATTTACCCCTTCTTCTGGCCCTTGCAGAGGACCTGAAGAGTGCGATCCTGGCACTGGCAGAGATGGTCATATTTGGGGATCTGGGATTGGGGTAAAAAATGGGCTGTGTAGAGTCAGCAACATTCCTGAGTGGCTAAATCCCAAACGCAGTCCACAAGAATCTGCTGATGACAGGGATGGAGATTAACTTCTCAGCGGGAGTAGGTTCACTTGTGGACTGAATCAGCGAGAATGTGTGTGGATGGAGAGGGCGGTGGCCCATGGGAAGCCACAGCCTCTGGCTTTGGTGGGGATAGAGATTAATGCCAAGGTCCAGGCGAGGCTCATTTAGAATTGGACTTTAGGCATAAGATTTTGCTCTTTTGGGATTGGGCATTGGTGGGTGGCAAGATGTTCAATAACCCACCATTGTTTACTTCTATTTGTCACCCGTGGCTATGGCTTGGGCATTTCACATCACACATGACTCTAAATTCTGTTCCGAATATCCTGTGATCCTGTGGAGGCTGTGTCTCTGAGCAAAGACCACTCTCAGTGTTGGAGTGAGGTGCCAATTGTGCTGGATTAGAGGGGCTCTGGAAAGAGATACACAGATGGACATACTGTCTATTACGAGGCCAGGGAGTGTCGCCACCATACACTCCTGAATTTTGGCTTGTCCTGGCAGTGTTCCTTGGAAAGAGTTTCTGAGAGAAGGAGTCTTTGTGGGTGGTAGATTTCTAGTCACTCCTCTGCAGGTTGTGGTAATCTCTGTGACATTAATCTAATGGCATTTTAAACTCTGAAATGAGATGGTCTGGCTAGGTGGGATGAATTTATAAGCACCCAAGGAAAGCCCGGAACCATCTATCTCTATCTTCCCTCTCACATTTCTCCCAGGTAATGGTAATGTGTTTTAGCAAAACTTCCACAGCAGTGGGTGGGTCTAGGCTTGTCCTTGGGGAGCACTTTGGTCTGCCTTAGTGTTCACTGGTCACTTAGGGGCCACATTCTGATAGGTTTAGCCAGCACAGTGTTTTTAAAACTTGAACTTCCCTTTTTATGATAGGGTGGGCGTTCTCTGGTTTGCCAGTCCCACCACCCCTTATTACCTCACCAGTTTAGGCATTTAACTTTGCAGCCCCAGACCAAGGGCACTGAGGCTCAGAGGGAATGTTCCTGTGATTGCATTTGGCTCTGAGACATTATGGTGACTTCTAAACTGAGGGTTTATGCTTTGTAACTGTGATGACATGGATGCTCGTTGTCCTCTCTGGAACTTTAGAAGGGTGAGGTCTGGGACATGCAGGGCAGGACCCATTCACTCTGGAGTGATGCCACCTCCGATGGAGGATTCCCCAGGCTGCAGCTACTCAGGAAGGGATCCAATTAGCCCCCAAGGAAGACTCTTAAGGCCAAATCTGATTAAGATTAAAAAAAAAAAAACACAAAAAAACACACAAAAAAAAACAAGGCCTGACCTATGGTGGAGCAGTGGATAAAGCGTGGACCTGGAACCCTGAGGTCACCAGTTTGAAACCCCTGGCTTGATGGGTCAAGGTACATATGGGAGTGGATGCTTCCTGCTCCTCCCCCCTTTCTCTCTCTCTCTGTCTTCCTTTCCCTCTCTCTCTCCCTCTCCCCCTCAAAATGAATAAATAGATAAAAATTAAAACTAGATTGTCATTTAAAAAAATGTTCAAGGAAAGACAGATTTCTATTTCTCTGTGAAATAGGAGAGGGAGAGTTCTTTTGTTGGAACTTTAATTTTCCTGGGGGGACAGAAGGTCAAATCAATCATGGAAGTGGGTTTTCATGTGTTGTGTGTACATGTGTGAAGTTTGGTGTGTTTGGCAAGCTCTCTACCTGGTTTGTGCTCCTACCCCTGTCACTGAGCATAATTTGAGAACGCCAATAATTTCTATTTCTCTGACATATAATGGACCTGATGGTTACATTAACTGAAGTAAGTCCTCATCTATTCTAGTGGACTTCTTGAAGAACTTATGTTTGAGTTTTAGAAAAGGCTCCATATGCATATAGAGGAGAATGGCAAGAATTGGATAGAAGGTGCCCTCAAGGGTGGGGCAGGACTTTACTGATGTGCTGCTGACCTTCCTTGGGCAGACAGCTCTTTGGGTTCATGGAAAAACCTAATGTGAGGTCCACCACTCATGCTAGCCCCTGAGGGAGGTCAGTGTGTCTTTCCAACCTCCACCCTCCACCTTCCACCCTCCACTTTTCCTTTCATTCTAACCTGGGGTTGTCCAGAAAGATCAGGGATGAAATGGATTCCAAAGATACAGTATTAAGGGTAGATCTTCTAATGGAAGGGCAAAGGGATTTAAATACAACTCAATTATTTTTAGGAACTCTTCTGATCCTCTTTAATCACTCTCTTCCTTTTGGAAGATTTTTCCTTCCAGGAATGTGTCCTTCCAACAATTCTGTTGTAGAAGACGAGTTGGGGCACCTGCCTCATGGGGCGGGGGGCTCCAAGATGAGAGGAACCAAGTTCCCCTGCATCATGTAATTTGGACTGATCCCCAAGGGAAGAGACGGACTACATGGGGCTTGGTGGCCAAAGCCTAGCCCATTATAAAGGAGCTCAGTTTGCTGAAAGATGATCTGAATGGCTCTTCCTCCAGACATGAGATGGCGAGATTGTGTCCACAATGCTGGGCTCTGATCTCTGGGTCCTGGCTGGACTTTCACACCCTAAGGATGAACTGACATTTATGAGCACAATTTAGGTGGGAAGAAATGTAACTTCACTTTCTACAATGTACTCCACTTGTTCTTGAGAACCCAGTAAGACAGTTATGACTCAGGTGGTGGGAAAACTTTATCTTGTCCCATAAAGGTCCATCTTCTTTGAGTAAATACAGAATTAGTTCAAGGTTAAGAATACCTCTGGGGGCTCTTTGCTTCTTAAGTGAGGAGGAATTTTCCAGGTAACTCTTAAGATAAAAACAAACTAAGACAATGATCTATAATATACTAGACTATAGGCTGATAAGATGAAATTATCCTTTAACCTAGGGGTCGGGAACTGTTTTGGCTGAGAGAGCCATGAACGCCACATATTTTAAAATGTAATTTCGTGAGAGCAATACAATATGTTTAACACTAAATACAAGTAAATGTGTGCATTTTATGTAAGACCAACACTTTTAAAGTACAATAAGTCTCTGAATTCTTTTTAATAACGTTGTTATGCTGTTGCTAACCAATGATAAATAAAGTACTTCTTTTTTTTTTTTTATTTTTTTTAATTTTTATTTTATTTTATTTTATTTTTTTTTAAATAAATTTTTATTAATGGTAATGGGATGACATTAATAAATCAGGGTACATATATTCAAAGAAAACATGTCTAGGTTATTTTGTCATTAAATTATGTTGCATACCCCTCGCCCAAAGTCAGATTGTCCTTCGCCACCCTCTATCTAGTTCTCTGTGCCCCTCCCCCTCCCCCTAACTCTCCCCCTGTCTTCCCTCCCCCCACCCCTGGTAACCACCACACTCTTGTCCATGTCTCTTAGTCTCATTTTTATGTTCCACCAATGTATGGAATCATGTAGTTCTTGTTTTTTTCTGATTTACTTATTTCACTCCTTATAATGTTATCAAGATCCCACCATTTTGCTGTAAATGATCTGATGTCATCGTTTCTTATGGCTGAGTAGTATTCCATAGTGTATATGTGCCACATCTTCTTTATCCAGTCTTCTATTGAAGGGCTTTTTGGTTGTTTCCATGTCTTGGCCACTGTGAACAGTGCTGCAATGAACATGGGGCTACATGTGTCTTCACGTATCAATGTTTCTGAGGTTTTGGGGTATATACCCAGTAGAGGGATTGCTGGGTCATAAGGTAGTTCTATTTGCAGTTTTTTGAGGAACCACCATACTTTCCTCCATAATGGTTGTACTACTTTACAGTCCCACCAACAGTGAATGAGGGTTCCTTTTTCTCCACAGCCTCTCCAACATTTGCTATTACCCGTCTTGTTGATCATAGCTAATCTAACAGGGGTGAGGTGGTATCTCATTGTAGTTTTGATTTGCATTTCCCTAATAACTAATGAAGCTGAGCATTTTTTCATATATCTGTTGGCCATTTGTATCTCTTCCTGGGAGAAGTGTCTATTCATGTCTTCTTCCCATTTTTTTATTGGATTGTTTGTTTGTTTGTTGTTGAATTTTATGAGTTCTTTGTAAATTTTGGAAATTAGGCCCTTATCTGAGCTGTTGTTTGAAAATATCATTTCCCATTTAGTTGGCTGTCTGTTTATTTTTATATCAGTTTCTCTTGCTGAGCAAAAACTTTTTATTCTGATGTAGTCCCATTCATTTATCTTTGCCTTCACTTCTCTTGCCATTGGAGTCAAGTTCATAAAATGTTCTTTAAAACCCAGGTCCATGAGTTTAGTACCTATGTCTTCTTCTATGTACTAAATAAAGTACTTCTTACCATTAACGCAACTTCTGGTGCTGCATGGTTTTGCTGATGGCTTTGTAGTCAGGTTGATATGTGGTGAGGTTAAGCTTCATGCAGGTGTTGAGACTTCCTTCTGTTAAACGTGATTGTAGGTTGGTTTTAACGTTCTTTAGACATGAAAAAGACTGCTCACATGCATATGTTGAGCCAAACATTGTCAGTATAGCAATACTCACACGCTGCAGTGTGTGGTATGTGACGGGAAGCACGTTCCAAGTTTTGACAATCAGCTGGTCCATGGGTTGAAGGTTTTTAATTTCTCCTCACTTGTGTTTGCTCGCCAACTCTGCTTGCTGTAGTGCAAGTCTTTCCAAATCTTCATTCAGTGACTTGAACTTATTCACTCACATGTCTGAGGCCTTCAGGTCAGCAGCTTGTAGCTCAAAATCTCTGACAGAGACACCGGGGATGTAACTCAGGTCCACGCTGTCCACTGCACACTCGTGTGGATGGGTGATGAACTTAAAAAGACAAGTGCGCTCACGAAATTCTCCAAAGCGTGCTTTGGATGACTGCAGGAGATTAGATGTGAAGCCCGCTAGCTGCTGGAGATCAAGATGTTGAGCAGGGTCACTTGCTGTGCATGCATCTTTAAACCCTCCCAGTTTTTCAAAGTGTAGTAAATGACTTGTTTCAGTGTCGGAGATGAAGAGTTCTAGCTTGTTTTCAAATGCAAACACTGTTCGTTGAAGGGATAAGACTGTATTTCCAATGCCTTGCATTTCCACATTGAGCTGGTTCAGATGTTCAGTCATGTCCACGAGATAGTAGAACTTCAGGAGCCACTCAGTGTTAGCTAACTCAGGATACTTGACATTTTTCATTTCAAGAAAAGTCCGGATTTCGCTCAGACAAGCCACGAAATGGCTGAGCACCTTCCCTCTTGACAACCAACGCATATTGCTGTGCAGAAGCAGACCAGGATAATTATTCCCAACTTCATCCAGCAGTGTTTTAAACTGGCGATCATTTAAAGCTCAGGCAACAATAAAGTTGGCCACTCAAATGACCAGAGACATCACCTCACCTCACCAAGCTGCTTGCCACACATATGAGCACAAAGCACTCTTGATGTAGGATGCAGTAAAAACTTAGGATGAGTCTCTTTTCATGTTCATGAAGAAGCACTACGAATCCTCTATTTTCCCCCACCATGCACGGAGCACTATCAATACACACGGAAATAAGTTTATCCATCGGTAGATTTTTTTCTTTAGTGAACTCAGTGAAAGACTTGAATAAAACCTCCCCTCTTGTTGTCTCTTTCATAGGCAAAACAGCAAGACTTTCCTCACTTAGTGTATCACTGACAGCATACCTTGCAATCACACTGAACTGGGATAAATGGATTACGTCTGTTTACTCATCCAAAGCTAGAGAAAAGAACAGTGCTGCATTTATGTCCTTCACTTGTGTTGCCTCAATTTGATTTGCCATCCTGATAGTACGATCGTGAACAGTTCTTGCTGACAGAGGCATGTCTTTTATTCATTTGATTATCTTGTCTTTATTTGAAAAGTTGTCAAAAAGTTTATTGGCAACATCAAGCATGAATGTTTTGGCATACTCCCCATCTGTGAATGGCTTTCCGTTTCTCACAATTGTGAAAGCACCAGCAAAGCTAGCCAAATTCCACTTACCTTGTTGGGTCCAAACACGGAGTTGCTGCTGACTAGCTTGCACTCTGCACAGTAGCTCTTGACATGCTTTCTTCCTGCTGTCCCCCGCTGGATATTTTGATGCAAATGTAGTATGTGTGTGTCGAAGTGCCGCTTTGTATTTGACCGTTTCATCGATGCAATTTTATTATTTCATATTAGACACTGCAGAACCTGCTCTCTCCACAAAGGCAAATTCCTCTGTCCATTCCTGCTGAAAAGTACGATACTCCTCATCTTTTTTTCTTTTAGCCATCTTTGTCAAAAGGGTTTCTGCAATTAGCTAGCTGACTACTTGATTAAAAGGAGGGAAGTTTACTTCCTGACTTCACAATGACCTGTGTACTTTACGCACTATCCAATAAAAAGTTGATGTCCTGGAGGACAGCTGTGATTGGCTCCAGCTACCCGCAACCATGAACATGAGCAGTAGGAAATGAATGGATTGTAATACATGAGAATGTTTTATATTTTTAATGTTATTATTTTTTTATTAAAGATTTGTCTGCGAGCCAGATGCAGCCACCAAAAGAGCCACATCTGGCTCACGAGCCCTAGGTTCCCGACCCCTGCTTTAACCTTTCAGTAAACACAGCAATACATGAATTTGTCTCTTAAGTTTGAAGCATTCTAGATATGTTAAAATGTTTAAAAACTTTTAAACATAAAATGTCTAAAGCTCAATTTGAGCTAAGAAAAGAAAGCTTGATCGCATATATAGTGAAAAGGCTTGATCAAGATCAGGGAAAAGAAATTATTGATACTTATGTTGTGCCAGGCACTGTTCCTGGCAGATTGTCCCTATTAATGTATTAGTTTTTATAACCAGCCAATGATATACAATTATATCCATTTTACATATCAGAAAACTAAGGAACAGAAATTTAAGTAACTTGCCCCATATACAGTGAATCAATGGGATGTGGGTAATAGTGTAAAATCCTTTAACTGCCCTTCATTTTAACAAAACTCACCCTGGAAATGTGAGTGAGTGAGGGCTAGCAAATACATAACTTCTTTTTTGTTGTTTAAGTGAGAAGAGCGGAGATAGAGAGACAACATCCCAAATGTGCCCCCATCAGGATCCACCCAGCAACCCCTGTCTGTGGTTGATGCTTGAATAAACTGAGCCACTGGCTATGGGGTGAAGAGTGAAAGAAGCAGATGGTCCCTTCTCTTATGTGCCCTGACCAGGAATCAAACTCAGGACGTCCATATGCTGGGCCAACACTCCATCCACTGAGCCAACCGGCCAGGGCCCATAAAAAACACTAAATTAAAGCATTTGGTATTTTATTATCTTTGGTGATATACATGTGGGTTCCATTATATAAACTTCTGGACCATGATTTGAGTGTTTTTATTTTTTAGTCATGCATTTGGTTTTTTCTTCAAGTTGAGATTTCAGAAAATTGAGAAAATACAAAATGATCTTAGGGAAACCACTTATGGAAATACTAAAATGCTTCTAAATATTTTTTCTACACAACTAAATTAGGAAATTAGCATGAGGTCGATACCGTTGTGTGTTCTGTTTTTTCTTATTCTATCATTGGCATGTTTAGAGGTTAATATATAGTCTTTATAGCAAGTTTTAATGGCCCATTAAATGGGACAGTTTTCTAATTGTTGGACATTAAATTGTTTTCAGGATTTTGTTCTCATAAACATGGTTAATAACCAGGTGTGTTTCTCTTTCTGTATTTTTCTTTTTGAAGGATAGATTCCCAGAAGTAGAACTCCTGAGTCCACGGTAGGTACAATCTATGACTTGATGCATGGTGCTAATTTATAATACTGTCAGGTATGTGAGAGTGCTGGTTTCATCAAATCCTTGCCAACAGTGAGATCAAGTAAAATGATAGGATTTTAGTGGGTAAAAAATAGTGTCTTTAAATTCAAACATCTTTGACTACTAATGAAATCAGTGACTTTTTAGATATTTCTTTTGTTAACTGTCTGTTCTTACCTTTAGCCATTTATAATAAATTCTCTTCTATGTTTCAGGCTCCCCCAAGTATGAAAAGTGAAAAAGCTGGTCCAGGTCTATATTCTAGAAAAAAAATAAATGTAGTTTTTGAAGTTTTGGAGTCTTAAAAAAAATTTTTTTTTTGGTGATAACTCCAAGTCTACGATTACCCTTTAAACAGCCTTGCTTGTTACAAGTACACTCAACTCTACTTCCTTCTTAATTTCATGCTTTGAAGAGAAATAGATGTCTGGGCCCTCAGCCGTCACTCTTGTTTCTCAACCCCTCTGGGGGGTTTTGTCTTCATCTGCTCAGTTCATATACCTAACATCTTTCATTCCATCTTGTTTTCATCACTTGAGCAATAAGTGACTGTTACCCTTCCTGGAGAAATTAAGCTTTAAGAGGAATACAAATTAAAGCTAGAAGAATGTGGAGTTGTAACTTTTGGCCCAAGGAAGTGAGAATTTTCAGAGTTATCTCAATACCTAGCTAAGGCCATAGGGCACCTTTGTGCAAGTTAGACACCCAGGCACCTTGAGCAGAGACAGCATTCATCTTTATAACAGTTGCAACAAGACACAGCACTTAATATATGCTGGGCTCTGTTCTCCATATTTTACTTATGTCAACTTTTCTCACAGCTATAGATAGCCATGATTATCCCTGTTTTACCAATGGGGAAACAGAGGCACAAAAGATGTATTAATCATCTTGGGCTGCCATAAAAATACCAAAGCCTGAGTGGCTTAAACAACAGAAATCTATTTCTTGAAGTTCTGAGCCTGGGAAGTCAAAGATCAAGGCTGTCTTCTCCCAGTGTCTTTTTTTTATTTTTATTTTAAATTTATTTATTAGAATGAGAGGAGGGGAGGCAGCAACAGACTCCTGCATGCTTCCCTCCTGGGATCCACCTGGCAAGCCCAGTAGGGGGCGATGCTCTGCCCATCTGGGGCCCTTGCTCCATTGCAACTGGAATCACTTTTTAGCACCTGAGGTGGAGGCCATGATGTCATCCTCAGAGTCCTAGGCCAACTCTTTCCAATTGAGCCATGGCTTCAGGAGGGGAGAAGAGAGGGTGAGAGAAGTGAGAGGGAGAGGGGTGGAGAAACAGATGGGTGCTTCTCCTGTGTGCCCTGACCGGGAATCGAACCTGGGACATCCACAAGCCAGGGTGATGCTCTGCCACTGGGCCAACTGGCCAGGACCTCTCCCAGTGTCTTTACATGGTCTTCCCTTTGTGCCAGTTGGTGTCCACATTTCCTCCTCTTATTATATAAAGACACCCATTCTATTGAATTAGGGCCCAATTTTTAAAATTTCTAAATTATCTCATTAATTATATCTCTGAAGACTCTACCTCCAAATAACGTCACATTTTGAGGTACTAGGGGTTCAGACTTCAACATAGAGATTGTGGGGGGATTCGATTCAGCTCATAATAGAAGGTAAGCACTTTTGCCTTAGCTTTACAGCTGGGAAGTGAGACCTCAGGGTCAGTGTCTTTGCTGAGGCCACACAGTCACTGGCACAGACCACAGCCCCAGGCCTTGGACTTCCTGTTCTCTTTCCCTAGCAGGCCTCCACCCCAGGGTTGGCTGAACTTCCACTTGTTGGGAGAGTGCGGTCTTCAGGAGATCTAGACTTAGAATTTATCATTGGTCTTGCTTTGAAAGCACTGTGTTTCCCCATCTCCTGTCTTAAATTGGAGTCCCCTAAAAGGAGGCCATCGTTTGTAGTCTACTTGAGGAAAGGAAACACTAACAGGGGAGTGGGAAAAGGGATGCAGGGAAGAAGGCAGCCTTGGAAGATGCACGACTGAGCTGGTTACTGCTGCAGGCAGCGGGGCTCGGGCCTGCCGAGGCATGCTGGGAGACTACGACATGCCACAGAGGTGTCCTCCCAACACCTTGGATGAGGGACCCAGACTGTTTATCCACTAACTCCTGATGGTCATGGGTGAGAGCTGCTTCCTTGGAGTGTCGATTCCTCCAGCACCCCCTCCCCTCGCCCAGCACACCCTGGGGAAGGCCGTGATCAATATGCCTGGGCCTGGAGTGATAAGGCACTCTATTATCTACTGCTGTGTAACACATTACTACAAATTTAGCAACTTAATACATTTATTACCTCACAGTTTCTATGGGGCAGGAGTTGAGCTGAGTAGGGTTTAGTTGGGTCCTCTGCTTCAAGGTCTCTTCAAGGCAGAAATCAAAGTGACGGTCTGGGCTGGGGTCTCAGCTGAAAGCTTGGTCAGGAAAGGATCTGGTCAGTTGTTGCCCTTAGTTCCTTGACACCTAAGTTTTCCTAACATGATATATGCTTACTCAAAGCATTCAACCCAAGAATGCAGTCAAGAGAGTCAGCGAGCATGGTAAAGAATTTTATGTAATGAAATCACAGAAATGACCTCCTATCTCCTTTGCTGTATTCTATTAGTTAGGAGCAAGTCCCAGTTCCTGCCAGCATGTAAGAGAAGGGAATTACATAGGTCATGAACTGTGGGTGTCTGTTACACTGCCATTTGCTCTCTTTACAAATTAGTGCTGACCAGAAACATTTTTGTCAAGAGATTTAGAGGTTAGAAATAATTTTATTGCAAATCAGTCAGAAAATCTAATTTTAAACTGGCCACTGGCCAAATGTGATTTTCTGGATCTGACCTGGAGTCTCCTATGCTTTCTGGCCCCCAGTTAAGGGCCAGGTATCTCGGACTTCCTGCAGTGAGGACTCGGAATCCTGAGGCTCTTCACAGCACAGCCTGTGGGCCAACTACAGTGATGATTACTTTCCTTGGATTTCAAAGTAACTTTGGACTTGAACGAGAGAGAACTTCAGGAACTTGAGCTAAAACTCCATTTAGGCTATTAATATGAAAATTAAGACAATAAAGTCTTGTTTTCTTCTAGTATTTGAACAATTCCTAAAGCCACAGGATGGTGCTACTCTTATCAGCACTCAGAATATTCAGATGTCACTTTCAGATCGCATCTGGGAGAAGCTGGAGCGATTTTTAAAAAAAGACTAATGGCTGGACAAGCAGAACAATATATTAGCTGTATCAACTTTTTCAGTGCTTTGAGCTAGTTCTGCCTTTTAAAGTCAGTATTTTGTCTCCTCAGAGATGCCATGTGCAGGGTAGTGGTTAGGGTCCACAAGCTCTGAAGCCATAGTACTTGAGTTTGAATCCTGGCTCAGTTACCTGCTAGCTGTGCAATCTTAAGCAAGTTACCAAACCTCTCAGTGCTGTAGCCTCTTCACCTGTAAAACTGGGTAACAATAGTATCACCCTCACAGAGTTCTTGTGAAGATTAAATGAATAAAATGCATGTAAAGCTCTCAGAACAGTGGCAGGAGCCAATAAGAACTTGCTATTATTTGACTGAGAAAGCTAAAAAATACACAAGGAAAAGAAATTTTTGAGTGATGGAAATAACCAAGGGAATTTATGAAACCTGCTTTTTTTTTTTAGAGAAAGAGAGAAGCATCAACTTGCAGTTGCAGCGCCTTAGTTGTTCATTGATTGCTTTCTCATACATGCCTTGGTTGGGGAGGGGGCGTTCCAGCTGAGCCAGTGACCCCTTGCTCAAGCCAGCTATCTTTGGGATTTCAAACCTGGGTCCTCGGCATCCCAGGTTGATGCTCTTTCTGCTGCGCCACCACCTGGTCAGGTGAAACCTGTTTCTGGAGTAAACAGAAACCCTCTACTCCCTTGTTGGGTTCTATATCAGAAGAGCATCTACCATACCTGTGATTTCAGGGCTCTGTAGAAGGTGTTCCCAACTTTCCAGATATTATCAGCCCATAATGATAATGCACAGATCTGTTTCTGGCCAGACAGACCTAGGGTCCTGGTAGTTGAGCTGCTTGTAATTCTAGCAGGTTTTGACATGAGAATGGGGGGAGAGCTTGAGGACTCCGTGATTCTAAAGGTGAAATGAGAAGGAATGAGAAGCTCTGTAGAGATGGGGGGTGTTGGTGGTGAAGGGATAGAAGGAGCTAGAGTAGAAAGACACAATTGATTCTGGCATTTGGAATGGGATGCCTGCCAGTTCTAGAGTTGCTGCGCTGGCCATTTTCTCTCTCTTTTTTCCATCAGTAGTAGCTTGCACAGAGTGGCGTTTCTTAAATGTTAGCATGCAAAGAAGTCCCTAGGGATGCTTGTCACTAATACCAATTTCTGGGCTCACTTCCAGAGATTCTGATTCTGCAGCAGCACTGTGATGGGGTCTGGTTTTTATGGGGGTGTCCAAGGCTGTGGTGCCCCAGAACCTAAAAGGAACAGAGGGGCCGTAATCTTGTTGGGGGGCAATGACCAGGGGCTTTTCTAGAAGTTATACTTGCTCTGAAATCATATTTTTAGAAACACTTGAAGTGAATGTTGATTTAGGGGAGCTTTGGGGAGCTAGTGGAGATATTTGGGGTCTAAAGTCCCAAGCTGCTGCTTGATGTCCGTGTTCTCTGAGAAACACTGCCAGCGAGTATTAGATATGGGAGGCGCCTTACGTGCTGTCATTTTACAGAGGAAGATATTAAGGCTCAGAGAAGTTAAGTGACTTCATCAAAGTCACAGAGATAGTTAATGGTTGGTTTGAGACTGTGACCAAGTATTTTGGTTCTCCATCCAGTTCTCCACTCACTAAACACCTGTTCCCTCTGGGGTGGGGAGGAGACAGGGGTGAGAAGCGGAGGTAGTGAGGATGAGAGGGAGCTGCACCCATAGCCCCACAGAGGGTAGGACAACAACAAAAATGTTCTGTTTGAAAATGGAGTCAGAAATAGTATAGGGGTAATTTTGGCTTGGAATTCAAATGGTCAGACAAATGCTGTTAAAATCACTAATAGAGTTACAGTATCTTCTAAACACAAGATATCTCTCCCAGACAAGAAGTATTCCGAATGTAAGACTTTTTTTCTTTTTCTCCCCCCCTCCCCCCAATCCCAGGGAGATATCTTCTAAGGGAGCTCACGTTTCAGATTTCCTTCCTAGTAACAAAAGCCTCAACCTGGCTCTTGGCAGTTCTGGCAGTTTGTGGTGCGGGTGTAGACGTGGGCAGAGGCCCGGGGTGGCGGGACTGCGGCAGCGCGGGTGGCGGGCACTGCGGGCGGGGGCACTGCAGCATCGCGGCCCCGGGCGGCCCGGCAGCTGCCCGCTGGAGGGGGCGCTGTGGGCACCGCCAAGCGTCCTTTTGTCAGCGCGCAACGCCAGGAGAGCTCTCATTTCCTGCCAGCCTCGTGCGGGAAATGGATTTAATTCTGACGGCAGGGCTGTAAGGGACTAGCGGGAACGAACGCCTTTTGTCAAGGAGTGGCAGCCTCTGTTGTCTGTAATCACCAGTGACGCCAGAAGCTGCATTGCTGGTGGGATTCCAGGCAGCTCTGACAAGTGCAGGGCTGCAGGATGGGGAGAAAACATTGCTCTGCAGATTAGCTGGGTGCATTTATCAAGCAGATCCAAAAAGGAAAAAAAATCAACTAAACAAATCAGAAAACAACAACAGTCGACACTGGAAGCCCAGAGATGGAAAAAAAGCCGTGCATAAGGTAAGCTCGTCTCGGGAATGGGCACCGTGGGCGTGCCTTGGTTTTGTTTATTTTAATGGAATTTAAGACTCGTACAGCATCCTTTCACCGTGCCGAACCTGGCCGTCTAGATCCATGAACGTCTGCTAGTGAGTGCGTCTGCGATGCAGCCCGTCAGCGGGCTGTGTTTTAAGCCTAAAGGTTTCTGTTGATGATGTAACAAGGGAGGTATTTTGAAAAGCGGGACTGTGGAGTGCTGGCCTCTGCGAGGGGACGGTAGGACCTGCTTGTCCTGAGCGCAACGCCTGACAGGTGGGGCTTTCTCCTACGCTGGGCGGGCGGGTGCCAGCCTTGATTTGCGAGCCATCCCCCCTCCTTTTCCGGCTCAGCCGCCGCCCTCGGTAGCCGTGCGTGCGGGGCGCACACAGCGAAGCTGGGCGCGCTCCCCGGGCCTCGCCATCTCCCGGGCGCCTCGCTCCGCCTCGCTCTGCCGCAGCTGCGGAGAGAGCAGGTGGGGCGTCGGTAGCCACCTGCATTTGGAGCAGGGAAGCTGGCAAGTGAGCAGGCCCGGGTAGGCTGGGATTTTTGTGCTACTCCATCACTTTGGAGCGGAAAAGGCTTCTGTCCCCAAGGAGGTCTTGCCAGCCCATTCATCTCTTAGCTTCCATTTTCCTTACCCACTCTTCCCCTGCCTCCCCTCCCCTCCTGCACCCCGGGTGGAGGCCATCGTCTGCTTGTTTTGAAATCGCGACCACAGCCTACCTGGTGCTGGGGGAAGGGTGGGAGGGGCAGACTGCTTTAGGATGCTGGTCAGGCGCTCCGTCTAGCCTATTGTCTTGCCTTGACTCCCCCTTTCTTTTCTTCTCCAATCTCCACCCCTGCCTCTCTCCTCCAAAAAAGGAGGGGGAGGAGGAAGAAAAAAGCTCCAGCCCACACCCTATCAAATTCTGTTAAAAATTGTCATTATTCTGTGACACATGATTATTACCGGTCTGTTTCTTTACACCCACTCTTCCCTCCTTTTGCAGTTTGTCATCCAAAATTCAACTGACTCAAATGGGCCTTTAAAAAAAAAACAAACCAAATCTCAGTTTCCGAAATGGACATTTTATGTTTTGTGAATAACTTCAAAGGAGGGGAGCAGATGACTGGAGAGGGACGGACTCCTGTTCTTTCACCTCTGTGTGAGGGTCCAGCTGGGCTGCATGAGATGTTGAACTTGGGCAGTGAGGGGTGGCCTTATGAATGGGATTAGAAAATGATGTTTTAATCATTTTAAGAGAAAAATAGTTGATCAACATATGAAGTGAAAGTGCTTTAAATAAAGTTTCAGACTTGCAAGCCATCCACTCACTAGCATATGAATAATAAATGTTAGTTTTTAAAAGGTGGTCAGACCATTTAATATGTTCACTTTATAATGTACCTTCATTCTGCAATGTGATCAAACATTTCTCAATGCCTATGAACCAGGATCTTGCCAAAAGCCCCAACCCCAATAGGGCACAGTGAAAGCACATTTTTCAGTCTTAATATGCTGTCAATACATTTTGGAGCACCACTGCCTTTATTCTGATCCAGAGGGACAGCAGTCAGAGGGAAGGGGGATGAGGAAATGGGACCAGAGAAGGTGAAGGGATTAGTGAAACTATAGATACATAACACAGAGATACAGATACCTGTAACAGGACAGGAAATCCCAGAGGGAAGAGGGGAGGGCGGTAGGGGGAGGGGGGCAGAGGGGGTATAAAAAGAGACATGGGTGGGGGTGAGGGAGTTATATTCAGTGGTACACTTGAATCCATGTAAACACAATAAATTAAAAATATACAATAGAAATGATAAAAAAATAAAACCATTTTGGAGCACCACTAACAAGAAATCATCTTTTGATCCCAAACCCATAACATTTCTGTAGCAAGCTCTATGTTTTTTCTTGTTCACCAAATTGCTTAGCCCCTGTTAAAAATGTACTTGTCACATACACACTACACAGTGCTGCCTGAAATGACACACCACATGTAGTTTCTAGGCTTGGGCTGAATTTGCTTTAAATATTAGTATAATGCTGGAATTAGCAAGCCTCAGCTGTTCTTAAGAGTTTACAGGTAATTTTTTGGCAGAGAGTTAAGATTTATATGTATATATAGGTTTTGATAAAATTTTTTATTATCTACCTTGTTCCACAAGGGATTTAAGACAGTTTACAGGAATTCATAAAATATAGCAAGGCAGACCAACTAAGAAGTAGATGGGAAAGAAATAAAGGAACCTAAAGATAGAGATGTAAATGGTATTAAGAATGAGACTAATATAAAAATACAAGTATAATATCTTCAATACCTTTGATGGGGGGAGGGATCCAGCTCTCAACTTTCTAGTAACTCATGTAAAAACAGAAATTGACCAGTTATATTTGTTGACTCATTCACTCGTTCACTCAACATTCACTGAAGACCTACTATGTGCCATGTTTTGTGAGACACAGACACGGTCTCTGTCCTGATGGCATTTATAGGCAAAAACAAGAAACATATTCATGAAGCAGTCTGTCCAATGAATATATAATTATAAAATTATGTTAAGAGCTATGCAGGAAAAGCACAAACACAAAACATCACATGTTCAGAACATAAAAAAACAAAAAATTTAAGGGAAGCACAACAATTTTTAACTCTAAGAGCAGAAAGGAATTATTTTCAAATATGATACAGTGTTTGGAATGATGTCTTCAGTCACATCCTCATCACACAAGGCTGGGTTGCTTTCTGCTGTTTTTTATAGTGTCCCTCATATGAACTTGTAATATCCTACCACAGGTCTCTCGGACTCCTAGGGTTCTGAGGATATTTGTCTTTAGAGGGATCTGTGTTGTCTCTAAAAATTAGTGGTTTCATTTCAATGATAATTTCAAATAATGAATAATAAAAATGTGTTTGCCCTGGCCAGCTAGCTTAATTTGTTAGAGCATCACCCTATATGCCAATGTTGGAGATTTGATCCCCAGTCAGCGCACATATGGGAACAGATTGATGTTTCTGTCTCTCTTTCTCTCCCCCTTCCTCTCTCTCTAAAATCAATCGATCAAAAAAATAAAAATATGTTCTGGTTAATCTTGATGGTCATCCCCAAACCAATGCTGGTCCTAACCTTTTGTCTCATTCTATGTGAGCCAGGGGCAGGTCTGGTGGCTCTGGTCACAGCACAAATGAAGGGAGAGGAATCAAAATGGGGGATGTGGAGAGAGGTGAGCCCATATAGGGCACAGGCTTGCCAAACTCAAAAGAACAGCTCCTGGAGACCACTGCTGCATTGCAAGGAATATAGCTCTCGTGACAGATCTACCCACATATATGGACCAAGTCTCAGCAGTTTTTCATTGGTAGGAGTTGCAGTGAAAATTCAATGAAAAAGCTGCTGTTGTTGGTTTGAGCAGGAATTAGACTAGATCTCTTTTGAATGCAGTTAGAAGTCTCTGATAACTACGCTATGTCCAAAGCAATGACTTAGGTAAGTTTGGTGCAAAGATTAAGTGGAGTCAGTCTGTTTGACTTCAAATCCACTTTTTACTTACTAGCTATGAGTCTTTGGGCAAGTTAGTCGACCTCTCTGTTCCTCAATTTCCCCTTCTGATAATATGTGGATAAATATGTGGTATTGATTTCATAGAGTGTTACATATGAAAGCCTTGGAGCAGATAGTAAGGTTCAAGAATGTTAGAGATTATTTTTATTAGTATGAAATGGCCCCTCATTTATGTAGGCACTCCAGGATGCTTCTGATAGTAGATTCTTACATCAGACACATTTTTGATGTTATTAATATTGCTTTGCATAGCATGCTTGATGCATTGTCTGCATTCTGATCATTGAAGTCAAAATTCACAAAATGATAACGTAGAGTAAATAGACCCAAGGCTACATCTTTCTATTGTTAAACCCCAAATGGTGTTTTAGTTTCAGCAAAACAAAATGTTGCAGTAAATTCATTTTATAAATTGACATTTTAAAATTTGATAGTTGTATTTATTTGTATCTTTGTATTGGCATTTTAGCTATGTGAAAGCTATAGTGTAAGTGATTAGAATGGGCTTTTATCAGTGTTAATATTTAAGTTATATTTTAATAAAAGTGACTTAGGTCAACCCTGGGTCCATGAGAAATTCTTTTCTTTCAAAAGGGATTTCTGTGCTGTTTTTGCATTTTGAACTGTGTACGAGGACACACCCAAGATCCTTGGAATAGAATTTTGAATCTCTAGGAGAAAAGCTGCAGCCACAATAATTGAGTCCATATACCTTAACTGCCATAGCTTTAGCCTAAAAGAATTATAAGGCAGATACCAAAAACTGCCTCTGTCTTCAACAGATAAACTGCACATAAAAGTTTAGCCAGTGTTATGAAAAGAGGTAAAAAGAAAAGTCTATTTTCTATGGAATACAATGTTTAATTGTATGGATTAAAACACGTTTATTGATTATATTGTTCAAATCTATTTAAAAATTTTCTTTGTACCTAAGTGCTCTAAGATTATAAGAAATATCATACATTAGTCTCCCATTATAATCATGGTTTTGGTAGCTTTCCTTTTGATATATATGTATCATAGACATATACATAAGTATATCACACACACACACACACACACACACACACACACACACACACACACACAGAGTTATATTTGATGCTGAGTTAATGGGGCCCTGACTGCCCAGGACTGATAGGTTTCCTAGAGTGAGGGACTTTCAGGGCTAAAACCAAAACAGTGCCAGGCAAAGCAAAACCATGACAGAGCCATTTTAGTTTTCAAGAACAGGGAGAGAACTATGGGCCCAGATTATTATTATTATTATTATTTTTTGAGAGAGAGAGAGACGGGGACATTGAACTGCTCCTGTATGTGCCCTGACCTGGGAATGGAATCGGCAACCTCTGCACTTGGAGACAACACTACAATCAGCTGAGCTATCCAGCTAGGGCTTAATTTTTTGTTGAGTTTTAGAGAGAGAGAGGAAGGGAGAGAGAGGGGAGGGGAAAGGAAGCATTTGTTCTTTCACTCAGTCATGCATTTTTTGGTTGCTTCCTGTGTGTGCCCTGATTGGGGAGCAAACCCGCAACATTGTTGTTTTGAAAAGACACTCTTCACCAACTGAGCTAACTGGCCAGGTCTGGGCCCAGATTCTTTAAGGACTCTCTAGAAGATATGGTACACATGGTGCCAACCACATCAGCCAGCCCATGACTGGATAACGGTTCCTCCTGGGAAAAAGCAAGAATGTTTTCCTGGTCGAGTCCTAGAATATTCCTCAGGCTCACTGCACCAGGCCTGGACGGTTGTGCATGGTTGGGGAGAAGGGGACGGGGGCGGGGCGGGGGGGAGGGCTCTAGGAACTCTGTCAGCAGCTTCCGCCTTGAGTATCTGAACCCCAACTCTGGACATGTACTGAGGGAGCCCCCAGGAAAGTGGGGCTTGAGCATAGCTGTTAAGCCTAATCCGGAGGGACTCGAAACATTGAAGACACAAACAAAATCCATCGATCCCACACCAAAGCTTTATTGTCTAGCTTGGCCAAGCGGCGGCAACTCGGACAGAAATCTGAGGGAGAGCACGCTGGCCCTTTGTTCTACCTAGTTTTTATAGTATTGTAAGTGGGAAGTATAGAAGCAAAAATTGCAGTTAGGTGCCCTTTACCATTATTGGTTATAGTCATATGCCCTTTAACATGATAGGACCATGTTCAATTTGCAAGCCATACATCATTTTGGAGAAAACAAAATTTACAAGTCAACACAATGATAGAAAGATGTCTCTTTACATATTAAAAGACATTCCTATATTTTCTAGTGTTTATCTGCCATCTCTCTGTCCAGAGTCACACACATTAACTATATGCATTCATATGGGAGAGGTAGTTTCCATGGGGACAAATGCCCGCAAATGGCTCATTACTATAAGAAAAGGTTTATTTTGGCTTTTCTCTTCCTGCACCTGGCCAGCCATTCACCCCTTTCCCCACAGGCATGGTGGAATGTCAGGGAATCCATGTTTTCCTTCCCTTTGCATTTACAATACAATGCCAAGGGCCATCCTGGTTTTATGCCAATCATACAGTACAGAAATTATTCACAAAATTTCTCTGCACACCTTAACCCAAATTAATAAAATGTTCTTTCAGCTTCTTAAAATATTAGTATCGATTCTGCAGCTTTTGGTACGTTACAACACCTGCGGGTGAGGTGGCGCAGTGGCTCCTCAGGGCTCCTCATAGCCAGCTTCAAGCCAGGCCAGCTCTGATCACCCCAACCATTGCAATTACAAGTAAAGACACATAAATACACAAATAAGTGCCACTTGGCCCAGCAGTAAATGTTCCTAATATATTTGATGAGGGACTTTCCCCCACAAGCAACCCAAGCAGGATCAAGGAGCCAGGGAGTTTAGGATGTGGTTGTCAGACAACAGATTTCAGTACCCAGCTGGTATTTGAGATGGCCTTCCCTAGGCCCAGCCTTGAAGTGAAAACCCCAAGACAAGTAGCAAATCCCTTTGGTTTCTATGAGTGGCGGTTCTAAGGACCATTTGACATCCTCCACCCCATCCCCACACATACTGACAGCTGACTGGAACAAGCATGGACCTGTGAGGACTTGGAATTTCAGGGCTGGTGGCCATATTAGACCGAACAGGGAAGGGGAACAGGGTAAGGAGACCAAACAACAGAAGAACAAAACCTAAACCAGAAAACAGACATAAGGGAAAACTCAGGACAAAGCCCAAACTCCTTACCGACCTCTAAGCTCACATCATCTTTCTTCACAGTCCACCCCGAGGTAGACTGAACCACCATCTTCCGGTCATTAGTTACCGCTCATCCCCCGCCCGCTTCCATGCCTCTCATGGGCTCTTCATCTCATATGCCCTCCCCTGCTTTTTGTCTGGCAAGTTGCTTCTTTGAGAAAGCCAACTAAATAGACAAACTGCTAGGAAGCCAAAATAAAATTTCAAAAACTTAACAGTACTAGAAATATGTAGGACAAAGGGGAGAAAAAGAGATTTGAAATCATAAGAACACTGCATTATCATATCCTAACATATGTGAAAATCTTGATGAAATGGACAATTTTCGCAGAAAACATGACCTACCAATGCTTACCAATGCCAGAAATCAAATGTCATGTTCCTGGATGGGAAGGATTGATGTTGCAGAGCTGTCGACTCCTCACAGACCCTGCGCATGGATGGCAGCTTTCCTGGCCACCAGCAGTGATGCAAATTTGTTTTTATTTTTCTGTTCCTTTGGTAATCTTCTGTGGAACTGTTGAAAGGGGTAGTTAAATGCTTGTGCTAAATTGTGAATCAGTTAATTGAAGGGAAAGTCAATACATGTGCACTTGAATGTCACTTGTAAATTGTTTTTTTATCAAAGAACAAATGACATTATTAAATTTTGGAATGCATGGGGCCTTAATGAAGATAGCATTTCATTTAACAACGGATATGATTTTCCGCCCATGTTATATTATTGGGTATGAATTTCATCGTGGGTGCTTTTTTTGCTTAGCATGGACTCTATATAAGAATCTCTTGACTTTTACTTTTAAAAATCTGTGGTGAAAAGACACCAGTAAAGTGAGGGTGGTGGTGGTTCAGTTCTTTCCTCCTCTACTTGTGTCAGATGGCAGAGCATCCAAACTGTTTATCTTAGCATTCCTGTATTTAGAACTTATTCTCCTTCCCTCTTAGCACTACGTTCTCTTAGAACCTTCCAACACCCTCATTTGTGCCCTAAATTAGCTACATCTGTTACCAGAGTTATGCAGTATCCAGCTTAACCCATTCCACGCTGTTCCAGTGGTACTGTGCATGAGACTTCCTTTCTCGTGTTTCATTAAACCATTATTTTGCTTTATTCTTCTCCTGCTCCCAATCTGTATTCTTTTAAAGGCAATATATATGCATAGCTAATAATGCACATAGGAAGAAGGGCTGCTAACAAAAAGTAACAATTCCTACCCCACCCCAAATCCTTTACCACAGAAAACCACTTTTATCGGAGGAGTTTTCTATTAGGCTATTGTTCCCCTCTGTATCTCAAAATAATATGCAGATACTATTGCTGTTGTGAATTTATCACCTTTGATCATCATCTAGGGACTTTTCTGCCATGAAAGTCAAGGATGTAGCTTATTTATACCTCTCTTACGTCTCCTCACTACCTCCTATCCCTGCTACTCCAGACAATGTGTTTATTAAAACCAGATTTTCCGCTCTGTTGATTGGGTCATCTAACTCTCAACTCTGTAAGATAGGGTTATTATCACCACCTCTCCTTGCCTTCTTCCTCCTCCCCTTTAGCTGAAAATTTACTTTTGCATTATCAAAGTTGATAAAAGATTCATTCCATCCCATAGCCGTAGTGGTTTTAATGATTTGTCTGTAAGCTAAATCTAAAAACTGAAAACTCCTACAATGTTCATTATCTGACGGGATTGATATTTGTTTACTGCATGATAAGTAACAGACCAGGATTTTATATCCTTCTCAGGGGCTTCACTATCTCATCCCTTGGGCACTCGATGAAAAATAATCCTGGAGGAAGTTCAAAGGGGTTCTGTTTCACTGGGGGCACCCGCATCATCACAGCTGTTCCCGTTCACCCTTATAATGTGTGTAGCTGCCCTAAGGGGACCCATCCAGTGGTCAAGTTGATAAATTCAGAACCAGCTCATTGGAGATGCAGATACAGAGGTAATGGCATCTGAGTGCTTGGCTGTGGAGCACTGTATGTGGAGGTGGGAGAGCGAGTGGGAAGGTTCTACTGCCCCATAGAGAGACCTGCATTAGTGCCCTTATGTTCAGTCTTTTTGTTCCCTGTCCTCCACAGTACCTGCCATCTCGGAGTCTGGGACATTGTTAGGGCTCTGTCGGAAAGATCATCTGCCTTCTTGGCTCCCACATCCTCTGCCTAAAATCTAGGCTGAGGCTTCAAGTGTTAGTCACCAGCTCCTCATCTGCTTTCTGTCCTTCAGGAACATGTTGAAATCTCCCTCCTTTGGTAATGAACTACTTTAATTTGTTATTGTGGGATTATATATTTGTATTCTCTTATCAATTTCATGGGGCTTACAGAGAGTTAAGGATAGGTGAAGTAGGCCTGTCATCTTGAATTAGACGCCAAGGGCATTACGTTTCAATCAAGCCTAGCACAGTAGTGATAAAACAAACTGCTTGCATGGCCATGATTTAAATTCAAACCCCTTTCTTATGAAAATGGCTTCAACTTGCTGCAGTAACTATCAACCCAAGTGCAATATCTTCTCCTAGCCAGAGAAGTCCAGGATCTTTGAAACATTCTTCTACCCCACTCAGAGATGTGGACTTTTTAATTTACATACAGTTCCGACAAGCTCCGTAGTGTCTCTTTGGAGACTCCAGAGAAGTGGAAGGGGCAAGTTAGAAGGAAGAGTTTGGGATAAAAATGAGGATTAAGGGAAGATAAAAACTGCTCCTAGGGACCTGGGTCACCATTGTTGCCCAAATCCTATGGATGATCATTTGTCAGAGTTGCCACTATTTGATTTAGGCCTAGAAAATAAGAACCTAACAGAGAAAGTAAGTGAACTAACAGAGTGTGTGCTCACAGGGGAAGGACTGCTGGCTTCATTTCCTTGGATGAGAAGGAGGGATAGGAGGGGGCTACAGGCCCTTGGTTCAGAAAGTAAATCTGCACAAGAAATCTCATTTGCCTCTGTGTTTCCATCTAATTTGGAGATTATTGCTTCATTTTTCAGTGTTAACAATCACCAAAACTGAAAACAGTTTTGGGAACCTGCTATATATATCTTTAACTCTGTTAAAATCTCAGGCTGAAAAACTGTTGTCAGCTTTGAAGCCTGTACTTGCTATATTTAGTTCTGAACTGGAGATCTGTCAAAATTAAAGGTATCAAAGAATTTAAAAAATATCCTTTTAAAAGTCTATTATATTTATGGATGAAGTGATAGAATGGTGTAGGATTTATCTCAAAATCATCTGTTTTTAAATTAAGGGATAAGTAGGGTTAGAGGTGAATTAAGATAAGACCATAAATTGATAATTATTGAGGATGGGTATTATCTGTCATTGAAACTGGCACTTTTCAGAGTGAAAGGAGATGCAGTGAACTAGTACACTAGAACGAGAGGCATAACCTAGACTCTCTCGGCAAACTGCAGTCTATTCTGGAGCTGGGTCCTTAGGGTCCATTCTAGTGTGCTCTCTAATTTTGCATACTTTCAAATTTTTCCGTAGTTAAGAAATGTCTTCTGTTTTGTTCTGTTTACTGTTTGATTAATTTTGGAGGTTTTCATCTTAATCATGATGTTAAACATTAGTCAACTTCAAACCCCAAATGAAAATACCCTAGAGAATATTGTCAAAGGACAAATCTATTAGGTTGATTTATAATAATACGACAAAAATTCATATTTTCTGCAACTGGGACATCCAGGAAGCAATACTTCTTTAAATCGACAGTGTTATAAAGCAGATAGATCCCTAGCTGTACTTTTGCAAAGAAACCTTGTTTTTATCGTTGTGAATTGGGATCCTCAGGAGTTCACCGATGGGCAGATGCAGCCCCAGGAAGACCACGTCTGCTGGGAAATGAGGAGAGGCCAAGAGCGGGGCTTCTACTGGCGCAGCCAGTCCCCACGCTGATCTGAAACCACGTGGGTGTCTCTGCTATTTGAAACTCCCCGTTTCTTTTTCCCTGCTCAGATATTCTTTCAGCTAGTCAGATTTTGAAGAGAAGGTCTCCATTCCCACGTTGTAGTTCCTGTCGTCAGTCCTTGCACAGTTTAGTGATGTTTATGCCAGCCGTACCTGTGTGGTGTGGGCAAGGATCTCAGACAAGGCAGCAAGGGTGGGCTCTTCCTTTCAGGATGTCAGTCATTCTGATTCTGCCAGTCAGAGGGCTCAGGTGGCTGTGGATTTGGAGTAAGGTCCTTTGCGCCCTGTTCCAGGAGGCGCTGAGATGGATGGCCGCCCAGTTCCGAGATGGCATCTTGAAAGGAGCCTGGGTTCACCAGGCAGGGTACTGAATTGTACCTGGGGTCTTTTAAGGCTAGAATGCTACTGCAGGATCAGAAACCAGGTTTTTAAAAAGGATTTATTCTCAATACAATACCCTCAAACCCCCGCATCAGTGTTATATTGAGTGGGACACTTGAAACCATGTTAACAGAATAAATTAAAGATTATAAAATAAAATAAAAATGATTTATTCTTATGCTCTTTGTGTTGCTGCTATATTTACTATTGTGTTTCCCCCAGTATTATGCAGAAGGGCATTCTTTTTGAACAGCCTTGTATAAAAACTATGCGGTGACCATAGCTGGAGCTGGGTCCTCTACACAGAGACTCTGGTGTGGGTCTGGAAGGTCATTTTAAAATTTATTTATTGTGGTTTTCTTTAAAGTCAAAGTTATTGAGATATAATATACATATAGTAAAATTCACCTTTATTAGATGTATATAGTTCTGTGAATCCTGACAGATATATATAGTCGTGTAACCTCCACCACAATCAAGATAGAAAAAGTTCCCTCATGCCCCTTTTTAGTAAACCTCCTCCATTCATCTCCAACCCCTGAAAACTACCCATCTGTCTTTGGTTTTGCTTTTTCTAGAATGTCATATAAATGTGATCATACAGTGTAGGCTTTTGTGTCTGACTTCTTTCAGATCACGTAATGTTTTGAGATTTGTCCATGTTGTTATAATACTACTAGTTCATTTCTTTTGCTTGCTGAGTAATATTCCTTTGGATGGCTGTACCACAGTTTGTTTAACTAGTCATCCATTAAATCTAGGACATCTAGGTTGTTTACAGTTTTGACAGTTATGAGTAAAGGCACTGTATATACTGGCATGCAGGTTTTTGTGTAAACACAGGATTACAATTCTCTTCCTTGTATATGCTTAACTTTATAAGGAACTGCCAAATGGTTTCCAAAATGACCGTTTTTGCATTTCCACCAGCCCTGGATGAGCGTCATAATTGCTCTGCATGTGGGATTGCTTGTTTTAATTTTTAAAAATTTTAACCATTATGATAGGTGTGGGGTATTATCTCATTGTGGTTTTAATTTACATCTCCCCAATGATCAATGACACTGATCATCTTTTCATGTGCTTGAATGTCACAGTATCTTTTCTTTGGTTGTTTCTTTTCTCTTCAATGTCAGGAAGGGTCTGCCAGTCTAAGGCAAACAGCCGAAGCATGTTTTATTAGTCTCAAAGGCGGAGCCAAGGCGTAACAGAGGGTAGGGAGGGAGAGCAGAAGGAAGGGGTGTGTGGAGAGATGCCCAGAGGAAGGTGATGTCAGAAGGGGTAGAGTCAGGAGCTGGGGGATCTGATCCTTCCCTCCCGCACGGGCTGCTTCTGGATTTGTCTCTGGAGGATTTTGTGGTTTGTATTGTAAGAGGCTTCTCCTTAGGGAGGGAGGGAGGGAGGGAGGAAGACAGCTGTAATTTTGATTCGGTTATTTTTTATTTGCTTACACCAAGTTCTGGTCTTTATACTTTTAGTTCAGTAATATCTATTTTTAATAGATAAATTTGGCCACGATAGCAGCTTTACTGGTAATTTTTTGAGGGGTGGGGGAGTGAAAGGGAGTGTAAATAAAAGATGTTTTAAAAAATGTATATTTAAATTTGACGTAGGGAATTGCATTGATGAGATATTTGTACAGCCATATTAACAGCAGCACTAGTCACAATAGTTAAAACAGGGGTCCCCAAACTTTTTACACAGGGGCTAGTTCACTGTCCCTCAGACCGTTGGAGGGCCGGACTATAAAAAAAACTAGGAACAAATCCCTATGCACACTGCACATATCTTATTTTAAAGTAAAAAAACAAAACGGGAACAAATACAATATTTAAAATAAAGAACAAGTAAATTTAAATCAACAAACTGACCAGTATTTCAATGGAACAATGGGCCTGCTTTTGGCTAATGAGATGGTCAATGTCTGGTACCATAATTGTCACTGCTAGCCGTAACTAACAGCTTCCGGAGCTGTGAGGCATGTGTCCTGCGTCACCGGAAGTAGTGCTGTATGTGAGTGATGCTGACCACCAATGAAAGAGATGCCCCTTCAGGAAGTGCAGCAGGGGCCGGATAAATGGCCCCAGGGGGCTGCATGTGGCCCGCGGGCTGTAGTTTGGGGACCCCTGAGTTAAAACATGGAAGGAGCTCAGGTGCGGAAAAGGAAAATGTGGTGGTATACATACAAAGGATTATCATTCAGGATTAAGAAGGAAGGAAATTCTGACATATACTACAGCCTGAATGAACCTTGAGGACATGCACTATGGGAAATAAATCAGTCACAGAAAGATAAATACTGTATGATTCCACTAATATGAGATCCTTCAAGTAGTCAAATTCATAGGACAGAAAGAATGGTGGTGGCAGGGGTTGGGGTGGGGTGCATGTGGAATTATGTTTAATAGGTGTAGGACTTCAGTTTTACGAATGAAAAGAGCTATGGAGATGGATGGAGATGATGGTTGGACAGATTATGATTGTATTTAATATTACTAAACTGTACACAGAGAAAAGGATTAAAATGATAAATTTTATGCTATGTGTATTTTACAGCAATAAAAAATTTAAAAATATGATTGAGATGTATGTACTAGCAATGATGAGTATTTTATCACAGTGACAGTTAAATTTGTAAGGTTTGACTATGCACATCAGTCAGTTAGTCAGACAACAAGTGTTTACTAACACCCTCTCTGAGCAGCTGCTGTTCCAGGTGTTGGGGATGCCATGGTGAAGCAGGAGGTCATGGTCTCGTAAGAAGAGAAGATGCCAAACATGCAAACAAACAGTGCCAGGCACTAATACTTGTTATGCAAAAGGAAAGTTCAGGTAACAAGAGGGAGAGTGACCAGAGGAGGCTGCTTTAGCCAGAGGGGCCAGGGAAGTCTTCTCTGGGGAAGTGACCTACAGCTGACACAGGTGGGCTAGTGGAACTGGGTCGGAGGATGAGCTAGTGCTGGCTGATCTCGGCATTTCATTACACCATTTGAGACAACATCATTAGCAGAGAGTTGGGGTGAGCGGTGTGTGGGCGATTTGAGGAGAGATGAGAAGGTGGGAACTGATCTTCTTGAAGACTCTATACCAAGAAAAGGCTGATTGCCTGGTAATGGTAAGAAATCATTTGAAAGATGTGCAGTGAATTTTGAAATGAGTCCTGTCTGCACAGTTGTGTTCAGGGGTCAGCTGCTTAGATGCTCACACAGCTGGAGCAAGGTCACGTAGCATTTAATCAAAGGTGGGGGCTCGGTGAGGTGAAAACATGGAGGGTCCAAGGAGTCAGCGGTGTTTTGCAAAGGAATGGTTACCCAGTGGGACTGGTTAATTTAAGCTAGAAATGTGAAGAGTAAAGTTTGGAGGTAGAGTAGGTGGGCTGGAAGGGGATGGTCAAGGAATAGGACCTGTGAAATTCAGATGTTGGAAGTAGTGATCTTACAGATAGCGTCAAAATCTAGGGTACATGTCCAGGGAGTGGGTGGCTAAGGCTGGGGCAAATGGAGAGATGATTGGTGCTAGAAGCCAAGGAAATGTGCGACTGGTGTTGGGTGGATCACTGTGTGGGTGTGTATTTCAGGTCATCAGGAATGAGAAAGGATAGTGATGGAGGGGAAGATGGTGGAGTCATCAGTGCATGAGCTGAGTGCCGGGAGAGGGGTACAGGAGCCACAGGGGGAGGGGGTGATAGGAAATCTATCTTGGAAGATGCGTGCTCCCAAGACAATGAAGTTTTTGAAGCAGTGGAAATAGATGGAGGTGGACAGAGGGCAGAAGGAGGCTGTCTATGCTGCACCCCGGCCCTGAGTGTGTGGGATGTGTGCTGCGAGAGAACAGTGCACTCAGGGGAGAGTCAGGCTTCAGATTTTTGATTTGGGGATCACAGAAATGAGCTTTCTATATTGGGATCAGGTAATGCTGTGAAGAATCATGTGATTATTCAATGACATTGGTTTCTAAACCAGAAAGAAGGTAACCCAGGAGGCATTATTGACTTTGGGTTTCCTCAAAACTCACTGAAAGGCAATTAACAGTATGTGGTGTTGTTTATCCAAGTACTTGTCTCACAAGAGACCTCCTAACAGTTCTTGTGAATTGTGAGAAGAGAAGGAAAAACTTCCTCTCTTGAGACATTTTGTGTTTTCATGTCATTAAAAGTCCTGCATCACCCCAGTCATAAATCTCATGGAGGTGACAAAAGGCGTTGTCCCTTTGTACCACCCTCTGGCTGTGGTCTGCAGTGGCTCCCTTGTCTAGCCTCTAACACAGGGGTCCCCAAACTTTTTACACAGGGGGCCAGTTCACTGTCCCTCAGACCATTGGAGGGCCGGACTATAAAAAAAAACTATGAACAAATCCCTATGCACACTGCACATATCTTATTTTAAAGTAAAAATAACAAAATGGAAACCAATACAATATTTAAAATAAAGAACAAGTAAATTTAAATCAACAAACTGACCAGTATTCCAATGGGAACTATGCTCCTCTCAATGACCACCAATGAAAGAGGTACCCCTTCCAGAAGTGCGGCAGGGGCCGGATAAACGGCCTCAGGAGGCCACATGCGGCCCATGGGCCGTAGTTTGGGGACCCCTGCTCTAACATAATAACTGTACAGGGAGAGTGAGGATTGATGGAGAAGATGCACTTTCTCACAATTCATGGCGCAGGCCTTAGAACAGGGCTTTTTGGAGAAATGAAGTATGTGACGGGGAAGCCTGGGGTTTCTCAAATGCTGGGCAAAAAATCTCAAGAAAGTACCATATACTACCTGTCAATCCTTAGGTGTTTACTTTCCCACACTCAACTCTTTCTATAAATCTTCTTCTCTCCCCACCAACACCCACCGTGCTGCTGCCTTGTACTCACTGAGGAACAGAAGCAATGAGCCGAGTGGGCTCCACTTCCATCAGGGGTTGCCCTTTGGTTTCCGGGCCCCCTTCCTTCTTATCTTCTCAAAAACTCCTCTTCAGCAATGCACTTTCTCTGTTTCGGTCTTTTTTTTGCATCGTCAGTCTCTCTCTTCTCTCTCTTCCTCTCTCTCTTTTTTGAACTCCCTCTCTCAACTACAACATTCCCATTGCATTCAGGCATGCACCAGTCTCCTCCCTAAGCATCTCAGGTACTACCTACCCCATTTCTCTCTGTTCAGAGCAAAACTCCTTGCCAGAGTTGCCTCTGCTCACACTCTCACGTCTTCTTCCCCGCCCACTACACTTGATCTTCACTTTCTATGCTGCTGAGACTGCTCTCGTCAAGGTCATTGATGATTTCCATGTTGTCACATCTGATGGTCTCTTCTCTGTTCCTTTTTTTTTTTTTTTTAAATTCAGTGAGAGGAGAGGAGGCAGAGAGAGACTCCAGCATGCCCCCCACCCAAGATCCACAAAGTAAGACCATTAGTGGGCGATGCTCTGCTCATCTGGGGCATTGCTCCATTGCTCAGTAACTGAGCTCTTAGTGCCTGAGGTGGAAGCCACGCAGCCATCCTCAGCACCAATGGCCCAACTCGCTCCAATCCAGTTGAGCCATGACTGCGGGAGGGGAAGAGAGAGAGAGAGAAAGAGAGAGAGAAGCGAGAGGAGGAGGGGTGGAGAAGCAGATGGTTGCTCCTCCTGTGTGCCCTGACCAGAGTCAAACCTGGGACTTCCACAGACCAAACCAAGGCTCTATCACTGAGCCAACCGGCCAAGGCCTCTTTTCTCTGTTCTTATTTTAATTAACCCATCAGCAGCATTTATCACAGGAATGGTGGGGGAGGGGCGGTGTCACTTTTTGAAACATTCTCTCACCTGGCTTCTGGGACCCTTCACTCTCCTGCTTTTTCCTTTGCTTCACTGGATGTTCCTTTTCTTCCTCTGTGGGGCTCCCTTTCCTCAATCAGACCTGTATATGTGGGAGACCCCACCCCATGACTCCGCCCTGGGCCACATCCTCTCCCTGGGGGGACTCATCCAGGCCTAAGCTTTAACTTCATTTATATGCTGAGGAGTATAACGCCTCTATGTCCCCAGAACTCTAGCTTAGTGCTTCTCAAACTTGAACTTGCAAACAGATCACATGGGGGCCTTGTTAGGATACAGATTTTGATTCCATTGGTCTGTGGTGGAGTCTAAGAGTCTGCGTTTCCGACAAGTTTCTTGGTGACACTGCTGCTGCTGATCTTGGGATCTTACTCTGAGCAGTGTTGGGTGGTTAGGCTGCAGACTTGTCTCCCCACCTGTCTCGACGTTACCACGTGTATGTTTTACAGGGACCTCTGACCAAACCTACCATGACCCTATTAGAGTTCTTGACTTTCTTTCTTCGAACCCACTTTCCTCTGCATTACATCATCCTCCCTGTTGCTCCACCAAAAATCTTGGAATTGCCTTTGGTTTCCCTCTTTCCTTTGCTTTCCCATGCAACCCATCAATGAAGTCTATTGGCTCAGTCCTCCCAAATATATCCCAAATCTTTCTGCTTCTCTCCATAATGATAGTAGTCCCCAACATTTACTACATGTCAGACTGTGTTAATGATTGCTATAGACTGAATGTTTGTATCCCCCCAAATTCATATCTTGAAACCTGTCCCCATTGTGATGGTATTTGGAATTAGTGCCTGTTGGGCAAATAAGTTTGTAAAATCTGTGTTATTTGATTTTTCTTACTTTTATTGTTAAAAATGGTCACTGCCCACGTGATGATGCTGTCAGGTGATATTGCTAATTACCTTCCTGCTTGGGAAGGGGCTTGGCTATGCTGTTTGCTGAGGGAGGGAAGAAAAGACCATGTTGTTGCAGGGAAGAAGCAGCCAAGATGGTGGGGTGCTGAAGGAGAAGCCAGTTTGTGCAGAACTTGTGCAGAGACGAGAAGGGAGATAAGGAACAGAGGTGAGGGGCTTTGTGAGCTCCACTGGACCTAGTGGGGGCCTTTGATTCTAGGAAACCCTGGATGTGTCAGTAGCTTTGTGAGCACTGAATGAGTGGGTTTTGGTGCCCTGTGTGTTTTTTTTTACTTGCCTGCCGGGTGCAAGGCTAGAATAAAAGACATGGCCCACCATTTCTTGGCTCTGCAGTTTTATTACTGTCTATCTGAATCTAATGGGAACCTGCACCTGCCTGGCCAGCTGTGGTGGCCGCGACTACTGGCCATACAGTGCCCTGCTAAGAGGCCTCAGGAGCTCCCTGCAGTGAGGACGCAGTGAGAAGATGGCTTTCTATGAAGCCAGCCTCACCAGACACTGCATCGGTCAGCTCCTCGACCTTGGATCTTCAGCTGCCAGAACTGTGGAAAATAAATTTCTGTTGTTTGTAAGCCGGAAATGTAGTTTGTTATAGCAGCCCAAGCTGATTAAGACTATAATGTACATTTGTATATTATGTATTTAAAGTCTAAATATTACATCAACCCTATAAGATAGATGATATTGATTTAACTTTTGGGATTAGAAAAGTGGTCACATAATAGGCAATAAATAAATTTTTGTGGCTCAAGTAAACAAACTTTATAACATAACCCTATGTAGCTTATGTCTTTAAAAAAATCTAATTCATTCTTTTGGCTTGTTTTTCTCCTTTGTTTTAAATATAATAGTCAATAGTGCTATTGATATACATAGAGAACTAGAGAGATAGTATCTTCTTTTAAGGTCCCTGTGTTCTTGTAGAGCACTAATTACTTGAGAATGTCCTCAGGGTGTGCATATAACAGAATTTATAGACTCTTGGGCTTCCTCAAAGCACCTTTGACAAGGCGTATAAGCATTTAAAAGGTTAGAGTTACTTGTGTCTGATAATTACAACATTGTGATGTACTTTATAAAGACATTGTGTCCACCATGTCCTTACAAAAAGCAGGGATGCTTTTATTTCTCATTATATCCCTGCATTTCCTGCAACCTGCGGGAGATGTTGAGATAATGACATTTAAGCTCCATGGTATATTCCTTTCCTAGGCTTCCTTTGTGTGCGTTGATTTTGAGAGTATGTGCTCTGTGTTAGACATCACACTCACAAAGTACGCTGAAAGGAGACTGGGGTTCAGGAAAAAGCCACCTACATGGTCAGGTCGGTGGATGCTAGTTCATACAAAGACGTCTGAAGGAACTGGGTTGTTTAGATTGGAGAAGAGCAGGTTAAGCCACGAGTTTGCTATGTTATTTACATTAAAGTAAATCTTTTGTGATGTGAGTAATTGACTTATAGTTTTATAAGTATGAGTTTCTCTTAAGGATGGGAAGGGGAGACACACATTTATTATCATCCTCCTGATTTCCAGTACAGAATTCTCTTAAAATCAGTTGTCTCGCCTGACCAGGCTGTGGCGCAGTGGATAGAGCATTGGACTGGGATGCAGGGCCACCCTCACTCTGAAGGCTCTCGGGAAGAACCCTGCCTGGCCCCGGCCTGCCTCCTGGGGCTCCGGCAAGCCTTGGTGTTCCCTGGCTTGCAGCGGCACCACTCCAGTCGGCCTCCATCATCACCAGCCTTCTCCCCCATGCCTGTGTGTCCTCTGTGCCTGCATGTCTCCGAGTCTCCTTCACCTTATAAGGACTGTTGCCACTGGATTTAGGGCCCATCCCAATCTACTATAACTTCATCTTAACTTTCTGCAAAGACCCTGTTTCTAAATAAGGTCATGTTTCACAGGTTCCAATTGGACGTGAATTTTTGGGAGACACTATTCAGCACAGTATGCAAAGTTACAATGATTTTATATTGTGACTTTTGCTAAGAATTTATACTTGTATATGCTAGAAAGGCATGTTGTTTCCTGGGTCCGAGAGAGAGAGAAAGAGACAGAGAGAGAGAGAGAGAAAGAAAGAGATGCTTCCCAAAGTATGTTTGGCAGAACACTATTCTCAAGGGATGTAACATGAAATAGAAGGTTCTGAGGTCAATAGGATTTGGGAGACACTTATCCATCTTCCTCTTGAAGCATCATCAAGCAGCTATAATATAAAAGGTCCTGTAACGGGACCTATGTTTACCCTACCAATTCCAAAGTTTATTGACAGGGAGCTCTTGCTTTGTTAACACTCTATATTGATTAAGAATTGCCTCCAGCTTCATGAAACAGAAACCCAGTCACAGTAGCTTAGTCCAATAGGAGTTTATTTTCCTATTTTCACCTAGAAAGTTCAGCGGTCAGCAGTCCGGGGCTGGTCATGATGGCAACAATGTGCTAGGCTCTTTCTGTCTCTCTGCTCTACTATGCTTAGCAGGTTGTGTTCTTTGTCTTGAAAGACCAGCTACTTCATTTTCAATCTCCAACTCCCTTCTAGACAGAGAGAAGGAGAGGATGTGGTAAAGGAGAATGGATAGCATTTCTATCAGGAAATTAGACTTTCCCAGAAATTCCCAAAAGATTTCTGCTTACACATTACTGCCTAGGACTGTATCAAATGGTTCTTCTAACTCCAGGGAAGGCTGCAAAATCCAGGGTTGTTTGTTGTTGTTGGGCACATTATACCTGGGACAAAACTGAGGTTCTTTTAGGAAGAAGATTATTGTCCAGGTTGCTAGCAGTGACTGCCACACACGTAATTTCCCATAGCATTTAGTGATGGGGAGATCACCCGTGTTAAAAATTTGTTCCAATTGTCCTTCACAAGAGTGCTTCCTCTAGAATTGCAGGTGTTTAGCATTAGCCTCTAAGTTTAATGCTGCCAAGCACTTTAGCTCAGTATGCCCCAAGCAGTTTGAGTGTCCGTACTTGTATGGCACCATACTACACTAAGTGCCCTTTAAATGATTTAATGACTTACTGTGTGTTTGCACTCCTAAGCTAATTTCATTTTCTTTAATGTGCTCTAATGGAGTTTGGAGCTTCCCTCTCTACAACACCAATTCCTTAAATATAGTGTTGCCATGTTTACAGTAATACACTCAGAATGCATTGTAGAAGCATCCCTGTTTCTTCTGGCCAACATGTAAAGCAATAAAAAGGCAGAGGCTTCCACCGTCTCAGAGACGATAGGCGGTGCCGGTGGCTCCGGAGGCCTTGTCAGTGGAGGGGTCTTCAGTGATCACTGCTGTGGTCACACATTCTAATCACCAGGGGAGCCAAAGCATATGTCTCTGTTTCCTGGCGAGGACCTGCAGTGAGGCCCCTATTGTAGGAGAAGGGGCCCAAAAGGTCTCCTTCTCTTTTTGGCTCTCCCTCTTTTACTTTGTTTGGTCAGGGAGAGCACAGAAGCTGGGAGAAAGGAGGCTAGTTAGTCAGTGCAGCACAACACGAGCTTCGTCTGACAAACACAGCAGACAGTAATGTCAAAGGAACGGAGATGTATGACATATTCCAAAAAAGTTTTCCTTTTGATCTTCGCTTGAATTATGTGACATTGCTAATCTTACCACTGGAGATGGGTGAGGAGGAGGAGGAAAGGACCCACGTGATAAGGCAATCGGGTCATCAAACCCGAGGACAGGAATGTTCTTCACACGTGAGGGCCTAGTGGCCTGGGCCCTGGGAGAAGGACAGTCATGGAGATGGTGCCATTCGCCACTCTCTGCTCTGAATGTGAGCTCTTTCCTTAGTTCTGAGTGGAGGTAACCAACCCAGGATGTCAAAACACCTGTTTTTCCTATCAGCAATGCATGTTGGTATTTTTGGGGGGAAAACCATTATAAGTTTCTAAGGAAGCATAGGTCACACTGGCCTCACACCCAAAGGCAGCAGCTGAAAGGAGCAGATGTCTTGGTATCATTTTGATAGTTGACCTGCTGTACAAAGCAAAATTGAATTCCAAATTGTAATCCCCCTCATTGTAAAGGAAATGATCTGTCACTGAGTGATGTTTCAGAAAGGTCAGTACGAAATTGTAAGTGGTTCCCAACCCACTGACCCGTAAAGAGATGCTGTCCCTGGAACACAAAATATATGCAGGAAGTGTAAGGCAAAGGATAATGAAGCAGAAGACAAGCTTCCCTTACCCAAGTGACTGTGTTGTGGCGTGACGGGAGAGCATGTGGCATGATGGGAGGGCTCGTTCATAGAGCTACGGATTGTCATCTCCAGACTTGGCTTCCTAGATTGAACCTGTTATTGGACTCTTCATTCACTAGGGTGCAGGGACCATTTGCTAAATCTTTGCTGTCTCTAAGCCCATACCCCAGTTCTCCATTCAGTCTTTACATGCTATAACATCAGTAGAGACATCAGGAATGATGCCCAAGTAAATCCAGCCAAAGACATTTATCTCATCAAAAACATTTGACTCAAATGCTAATCCCCCAGCCTCAGCAGTGGTCAGTGGTATGAAGCCCAGCCCAGCCAGGGGACAGTTGTTGTCTTGCAAGTGATTGTGGATGAGACCCGGAACTCTGGGATCACAGGGAAATCCCAGAGGCCAGGGGGCTCAGTGAGTATTCTAAGGCTACAGCTAGCAATCTGCCAAGTCAGTACTTGACCCCAGGTATTTTGACTCCCAGGCCAGTGACTTCCCATCTCACCCGAACTGGGAGATGGCAGAGTCAGACTGCCTGAAGTAGAATGCTGACAGTGCCCACTTACTAGCAATGTGACCATGGACACATCTCTTTGCCTCTCTTGCTCAGTTTCCTCCTCTTGGTGGTCCCTACCTTAGTAAGGCATGGTGAGGATGAAAGGAATGAGTGCATGGAGTTACTGTCTGGCCCCATGAATTTTTCCATAAGTGTTAGCAGCTGCTACCTCTATAACAATGGACACTTTTCATATTTGCATCTTCCTTAAGGCCCCAGAATGGGAAGGAAGAGAAGCAGTGTGCTAGGTGCTGAAATTGACAAAACCATCAGAGAGACCCAGGATGATAAATAATTCCACTACCCTCCACTCAGTACTGTGAGGGCTCAGAGGACAGGCCTATTAATTCAGTCTGAGAGATCAGAGAAAACTTTACAAAGGGGCTGACATTTCAGTGGGGCTTTACAAAGCAACTTGGAATATTCCTGCTTAATTTGATTCCTTCTTGAAAGAATCCTTTTAAGCACAACAGCTTTAAAAAAAAATTATTGGGTGCTACTCTATAAGTGCTAATCACAGTTGCAGGCTCACTAGCTCATTATGTGACTCCTGTCAAGGAGATATGTATTATTTACAACTTTTCCCCACCGTTTACATAACCTGTCGGTTTAAATTTTTTTTGTTTGTTTGTTTCATGGTGAATTTAGATGAAAATAGTCCTTGTTTTGGCAGTCATCTGCATGGAGAGATATTTTTGTAATATATATAAAATCAGTCTGTTTCTCTATCAGCTACAGGGGTTGGACTCAATTTATCTCCTCTCTGCAGTGCCTTTTGTTGTCCTTGGATACTCACCTCACATATGTCCCTGAGAATATGCAACTGATTAATCATAAAAATGATGACATTCCTTGGAGTAATTGGGCATTATGGAAGAGCATCTGCTGTTTTCTCAGGAGGGTGGGGCAGGCGATCCTCCAGCCCGCGGACAGCTGCTCTTCCTGGGGGTGGGTTTTGAGGCCAGTCTGGCTGTGGAAGGGGACCTGGCACCCAGCACATGACACTTTTTCCCTGCTTTGTGCTGGGACCTTAGAAACCCATGTCAGAGATGTAGCCTGTGTCCCAGGAGGTGACCAACCCCCTTTACGCCTAAGTGCCATTTCCACACGCCCACGGCCTCCCCTGGCTTTGTCTCTGGTTCTGTATTTTGAGGCATTGTCTGGAAAAGGGGTGTGGGCATAAGAAGCAAAACAAAACACAAACCTTCAGCAAGGAGGGGGTTGGATAATTCACCTTGAAATCTTAGGTTCAGTTCCATTAACTGATCAAAGCTTGAAAGGAGAGAGCCAGAGGCATATTCAAGTCACCACCAAGTTCTATTTCATTTTTTGTCGCCTAAACATCCTCAAACCATGCACTTTCACCATCTCCCTCATTCCCTGAATCCAAGCCCCATCACCCCCATCAGGACATCTGCATTGGCCTCTAATTGGTCTCCCCCCACCCACTTGTGCCCCACCCCCTGCCCTTTTGTTTAAGCTGCAGCCAATGTAGGTTTTCAATATGCAAACTGGACCTAGCTATCCTCCTTTTTAAAACTGATTATTTCTTCCTGTTATTCTTAGGAAAAAGGCAAAATTCCTCTCTGCTCAAATCTCATATACCTGCTTCCTTGTCCACTGAGCTTCAGCCACACTGGACTTCTTTCTGCTCTTTATACCCACCAAATGTTTTCTAGCCCCAGGCCCTTTGCACTCACAGTTCCTCTACCTAAACTGCCCTTTCTTGTCATTTGTAGCTCAACCTAAGTATTACTTCTTCAGAGGGTATTTTTCTCTCTCTCTCTCTTTTTCTCTCAATATATATATATTTTTTGCATTCATAATATAGATACGTAATATACATCTAACACACACATATATAATTTGTGTGTGTGTGTATTTTTCTGAAGTTGGAAACGGGGAGGCAGTCAGACAGACTCCCGCATGCGCCCGACCGGGATCCACCCGGCATGCCCACCAGGGGGCAATGCTCTGCCCATCTGGGGCATTGCTCTGTTGCAACCAGGGCCATTCTAACGCCTGAGGCAGAGGCCATAGAGCCATTCTCAGTGCCCGGGCCAACTTTGCTCCAATGGAGCCTCGGCTGTGGGAAGGGAAGAGAGAGACAGAAAGGAAGGAGAGGGGGAGGGGGTAGAGAAGCAGATGGGCGCTTCTCCTGTGTGCCCTGGCCAGGAATCGAACCCAGGACTCCTGCAGGCCAGGCTGACACTCTACCACTAAGCCAACCGGCCAGGGCCTGTTTGAGGGTAGAGTACAGACATAATGCTGCCCATTTCCCCCTAAATACTCTAGTGTTTCCTAAAAACAAAGGTATTCTCTTACATGACCAAATATTAATGATCATAGCGAGACAATTAACATTAGTACAACACAATTATCTAATCTAGTTCATTCAAAGTTTGCTAGTTGTTCCACTAATATTCTCTATAGCAAAATAGAACAATTTTTTTTCTGGTCCAGTTTATTTATCCAGAATCATGTTTTTGGATTCTTTTAGTCTGGAACTGTTCCTCAGTTTTCTTTCATAACCTTGACATTTTAAAAGGATCCAGGCCTGTTATTTTGCTGCATGTTCTTCTGTTTGGATTTGTCTGATGTGTTCTCATGACTAGGTTCGGACTGTGCATTCTTGGCAGGAATACCAGAGTGGAGACGCTGTGTTCTCCATGTGTCCTTTCAGGTGGCGCACGCTGACTTCACTTCTTTAAGATGGTGTCTGAGAAGTTACTGTTTATCTCGTAATTACTAAGTATCTTGTGGGGACACACTTTGAGACTGCGTAAACATCCTGTTTCTCTTCCTAGTTTTGCCCAATAGTTTTAGCATCCAATGATGTCTCTTGCTTGAAATAATTATTAGTAAGTCGTTTGCCAAATGGTGAATTTATTGTGGGAAAATGCACATGACACACCATCTTAACCATTTTTTAAGTGTACAGTGTAGTGCTTACCCTTTTAAAATTCTCTTCATAGCTCCTATGAACTCTGAATTTTTATTTATTTATTTATTTTTTAGCTAGAGGCGGGGAGCGACAGACAGACAGGGAGAGAGATGAGAAGCATCAAGTCATTGTTGCGTCACTTTTAGTTGTTCATTGATTGCTTTCTCATATGTGCCTTGGCCGGGGGGCTCCAGCCAAGCCAGTGATTCCTTGCTTAAGCCAGCAACCTTGGGCTCAAGCCAGTAACCTTTGGTCCCAAGCCAGGGCCCATGGGGTCATGTCTGTGATCCCACGCTCAAGCCAAGGAACCCATGCTTAAGCTGGTGAGCCTATGCTCAAGCCAGTGACCTCAGGGTTTTGAATCTGGGACTTCAGCATCCCACATCGATGTTCTATCCACTGTGCTACCATCTGGTCAAGCTCAACTCTAAGTTCTTAAAAGTATGTTATTTATTATCCATCTAGGATGCAAACCCCATAAAAACAGGATCTTTACCTATCTTGTTCACTCTTCTATCTCTGCTGGTACCTGGAGCAATATCTGACACATAGAGGACTCCCATCTTAGTAAATGTTTGACTAATGAATGAGTGAGTAATAGCTGAATGGATGAATAGGACCCAGCACTGATTGGCTCCCACGTGTCACTCCCACTGGTTACTCTAGGCTTCTCAGCACTGCTCTGGCCACACTGGTCTTCCTTTGATTCCTCTTGCTCACCATGCTCTGCTGTACCACTGTGCCTTTGTACATGCTAGTACCCTGGCCTGGAACACTTTCTCTTTCCTGCTTCATGTTGACACTTACTCTTCCCTACAATGTCAGCTCAAATGTCACTTCCTCAAGAAAGCTGTTTCTGACCTGCTTTACCAAGAGCCCAAATTCTCCAGCTATAGCCATACGCTGTTTTCTCGTGCTTTGCTTTATTGCATTTCACAGATGTTGCATTCTTTTACAAATTGAAGGCATGGCTTTCCATCAGCGAAAGGATTACTAACTTTATGGCAGTCCTCATTTTATTGTGGCCGTCTGGAACTGAACCCACAGTATCTTCGAGGTCTGCCTATATAGGTAGGTATTCTTGGCATAGGGCTGTGATCACAGGGACAAGTACAACAATTTTTGTGATGATTGGTCTATGCTTGCTTCCTGTACCAAACTGTAGCTTCCATGCTTGCTGGCATGTTGCCTGGTTTTTCTTACATTTTACATTCTACATAGCATTTGTCAGCATTTGCCAAATGCTTTTCTTCCTCAGTTGAACCACTGGCAAGATCTAACAACAGCATTTGTTTCTTTTCTTCATCCAAATTGAACAACTGGATGAAGCTGATTGAAATGAGCAACTCAGCAATTTAAATCTTCAATGTTTGGTAGAAAATTATTCTCAATGTGTTTTTAGTTCTACAAAATGTTGAACAGTGCCATTAAATTTTTCTATAGCCATTATTTCTCTCAGATTTTACTGAGTTTTAAAATTGTCAAGTGCATTTTGTTTGAAATGTTAAGTCCAAATGCTTGCATCTTCAATTTTGAATGATTTGTAAGCAGGTAATATTGTGATCCTAAGTTGCTAAATTGAGCTCACTTTGACTTATTAAAAATATTAACATGAGGAGAAGACAAGATGGCGATGGAGTAGGCGGACATACCAACTTCCATCTCCCAGAACCAAAGTGAACTACAAACTAATTTTAAGAACCATCATCTGGAAAGACCAACTTTGGACTAAACTAAGAGGACTCTTCAACCAAGGAACACTGAAGAAGTCCCAGTGAGACTGGTAGGAAAAGCGGAAATGTGGAGAGGGCTGCCCAGCTCCCTGGAGCGGAGCGAATGGCAGCCAGGAGAGACCCCCATGGTGGGAAGTGAATTTAGCAGAGAGGGGAGGGTCCTGAGTCCCAGGAAAAAAAGCCCCAGCCTGCAGCCCCAGAACCTAGAAGAGGCGTATGGACAATATTTAGCTGGAAAAAAGACAGCATACTGTTTGTGAGAAAGACACTGATTTCTCAGACCCATGATTCTTCTGAAAGGGACCGCGCAGGAAACCTCTCTCACAATCACTCACCCAGAGCTCCGGAGGACGGGGAGAGAGGAGAGGACTGGAGCAGCAGGAGGAGAGTGTAATCTAGGAGACACAGGGAGAAACATTTTGAGAGACAGCCACCCTAACCCCTGGGACGAGTCACTCCCCAAATCTGAAGTGAATATTTCCTCTGGAAACAGCAATACCAGCAAAGGGAAGCAGGGCATCAGCCAAACAAGCTTCCCCTGGCACTCAGAGCAGAGTCGCTTAGAAGGAGGGAGCTTTCGGGACTACAGTAGTGAGTGTTAGGGTCTGAGCTGCAGCGCCCCCACCCACACACCTAAGGGCTCACCTGAGGGCGGGTGGCTGAATGCGGAAGCGCGGTTCTGTCGGCAAGGGCAGAAGCCAGCTGGCCACCACTGAGGCCCAGGTGTGAGCTCAGTCTTGACTGACTGGGGAGGAGAGGACGTGCAAAAGTGGTCAAGCCCAGCTGCAGGCTGCCTTCAGTCCAGCCTGCAGGAGAAGGGCAGGAGCCCTGGAAGGGGCGGAGACCCGCCCCTGAGCAAGGGTGCAGGAGTGCAGCCTTGCCCCCCAGGGGCAGAACCCAGGCTTGTGGCCTGACTTGGGAGCTGGCTCCTCCCACGAGGGTGGAGCCAAAAGCCCAGAACAGGTGGAGTTCCGCAACTGAGTGTGGGCACACAGTCCCGCCTGGCCTGTGGAGCCACGGCTTGCAGCCGCCCCACAAGCAGGCTACTCCTGCAGGGGCAGGGTGAAAGCCCGGAATCAGGTGGAGAACCGCAGCTGACAAAGGTGCTCACCCCTGCCCTCAGGGTGGAACTTAACACCACCATGGGGGCGGGCAAAGGCCAAGGCCGCCGAGGCTTGTCCACCTGAGCATGTGATCAGAGCCCCTCTGGTGAAGGAGAGGCAGAAACCACAGCAACAGCCCCAGTGGGCAGGCACTGGCAACGCCCAAACCCAAATGCCCTAGGCAGCAACAGCAGAGGGGGTGGCGGGCCTGCAGACAGACCATACCTAGGGAACAGAGGCCACACCCAGTGGATTCCAGTGGCCAAAATCTTCCTTTACACAGAGAAAATGAGAAGGCAGAGATGTGCAACACAAATGAATCAAGAGAAATCCCCAGAAAAGGACCTGAATGAATCAGATACAACCAAATTACCAGATGCAGAGTTTAAAATAATGATTGGTAGGATGCTCAAAGATATTAGGACAACAATAGATGGTCATATGAACACCTAAATAAAGAGATAGCAAATATAAAAAAGGACATTGAAATAATAAAAAAGAATTATTAGTCAGAAATGACAAATACAATATCAGAAATGAAGAACACAATGGAAGGAATTAATAGCAGAATGGATGAAGCTGAGAATCAAATCAACGAGTTAGAGGACAAGATAAATGAAGGCACAGAAACAGAACAGAAAAAAAAAGAGACTCAAAAAGTCTGAGGAAACTCTAAGAGAGCTCTGTGACAACATGAAGAGAAATAACATCTGCATTATAGGGGTTCCTGAAGAAGAAGAGAAAGAACAAGGGATAGAGACTTTGTTCACACATATCATAGCTGAAAACTTCCCCCAATTAAGGCAGGAAAACGTCTCACAAGTTCAAGAAGCACAGAGAACTCCATTAAAGAGAAACCCAAAGAAATCAACACCAAGATACATCATAATTAAAATACCAAAGCTAAGTGATAAAGAGAAAATATTAAAAGCTGCTAGAGAAAAAAAGACTATCACCTACAAAGGAGCCCCCATAGGATGACTTCCGACTTCTCAACAGAAACACTTGAGGCCAGAAGGAAATGGCAAGAAATATTCAAAGTAATGCAGAACAAGAGCCTACAACCAAGACTACTTTATCCAGCAAGGCTATCATTTAAAATTGAAGGAGAAATTAAAAGCTTTCCAGACAAAAAAAGAACCTCAAGAAATTCACTACAACCAAACCAATGCTGCAAGAAATGCTAAGGGGCCTGTTGTAAACAGATCAAAGGAGAAAAAGAATATAGCAAAAGAGAAATACAGTTTTAAAGAATAAAATGGCAATAAACAACTACATATCAATAATAACCTTAAATGTAAATGGATTAAATATCCAATCAAAAGACACAGGATAGCTGCGTGGATATGAGAACAGGACCCATACATATACTGTCTACAAGAGACACACCTTAAAACAAAAGATGCACACAGACTGAAGATAAAAGGATGAAAAAAAATACTTCATGCAAATGGAAATGAAAAAAAAGGTGGGGTAGCAATACTTATATCAGACAAAATGGACTTTAAAACAAAGGCTATAGTAAGAGATAAAGAAGGTCACTACATAATGATAAAGGGAGCAATCCAACAGGAAGATATAACTGTTATAAATATCTATGTACCTCTTATAAGAGCACCTAAATATATAAAGCAGACTTTGATGGATTTAAAGGGCGAGATCAACAGTAATAGTATAATAGTAGGGGATTTCAATACCCCACTAACATCACTAGATAGATACTCAAGAAAGAAACTTAACAAAGAAACAGCAAACTTAAAGGACATACTATATCAACTCGACTTAATAGATATCTTTAGAACCTTTCACCCTAAAACAGCAGAATATACATTCCTTTCAAGTGCTCATGGTACATTCTTTAGAATAGACCACATGTTGGGGCACAAAAGCAGTCTCAACAAATTTAAGAAGATTGAAACCATATCGAGCACTTTCTCTGATCACAATGGCATGAAACTAGAAATCAACCACAACAGAAAAACTGAAAAATACTCAAACACTTGGAAACTAAATAGCATGTTATTAAATAATGAATGGGTTAACAATGATATCAAAGAAGAAATAAAAAAATTCCTAGAAACGAACGATAACAGCATACATCAACTCAAAATTTATGGGACACAGCAAAAGCAGTCCTGAGAGGAAAGTTCATAGCATTACAAGCATACCTCAAGAAGCTAGAAAAAGCTCAAATAAACAACTTGACCCTGCATCTAAAAGAACTAGAAAAAGAACAGCAAGTAAAGCCGAGAGCTAGTAGAAAGAAGGAAATAATAAAGATCAGAGCAGAAATAAATGACATAGAGGCTAAAGAAACAATACAGAGGATCAATGAAACCAGGAGCTGGTTCTTTGAAAAGGCAAACAAGATCGATGAACCAAGAAAAAAAGAGAGAGGACTCAAATAAATAAAATTAGAAATGAGAGTGGTGAAATAACAACTGACACAACAGAAATACAAAATATTGTAAGAAAATACTATGAAGAACTGTACGCCAAAAAACTAGACAACCCTGTACGCCAAAAAACTAGACAACCTAGATGAAATGGACAAATTCCTTGAAACATATAATCCTCCAAATATTAATCTGGAAGAATCAGAAAACCTAAACAGACCAATTACAACAAATGAGATTGAAACAGTTATCAAAAAACTCCGAAAAAAGAAAAGTCCTGGGCCTGATGACTTCACAAGTGAATTTTACCAAATATTCAAAGAAGAACTAACTCATATCCTTCTCAAGCTATTTCAAAAACTTCAAGAGGAAGGAAGACTTCCAAGCTCCTTTTATAAGAGACGAGTATAATTCTGATTCCAAAACCAGGCAAAGACAACACAAAGAAAGAAAATTATAGGCCAATATCCCTGATGAATTTAGATGCTAAAATCCTCAACAAAATATTAGCAAACCGGATCCAGCAATACATGAAAAAAATCATACACCATGATCAAGTGGGATTTCTTCTTGGGAGGCAGGCTGGTACAATATTCACAAATCAATCAATGTGATTCATCACATAAACAAAAGGAAAGAGAAAAACCACATGATAATTTCAATAGATGCAGAAAAAGTATTTGATAAAATCCAGCACCCATTCATAATCAAAACTCTCAGCAAAGTGGGAATACAGGGAACATACCTCAACATGATAAAGGCCATCTATGACAAACCCACAGCCAACATTATACTCAATGGCAAAAATTAAAAGCAATCCCCTTAAGATCAGGAACAAGGCAGGGGTGCCCCCTATCACCACTCTTATTCAACATAGTTCTGGAAGTCCTAGCCACAGCAATCAGACAAGAAAAAGAAATAAAAGGCATCCAAATTGGAAAAGAATAAGTAAAACTATCCTTATTTGCAGATGATATGATATTGTATATAGAAAACCCTAAAGTCTCAGTCATAAAAGTACTGGACCAGATACATGAATTCAGCAAGGTGGCAGGATATAAAATCAATACTCAGAAATCAGAGGCATTTTTATACACTAACAATGAACTGTCAGAAAGAGAAATTAAGGAAGCAATCCCCTTCACCATTGCAACCAAAAAAATAAAGTACCTAGGAATAAATTTAACCAGGGAGATTAAAGACTTGTACTCGGAAAATTATAAAACATTGATAAAAGAAATTAGGGAAGATAAAAACAAGTGGAAGCATATACCGTGCTCATGGTTAGGAAGAATAAACATCATTAAAATGTCTATATTACCCAAAGCAATTTATAAATTCAATACAATACTGATTTAAAAATCGCCTGACCTGTGATGGCGCAGTGGATAAACGTCGACCTGGAATGCTGAGGTTGCCGGTTCAAAACCCTGGCCTTGCCCGGTCAAGGCACATATGGGAGTTGAAGCTTCCTGCTCCTCCTCCCCTTCTCTCTCTCTCTCTCTCTCTCCCCTCTAAAATGAATAAATAAATAAATAATTTAAAAAAATCAATGACTTACTTCAAAGATATAGAACACATATTCCAAACATTTATATGGAACCAAAAGAGAACACGAATAGCCTCAACAATCTTGAAAAGGAAGAATAAAGTCGGAGGTATCACACTTCAGGATATCAAGTTATACTACAAGTCCATTGTACTCAAAACAGCCTGGTACTGGCATAAGAACAGGCATATAGATCAGTGGAACAGAACTGACAACCCAGAAATAAACCCATACTTTTATGGACAACTGATATTTGACAAAGGAGGTAAGAGCATACATTGGAGTAAAGACAGCCTCTTCAACAAATGGTGTTGGGGAAATTGGACAGCTATCTGCAAAAAAATGAAACTGGACCACCAACTTACACCATTCACAAAAATAAACTCAAAATGGATAAAAGACTTAAATGTAAGCTGTAAAACCATAAGCATCTTAGAAGAAAACATAGGCAGTAAGCTCTCCGACATTTCTCGCAGCAATATATTTGTCGATTTATCTCCACGGGCAAGTGAAATAAAAGACAGGATAAACAAATGGGACTTTATCAAACTAAAAAGCTTTTGCACAGCTAAAGACAATAAGAACAGAATAAAAAGACAAACTACACAATGGGAGAATATATTTGACAGTACGTCTGATAAGGGGTTAATAACCAAAATTTATAAAGAACTTGTAAAACTCAATACCAGGAAGACAATCCAATAAAAAAATGAGTGAAAGAAATGAATAGACACTTCTTTAAAGAGGACATACAAATGGCCAATAGGCATATGAAAAAATGCTCAACATCACTAATCATTAGAGAAATGCAAATTAAAACCACAATGAGATACCACCTCACACCAGTCAGAATGGCGCTCATCAACAAAACAACACAGAATAAGTGCTGGCGAGGATGTGGAGAAAAGGGAACCCTCCTGCACTGCTGGTGGAAATGCAGACTGGTGCAGCCACTGTGGAAAACAGTATAGAGATTCCTCAAGAAATTGAAAATCGAACTGCCTTTTGACCCAGGTATACCACTTTTAGGACTATATCCCAAGAACAGCATAACACTGTTTGAAAAGAAGAAATGCAACCCCATGTTTAAGGCAGCATTGTTCACAATAGCGAAGATCTGGAAACAGCCCAAGTGTCTGTCATAGGACGGGTGGATTAAAAAGCTTTGGTACATATATACTATGGAATACTACTCAGCCATAAGAAATGATGACATCGGATCATTTACAACAACATGGGTGGACCTTAATAACATTATACTGAGCGAAATAAGTAAATCAGAAAAAACTAAGAACTATATGATTCCATACATAGGTGGGACATAAAAATGAGACTCAGAGACATGGACAAGAGTGTGGGGGTTACGGGGTGGGAGGGGAGGAGAGGGAGGAGGTTGAGGGAAGGGAGGGGCACAAAGAAAACCAGTTAGAAGGTGACAGAAGATGATTGGACTTTGGGTGATGGGAATGCAGCATAATCAAATGTCAAAATAACCTAGAGATGTTTTCTCTGAACATATGTATCCTGATTTATCAATGTCACCCCATTAAAATTAATTTTAAAAATATTAACATGATATGCAAGCTAGGTGCTCACGTTGTGTTTTTGAGGTATTTAGCTAAGTTTCTTACCAGAAAAATAAACTCAAATTAATTTCCACTTCATTTGATATATTTATACCAGCCCCTTGCCTTGGAACAGGCAATAAACTTTGTAATAAAACAGAATATTCTGAAATTCAATGCCCCCAAAGTATTACCGGTAATTCTGAGATAGGAGTATTTAAAGACAATGTCTTAATTTGCTTGGCAAATTAAAACCTTGCTTTGAAAGGTGTTGTCCCCTTCTTAATAGCCCGTGCCTGCCTTTGCCACATACAGGGATGGTTTAAATACATTCAAACCATGGCTTCCGGGACACCTCTGCTCCTGGTTTGTTTGTCTTTTTTAACCAGGTTAATTAAAAAAAAAAAGTCTGACAAGTCATTAAGAATTTTACAAACTTATTTGTAATAAAAATTTGAGACTTTACACACTTATTAAGAAGAAAATATACAACAGCATTTTTTTTGCTCTTGCTATACGTGCATTGAGTTTTGGGGGGACCCTGTCCTGTGTCTTCCTCACTCAGAGGCTGTGACTGATGGAGTTGCTACCATCTGGAAAATGCTAGTGGCTGCAGCAGCAGGAAGGGTTGTAAGATGCTTTTTCCCGGGTGAACTCCTGTTCGTATTTCATTGATCACATAAGGATACATGGTGATGCTGAACTGGAAGAGGGTGCAAAGTTATCATCCTCTTCTATCCCCAAATGTAGACTCCAGGCAGATACTGGTGAACAATGGCGTCCCATGTACTCGACAGCTTGCCTCCCAGAGGAGCTGCCCTCTGTTAATACATTTGCCCTCACTCAACACTGTCCTTCCTCCTTTATTCTCCCAAAGCACCACTAACACAGGGCTCTTCTGCACGTCCACCTTTTAATCAAAGGATTAGGCAAGCAGAAGGTATTAATAGTGTAGTGCCAGAAACAACTTTTAAATTCGACGTCAGATGTCAAGTATTCTCAAAGTGGATTGGTCAGTCTCTCCATTCCTGGAGATTTCTCACTGGCTGTTTCTTCAGCCCGGGCGCCCCTGCCTGTCCTAGCACCCCCCATCTTTCCCCATTGCTGTCGGTGCCCCACTTTGGATTTGTTGTTCCTGCCTCTGCAGGGCAATTTATCCCTTTGTTTCACCCTCCTTTCTACAGCAAGGCTTGTGAGGATTGGCAAGTAAAGGGAAAACACGTTTTATTTATTCTACTCAATGTTTCTGATGCAAATGTGTGGATTATTTTTCATACCAACCAGTTCTGTAACACTGGCTACTATCTGGGCACTCTATAGTTAGAGTTTGCATCAGATCCTATAAGTTTAAGGCTCAGTCCCACAAGACTGCCCTCACCTCAGATACCATTGGCAAGTCTGGGCTTCCCATGCTTCTGACTGGCCGTGAATTGGTGATTCCCACAATCCCCTCCTTGGGTTCAATAATTTGCTAGGACAGCTCACTGAACTCAGGGAATCCACTGAGTTATTATTAATAAAGAATGGTTTAAAAACTATAGATGAACAGCTGATGAAAAGGTACTTGAATACAGAGTGAGGTCCAGAGTAGCCTCAAGCACCAGGACGTCTGTCCCCCTGGAGTTAAGGTGTGCTACCCTCCTGACACCAACCTGAAAGTACTTCAAACCCTGTACTTGAAGGATTTTTATGAAGACCTCATCACATGAGATGATCAGTGAACTCAATCTCCAGCTCTTCTCTAGAAGATGGGGTTGCAACAGAAAGTTCTAAGCTTCTAATCATAGCTGGGTCTTTCTGGTGACTATCCCCCATCCAGGATCCCAAGAGTTACCTCATTTGAACAAAAGATGCTCCTATAACTCAGGAAACTCCAAGGGATTTAGGAACTCTGTGATAATGCTCCTCTCACCCCCATCACTCCAGAAACTATAAGGGTTTTAGGAGCTCTGTGTCAGGAGCAATGTGGGTCAGAGACCAAATATTAGACAAAAAACATTCTTAGAACTCCTATTATGCAGGCAATTAGAAGGGTATTAGGAGTTCTGAGTCGGGAACTGGGGACAGAGACTAATATATATATTAGTTATATATATATATAATTCTTTGTATTTCACACAAGGGAGGCAGAAATTCACACACACACAATGCCACTATCTCCCTCAGGATAAATGATGCTTTTCTTAGAATAAAGAAATGTGGTGCTGAAGTGTTAAATTGGCATTTTACCCTGCTTTTGATGCTTGCAATGAAATTACTTTCTATAATGTAAATGTTTAATATACATCATGCCACCCAAATCTATCTGGTTCTTGAATTTGTCCTGTGAGAATAAATAGCAAGGGATGCCTTTCAGTCTAATTAATCAACTTATCTAGGTTCTTTATATTCTCCTTCATCATTTCTTCTTCTTTATTTTTTTAGTTTTTCCATTGATTTGAAAGAGAGAGAAAGTAGGTGGGGGGGTGTAGGAGAGAGAGAGAGAGAGAGACAAGCATCAACTTATTGTTCCCTTTAGTTGTACACTCATTGGTTGTTCCTTGCATATGCCCTGACTGGGGATTGAACCCACGACCTTCACGCTCTGGGATGATGCTTTATTCACTAAACTGCCTGGCCAGGGCCCCTCCTCTTTTACCCTCTTTAATTTGTATGTTCTGAGAAGCAAGTTAATGCCATTCTTTATTATTGGGATCCTGTTATTTTCTCACCAATTCTCAATAGTATTTTTCTTTATATATACAGTCCACTACTATGTTATTTGATGCATGATTGCTCAATATATTTTCTATGTAGTAATTACTCTTTTCAAATATAAAAATAATTGAATCATCTAGAGGTTTTTAATCTTGAATTTTACTGTTTTGATATAAACATTGTAACTTATAGTTTGTTTACATTTATTTTCTCCCGGTACATATTTATCCAGCTAATAATTTTTAATCATGTTGCATGCCTTCATCTTAGATATATCTCTTTATAAGTAGCCTAGAGGTGGAAGTGTCTCACTCCCACACCTGTCCTGTCACAGCCACTCTACAGTGGCCTCAACTTTCTGGCTGCAACATAGCATTGGAATCTCTGTCTGTCCCTGGCCATGCTGCACGGCTGTCACGGTGACCTTGGTGCAGTGGTAGCACGAGAGGTACCTGCGGGCGGATGTATGTGTGCAATGACCTGGCCACTCAGCAGCGGCTTCCATGTCAATGGGATGGCTGCTGAATGTTCTGGAGGGTACAGAGCCTGAGCCAGGACACAGGCAGAGGGGAGCAATAAGGCCTCTCTTTCCAGCTGATGAGTGACAAAGACATGTGCCTGTGTCAGTCACTATTTGTGCCTCTCCTTTCGATCTCCTGTGTCTTATGATGAGTGAATGCTTACTTATTCTGGCTCTGGTCTAATTTACAGTCTTCATTTCTGGAGCTCTTATGAGTTATGATCTGATTTTGTCTGTGAGTTGACATTGGTTTATGGTGAAAAGTTGGGGGAGGGGGAGTTATAAATTGCTAGCCCGACTCTGTCCTGAACTACAATTTCTTATGATATTTGTAATCATTTAAAAAGTTCTGGTCATTACTTTCTGGATTTTGGTTTTCATTTTAAATAAGTCTCTCAAGTTTATTTTTTTTTTTAATCTACAAGCTACAGAAACAACTGTAGGCCTCATAGTACACTGGACTTTGGAATCAGATGAACCCAGGTTCAGTGTTCAGTTCTGCCACTTATTAGCTCTGTATTCCAAGCAAGTTACTTAACCTCTCTGGGCCTCAGTTCCCTTTTCTGTAAAATGGGGGTAATAATTTTCACTCTGAGGAATATAAGTGAAGATCAGAGGCAGTCTGTGGTGTATTTGCCAGGCTTGCTCCCTTTTGGCCTCACGTGGATGTGAGAAGCTGAATCCCAATCTGATTTCTGAGGCTCTGGCTAGCTGGCTCAGTGGATAGAGCATTGGCCCAGCATGTGGTTGTCCTGGGTTCAATCCCCAGTCAGGGCACTCAGGAGAAGCAACTATCTGCTTCTCTTCCTCTCTCTCTCCCCCTTCTCTTCCTCTTCCCCTCTTGTAGCCAGTGGCTTGGTTGGTCCCAGCGACGGCCTCAGGCACTGAGGATAGCTCAAATGATTTGAGCATTGGTCCCAGATGGGGGTTGCTGGGTGAATTCTGGTTGGGATTCTTTCTGTCTCCTCTTCTTTCAAAAAAAAGAAAAAGGGGAAAAAAAAGAATTCTGAGGAACATGGAATCTGAACAGGGGACTTGATGAATTGAATATTTCAAAACAGTAGCAAGCCTGAAGAATTCTTTTCATAATAAGTATGGTCTCCCTCTCTCCTGAATTGTGCTTTAATGAGCATCCTGGGTGGACTAATGATTCTGCCTCCCAAGCTGATAGTATTTAGGTATCCATTCAACAGTTTTTTTTTTTAATTTTTAAAAAGCAGGAGTAGGAAGAAATAGATTCTCTTTGTGTTCAAAGAAAGGAAAACAGTAATAAGATTTTCTGAACTAGGCCGCTTCTTGAAAGGCATGTGAAAAGTTCTAGAAGTTATATAATATCTTCAGCTAAATAACTGATCTCGGTACTATACATAGAGCACTTATTTGGTTTAGAAATTTCAACTGAATGTGATGGCAGACTTCAGGGGACAGCTATGCATATACCATAAAACCTAGAGGGGCATTTTGTAAAGATGCATAAAAATTGTAGGTCAGCACAGTTAAGGAGCTGTCATAGGTTTCTGTCTACTCAATGGGAGCAGAACCAGTTTGAATTTTATCATAATGTGAGGGGTTATGTACGGAAACCTGAGTTAACTCATGCTGATTCTATGGAAACCTGGTTAACTGATACTGTATGTCTACTTAAACGAGTTAATTTGTGCGGTGATCATTTAATGCTGCCCGATGACGTGGGCTCCGGACATCGGCCCAGCTAGCCCACCCTTTTACCCAGCTCTGACCCACCCACTGCCCCATGACTCTCTCCTTTATGCCTTCGTGCCTGTCCAATTCTCCTTCCTCCTGACAGTCTTTCCTCAGATGATGGGCTGAAAGTCATTACCACCCCCCTGATTGTTCTCAGCCTTTCTGCGCCCCTGGTTTTGTGTACATGGCTTCTTCCCTTGCCATGTTGTACCCTCCTGAGGGGAAGAGGGCTAGGATGTGGCTGCCTCCTCAGGCTTCCGGGATGAAAGGGGGAGGGAGATAGAGACAGGACTTAGGAGGAGAGGTGGGCAGGGTGGGTAAAGGAAAGACAAATTGCGTGAACTTTTAAGTTTGCATAATCAAGTTGAGTCTGTCTGGGAAAGACTGAGAGGAAGGGAGGGACTAGGGCAGTAGGAGGCAGGCAGAGGGGGTTTCCGAAAGGCAGGGCGTGTGGGGGCCGTGTGTGTGTGTGTGTGTGTGTGTGTGTGTGTGTGTGTGTGTGAGAGAGAGAGAGAGAGAGAGAGAGAGAGAGAGAGAGAGAGAGAGAGAGATGGATCTGAAAGGAAAAGGAGGGTTTTAAGAAGCATGCTCGAGACTGTTTTTCATCGTGTTGGAGAACCTCAAAGCAAAGGATGTGAGCTATTTTAAACTGTGTCACATGAATTACGTCCCCAGGATCGTGACACCCTCCAGGACTGACCCAGGTGTGTGATGAAGTTTTGTCGTGCTGTTATACTCTCAGATTAAAGTCTAGTCCGATGGCCAAGGGGTGATTTCTCTTTTAGTTAATCATGATGTAAATCTCTTGGGGTTCAGTTCAGAGGACACTCTTAATTCCCCCATGTTTCTGTTCAGCCTCCCTATGCTGACAAAAATCAATGCCATCCCTAATGATGATAATAACAATGACTGAGACAGTCGGATAAAGCACCGCTAAAAGCGAAAACCCAACCAACACTGAATTCTAGTGATAGAAATCCTAAAATTCTTTCTCACAATAACATAAAAATTGTGAGTACTTTTTGTAGGTAATTTCACAATGTCTAGAATAAGAATTCAGTCATTCAGGAGAACATGGCCGACCCTCCTCGGTCCTGGTATGTGCAAGCTGATCTTCCAGGGCTGTGGAGGGTAGAGAGGTGAGTCTGAAAGGGACCCCCTGGGGCCCCTGGTTTAAAGGGACAGATGAGACAGGTAACTGAATAGGTATAACGCGAGGTCGAGGGGGCTCACGCACCCTGCCAGATGGGGACTGACACAACGTGGGCTGAGGCAGCTCGCAGGGTCAAGCACATGGACTGTTTGAGTGAGACTGTCCTTAACCGGGTCACCTCAGGGCCCATTAATTTATCCCCATCTTGGTTTTCACAGAGCGTATCCCTGAAGATGCGGTGTCCTCTCGCCTCTCCTGCCTGCAGCCAGACCGCTCATTTGTCTTCCCTGTCTCTTTTCCATCTCCGACAGTGGCAGTATTGAGGTTCTCGCCCTCCTCCCAGAGCTGGTCTTACCCCTAACTTTCCAAATGCCCCTACCCACCTGGGAGCACTTTCCTCAGGCTCTTTACCCCCAAATGCTTACCTGGGCCCACTCCTGTCTCAGGAAGAGCACCAGGCTTGAAGTGTTGGCAGATGCCAGTGGGCTAACTCTCCTCCCATTTAGGAACGTGAGGGCGGACATTTTAGAGGGAAAGGTGCCAGGCGGGCATTGGCTGGTCAGTGCTCCTTCCCTAAGCCATTCCTGGGACATAGGTCAATCACTTGGCACTTATCCCAGGCCCCTGACAACTGTCCTTTCCCTTTTCATGTGGATAAACTAATTTTTTCCATGGACTCGTTCATGTAGCCTATGCACCTGCCCACTGGCTGGTTGGGGCTGTGGATGGAACTCCTGCTCCACTGGTCAATGCTAGCAGTTTGTGAGTAGGTCTCCAGTGTTCCTGGTGGGAAAGAAATGGCAGGCTCCGTCAGGAGATGTGGGCAGAAGGCACTGCTGAGGCCGGGCCAAGGCTTTCCAATTCTAGAGCTAAGAACAGACTGGTTTCCTTGGCAACAGAGATGAAGTCTGCTCATCTGCTCCTGGGGGTGGGCTTTGTGTGTCTGTGGAAAGCACAGGGACTCGGGGACAAGAAAGACGATCCTTTCGCTTTTTTTAAATTTTATTTTTATATATCAGTGCAACAACTCATTTCTGAAAACTCACCAGCTCTTACTGTATTATTAACAATATTAAAAACATCCAAGGCGGCACAGTGACATCAGTTATGTAATCTGCACATTGGGAGCCTGGATGTAGAATCTTCCTTTCCTTTCCACTTGCGTTGCCTCTGGCCCTTGGTGTATTTTACCAGACCTGCAACACCTGTTTTGATAACATGTTTTAAGATGTCAGTCAAATATATACTCACCCCTAGCACTCTTGAAGGCTTAATGAAAAGCCTTTCTTCCTTCCTAGCAGCCTGGCTGGGAGGAAATGAAAATCGGCACTTGACAAGCTGATGTTGGCTCGAGCCTGCACTTGTCAGATGGCATCCTCAGAACAGACTGTGGGAACCAAACCCTCATTTTTGATGCAAACCAGGAGACTCAAAGCTCATCCATTTGCTTTGCCCACCAGACCTGATTTCAAGGTGGCACGTCTGAGCAGTGGCTTGGAGTTTAATTCATGTACCGCCCTTCCCTTCCTATGCATTATTAAAACCTCCTTAAAAAGCGGCCTACAGATCAGATCGGATCACAGGGGAGCAACGTGCCACCAGTGATTTCAAGTCTCCTGCAAGGAGCAACATCTGCTGCTGGAAAAACTCCCCAAAAAAGATCCTGAAAAACCATGACCTATTGTATATCCAGTAAAGAAGGTCCTTGGGTCATGAGCTTATTAAAACAGCTAATTTGTTCAAAGGCATCTTATTTTATATGTGTCTATGTCAGTGCCCAGAATTCTTTTTTTTTTTTTTTTTAACAGAGACAGAGCAAGAGTCAGAGGGATAGATAGGGACAGACAGACAGGAACAGAGAGAGATGACAAGCATCAATCATTAGTTTTTCGTTGTGGCACCTTAGTTGTTCCTTGATTGCTTTCTCATATGTGCCTTGACCGGGGGCCTTCAGCAGACCGAGTAACCCCTTGCTGGAGCCAGCGACCTTGGGTCCAAGCTGGTGAACTTTGCTCTAACCAGATGAGCCCGTGCTCAAAGTGACAAGCTCGGGGTCTCGAACCTGGGTCCTCTGAATCCCAGTTTGATGCTCTAGCCACTGCGCCACTGCCCAGTCAGGGCAGTGCCCGGAATTCTTGAATGCTAGGTAATATAGATGGGAAATGGTCAGGGGGACTCACGTACCAAGAGTGACTGTGATGAGAGGGAATTAGCAGGTGAAGGGGACTCTGACATCTATGAACAGACAGATGGAGGCCAGAACCCAGTACCTTTTCATGAGACATTTCAGTGACTTTCCTCTGGTGAAGATCATGGCACTGTGACTCAAATTCAGCTCCTGCATGGCCCCTTCCTTCAGTAACCAGGGGTGAGCTGTGGCAATCTAAAACCCTCCACAACTTCCTCCGTTTCTCTGCCTTTCCAAAAGAAAGATACTGACTTCTCCAGGCAAATAGTGGGCTCCCTTTGAGGAGGCTGAGTTCTTTGTTCAGGGGTTAACTTCCCTGCTCCTGGACCGTGGCACTCTGCCTCTAGATGGGCCAGGGTCCTTCTGTCCATCCTCCCCTCCCACCTCCCGGAGGGCCATTTGAGCATGCTGTGTCCCACACGGACCAGGCAGAGGTACCACTGGAGCGGTTCAAATCACAGACTCACAAAGAGGGCCTCTGACCTGGGAGGAACTTCAGATGCTGCCTGGTCTGGCCCTGTATTTCACAAATGAGGAAACAGAAGCCCAGAGAGGTTAAGTGGCTTGCTGTTGGTCACAGGGCAAGTCAGCTGGAGATTCAGTTAGCTGACCTCTGGAGTCTGTCCAGGATTCTTTCCCCATGACGCTCCACTGGAAAGACCCTGTCGGGCCCTGATTTCTCTGTATGGTTTCTGGTTCAGACACCATAATTAGGGATCAGGAAAGCTTTCTGTCTTGTACATATAGGATCTTCATTGGTCCTGAGACAGATGGCATTAAAATGTTTCTCAACTGGAAAGAAATTAATTGAGGAATTCCTGGGAGCCTAGCCTTGTGCTCCTGTGTGGGACTGGACTTTTGTAGATGAGTTTTAGGAACTGGCTAAATCCAGTGCTGTTTTTGATTGGTTGGTAAAATGGTTTTGCAAACTATAAAGGTGCACAGGCCTCATATTACATATTTTTCTACTGCTTTTTAGTTATTTACAAAACGCTAACTTGTTCTACCTTCTACAAAGTCATGGCTAGATTTTCACCTGCTCCCTGTGCCACTTAATCCTCTGAACTCAATGAAAGGGGAGAGGAAGATTGAGAATACGGCCACAAACATCACCTCGGGGCATTGGGTCCAACAGAATATCAGCAGTTCCATTTTGTCTGTGGTGCCTTGGAAACGAAGGGTGGCAATACCTCTGCTGCTTGTTGAATGACAGGTTTGGTCGAGGAAAATTTAAGGTTGGATCTACTTCCTGTAATGGGCATCATTAAGGAAGATGTCTGGACTGTCTGATGTGACATGTGGGCTGGCCGTTTACCAGATGCTGCCTAATGCAGGCAGCGACCCAGGGGAATAGCAGAAAGCCAGCAGAGCTCAATGTACATCTCTCCAGGGGTCTACAAAGGGGTTTGCCTTTTCCCCAGAGGCCTGTCCACAACTCCAGCAAGAGATTGTATAAGCCCAGATGTCATTGGTCCTTCAGGAATGACTCCGTTAGAAGGGCCCTGAGGTGTCATCTCGTTGCACGTTGGTCTGAATCCTCTTCTTCAGTTCTTCCTGTGCCCTGCCTATTTTTCAGGCACGACTTCAGGGGCCGGGGATACAGTAATGAGCAAAATCAGACAAGACCCTTCCCCTTAGAACTTCCAGTCTAATTTTTGTTTTTACAATTTTGTGAAAGCCAGCAGATTTCACTCAGTAAGCTTTTCCCCAACCACTCTCAGCCTTTCCTGTTATTTCTCCTGACCGGCAGCCTTTTGCTCAGCCCCTCCACCCCCACCCCCCAGGAAGCAGCATCCTGAGGCTGTAGAAGTGTTCATAGTGGGAGCCTGTCATCCATGCTTGTCCTAGGCCAGCAGTTCTCAACCTGTGGGTCGCGACCCCGGCAGAGATTGAACGACCCCCGCCAGGGTCGCGACCCACAGGTTGAGAACCGCTGTCCTAGGCTGATGTTCCCACTTTCCTTCCTCCTCGGTGCCCCTAAGTGAGCCTCTAAGTGGCCCTTTCCCCCACTCCCAGGTGTCCAGGGTCCGCGATTACTAAAAGGTCAGGCAGCCTGTCTCCTCACAGTTTATATCCTATAGTGCTCTATGTTCTCTTCAGTTCCCTGACCCACCAACCCCTGATGTCTGCAACGCTCCAGGGAAAAATCTTTCTCATTAGGTCATACTGATGTAGATAGGATTAGCACATATCTGCTCAACTCTCCCAGCAGTGCTGGCCTTTAAGAAGAGGAGACATAGAAGCCAAATGGACCTCTAAGTGAGAAGTGGGGTGAGGGTGTGTGGGCCGCCTGGTGGGACGGAGGGCAGAGTGGGCCAGCCCCTACTCTGCTCCAGGGGCTTGGTTGGCCTTGCCGTTCAGGCCCACACACACTCAGGTCACTTTACTACTAACTGGCTTTTTCTTACAAGCGCTGTGTGAGCATACATGCGTGCACTATGTCCATGTCTTCCACTTGAAGTGCCTGAGCTGGTGCCATGCTCACACATCCCGTCCTCCAGCCCCCGGGGAGTCACACCGTTCTCCCACTTCTCCATTTACACAATCTGGGAGAAAAGGATGCCTCACATGTATTATTCAACGGCTGCAATTTGGGAAAAAAATAGGATTCATTTTCTTGATGGTATCTTTCGGTACAAATTGTAACAATTGCCTGTGGGACTCTTGAGAAATTATGAAGTGTTAATTAGCAGAAGCACTGTGTATTTAAAATATATGGCATACTTAAATAACTATTAAATTAAAGCTACTTTTCAGAGTTGAGAAACCATCTGGTCCAAAAATCTGAGGAGTTGAATTTGTTGCATATTTTAAGAAAAATGTTTAAATGCTTCTAGACATGGTAATTTTGTGTCACTTTTATTTCCTTAGATATGGGAACTGGGGCACAGAAGCAGGTAGTGACCTGGCTATGGTCACAACCTTGGCTACTCTAACTGATGTGCCTTCATCTCTCAGAGAGGTTTAATTTCCTCCTCATGCCCAGAGGGCATGTTTAGATTGTGAAAGGACTGTTTCTAGGACTGTGGTTTTCCTTAGAAGTCATGTATTTCAACCTTGTTGATCCCAATGACTTGCAACTCTCTTGGCCGAAAAGTGCAAAGCAAGCATTATAGCCGTTTTCTGCAGAGACCAGGAAGACAGAACCAGGAAACCCAGTCCCGTCTCTGACCGTGGAGTATCAGCGTCTTTCTTTGGACAAATCACAGACCCTCTTGGTTTCAGTTTCCTCATAGGTTTAATAAAGGGGTGAACTGTGTATCAGTCATGGTCCAAGAAGGAAAATAGGAACTCATTCAAGTATCCCAGTAGAGGTCATGTAGTGCAGGACATGTGCAGGGGTCGTGGAGGAGCTGAATGACGGCATGCAGAGGCAGCCCAGAAGCTAGCTCCAGTGGGAAGTCACTTCCACTTTGAGGCTGGAAGGAGAAGGGGTGGAGGTAATGTGATCCCAGCCCAGGGGCCAAGGTCACTGTGGGAGCGGGAATATGGTGGGCCTGTCTGACAGGAGCTTTGGCAGTGGAAGGGATGTCATTTGAGGCATACAGTGAGGGAGGAGATGCCTCATGTTCTTCCGTGGTTGGTCAGTGCCTCCTGTTGTCCCCAAGCCAGCAGGAAACCAGCGACATGGACCCTGCAGGGGTCATCAGGGAAGGCTAAGGAGTGGTGGGCTAAGGGCCGTTCAGGTTGCCTTTCAAGTTCTCTGTAGTCTTGACAATCAATGAAAGCGAGAAGTTCAATGTGTCCTTGAGGGTTTCCCAGGGGGAAATCCGGCCAACAAGGCCAGAGTGGTCTTTAATGAGACTCTCCTACTCCCACTGTCAGAAACAAACATTCCTAAGGTGCACTTACCTTTTTCTGCAGTGGGCTTGGCTCTGCGTGGGGAAGACAGATGAGCCTGCAGGGATGGTGTCTGTTGTTGAGGGAAGAGGAGATTTTACAAGGAAGGACAATGAGATAGAGGAGACAGGACAGAGGGCTTCCTGTGGGTGGAGGGCTAAACCCAAAGGCAAAGCGGTCAGAGGGCTTCACCATGACCAGAGGTGGCTACTGTCTGTGTAAGGATGCTTTTCACCATAAATAGTTCACAACAGGGCGGTGTCCATAGCAGGCTTTCCTAGAATGTTTAACATTTTTACACAAAGTGTCTTCAATCAATACCTGTCAGACTGAATTGGCTGAGACCCCCGCACCTAAGGTAATCCGTCCTGAAGGAGGGCAGTGGTATTAGCTTCACACTCAGTTAGCCCCAGGCAGACTTCTCACACAGGCAGGCACTTCAGCTGCAGTAGAATTTGAGGTGCTAATGGACCCTCTTCTCTGGCTTCAGGCTCTTTATCTGCAAAGTGAGGGGGTTGGGTGTGTTTTCAAGGCCTTCCCAGCTCTGCCTGGCGGGGCCGCCCAGACCCTGGCAGACAGGTGCAGAAGATGGCTCTTGAAGCCGCGCCAGGGAGAGAGTGTGTGCGGTATAGATGGGACACTTACACGGCCATGGACCCTGTGGTCCAGTCTGAGTGTGAGGCTTTGGCATCAAGGATGGACTTAAGTAACCAGAGGATCTTTGTAGTGACTCGAGGTCCTGCATTCTTGGACTGTGAGTGGGGAGTATCTAAACCACAGCAACATTTCTTCTAAATCCATTTTCTCAGCCACTGCTGCCCTCACACCCCACATAACTGCTCGTGTTTTAATACCTCTCAACACGAGGTATTAAAAACCCACTGGCTTCCTGGAAGGTCCCACCCTCTTGTTCTCTTCCCATCTCCCTTCCCTGTCAGTTCTGCATTATGAAGTCCCAAAAAGCCAATGCCGTGAGGAGGGCTCTTCTTGGAGAAGCTGGGAACACTCACGCACTCACCATTTCTGTCCTGACTCACAAACAGAAAGGAGTAATGGCAGAAAAAAGATGCCAGTTTGGTGACAAATGGGAGTCACTGAAGCTGAGAAGAGAGCACAAGTTAGACACTGGAGAATGGAAAGACCTTGGCCAGGGGATGAGGAGAGGTCTGGCCTGAGCCAGGCAACTGTGGAGTTGGGGGCTGGATGGGTGGAGAGTGTCTGCATCCCTGGGGTAGGCGTTTCACGTATCGGGAGAGCGGGATGGCACCTCAGTGCTACCCCGAGGAGCTTAAAAGCCAAGATGACTGTATCCTGTTGTCCAGAGAGAAATGGCATGGTGCCACGCCCGTCCCCGAGCCCACGGCGCACCCTGGAAATCAGTCCCCATGTTCTGTCTGAGTGCGGAGGAGGATGCCAGCGCTCCCAGGGCATCGCCAGCCAGCCATGGAGTCGGTACAGGATAGGCCTGTCCCCTTCTTGGCTATAGATGACAGGAAGGTGTGGGTGGCTTTTGTGAAGCACTTTACAGATTAACCATGTGTGTGGATGGATTGGAGGAGAGGTGTTGAAGAAAGAAATCGGTGGGTAAATGAAGGTAGTGAGTATTCAGGTCAAGGGATATCTGTATGTTCTGCCCATTCCTACATTGGACTTAGTGGACCAGCTTTAAATTTTTTTAAAATTTTTATTTATTGATTGATTTTTAGAGAGAGAGAAAGAAACATTGATTTATTTTTCTACTTATTTATGCATTCATTGGTTGATTCTTGTATGTGCCCTGACCAAGGATGAAGCCCACAACCTTGGACGATGCTCTGACCAACTGAACTACCCAGCCGGATTAAATTTTTTTTTTTTTTTTAAAGAGAAAGGAAGAATCAGAGAGAGGGAGAGATAGGGACAGACAGACAGGAATGAAGAGAGATGAGAAGCATCAATCATTAGTTTTTTGTTGCGACACCTTAGTTGTTCATTGATTGCTTTCTCATATGTGCCTTGCCCATGGGCCTTCAACAGACCAAGTAACCCCTTGCTCAAGCCAGCGACCTTGGGTGCAAGCTGGTGAGCTTTGCTCAAACCAAATGAGCCCGTGCTCAAAGTGACGAGCTCGGGGTCTCGAACCTGGGTCCTCCGCATTCCAGTCCAATGCTCTATCCACTGCGCCACCGCCTGGTCAGGCTAAAAATTTTTTTAAACTTGGATTCTTTTAGTGGGTAAAGCTCACCCACTCCCACCCTTATTCTGGGACACTTGTACCAGTGGCCTCTCCTCTCATCTCTACTCCCAGTCATGTAAGAGCCCAGGCTACGTTACAAGCACATCTTGTCTTCTCTTTGGACCAAGTGTTTTTCACTCCATTAAAACATTGGGGAAAAAATACTGATTTATAAGTCTCCTTCCTGTTTACTGAAATTAGGAAACTGGGATTCTGTCATTTTTCATTCTCCTAGGAATTTTTCTGAGCCAAGGATGAAGAAACCTTTTTTCCCTCTTTTTCCCCTCTTCTAAAAGGATGAGACCACTTCTTGGTTGACCCTGTTAGAGAGTGATGACTGGAGCAGTCAGAAGCCATTAGCATCGCCCGTGAGCTGCTGTTCAATTCATCAGCATCGACTGAATCCAGGGAGATGGGCAACCAGAGGTCAATGACTTGCATTCAGTCTATCCCACAGCTGAAAGCTGGGCTCCTCCATTGTCACAGGGGCCCAGCGTGGTGGCTGATTAGATCTACAATTTTCTCATCTTGTTCCAGGGGTTTCCTTTGTCACCATGGTGCTGCAGCTGAAAATATGCTTTAAAAATTCCTGCTACCATCAGCATCAGCATCACCTAGAACATTTTTTTGAGGGGCCACCATTCTGTTGGCAGCAAAATGTTACCAGGCATTAGACTGGACTCAGCAACTTGGTTACTCAAGTTCTGGCTAAGAAAGAATTCAGAGTTGAGACTCAAACTAGAAGAGAAAGTTTATTTAGAAAATCAGAGAGGTGCAGAGGCCCTTGAAGCTTAGGAAAGAGGGAGAGAGAGGGAGAGAGAGGGGGAGGAAGGGGGAGGGGGGGAGGGGGAGGGAGAGGAAGGGAAGAAGGGAGGAAGAAAAGAGAGAGAGAGAAAGATATCTGCCTTGGGAGACAGAGGAGGAAAGGCACAGGTGTGCTCCAGAAAAAGGGAGAGAGAGTGTGGGCTGGGTTTCTGTCTTAAGGGTATTTATCTGGAGGCCCGGTGGGGGGAGGACCTAGTAGAATTTTATCAGCTTTCCAGGTGTGCCCCCTCAGGGCTGTGTTCTCCACTGGTTGGTTGGCACTGGGAGGGTCATTAGTCAATGCAGCTGGTCCTGATGTCAGCCATGGTGTTGCTCCATCTGATTTTGCTGCTTCACTGGGCTTGGAGCTGAAACACAGCTGAGGCCTAGATGTCACCTCCAGGGGTTGATGCTTAAGGGAGTGGTCACCTAAGGGCTTGTAGTTTTGCCTGTTGCTAGGCACCTGGCCTATTGTTCCTATTCTGCTCCTGCCTACCTCACTATCTACTACAATTCAATCCACTACAGGCTCTGTGGGAACATCCCATACAACGTTCTTCTGAGACACCTGCCAGTGCTCACCCGTCTCAGCTGCCCGCTTGGTGTCCTGATTTACCCAGACTGCTGGAAACTGCCAAATAACACCAGAATTACTGTTGCCTCCTCTTTGACATTGTCTTCTGTGTTTGGCACAGATGAATCCATTTGATTGCAACAACCCATGGGGTTGCTCCCACTTTACTGATAAGGAAACTGAAGCGTGGGGTAGTTTAGTAATTCACAGGTCTCACAGCTAGTAGAGGGGAGCGGGATACCAGCCAGGCAGTCTGCACCAGAATTGGCACTTTTCTCCATAGGTAATAATGCTGCTGTAATTATGGAGGGTTCAAAAGGTAGAGAAGATGGCACCAGGGCCCTTTAGAGTACTTTCCTGGGAGGCTGTGCACACAGAAGGCCAAGGAGGAGTGCGAGCAGCTGTCCTGCCTCACAGTGCAGGGAGGCTGGGGGACTACCCCTCAGCGGTTATTTATTCCACCCCAAACCTTTGTCACTTAATACTGCATAGGCGCATTCTTCCATGAGACAGGTTGTTATGGCTAAATGCTTTGTCGGTGGGGGGAGGGTTGTTATCAAAGGAGATCTTTGGATGGATGTGTAGAAGGGCATATACACTTTTAGTCAGATCACGCCTTGGGCTAACACATTTCATTTATTTACCCACCAGTATATGAAACCTCATTTAATTTATTTTAAATCCCCTTGTTTTGAGAGGTGAGAAGTGGGATCACTCCTTGTATATACCCTTCATGATTTTGATTTGCAGTCCTTTGCCACCTTCATTTCCCTCGGACTGGAAATCTCATGCCTTTCTCTTGAATTCCAAACTTGACTGCCAAGAATGGTCAGTGTGGGGCAGCCGTGTTTGGCTTGCTCGCGGGGTTACTGCTGCAAGCCCTTTGCCTGATTGTTGCATGAGTGCGTAGCTGCATCATGGGTGTATGGCCTATCTATGTAAGGCTATGGGTGCTTGCGCTCAGGGGGATTGCGAATGTATGGATTGCCTGCCCGCCACTGTGAGGGGCCATTTTGCTGTTTGTTTGCCTGAGAGGCAGTTTCCCCTGCCTGTGTGCTTGCCCACTGTTGTGAGACTTTATTATACGGAATGGTCCAACCCTTTCCGGCTCCGCAGTTTTTCTACCGTCTGCCCAAATTCAGTGTGAACCTGTCTCGCCTCGGCCACCGGTATTACAATCAGAAGCCCTTCCCAAGGCACAAGCGTGTCAGATATAATGAATGGCCAGGTCAAGGGAGTCAGGGAATTAGTTGGAAAAACCTGCATCCCAGTCTAGGCATTTTCACTAGAGCTGCAATTAGTATTGTGACCAGCACTGGAAGCTCCAGATCACCTGCTCAGATGAAAAAACAAGCAAACAAAGAAAACCCCCCACCATTTAAACCTGCATATTAGTCAAAAATCTACCTGTGTCTTTAATCCAGAAATTCAGCAGCAACCATAGCCTGCCTAATTTTATTAAAGTCAGCTTTACAGATTCATTGAAATTCCCTTGAGAACACTTGCTGAGGCAGTCGGCCCAGAGGTAGCCTTGCTGGCAAGATGGAAGCCAGACTGTGATTTAAAAAATTCAATTGCAACTATGTCAATAGACCACACAAAGAATGATTTAATAATAGCACCTAACATTTATTGAGCCCTTATTATTTCATCAGGCCTGTGCCTTTGTGTAGTATTACTTCATAATCCTCTGAGGAGGTAGTTTCTCTTTCCATTGTACAGATGAAGAAACTGAGGTCTAGATAAATTAAGTAACTTTCCCAAGGTCACCCAGCTAAAAAGATACGGAGCTGGGATTCTACCCTGGGCTCTTAATGGTCTCCAGAGCCTGGATTCTTAGCCACAATAGTGTATTCTGGTGCCGACTCCCTGGGCCCTACTGTCCTGAGGTAGCTTTGGATTCCTGTTGAGTTATGTATCACCCCCAGCCCTGCCCTCCACAGTAGTTCTTAATTTTCCCTTTGCTTTCCTCTCATCTATTTACTCCCAACATTGGGACAATGTAGGGCAGGTCTGGATGGCAGATATGGGAGGGTTCCCGGAGAGACGGGATGGGAACCAGCAGTGGTTAAGCACTTACTACGTGCTAGTCCTTCTAGTGAACACCTCTAGCCATGGGAGTTTTCATCAACCCAGCAGATCAGAAATCCAGGTAATGAATCATCTTCACTTTCATCTCATCTTGTTGCCTTTTAAGCTCTGGCCTTCTCATCCTAGTCTGCTCTTGCCTTACAACACTGTGCTCCTGAGAGACCTTTTGGAAGCTGGGCATATCAGTCTGTCTTCCTCCACAGATTTCAGGACACTGTGCCTAAAAGAAACAAGATGGACAGCCTACAAACCTGTCTTCTGAGAAACCCTGAGTGAGGGAGTCATGGGGCTCTCCTAAAGCCTGTGGCTCCGGTCTCACCCCTTAGCATCCTGACCCAGAGGGTGACCTACTACCCTCCCTGTGCTGTGAAGGGAAGTCCCAAAGTTGGTAACTCTAACTTCTAAGTTGGGTTCTCATACTTCACTAATTCTAAGGTACACATTTTCCCCCACATGTCAACATCTCTGGAAATGGAATGTGTTCCTCAATTAATGACTTATAACTATACTCATCCGGGGTTCTCCTTTCTTAGTGTTGATGTGAGAAACATCCAAACCTGTAGAGAATTTTAAGGAGAGGATGCGAGGAAGATTGGACAAGATTCTGTGCTCTCTTGAGGGTTAAAACCCTTTTCAGGGGGTTATTACTTCTGGCATTTCAAATGTGTGTTAACCTAGATGCATAAGACCAATGGTCAGGGCAGGCTTAAAATCTTTCACTAAAGAAGTTGTCAGCCTGGGGCGTGACTACCCACCATGACCTGCCCAGTTAGGAATTTATGATCAGATCATCCTGTGACATCACTTTCCATAGAACCCCCCCCTTTTTTATCACACTAGTAATATTTAAAATAAGGCCAGGTGGTTCAATGGATAGAAAGTTGTCCCACTGGGCCAAAGTCATGAGTTTGATTCCTTGGTCAGGGCACATTTCAGAAGTAACCAATGAATGTTCAACTAAGTGGAACGAGTTGATTCTTCTCTCTCTCTTAAATCGATGGAAAAAAATTTTAAATGATGTATCAATCAATCAATGATGCCTTAGATTTAAGGTACAGTGATGCCAATGTTTACTTTTCACCTTATTATCATTCGATACTTGGGCTGACATCTCTCTGATTTCACTCTTGAGACCTTTGTCAGAAGTCTTCCTTTCGCACCTCCCCTGTCATTTCTTCAAGCTGTAGGTGCCCGGGAAGCAAGGTTGACTGAGTCTCCAGGATCTGATAGCCCTTGAATTATTACCATGATGTTTATCATGCATTCCCTTGTTTCTAAATTTTTTTCAAGAGTTTAATGGAATCTCAGGAAGTTATAAAGCAGAGGGTCATATTTTAATATTTGTGGGCTCACCAAAGTATTTATTTCCTTGAGTCTGATGTTAATAGACTAATTTCCCCACCATCTAGAAATCAGTTTGGTTGAACTTCAATAAGTTTTCTGTAAAAGAAGCACCTATTTTATAACCTGGATGTGGGATCCAACTGGTTTCCTTGGTAGTTGTCAAGGAAAGTGATCTTATGTGGACTGATTATTAAAGTAATTGCTATGGCTAGGTTAGGGCACAGATTGCCTGGAGGTATTAAAAGTCACCATTCATTATGTGTGGACCACATCTGATTTCCAGAGGCCATGTGGTTTCCTGGTCACTTTTTTGCTAGAAGCTATTTTCCCTGTAGGTTGTATCTGAGGATACTTGATTTCACATTATTTGAGAATAAAGGAAAAGAAAAACAATTAGAAGTGTCTTGAGGAAAAAAACTTCATAAGAAGATAAATGATCTGAAAGACTCAAAAGAAGCCTTTGCTTCTTATGATAATCTGCTTTAGGAACCAGAAGAAAAATGTCAGAAAACTATTTGATATCCTTAATATAGTTTAAAAAGACACAGCTTCTAAGAAGTAGAAGGTCAGCCATAGGAAAGAACAGACTAAGATGAAAAGGTCTGAAGTGAAAATGGAGATAAAATAAGGAAAGTATGCAAAAGAGAAAATGTTCAATATCATAATTAAAATCAGTGATGTTGAAAATAACATTGACAGTCAGAATGTAAGGAAAATGTATCAATAATAAAACTAATGAGAGGACCAGAAATAATATTGTATATCAACTGTAATTAAAAAATAAAAAACTAATGCGAGGAAAAATGGAAAAAAATTAGAGAATGGAGATTCAACATATGGATAATTGGTGATCCTGAAGAAGACACTGGAATGAGTGGAATGAAAAAAACAACTATAGAGTTAATAGAAGACTTACCTTGAACTAAAGAAAAGGTATGCATAGTTTTCAGGGTAGGATACTTGCTGTAACAGCAACTTTAATTGATGGGCTGCCTTCAGTGACACCTCGCCTCTTCCATTTGGTGTTTATTACATCCCAAGGGTTTCAAGCATTTCCACTGAAGCCTCTGCAGCCAGCAGGGAGGCAAAAAAGGAAAAAATGTGGAGAAAGCACCTGTGCTCTTAGTGACCTTGGCTACAAGTGATGCACATCACTTCTGCTGGCATTCCATTGGCTTACATTTCCTGTGGCCTTATCCAGATGGGAGGCGGGATGGGATACACGGACGCCCAGGAAGAACAGGAAGGGAGTTTGGTGAGCACATGGCATTGTCTCTGACACCTGGATATGCACACACACATAGGGAGGCATAGAGAGAGATGTTGAAATATATAGTTCTTTCTTTGGCATCTTCATGATAAAATCCAAACCAGGAGAGGTCATAGGGAAGATCATAGAGAGGAGTAGAAAGTAAAACAACATGCTTTCTGTCTTCTCCGTCTCGTTCCTGACACTCTGACGGTGTGAGCCTCACTTGTTAGGCTTTTGGAATGTCTTCACACAGATGTTCCAGAGGCCAGCTGGGTTCCCCATGTGAGTCTTTGGACGCCCCTGCCCTTTCATCTATTTTCTCCAGTTCCCACCTCTGGCCTTCCTGGCCTCCTGACTCACTTCCTCCCCCAAGTCAGCTAGTCCCAGGTCTCATTGGAGTTGTAAATTTTTAAAGCTTTCTTAGTCCAGAAAGAGGAGGGATGGCGTCACATCCTCCTCCAGACCTAGATGCAAGGTGTTCTTCCAGTTTTCTCTTGTGCTCAATTAGTGAGAAAAAATCCCCCAACAAAACCAATTTAAGAAAACCAGCAAAACAATTTTGACCTTAATGTGCTAAAAGAACATTTATTTCTACCTCTCTGGCTAGGGTATGGTTTATTCTATTAGACAGAAAAGACCACATGATTCAATAGCCGTTTCCAGGCTTTCTTGGCTGGGATAGGGATGGGGACAAGGGTAGTCCTGCCACTTGATTCAGTGTATTATAGTTCACTTTCCTACTGAAGGGTATAGGTTAACAAATCAGGCCAAAAAGCAGAATCAACTGTTTTGTTTTTGAACTTGAGCAAGGTGAAAATTGTCAGATTGTAGCTGCATTGGCTTTTGGTATTGTCTGCCTGAAGGCAAGAGGTAGATACGATGACCCCTTAAAAGTATCTGTGAGATTCTAGGACAGCCTCAGGTGTGGAACAGTGAATTAGAGGACATGTCAGTTCAATTAGACAACCTTTCTGATGAGCTTTTATCCACATAGTGTGCAAGTTGGGCTGACCTCACTGAAGGGACTATTTGAAGGTTAAGCCCAGCCATTCTGCTAGTTCAGCGTTGTCTTTGCATCACCAGGGCTCCTGAATCCCCTTTTCTTTCCCTTTCATCGAAGGCCTGAAGTCCGCATGGTTTTGTGATTGGTGGCAGAAACTCAATGCTGGAGCCTAAGGTTGAGATCTCCATGGAACCCATCATTCATGAGCCTCTATGAAGCACTGGTCCCCCATATTGCAATGATCTCTCTATGAACTCCCCCTGCCCCAACTCCATCATGGGCCTTTTTTTTTTTTTTTGTATTTTTCTGAAGCTGGAAACCGGGAGAGACAGTCAGACAGACTCCCGCATGCGCCTGACCGGGATCCACCCGGCACGCCCACCAGGGGCGATGCTCTGCCCACCAGGGGGCGATGCTCTGCCCCTCCGGGGCGTCGCTCTGCCACGACCAGAGCCACTCTAGTGCCTGGAGCAGAGACCACAGAGCCATCCCCAGAGCCCTGGCCATCTTTGCTCCAATGGAGCCTTGGCTGCGGGAGGGGAAGAGAGAGACAGAGAGGAAGGAGGGGGGTGGAGTGGAGAAGCAAATGGGCGCTTCTCCTATGTGCCCTGGCCGGGAATCGAACCTGGGTCCCCCGCACGCCAGGCTGATGCTCTACCGCTGAGCCAACCGGCCAGGGCCCATCATGGGCCTTTTGACAGCAGGGCTTTGTGAATTACATCTTTTGGTGTCCCTGTGCCAGAAATAAGACCCAGAATTATTGTTTAAGGTGCTGACTAAATCCTCGGAGCTTCTTCCAGGAATATGGTGCCCGGGCCCTGGGCTCTGGCCCTTTGTTGTTTTGCACTCCCCATCTGGCTCCCAGGCTCCTGGCATCTGCTCACCTTCATTTGGATGAGGGGAGGAAAGTGTGGGGAAGTAAAAGAACAAAACAGGTCCTGGAACCAGGTGGTGTCAAACCAGACACTGCTCTTCACCAGTTCTCTGACCCTGCTCAAGTCCCTCCATTTTCTGGAGCCTCAGTTTTCTCCCCTGAAAACCAGGCAGATGGGCCCTTCCTCCACTGCTGCGCTGATGAGAAGGGCCCAGCTCAGCACCAACCCCTGTTTGGGTTCAACAGCTCAGACATTATTCATTGATTGAATAATGTCTTCATTAAGGGTCTAAGGACCATCGCCCTCATAAATGTGGTTCCAAGGTGCCCAGTCTCCTGTTCTAAAGGACACTGAACATTTTTATTTATTTTCAGTTTCCTGCATTATATTGAACTTAACAGTTAATTATATATATTAACTGAAAATGAATGTGAGAGGGGGGTTTGAAATGAATGTGTTCAGTGCTTGTTGGAAATATATATAGTTTTCATCTTAACAGACTGTGGGACTATAGCAAGCAGGGTCCAACTCTCCTTCCTTTTGGGAATCTTCCTTGTGCCCAATTCTATAGTAGTTCTTACTCCCAGGCAACAGTAGATACTTGACACAACTGTGCTTGGCCAGCAAGGGGGAATGGAGCTGAGCGGTGCAATTCCCGGATAACAGAAGAATGGAAAAAATCGCCTACCAACCATCAGAGTTTGAGTCCTTTGCTAGAAGCTTTTAAAATTCACTGGACTTCCCTGGGAAAGTATGCGTCTGTGATGCTCAGAATTGAGTGCTTCTTAGGCCTACAGCAGCCAGGGGATTAAAGATTCTTCTAGCCAAGGGGGTTTCCAGAGATGGGGAGAGGGAGGCTTGATCATCTCTCTTATTCTTCCTTTCTTCTTTTAAACTTCTAAATGGTTACAGCAGTTAATACCTGATGTAGAACTTTGAAAAACTCAGCAGCCTGTGAAGAAGCTGATGATAAGCTCCACCCATAATCCCACCGCCCAGAGGTGCAGGCTTCCTCTTTATCTGAACAGACCAAGCAGGGTGTGGTCCAGTCCCTTACTCAACGTCTCCATTACTCCGCTAGTCACAGCAGCAAGGCAGAGACCAGCTCCTCCCTCACATCTGGAAGTGTCATTCAGGGATCGGTGAGTTTGGTCTCTGACTTTCAGAGTAAAGCTGGGAACGAATCCTGCGCTGCCCTTGGCTGGGGCTGACCCATGGGACTGGGGACCAGGGCTTTCAGAGGCTGGCACCGCCTCAGGGGTGGCGATGCCCAGGGCAGTGGGGGGAGCAGCTGGGACCCAGCATGCCTGGGACAGACCGTCTGCTCGTGTCTGGACACCTCCCGCTGCAGTGGCGGGAGATGGCACCGCCTCTTGGTGCTCACAGGTTTAAACAGATTTTAACAAAAAGTCAGACAACTTGGGCATCTGTTATTCCCCTTCTAGACCTTCTGCTTCTTTTATCACTGTAAGGAATGATGCGTAGAAATGCGATTTCTTACTCCAGTGATTCCATGTACCATCGTCTTCAGAGGGACAGGGAAGAAAATGACCTGTGACAGGGAGCGTCTTTCACGAATTGCAGTCCCCAGCTGCTCTCTTAGGATGGTGAATCCTGAACAGAGTCCTTGCTGAGTAGGGTCAAGAGTGTGAAAATCAACCGGGAGATGCTGAGAGGGAGCTCCCGGGCTTCCCTGAGCAGAGAGCGAGGGTCCTGGGGTGGGGGGCTGGAGGGGAGAAGCGATAGGGACAGAGAAAGGGCAGGGCTGACGTGGGGAGCCAAGGGGGCTGTGGCACACGATGTATGGTGCATAATGTTACCTTCTCTTGTCTCCCCATAATCAGCGTTGTGCAGCTGGATCTGGTAGTTTGAGAGTTGTAATCAATTGCTGGAATTCTGTTTCAAAATAGACAAGAGGAATGGTTGCTGGAAGGGCCCAGCATTGGGTTATATAACAAAAGAATGTTGTGTTTTAGAGGAGGCGATATAGGCCCTGGCGCACCGGCCATGTGGCCTCCATGAACACTCATCACCTTACCCAGAATGGGCTCGTTAGGGGCTGTCTCCCCACACTGTACCAGGAGCTCCCCTGGGGCCCTTCTCACATCTGGGACCCCAGGGCCTCGCAGTGCTGCTTTGCTGAGCGGGCCTAACTCCTCCCAATTCATTGTCAAGTGTCAGTTGGACTTATATTTATTTAAGACCTACCTGGGACCAAGTTCTATGGCAACATGGGGAAGAGAGAAATGCTGAAGACGCAGGCTTTGCCCACTCGGAGCTCACAGTAATAGATTGCTTCTGTGGAACTGTAAGCGGAATGAAAGAGGGGAGTGACCGTGACTTGAGAGCCTAAGGGACGGTGTGTGTGGTGGGGAGGCTTCTGGGAGAGAACAATCTGAGCAGAAGGGAGAAGACAGAGGAAAGAGTGCTGCAGGTAGAGACCGGCATGGACCACCCACCAGGTGGGAACCAGCCCTGAAGCACCAATGACAGGCAGGGAGGGGGGGGCACTGAGAGGCCCATGGGCTTTGTGTGCCAGCTAAGAGCTCGGATCTCATTCTACAGGGTGGTGGTAGTCCTCAAGAGAAAGGGGGTGGCCAGAGCAAGAGAGCAGAGCCTCTAGTCCCTGGCCAGGATGGGTGGGTTTGAATTTTCAACATGGAGCCTGTGTTTGGCTTGGAAAAGTGAATTCAGAATTAAAATTTTATATTTGATAGATGTAAAAAGAATATCTGTCACTTTTGTAATGCAATCTAAATTAGATCAAACTTTGGCTAGAGGTGTAGGACTCAGAGGAAAAAATGGTAAAGGAATATTGCCCCAAGCGATGGGAGCCACTGATAGTGTTTAGTAGGGCACTGACAGGCATGGGCCATATTTGCATTCTTATTTTTTTATTTATTGATTTTAGAAAGAAAGAGAAAGGAAGAGAGAGAGAGAGAGAAACATTGATTTGTTGTTCCTCTTATTTATTCATTCATTGGTTGATTATTGCATATGCCCTAACCTGGACTCAAACGGCAAACTTGGCATATCGGAATGACACTCCAACCAGCTGAGCTGCCTGGCCAGGACCCATATTAGCATTTTTAGAGCAGCGACTCTAGCTACTGATTGGATGAGGATATGAGAGAAGAAAGACTGGGCAGAGACTATGAAAGGGATGGAGAGATGTGGGCTTGATTCAGGGTGTCTCTCTGGACAGGGAGATATTTAGGACACAAAACCAGAGAACCCAGTGATGGTGAGTGTGCTGGGTGAGAAGAGGGAGGAGTCAAGGCTGACTTCAGGGACCCTAGGTTGGGTGATTGGCGGAGTGGTGGGCAGAGAGGAGGAGCTGGCTAGGGAAGGGTGGCTCTGGGGTGGGGTTGGCCACAGGCTGATTTCAAGGTGGCCGTGAGACATCCAGGTGAGCAAAGGCCCCTAAGCCTGTGACTTATCCAGGTTTATAGTCTAGTGGATAGCAACTAGAATTGGAACCCCATACTCTAACTCTTCCACCTCCCAGCCCCACTGAGAGCAGGGAGCCGGCAGAGGAGCCTTGCCTTCCGGGAGGTGTCAGGCGCCCTGGCGGCTGATGTGGTTGTTCTCACTGTATGGAGTGCCCTCCCCTTGCTTCTCAGCTCTGCCACAGGGCCTGGTGGCTGGAAGCTGGCACAAGCTAGGTTCTGGAAGCACATGCTGGGGAAACCAAAGGCTAATGGGGAGTGATGCTGGCTTCGATACCACAGCAGGTGCAGGATCAGAGGGATGACAGGCCAGAGTCCCCAGAGGCTCACCTAGGGTGGCAGCTTTGTCTGTGTTGCTGGACCATCCCGAGTGGCCCTGGTATCAGGCCTCTTTCTTGTCCTTCCCCACATTAAGACTTGCTGATCCGGTGCCTGTCCTGATACTGCTCAGCTTGACTCTGCAAGCAGAGATTTGGTACTGCAGGAGAATGTTTCACAAATAACACATTTGCCTTCAATAGCTCTTGGGCTGTTTTCATTTTAATCGGGATAACCCCATAAGCCAAGGAATGAAGCTCTAACAGTGGAATTTGAACACTGAGGAGATTGGGATGGGAATTGTTGTGTACTGTGTGTACTTACCTGAGGGTATGATGTCTATCTTCTTACATGAGTGGTACAAGTCACTTCTGGGGGCAGAGGTGAATTCTTTCAGCGGATCTAAGAAATAGCTCAGACTCTGAAAATTCAAACTGTAGCAAGTTAAGGGACAAACCTCACACCTCTGTGGCAAGGGCTATTGGGAAAGGGAGGAAGCTGGTGCTTCAGGTAAAACACCTTACCTGGCTGTAGGATTGTTCCTAGGTAGAATCAGCGACCACCCATCCAAAGAATAGCATCCAGAGGTATGTCAGCAAACCCCACCCTGGAGGCAGCCAGCCCTGGAAAGGAGGGCTCCCATGTTGGTGGGCATTGAATAGACATAGCATTAAGTGGTGTCTGTGACCCTGTTCTAACTAAAAATAAAACCAACAAAACAAGAGCTGCAGCTGCCGCTGACATGCAGAGCATGGAGAATAGCTTTTGGAGATCTCTAAGTCCCTAACAAGAGGCGTGAGCGTCAGGAATGGCTTCAGGGGCCACCGAGGCACTGACATGCTGAGCCCTGGGTGCCTCAGGCACACATATCTACCAAGACAATTCTCCTTGCCCCTCACTGGTTGGATAAGCCTTTCCAGATGCTCTGCCCTGGGCAGCAGTGGGTCAGGGATGCCTGACGGTAGGCAGGACAGGCAGGCCTGGCCCCCACGCCATGGTGGGGGTGAGGACGGGCCAGAGGGGCTGTAGCCCTGGATGAGACAAACATCTATGGTCAGAACAATAGTGTCCCAAGTGAAAATGCACAACAATCACTTGCCTTTAAAATTTTTTTTTTCCAATGATCAACACTTTGAAGACTTGGATTCCCAGGAGTTTTGGAGCAGTAAGTCGACCTTGTTTTTTAGATACAGCAACTTACTATTCCTCCTTCAGTAGTACTTTATAACCTGCTATGCAGGTGTTAGCTGGGATCCTTTCTTCCCCGTGCATTGTACAGGAAATCGTTTTTAAATCTACCAATTCCTGGCCTGGGCAACACCAAAACCCTCCCACTTGCCTGGGGTATGATATTCTTCAGGCTTCTTTTGTCTCTTGGGCTGCATCCAAAAATCACTCGCAGGCATGTGTGAGTTTGGTGGCTGTCAGGGAAGTACTGGGTGGGTGTGAGGAAGGCTCATCTCCCTCTGGTCCAGCAGCCGCCAGCCCCTCTGCGCTCGCATTCCCCTCCAGCCCCTCTGGGCCTCCCTGGAAATCCCAGCTAAGGGCTTTTCCACTTCCTCTCTCTGAAGGGAATTTTGATCTCAATTATAAGGATAATAAAGCCTTTTAAAAAACCATTTTATAGACATAATTTGCTTTTAAAATATAATTTATTTCAAGTTCATTATAAAGAATTTCTCAGCAGTCCTTAAAATAAATCCATACCTAATGGTGCAAAGTAGGGTGCAAGCATCATGGTGGTGCAGACCAGGCCCTGATGGTTGTCATCTTTGTGTTTTCCAGTTTCCGCCCAGATGTTTGAAATCCCGTAGATGTGGATGGTGTCCCCGAGAGCGGAGCAGGGTACACAGGCTGAGCACTGAAAAGAGGCAGCTGGACACCAGGCTGGTCCCGTTTCCTGGTAATCAGTCGGTGGCTTTGGGTGGTGATGAGGGTGGGGCACACTTTTTAGTGGGATCTATTTCACCAGCATGGGCTTTCAGACACTCAAGTCATTGTAAGAACTCCCCCAATCATGCTCACTCAAGAGCTGCCCTGGAGTCTGATGGACCTTAGGGGTCACTGTCCAACCCTCTAGCCAGGGCGGAAGCCCCTCTACAGCTTTCAGAGTCACCCAGAGAAGAGAGAGCTCACCACCGAGAAGGCATCCTGTCTGATCTTCCCGTAACCAGGCACTTCCGGCTGGTGGCAAGTTCGCCCTCGCCCTCAGCTAGAGTCTGCTTGCCTGCAGCAACCACTGGCTTTCTGGTTCTGGCTCCTGAGGCTCTAAGGAATCAGCCTAACCCCTTTTCCACACAGAAGCCCAACAGATATTTGGGGACGGCTGGGGTGGAGGAGTGCTGGTTCTGGAGCCAGAGACAGTCCTGGTTGAAATCCAGGCTCCACGATTATCTCTGTGATCTTGGACAATTTAGTGAATCTCTCTGATTCAGTTTCTTGATCTGTAAAACTGGTAACGTCTGTCTCAGATTGGTCCTGGAAATGAAAATAAATCATGAATAGAAGTTGCCTGGTGCTGTTTTGTCACCAATTCTCTGACACCCACCATGTGTCCTACAATTCAGTTCAGTTCTGACACTACCCAGAGTCAAAAGGCACATGCTGCTCTCCTCTGAGCCTCGGCCTCCTGCTCACGCTTTCCTATGATCTCCAGGTTGCCGTGTTCTCACTGGTTGGAGAACGAGGCATCCCCATCAGTCTTTTCTACATGCTCTTCTTTTTGTTCATATAGCTCAAGACTGAATTATTTGTTGGACTAAAACATATAATTACAGTTATTTAGTGTGCACCTGTTTACAATTGAATCATAAGCCTCTCATTACTCGAGTTCTTAATGGTAAGATGATTCTAGCCTCTAAATGACACATAATAAGAGTAAATGCTTAATAGCACTCGCTATGCACCAGGCACTGTTTCAAGTGTGTACGTCATATACATTAACTAATCTACTCCTCAGATCAACATGAAGAAGTAGTCAAGAGTTGCAATCTCTATTTTATATGTGGGGAAATTGAAACACAAACAGGTTAGATAATTTGCCCAAGATCACACAGCTTGTAACTGACACAGCTGAAATTTGAACTCATTGTCTTGCTCGAGAGTCCGTGTTTTTAACCACTAGGCCGCTCTGCACACAACTTCGATCGCCTAGGGAACATTTTGAAAAGGGAAGGAAGGAGCATAAAAGGATGGCTTCTGTTGTCATGGTGAGAGAGTCAGGCTTTCTTCTGGTGCTGAGCTCTAAGAAGCGAAGGCAGGCTTGGGGGGACATGGTGATGTGGACTCCTGTCCATCAGGCCCAGAAACTCTTTGTACCCGGTGCTCAGGAGGTGGAGAGCTGCTTCAGAGCCTTCTCAGACCCATTCCTTGGAAGTGCAGCCACTCCAAAAGGAAGCCAAGAAAATCATCCTTTTCCTGCCTGGATGGAAAGGATTCAGACCAAGAAGGCTCAGTACCAGACTGTGCTGATCAAAAACCCTAGTTCTGGAGAAGCTGAGATTTCAGGCTGTTATGGAGCTTGTGGGACTTGGAGTCATAAGGAACACAGGGATCTCCAGGCTCACATCCAATGTACCCATTGGTGGAGTGGGGGAGGAGTTGCTTGTTGCTATTTCAAAAAGGATTTGAGGCTGTGAAAGTGTCGAGGAGTACTAAAAGGGGTGGGGTGCAGTGGCCGAGCTTCTGGAAGAATTTTGGTCTGCAGCACTGTCTGCCCAGAAGAATTGATTGGGTGATGACTGCATGTTTGCATGGCTCTGATGCATTCCTATTATGTTTGACCTTGCAATCTCTCTCTCTCTCTTTAAACTTAAGAGAGGAAGGGAGATAGACAGACTCTGACATGCACTCCGACTGGGATCCACCTAGCGACCCCCACCTGGGGCCAATGCTCTGCACATATGGGGCCATGCATCCAACCAGGCTGTTTTTAACACCTGAGGGGGAAGCTCCATGGAGCCATCCTCAGCACCCGGGGCTGATGTGCTAAAACCAGTTGAGCCATGCCTGTAGGAGGGGAAGAGAGAGAAGGGGAGGGGAGGAGTGAAGAAGTAGAAGCAGATGGTGGCTTCTGCTGTGTAACCTGACTGGGAATTGAGCCTGGGACATCCACACACTGGGCCAACAGTCTACCACTGAGCCAACCAGCCAGGGCACAATCTCTTCTTATTCCCCAAGTTTCAGGGTTGAGGCTAGGTGGGAGTATAATGGAATTGAAGGATTCTTAACTTACCCCATAACTTGGGGTTGACTTGAACCCAAAAGGAAACTGTCAGTAGGTCATTTGTGTTCTTGGCAGATGTTTCTCTTCTGGTATTTGGCTTGAGGGACAGGCACTGGGAGCAGGGGAATTCAGGAAGGAGGTCCCTGGCTCCAGGAAACCTGCATCCTCCATCGTTCTGTCTTTTCTACATGAATTGGTCTCTCTCTATATAGTGTCAGAGCTAGAAAGGGCCCCAGAGGTCATTTTGTTCACATCCTCATTTAGGGATGGACGAAGTGAGATCCAAAGAGGGAAATAACTTGCCCAAGTTCATGCTGCTAGAGAATGACAGAATCAGGGCAAAATTGCAGACTCTGCCTGCTAGTCCTGAGCTAAATCCACCTGCAACATTTCTGGTGGACTCATTTACTCTTTCTTCACTTAGCTGAAGAATCTGGCTTTAAATGTTAAGGAGTACAGCCTCAACCATTCTAGCAACCTGACAATTACGTTTCAACATATTTCTTTAGAGAACAGTTTTGTTTGATTTTGGCTGCTGCTTCCAGTCTCCCTCCTTCCTCCTCCATCCCGTGGACATGACTGGTAAGGGTGGTGCTGGTAAGGGGATATCTGATGAGGGCTTTCGTAAGGAGATGACTAATTAGTGAAAGAATTAAGATCAGAGGTCATGGTTTGGTAAACTTGCAAAGTGGGATTTAGTGGTATTGGAGTACTCCTCCTGTTCCAGGTCAAGTGTATGAAGGCAGGTGGTGGGTGGTGTGGGAGGAGGAGTCCCAAACAACCACAGGAAGGGCCACCCGGAACTAGTGTTAGAAACATGAGGCTTTGTGCCATCTTCAGCAGGCTTGCTAGAAATGGCCAATACCTGGAATGCACAACTACCATTACACACTACCACCATTAACATCTAACTAGTAGTATTTCAACCCTGGCTCACCTATTAGAATCTTTATGTCCAGGTCACACCCCAGACCAATAACATTAAAATATTTTATGTCAGTTTTTAAAGTTCCCTAGGTGGTTCCAATGTGCAGTCAAGGTTAGGACCAATGCTCTAGGCCAAAGGTGCAGGCCGTCAGCTGATTTTTGAGAGACCCTGTGCATGTACCTTCCCCTGAACTTGCTATATGCCCTTCCCCAAAAGGGAAGAATGAAGGCTAAGGTGTGGGCTGACGGAATCAGGCAGAGGGATAGGACAGATCAGGAGCACCAGGCAGGAGCAGTCGTGTTCAGAGAGCACTCTACCTCCTCGTGGAAGGGGAGTCCTTGGAAGTGAACTGAGGGAGGGGCAGGTTAAGGATGAAAGCCAGGTGTCCCAGTCTCATGGAGTGCTCTTTTGTTAGGATCTCCCTACTGCTGTTCAAAAGCTAATTACTGTTCAACAAGACACTTGCCTTCCTGTGCTGAGAAGGTGATCAGCCAACAAGGAGAAGGCTAGAGCCCTGTAAGGCCCCCCGCTGGGTGTAGAAGGGGGTAACCCAGATTTGAGGGCCCAGCAGTGCTGACACAGAGGGAGTCTGGCCCCGTGGCCCCAGCCCCACAGCTGGGAAGTAGAGGTTGGAACTGCAGCCTGGTTCCTCTGGATCCAGTGTGGCAACAGGAAACATTCCCTCATCCATCGCTCAGGCATTTTAAAAAGGGTGTTTGAGTAGAAAAAATGTGTCTTTTCCCCCCTGCCCAACTTTCCAAAGGCGGCCCCCGTCTTCACTCAGGGACCAGGTCTGGATGGGTGGGACCCTGGGCCCCCGGGTGCCCTTCAAACAGTGTTTACTCTTTTGTTCTCTCTCAATAGTGACTTATTATGACTTCAGAGAGACTAATTTTTCATTAACGAAAGTTGCAGACCTTTTTTAAATTTGGAATTAGAATCCGATTCTGCATTGTAACACATTGGATAGGCTCAGGATCACCAGTCATTCCCTTACAGAGGCCAGAGCAAGTCAGAGTTGTGCAGAAAAGCATTGTGCAAAGCGTTCCCACCTTTTTTGCATTCCCGCTCTCTTTTCAGGTTCCTTTTGTGAATTTGCCACTAAAGTTTGTTTTAGGAGGCTTCTTAGAGGCTTGACGTGTTAGATGCAGTACGAATTCCCAGTAAGTAGCTTTATTCTGTGTAAGATATGCACACAGAAATCCTCAAAAAGGTCTGCGGGTCATGCTGGCCCTGGGGGAATTGTCCACTTCTACCAGAGGGTGGCCTGGCGGGTTAGTCAGTAAGGGGTGGTGGACAACTGAGCCAGTGCCATATTTTTCATTTAGTCCGATGATGCATTAGCGCCCCCTATAGGTCCGCAGCTGTTGGCGCCCTGCCCTTGAACCCACAGCTCCTCTTATCACCTCCAGGAGTAGCCTCATCCCCCTGTGAATATACAATCTCTCTGCTTTGGGACACGTGTACCCCGACTGGGAGCTCCAACCTGTCCACCCCCTCATCCCTTCTCTGCAGGGCTCCAGGAGTGGATTGTAAATCCACCAGAACAATGAGTGAGGAGACTGTCCCCGATGCGGCCTCCCCACCGCCCCCACAGGCGCAGCAGTACTTGGACCGCTTCTCTGAGGACGACCCTGAATATTTGCGCCTTCGCAACCGCGCAGCGGACCTGAGGCAGGACTTCAACCTGATGGAGCAGAAGAAGCGCGTCACCATGATCCTGCAAAGCCCAGTGAGTGGTGTCTGACCCAGGCGGGGACAGAAGGGGACAGAAGGGGTTGCGCTGATTCTTCTGGGTGAACCTGCAAGATGACTCCCCTTTCGCTTGCTCAGGATCCTAGCAATTTTAAGCCAGCTCAACGAGGCAAGGGTGTTTGATTTACTCTAGTCACTTGGTGGTTGGCAAAATTTGGTTTATGTGCAGGTAGTATGGCCTGGTGGTGGAAGCAGGTGGGTCTGAGAGACAAGAGCCCCACTTCAGTTTCCAGTGACCCTTTTGAGCCTCAGTTTCCATCCAGTCTTCCTTCTTCACCAAAAGCTGTTAACAATGAACAAATTTGTGTAAACCAGAGGCCAGCAGAGGGTGCCACATGGAAGGTTTGGAAGTCCCTTTCCTGAACACCAGAAAGAACTCACTGTTGGAGCAGTAAGGCTGGCATGCATGGGGCAGGGGTGAAGAGACCCTCCCTGGAAGCCCCAGGAAGTGGGGGGGGCGAGTGGAGGGTTCAGGGGGTTATGGGCCAGAGGCCAGGAAAGGGAGAGCAAGTCAGGATCACCCTACCAAAGCTCTAGACAAGGTTAGTTGGTGCCAGCCTGGCATGGACACACAGCTCATTCTTGAGTTGAGGACCGAATGTGAGCCTAATGGCTCACTGAAGTAGGAGGGTGGTGTATGCCTTTGGGCAGGGCGGAGGAAGAGCAAGGGAGCCTGAGGACAGTAGAGCTGAGGGGTCCTCAAGAAACAGTGCACCGTTCTAAGGGCTGGGAAGCTCAGGGATGGAGCCGGTATCTCCAGGTGCTTGCCAGGATGGGCTCTGCCTCAGCCCCCGCTGTGGTTTGGGAGCCAGAGTGCCACATGGGTCACATGTGACCCTAGCTGAGAGCACACAGCGAATGCTCAGGCTTCACAGAGGAGCGCTGAGGGAGAGCCTGAGGTCTTGGTGACAGGTGACACTGTGTTGGGGAGCCGAAGGAATATGGCAGGTGCTAAAAGCATAACCGTGATGGAAAAAACGCCAGAGTGTGACTTGGAGGGATGGCAAGTGTGGGAAAAGAAGTGGCAGAGTTAGTACCAACCCAAGTTTCCGGCCTGAAAGTATGGGACTTCTCAGGCAGCAGATGGCGATGGGAGGAGTTAGTTCAGGCTGCTCTTCTTTTATAGATGCACCAGCATCTAAGCAGCTCTGTTTCCTCCTGAGTACTCCCTACTGCCACCTGGTGGACAGGCATGTTTTGTATATTCATAGCCTGATGGTCTGAAAAGCCAGGCTTAGAATAATGGGGCATCAAAAGTGGAGGAGACCACAGAGGTCATCAAATCCTTCTGAAACTGAGGAAACTGAGGCCAAGAAGAGCCATTGGCACGGCTAGTGGACAGGGAAGATGGCATACTTTTAAAATTCAGTTCTGCGTTTTAAAATGTCTCAATGACTAAAGTGATGTCCTGCCGTGTCTGATGAGGGAGGGGTCTTGACTATCGCTTAGTCACAGAAAGGACCTAGAATCCTGAGTACTGACAACAGGGCAAAGGGAGCAGGATCCAGTCCCAGCATCCCCTTGTTGCTCCCCATAGCAGTTTGGAGAGGCTCCTAAAATCCCAGTGGAATTACCCAATGTCCTCTGGGGCCCACGGATCCAAAATGTGGCCCTGGCTTAGCTGACCTGGGGTGGAGTAGACACTTGGAAGAGGGGCCCTTGGGCTCCTGCATGAGATGCACTGGGGGGACCAGGGCCTCTGGGCCTGCTTTTAGTCTTTCAGGGAGGAGCTGGAAGGCCTCATCCAGGAGCAGATGAAGAAGGGGAACAATTCTTCCAACATCTGGGCCCTGCGGCAGATTGCGGACTTCATGGCCAGCACCTCCCACGCAGTCTTCCCAACATCTTCCATGAGTATGTAGGGAGCTGGGGAGCTGCCAGGAGCAGAGGGTGGGGGAATTGGGGTGGAAAAGAGAGGACGGAGTAGCGAGAAGCAGATTGGTTGCCAGGCTACGGGTAAGAGCTGCAGTTGCATTAGTAGACCTGGGGAAGCTGAGCAGCAGCCAGAGCGGTACCTGGCTCTGCTTCAGATGCTGCCATGATTTAAAGATCCACAGGAGAATCATTCCTGATGTCCAGAAATAGGAGGGAAAGGAGTTGTGGTGACTCAAAGGAGAACCTGTTTCTGGTTCTGCTGGGGGAAGGTACAGGATAACAGCTGCTCTAAGAGTCAGGGCAGCCTATATAGGAATCTCCCCTTCCCCCCACCTCATCAGTGGGTTAATGTGAAGAGAAGAGCTTTGAAACTAAGGTTCCTTGCACGGCCTTTGCGTGAAGGCCCAGGAGTGGAGAGTGAGGATTCTGCTCCCCGATAACTTTAGTTCTGTGTACAGAACCGAAGAAACATCTTTCTGTGCTAGCAGCATCCCCTGCCTCTGGCTGCTCCTCCCTTAATCCCCTAGAGTCACTGCCTGGGAGATGAAGGGGGGATGGGAGGAGCCACCGAAGCCAGTGTCTCCAGGTCCTAACAGAATCCAGCCTGACTATAGACTGGGGCCCACAGCCCCCAGGGCTGGGCATGAACCCGTCTTCCTGGGCTCAGAAACTCTGCCTACAACCTTTAAGAAACAAACATCAAAAACACTTCCCCTCTACAAGATGAATAATACATGGAAAAATTTGAAAATATTCAAGAAAGGGAAGTTGCTGTACTGTGTTCTTACAACAAAGAAACTACTATTATCACTATTTGATATGTATCATTTCAGCATTTTTCTCTTCATGTATATAGATTATGCGAACAAAAATTACATTATCCATACACATTTAATAGCCTTAACATGTGTTGACTAATTTTCACAAAATAAGTTATGTTTTATAATATAATTTTGAGTAGATGTATGCTATTCTATGGCATATCTAAATATGCCATCATTTAATCAATTTTTCATTTTTTGGGATGTTTATATTTCCAACTTTTTGCTTTTATGAGCAACAATATAATAAACTACCTTATAAATAAATCCGATTACATCTGTGATTATTTTCTTTTTCTTTTTCTTTTTTAATTTTTCCAATGTTAGAAGCAGGGAGGCAGTCAGACTCCCGCATGCGCTGACTGGGATCCACCTGGCATGCCCACCAGGTGGCGATGCTCTGCCCATCTGGGGCGTTACTCCATTGTGGCTAGTTGTTGCTGGAGCCATTCTAGCACCTTAGGCAGAGACTATGGAGCCATCTTCATTGCCTGGGCCAACTTTGCTCCAATGGAGCCTTGGCTGCAGGAGAGGAAGAGAAAGAGAGAGAGAGAGAGAGAGAGAGAGAGAGAGAGAGAGGGAGGGAGGGAGAGAGGAGAGAGGAGAGAGGAGAGGGGGAAGAGGGGAGAGGGAGATGGGCGCTTTTCCTGTGTGCCCTGGCTGGGAATTGAACCCTGGACTTCCACATGCCGGGCCTATGCTCTACCACTGAGCCAACTGGCCAGAGCCTGTGACTATTTTCTTAACATAAATTACTAGAAGTAGAATTGCTAGATTGAAGTATGTGCCTGTTTTATAGACTTTAATGTATAATGTCAAATTACCCCGGAGAGAGATGGGACCAATTTACACTCCCAGCAGCCGTGCACTAGAGTGCCCATTTAATGTACCCTGATGCATAGTGTGTATTACGATTTGTTTAATCCTTGTGATTTGATAGGTGATGAAAAGTGCTTTATTTGTGTTTTAATGTGCAGTTACTAATGAGGTTGGATATAGTTTTATATACATATTGGACATGATTTTCTTTCTGTAGTAAATTCTATTATGAGTAACAATATAATCCTTTGCCAGTTTTTCTACTTGTGTATTCTTTTCTCATAGGTTTGCAAATCTTTATACAAAGTAAGACTATTTCTCTATTATCTGTCAAATATATTGGAGTTTTTGCCAATGTCCTGTTAGCTTTTTAATTTTGTTCATAATGTTTTTCTCTTGTTGAACACTTTAATTTTCACATAGTAGACTCCATTGTTATTTTTCATTGTTTTCTGCTTTTGATTGCAGGCTTAGAAACACCTTCCCTGTGGTTTATCACCTGATAAGATATCCTTATTTATTCATTTGCCAATTTTTTCAACTATTTGTACAAGTTGATTCTTTTTTTTTCTTCTTCTTGTTCTTTTCCAAGTGAGAGGAGGGGAGATAGAGAGACAGACTCCCACCTGCGTCCCAACAGGGATCCACCTGGCAACCCCCATCTGGGGCTATGGTCATGACTTAGCTATGTTTAGCATCTGGGGGGAGGTTCAACAGAGCCATCCTCATAGCCTGGGGCCAATGCACTCCAAACAGTGGAACCATGGCTGTGGGAGGGGAAGAGAGAGAGAGAGAGAAGAAGGAGGGGGAGGAGTGGAGAAACATGCGTGCTTCTCATGTGTGACTTGATCAGAAATCGAAACCAGGACATCCACAAGCCAGCTGACACTCTACCACTGAGCCAACTGGCCAGGGCCTACAAGTTGATTCTTTAAAATACCTTCAAAAGTATTTTGCCAAGTCTCCCCTTCACCTCAAAAAGTTCCTCTTGGGATTTTGATTGGGATTACATTAAGTGGATAGATTGAATTGGTGGAGAATTTTTAAAATCACAATTTTATATGAGAATGTAAAATCCACAGGGGAAAAGTTATTTTTATGTTGTGTTCCATGCTATATCCTAGAATAGTGTCCTGGACTTAGAAGAGTGTCTGGAACATAGTAAGTGCTTAAATAATATTTGCATGAATGAATTTTAAATCTTTTCAGAAATGATGTGTGTCTTCTATTTAATTTCTTCCTGGCTTTTGCTGCAATCGAGGGAAATCATTGGATTTCCAGGGAATATATTTATGCTTAAACTAGTCCTTTATCAGACTCTTAAATTTAGTATCTTCTCATTTAATTCTTTTGGGTTTTGTATATAGAAAAATCACATAACTTGCAAATACTGGTCATTTTGCATCCTTCACTCCAACATCTACTCTTTGGTTTATATTTCCAGTTGTTTCATTGTATCTGTTAGAACTCTCAGAAGATATTCAATAATAGGTTAGAGAGTAATCATCTTGGTCTTTTTTCTGACTTTAATGGACATTCTTTTACCATGAGAGCTTGAGATGGTTGTTCTTATGTTAAGGAAATTATTTTTTTGTTTTAGTTCGATATGAGTTTTTCTCAGCAATGTATAATGAATTTTATAAAATGCATTTTGGGCATTTATTGATTTTTCTTTCCTTGAACTATTGATGAGATGAATTATATCAATAGATTTCTGAATATTGAACTCTTTCTTCATTCCTAAAATAAATCATTCTGTTCTTCATGAATCTTTTAAAAATACCCTTCTGGATTTGATTTGCTAGACTTTTGCATCCATATTTACACATGAGATTGGTCAGCAGTTCACTTTGGGGGGCAATCTTTATTTATTTATTTGTCCTAATGCAATTTAAAGAAGATAAGAAGTCTCTGTTATTTGAAGATTTATTATTCACTTTGAAAGCCATCTAGATCTGGAGTAATTTGGATACACTTTTTTTTCCCCTCAGTTTTATCTAGGACTTAAAAAAATTATTTGCCCTGGCCGGTTGGCTCAGTGGTAGAGCGTTGGCCTGGCATGCGGAAGTCCCAGGTTTGATTCCCGGCCAGGGCACACAGGAGAAGCACCCATCTGCTTCTCCACCCCTCCCCCTCTCCTTCCTCTCTGTCTCTCTCTTCCCCTCCCGCAGCCAAGGCTCCATTGGAGCAAAGATGGCCCGGGTGCTGAGGATGGCTCTGTGGCCTCTGCCTCAGGCGCTAGACTGGCTCTGGTCGCAACAGAGCCACGCCCCGAATGGGTAGAGTATCGCCCCCTGGTGGGCGTGCCGGGTGGATCCCAGTCAGGCGCATGTGGGAGTCTGTCTGACTGCCTCCCTGTTTCCAGCTTCAGAAAAATACAGAAAAAAAAATTATTTTGTTGTTTGTTGAGAAAATATTGGTTATATATTCTGAATATATAAACCATTTTTTGGAGCTTTCCAAAATTACTAGGATGATTTACACTAGCGTTTTTTTCATTTAAACTTTCTGCTGTGAATGAGATGACCTCTTTTTCCCATTCCTTGTGGTGTATTCCCACTTTCTCTTCATGGGCCAGTTCAGAGGTTGGCTTGTTCATAGATCTTCTCACATAAGCCAGTTCTTGGAATTTATATTGGTTCTACTGATTTTCTCATTCCCAATTTATTGCTTTTGCTTTTATATTAATTAATTCTTTGTCATAACTTTTTTTTGGTTTATTTTGTTGTTTTGTTTATATTTTTCTAGAGAAGAATAAAATGGATGATTTCTTTTCATATTCAATTCAATAATAAAGATGTTAAAGGCTATGGGTTTTTTTTCTCTAAGAATAAGTTTGGTCTAGGTAGAAGAGTTCTATTTTAATCTTATTTTTATTCTAAGAGCTATCTGGGAGTATATTTTCTCATTTTCAAATGATTGAATTTGCATTATTTTAAATATTTGTTGATAATGTCTGATTTTATTGCACTATGTTTAGAAAATGTGGCTTATTTAATGTCTTGTTGGGGACTTATTGAGATTTTTCTTGTGGCCTAATAATATCATTTAACAATGGTATATGGGTATGGATGCTCCCGGGCAGGGGTCCCCAAACTTTTTACACAGGGGGCCAGTTCACTGTCCCTCAGACTGTTGGGAGGCCGCCACATACAGTGCTCCTCTCACTGACCACCAGTGAAAGAGGTGCCCCTTTCCGGAAGTGCGGCGGGAGCTGTATAAATGGTTTCAGGTGGCCACATGCGGCCCGCGGGCCGTAGTTTGGGGATGCCTGGTAGGGTTTAGTATTTAAACTAAATCTTTATTTGGTTTTTGATTTTGTAATAAATGAGAGTTGCATTAAGGATTCCACTGTACGTATTTGAATTTTGTTCATTTCTATTTGTTTTTATGATAGCTTTCTCTTTGGATATCTTGATGGAATGTTATTGAAAGCATAAGTGTTCCTTTTAGCTATGGCTTCATTTCGGATTAACCCTTTAATCCATGTTAAATGATCTACCAAAAGGGCCTCTGTCAAAAGAATACTGTCTTCCCTGACTTCTACTTTGATAATATTATGACCTCTGTTTAATTTTTGTTTATTTGCCTGGCATACTTTTGATGATTCTTGTATTTTAACGAGTTTTATGTCACTTTATTTTAGTGTTTGTTGTTTGGAAACTTCCTATATAGCATTGTCTCCTGCATTTATTGCTATAGTAGGGAAATATGAAACCACCTGTTTTTTGTTCTTTTGTAGGTAACCAAATATTTTTTCTAGATGTTTGTAGATTTTCCCCCTTATCCTTGTATTTCAGAAATGTTGTCAGGAAACATAATTGTAGATATTTTCTTTTTATGAATTCCTCCCCACTTCCCCAGAATTCAGTAATTTGTATACATAGGTCTTTATTCAGTCCAGAAGTTTTTTTTTTCTATTAGATCCATTCTGATTATCTATATGCAGGCTCTCTGGCATTTGTCTCCCATATCTATCATATTCTCCCTCATCGCTTTCATGTCTCTGTCCTTACACTCTTCCACTTGAAAGAGAAACAGAGCTGACCAGCATTCCTGTTGCCACACTGACCAGCATCTGTTAGGAAGACAGTTGTATGACTGCAGATTTGATTAGTGCACACCCAGGGTACCTGAGTCAGATGTACAGAGGGAAGGTCAAAATGTCATGTCACGAGTTCAAGACCAGAGAGCTTGTTCTTTGTCCAGCTCCATTTGCCTTAGAATTTTTTTTCAATAGTGTGTCCTTTAGTCTTAGCTTTCAGGGGCTTTGGTGGGTTTTCATCTTTCTCTGTGTTTTCTTAACTAAATTGACTAAATAGCTCAGTTAGATCTGAGTCATAGGGCTGGTGCTCAGCGGCCCAACCTCTGTCAGGCTGGTCAGAATAAGCATGATTTTTAATAAGACCCTGAGAGCAGCAGCAGCGGATGGGGACTCCTGGGAGCCCTCTGTTCCCTTCTCCCGCCCTCAGGCCTGGGAGGGGTCATCCTCGCAGAGTGGGAGGGGGCCTTCGATACAGGATGCAGAGGATATGATAGGGGGTTTAACGACCTATTCTGACCTCCTGGGCATCACTGGGTAAGCACACTTATTTGTAAGAGAAGGGTTCAAAGAATTCTGGACCTGAGGACTGTCCTCTCCCCACCTTGCTTTGTCTGGGGCCTTATACTTTCAATAGACCTTCTTCTTACTGCCTGGAGTGAGCAAATAGTTAATTTCTTGTCAGGGTGATAAACAGAGAGGAAGAAGGGGCCCCAGACTGGTCTGCTTGAGTTAGAATTTGACTTTGGAGTTTTGCTATTGCTCTTTTTGCCTGTTGAGCTGGGTCTTTGGGTCACTTTTGTCGCTGCCAGCCACGTTTACTGGACACATGTCCTGGGGTTTACCACCCCGGTAAACACAGGCCCTTTGGCTGCATTTTCTGACATGAAGTGTTCGAGGCTTGCTCTGCTTGCTTCCTGTTGGGCCGACAGCACCCAGGCCACCCCCATCTTCACACACCATCTCATTATTTCAACTAACGGCAAACCTGGTCCAGGACATGTATCACATTGTGTAGCAGCAAGGTTTATAGAGATGGCGGAAGTTTCCAAAGAGCATTTTAATCCATTATAGTTTTTAATGTGATGCTGGGAGAAGCAGCATTAGGAGGCTCCCAGCCAGATGTCATTTTATGCCGGAACACTTTTCTATTGATTCTTCAGCGATTCCTAGAGGCTGACAAATTGGAGTGCTGGGGCTCAGACGCCCTCTTCTGCCTTCTTGAGGCCTGTAGGCCGCTGTCATCATGGTTAATGGAACAGACTGAACATCAACTCCTAGACCCTTTAGGTGATCTGAGGACCAGATAGGTCCATTTCCAAACCCCTCCCACAGCCCCCAAAATTCCCAAAGAGAAATCATAAGGAACTAAGGGTCTGCTATCTGGAGAGGAGCCAACGCGGCCTGCTGAGACCTGACGCCCTTCAGCCAGCCACAGCCACACTGCCTTCTGGAAGTTTATGACTTGTCAGAAAAAGTTGACAAATTTACCTCTTGGCTGACTTAGTGTTCTATTTGTCCAGTTTCCAAAATCAGAGAAAATGTTATAGCACATGGTATACTTAAAACAGCCTGATAATAGCTGGTCTAGTGATCATTAACTTCTTCATGAAAACTAACTGATGAAATATAACCATATTTGAACTCAGAAACTTATTCTTACTTCTATTTAATGTCCATCTTTAGGATTTATGGTAAGCTTGGCTTTCTGATAACTCTTTATTATTCTGCGGTCTTAAGCCTTGTCATGATTTTTTACCAAAAGCAATGCCATTCTTACCCAAATAAGCAGAGGACTTTTGGATTTCCTCCCCCTGGGTAAAGGTGAAAGAATGTGCAGCTCCCTGCCTGCTGAGGTCCCTCGCGCAGTTGTAGTGCCACTGAGAAGTCAGAGAGGACTAGTTCAGGAAGGGGGGCCGGTGGGAGCCCCTGACCCTGAGAACGGCCTCCCCTCCCCATCCCCCTGCAGACTTCTCCATGATGACGCCCATCAATGACCTCCACACCGCCGACTCCTTGAACCTGGCCAAGGGGGAGCGGCTCATGCGGTGCAAGATCAGCAGCGTCTACCGCCTCCTGGACCTCTACGGCTGGGCCCAGCTGAGCGACACCTACGTCACGGTGAGGGGGGTGCCTTGGAGTGGGGTAGGGCACGCTGTGTGGCCTCCGCCAAATCCAGAGGGAGAGCTCCTGACTGTTGGCATTGCCATGGTACTGAGGGTGGCCTTTGGACAAAATGCCGAGCCCTTCTTTGGTTTTTAACCACTGTGGTCACCTGAAGTAACCTGGCCAGTGGACATTTCTCTGGATGAGGAGCTGGAAACTCCTGGATCCTATTTCTAGGGCTTCCTTTGACCATCAAGAGATTCATCTTGTAGCTCCATTTCCATAGTTGCAAGTAAAGGCCAAGTTCTCTTCATCTCTCATGGGTTGGGGTGGGGATGGGGGAGATGAATGTTCTTGAGAGGAAGATTTGGGTGTGATGGGTTCAGGGGAAGCGGGGGCTCAAGCAGAATGTCCTTGGAAAAGACCCCCTTTCTTCTTGCCACTGAGAACATGTGTTTTTCCTCCAGCTGAGAGTCAGCAAGGAGCAGGACCACTTCCTGATCAGCCCTAAGGGCGTCTCTTGCAGCGAAGTCACGGCATCCAGCCTGGTGAGTACTGTTTGGTGTCCTGCTGCTTGTTTCTTATTGAAATAACAGCACCTCTGTGCTTCTACAGTGAAAGGTCATCTCCATATTATCCACTGCTGTTCTGTCCCTGTGGAGCTTACAGTCTGGTGGGACAAGAAGAAACATGGTCACCAAAACATACTGAGTGCTCAGAGCATGATGGGAACAAACGTGAGGAGTGGACGGCAAGCGCAGTAGGAGGAAGGAGAGAGAGGCCTGGTCGCCTGAGCCTAGGATTGTACCACGGAGGCTGGGAATGGGGAGGCCTTTTTGGATGGAAAATACATTACAATGGCAGCCAGTGCTTCATGCCAAAGCAACGCAAGAGTTGTCTTGTGCTGGTGCCATTAGACATAGTTCCTGGGACCCGTTTCAGTTCTCCTGGTCCTTAAGTATGGTAGGGAGATACTGCCAGAGGCTGGTTTCAATCAAGGAAGGTTTCTGGGTGTGAGGAGGAAAGTAGAAAGGACTGTCTTAGAAGCAGAAGCGGCCGGTGTTTCTTAGGTGTGTGGGCTACAGCTGCTGTACCAGCCGCTGCTCCTGGGAGAGGAGGGTGCCAGCTCGGGATCCCCGCCACGCTTGAGACACACTCAGATGCTGAGTTCAGGTAACCAGTCTAAAGAGCAGGCTGACAAAGTCACGGAATATCTGGGCGGGGCTGGGCCTCGAGGACTGCCAAGGCCACTGTACAGGCAGGAGAGGATACTGGTATCTAGCTAGGGTTAATGACCTGTAGAGCGCCACCCTCAGAGGTCATGGAAGGGTCAGACAGGGGCCACAGACCCAAAGACGGCACAGGCTCTGTGTTTAAGGCATACGGTCAGATGGGGGTGAGGGGAGGCAATCAGTGATTAAACTCAGACTGAAGAGTGCTCTGATGGAGACAAAGGAGGTTGGGAGCCTTGGGAAGGGGCACTGAGCTCAGCGGTGCCGTAGGAGGTAGAGGGGGCACAGCGGGAGCTGCTGGGATGAAATGGTGCTGAAGGAGAGGAGTCCTCAGGAGCTCACTGTGGATAAGTAGACTTAGACCGGGGCAGCAGAGAAAGACTGGGCAGAGGTGATCGTGTCCTCAGCAGGAGGGAAGCATGCACCAAGCCCAAATGTATGCCAGTCCCAGTTCACTTGGGAGGACAGGTGATTGGATAAGTCTGGCTCCCAGAGTGTCTCGAGGTGAGGCTGGGAAGGTGATAGGGACCCGATGATAAATGGCACTGAAGGCTTATTATGGTGCTTTGGCTTTATTCTGTTGGACATGGAGAACTTCTGAAACATTCAGTAGACGAACGATGCAATAAGGTTTCCATTGTAGAAATTGCCTTCTGACAACTGTGTGGAGGCAACTACTGACTACCGGCTGGGGCTATTGAAATGAGCCCGGAAGGAAATTCGGGGCCAGCAGCCTTAGTGGGCCTGGTGCACAGTTGGGTTGAGGGTGTGGATTGAGTTTGAAGAGTGAAAGAAGTCAGTTGGCATTGATTACCCTAGAACAGATATGACCTAGAGCTACAGGTTTAAGTCGTGGGTGTGAGACGTTCAGGGTGTGTACATAGACTTACTGCTGTTGTGTATGGTTGTGCAGCCTATGCACTGCACACAAGAGCCTGGCTGGCGAGGGAGAGGGACGAGGGTGAAAGTCAACCTGTGCGCCACGCACTACACATGCCCTGGCACTGGGCCTGGTTTTCAAATTTGCTCAATGGAAGTGTCCATGCACCAAGCCCTGTGCCCCTGGTGCTGTCCTCAGGGCTGTTCTCACTTGGACAAGGCACTATATAGGGGATAGCGGCTGTCCTGTTAGGCCCTAGGAATTCTTAAGAGATCACACATCCAAGGCTGAGATAAGGATTGCGTGAGATTGGAGAGAGGCTCCCAGAGAGGGACCTCTGTGCAGGCCGCACGTCAGAGGAAGTGGGGGAGTTGGGCTGAAGGGAAATGAGGGGTCAGCATTGCACACTTGTAGGTCTAAGGTTCTGAGACGGGGCACTTGCTGCCACCTGCAGCAGTCAGCCACTTTGAATTCATGTTCTTTCTGTAAATTCACTTAACATAGAAATTTGTAACGGGATTTGTTAAACATCTTCCTGATGTTTCTGCTTAAACAAATAATGTCAATATGCATGGCTCTTTTCTACACAGATCTGTCCTTTCCTTTGGTACCAGCCTGTCTGCTGGACTTTCTAGAATGGGGGTGGTGGGCAATTTTTGGAACTGCCCAGTGTGCTGCATTCAGAGTGTCATGGTGGTATAATTTTAGGGGCCAAAATTGTCGAGATTTTTAAAAGCTAAACTAGCTTGTTAATAATGCCAGGGAACACCTGTCATCAAGGGTTGGGTTAACTACCAGCTGCAGGGAGGTTGCGCCCCAGGGACCAGGGGGAGTGTTCAGCAAGAAGGTGTTCAGAGGGGACTTGTCTCAGGATTTGGGTTTGTGTTCGGTGATTTGGGGAGTGTTGTAAGAAGAAGGCATTGCCCTGGCTAGTACACTGTCAGCTGCAGGGGCTATTCTGAAGCGGGGGAGGGCCCGGGATTAGGGGGGTGGAGCGAGGCTGGAGCTGCGGGGTAAAGAGGCTGCAGGGTCTCCTGTTAGTCAGTGGGGAGGGGTTGGTCATTTCTGTGCTGTGCAGCATTGTTTCTGTCTGTGTTTAGACATGGTTAAGGAGCGGCTGTTTTGCCTTGCTGTGTCACAGTCAAAAGTGACCTTCTCTGATGGGGGTGTTCTGTGAGATTGTTTATGTTAAGCAGGAGACACCACAGCCTAACTGTGTGATGGCCAACCAGAGCCACCAGCACTGTGTGCACATGTGTGGGGGTACACACACACACACACACACATACACACACACACACTCACACTCACACATGAGCGTGTGATTTTTAGCCAAGATACTGACTTGGAGTCAAAAGCAGATTATGAAACCAGTGACTACTTTCTACTTGTCAGTTAAGACCTTTTGGGTCATTGACAGTGCTGGGATTCAAATAATTTAACAAACGATTCTCTGTTCTAATGACCGTTTTAAGTATAAAAAAAATCTACCAAAAGGTAATTTATTATTTCATGTATTTAATACTTAAATAAGAACAATAAACCTGACCAGGTGGTGGCACAGTGAATAGAGCATCAGACTAGGATGCGGAGGACCCAGGTTCGAAACCCCAAGGTCACCAGCTTGAGCATGGGCTCATCTGGTTTGAGAAATGCTCACCAGCTTGAGCCCAAGGTCTCTGGCTTGAGCAAGGGGTCACTCGTTCTGCTGTAGCCCCCTGGTTAAGGCACATATGAGAAAGCAATCAATGAACAAATAAGGTGCCACATTGAAGAGCTGATGCTTCTCATCTCTCTCTTCCTGTCTGTCTGTCCCTATCTGTCCTTCTCTCTGTCTCTGTCACAAGAAAATTAAAATAAATAAATAAAAAGTAAAAACAATAAAAGAGGTACACAAAACTAGATTATGTTATAAGAAAGAGTTTTAAAATATTAATAAAAATATTAAATAACACCTGACAAAAACCATAAAACTGTTATTTGAGATATTTCTGTATTGCTTCTTGATTGGCATCTTTACTTGCGATTTTTTTTCACCTACGGACGGAATGAACATTAATTACTACAAGTACTTAGAATACTCTATTTCACAGATGAATGTTAAAAAAGAGTAAGGAATGTAAATTTGTGATTTCCACACTGAGCAGCTGCCCAGCTCCCAGCTTAGAGAGAACCCTGATTACAAGTGCCATTTTAACAACCAGTTCGCCAAACTCAACCAAAAATTAGGTATCTGTTCTGCCAAACTGGTTCAAACTGGCTGAATCCTACCACTGGTCATTGGTAAATAGGTGTTTACTATACTATTTACCTTTGTATATGATTTTTTTAATTCAAAAGAAAGAGTAAACAAAAGAAAGAGAAGGTGCAGCTGAGACATTATTGCCCTGGGAAGGCTGCTCTGACTCCCCATTTCACCAAAGACGCCACCGTCTGCTTTTAGAGAATCCTTCGAATGACTGCTCCAGCACCCTGCGCTCAGAGTGTTGTCTGTGGCCCAGAAGCCTGGGTGTCATTGGGAACCAGTTAAAAATGCAGGCTCCCAGGCCCTGTTCTTGGCCTGCTGAGTTAGAATCTGCATTTTGACAGGATCTGCAGGTGATTCCTGTGCACGGTAGTCTGAGGAACTCCGCTGTAGCATTCTTCGTGCTTAATTATAACTCCCTGTGTCCCCATTAGCCTGGGAGTTCACCGAGGACAGGAGCTGGGTCTCTCTCTCCCCGAACAGCAAGCACAACCATTGCCCATGCATGAACCCCTGTGGGGAGGCGGGGAAGGGCCTCTGCCTGTGCTGTGGCTGTAAGCCTCTCTCTTCCTCCCTGGCCCAGATCAAGGTGAACATCCTGGGAGAGGTGGTGGAGAAGGGCAGCAGCTGCTTCCCAGTGGACACCACGGGCTTCTGCCTGCACTCGGCCATCTATGCGGCCAGACCAGACGTGCGCTGCGTCATCCACCTGCACACGCCAGCCACGGCTGCGGTGAGCGTCGGCCCTCGGCAGCATTTTGCTCCCTGAGGCCAGCAGCAACCCCCTGTTACCTGCTTCTCTGGGTTTCCCCCTGAAGAAAGGCATGAGACCGCCTAGCTAGTGACAGTCTCATCATTTAAACAGTTCTGGGAAGTTTTCCTGGAACTCATGCCAAAGTGAGGAGAAGGAACACCCAATGTGGGGGCCCAAAATTCTCTCCACTTTTCTAACTACAGACTGGTTTGGGGAGAATGTAAGGGTGTGTGATGTCTGCCCCACTGTACTCCCGCCCTGCCACCTCCGCAAACTGGCACCGCTCACCCAGGGGCAGCCCCTCTTCTGTTTCTCTGCTCGGGACAGTCCCGCGGGGCCCAGGGCTGGCGTCTGCCCCCAGCCCCCAGCCCCCAGCCCAGGCTCTGCTGAGGAGAGATCTTGATAGAAGATAAACATTGGGAACCTAGGCTTGCCCACTTTTCAAAGCCCAGGTAGGCTGAGGTCTGGGGATGGGGGCAAAGAAAACTGGAGAAAGTAAACACCCCCAAGGAGCAGGGCGTCCCCTCGAGGTCTCTGGAAATTTCTCCTTGTATGTCTCAGACACTGCAGCATCACTTGAAAAGACAGCTGTTGGAGTTGTCTCAACCTTTACCCCATCCTTCTGCCCCCCAGGCCACACCTACAGGGGCGGAGCAGACTTGCCACCGGCCCTTGGTTTTCTCAGCAAAGCACGTTCATCTCGAGCACTGAGACCTTCCAGAATTTGGGCCACAACTGGATGATGTCTTTGTGCCAAGTTTGCAGAGCCTGGGCTTACTTATGGGGCAAAATGAGTGAAGGAGGCCAAAGGGCTCCTCTAAGCCTCTCCTTGCTTTTAATAAATGGCAGAGCATGGTATTGGGCTACAACAGGGTTTTAACTCTGTTCCCTGGCACTCTTACTGTCTCATTGCTAGTAAAACAGGGCTTCACAAAGGGCTTCCTGTTAGTGAGGAGTCATTGCTGTTTCTGCACTGACCTCAGGGCCGAGAGTCTTCACCAACCCTTCCTAGATGACCCATGACCCTGCTTTTCCCTAGCCTTGTGCCTGCTCCACCCCACCCCCCCCAGAGTCCCAGGACGAGAGCAAAGCAGGGGCTGGCAGCAGCAATGCTTTCTCGAGTGCATTCTTTGCAGCAGTTTTGGAAGGTGATATGTTGGCATGGCTGCTGTGAAAACTGACAGAAAGACATTAGAGGAAGCAGCCAGAAAGCAAGACCCCAGCCAGGTGTAGAAGAGCCAGAGGAGTGCCTCTCTCCCGTGCTTGTCCCCACACCCATGGCCAGAGCGGAACTTGACTGTGCCACTCTGAGGAAAGGCGCTGGGGGAGCTCCAGGTGCTAACCATTTCGTCATCTCCCTGAAGGTGTCAGCCATGAAGTGGGGCCTCCTGCCTGTCTCCCACAATGCCCTGCTGGTGGGGGACATGGCCTATTACGACTTTAATGGTGAAATGGAGCAGGAAGCGGATCGGATCAACCTGCAGAAGTGCCTTGGACCCACCTGCAAGGTTTGGCTGAGCTGTTCTGGGGACATTTCAGGGTTGGATTGTCAACAGCTGACGGGACAAGTGATACATGTTCATTGGGCAACGTTTAGAAATCATGCATACGATAATGAAATATAGTTCTATCGTACCACACAGTGATTTGGGTGCACACCCCAAATATATTCTTTTTTCCCTCAGCAGTCAACACCTTTGTATGTTATTAAATATTTTCTACATCACTATTTTAAATAACTAAATTGTATCTCATTGTATGAATGGCTGTGCCACCATTTATCTGAACCGTCCTTTATGACTGGACATTGGAAAGGTTTCTTTCCCCCACATTTTCTGTTGATAGAAACGGCACTGCGGTGAAAACCCTTTCAGCTAAATCTCTGTATATGCTTGAGTTGATATCCTTAGGGTAAAATTCTGTGGGTGTACATTTAAAAATTCTTACACCACATTGCCAAATTATTCTCTCTGCCCCGCCACATCTGAAGTATATGAGAATGCTGCTTCTCTGTGGTCTCCCCAAATTTGAGTGCTAGCACATTTTTTTTCTAACTTGATAGAGAAAAACAGAATCTCATTATTGTTTGGTTAAAGTCTAAAGACCTATTTTATAACAGTACATAATTGGGGTGATCCACTTAGTATCTCAAGTGTAGGAGCCGAACCTGGGCTGATGGACGCCTGCTCCTGTCCTCGGAAGGAATTCAGTGTCCTTTCCCATCTGAGAGTCACTGGCCCCCATCTCTGACACAGAGGAGAAATCCCTGCCACTCTCTTCTAACATTCCTCTCTAGAGCCTCATGAGCGGTGCCTGGGAAGGGTGAGATGTTCACCTCTATGAGCTGCTACAAGAAGTTGAAAGATGGGGCATTTGTTCTCTGCAGAATATTTTGTGGGCCAGAGTCATCATCTCTTCCCATTTTTCTGGCACCTGAGAGGGAAAACCTCCAGTTGTTTTCAGTAAGAGAGGATGGGATGATTAGGCCTCACCCCAGGTCTACAGGGACAGATCCCACACATGGGTCTATGTCCCAGTTCCCAGGTGAGCCTCAGCTGGGTTCAGAGACTTCTTGAGGATAAAAACAACCAAGAGGAATTTTTAGTACCTGGACCTTGGGAAGTCAAGCTCTGGGGATGAATTCATTTCTGGGTTTTCCCTCCTTTTATCAGCCTATCCCTGGCTGTCAGAAACATTGCATCAGCAGTAAGAATGCCTGTGTTCCAGTTCCCATTCTGCCCCTGAATAGCTGGGAAACTTTCCATTTCTTTAGGCTTCCTCTACTGTAAAAGCGGTGGGTTAGATTAGAAGGTTACTGTGGCCTCTTTCATGAAACTGTAGGGTCTTAGAACTGCCCGGGCCTCACTGAGTTTATGGAAAGGAAAGCCAATGTCACACGGCCTCCCTGGACATTGCCTGCCTTTCCATAAACTCAGTGAGGCCTCCTGGGTGACTCCCAGGTTGACGAACTCACAGGGGCAAGAAGTTGCTTTTGAGGTTGGATCCTTATACCGGACATCAAATAATTTCTCTCACTTTAACACAAACTAGTTTTTCAGACTTCTAAGCTCTCCAAAGCCTAAAATACCTAGACATTGCCCAAAGAAATCCACCAAAACCATTTCATTTCAGTATTAAAAAAGTCTTCTATTTCTTAAGGTTAAGAGCACACGTGATTTTACACGGGGTACATTGTGGTGTTTGTGTAGGGGGAGGAATAAGGAGCTGGGAGGGGTGCTCTGAGATCGGATATGGAAATTGAGCTGAATAAAATAAAACTCTCTCCCTCTTAATTAAAGTTGAGAGGGCTTAAAGTTTTAATTGACCATTTGTTCTACAGATCCTGGTGCTAAGAAACCATGGTGTGGTTGCTCTGGGTGACACTGTGGAGGAGGCGTTTTATAAGATCTTCCACCTGCAGGCTGCCTGTGAGATCCAGGTGAGCGAGCTCTCGGGGCACTCTGGGGAGGGGCTCTGACAGTGGCCTGTGGGCAAAGGCTCGCCATCTAAAAGCCTAGCCCTGTCTCTCTGCCTTGGCACTGCCTTATTTGTCTAAACTTTTACACTTAGAAGCAGTTTTGTAGCTTAAAAAATGTATCACCACTCACAACCAACACACAACTCTTGGGAGTCAGTGCCCAGAAGGGGGAGCTGTCTGGGCTCATCCATTGGACAGCAGAAGAAACTATAGTAGGGCGGATAAAAGTTCTTACCATGTTTATATATTGCCTGGGGTCTACCTTTTTCATCTGGCTGTGCCCAAGAGACACCACACATGTAGGTTTTCCTTCCTTCCTTCCTTCCTTCCTTCCTTCCTTCCTTCCTTCCTTCCTTCCTTCCTTCCTTCCTTCCTTCCTTCCTTCCTTCTCCCTCCCTCCCTCCCTCCCTCCCTCCCTCCCTCCCTCCCTCCCTACCTCCCTCCCTCCCTCCCTCCCACCTTCCCTCCCTTCTTTTCTTCTTTTGAGGGGGCTAGTTTGCAAAGACCATGAATGTGGTCCAAGTGCAGAAAGAAAAGTGGAGCGCAGGCCAGATGGAGTGATGACATGGCGGTTAAAGACCAGGAACCCCCAAGGTGATGGCAGGGAGCCCACCATGAAGTCCTCCTAACCAGTGAGAGATAGGGAGGAAAGTGGATGGGGAGTGTCAATGGTCATGGGACCCCCCCTATAAGGTTTGGTGAAGAAGCAATAAGAAAACAGACACAAATCCTATAGCTTTATCAGGCCAGTGACAGTAGATAAGCCAAGGACGTGCTCCTTTCAATGTGGCAAGGTGTGAGGGGTGCGTAGGGGGCCCTGCACAGCTGGCTGGGCTCCATCCTTCCCTGCTCTGGGCAGCGTGCCCTTGGGTCAGGGACTTGCCCTCTGTGAGCCTCTGTTTTTGCAATTGCAGATGTGGGACCTGTATGGGTCTTCTGAGGACAGCCGTTCAGATGAAGGAGAGGAGTTGCTGATGGTATTTTGGGGGGCCCAGTTGACAGAAGGGGAGTCTGGCTGCTCCAGGATGAGTCAGCTCTTTGCAGAGGGCTCATCTGGCCTCTCGTTTGCCCTCTCCTGGCTGGTCTGGGCAGAGCAGCACCCCAGGAAGAAAGCCTGCCTCTCTCCTGGGAGTTATGGGAAAGGGGATTATATTCCAGAGGCATCACTAATGAACAAGTGAAGGCTCTATAAGTGGTTCCTTTCTCAATGGTTTTTAAAGGAATATGAGAGGATAGTTGTTAAGGCAGTGATGAAGAGGTGTTAGAGGAAGTGGTGTGAGACTATCTCCCTACCCTCCAGCCAGAACAAAAACAAAAAAAACGCAGCAGTGGTCAGAACAGGAGAAGGTGGACTAGGACCTTTCTGATGTGGTGGCCTTCCTGCTCCCTAACCGGTGATGGTGGCCCGGAGCTCTGACCCCTGCCTGGTGTTAGAATCTGGCAGAGCCTCTGATAAGCCCACTTTCTCTATCCCACATCTGAGATCTTCAAGAGTTCCCTATCTTCCCTCTGAAGAAGAGGCTTCCATGAGAAACAGTTCTTACCTCTGCAAAGACAGCGCAGCCCTAAGAATGAATTGAGAGAGATGCTGCTGTACCTCCCGTGGTGAAGTGTGTCTCTCTCGGGCTCCGGACGCTCAGAAATGGGCACTGTGCAATGAGACCAAAGGCAGGAGGGACATCTAGAAAACACAGATGAAAGGGTGGATCTGACTGCCTGTGGCTGCTTCTCTGGGCTCTGCCGGCTGTCAGTTTCTTTTCAGTTAAGACTGGTTTGATGTGACTTTGTTAAAATGGCATCAGGCAATGATGGTTATCAGCCGATAACCCCCAGAAAAGTTCCAGTGGCTTCTTTTTGCTGGTGAAGCAAGGAAGCTTCTAGAAGGAGAAACAAAGCTGGGAGATGTGGAAGGAAACCTGCAAGGTCAGACCAGAAGCTTAAGGCATGAAAGAGCCCAGGCACTGGCAGTTTGCAGATGCTTTTGCAGTCCCAGCATCTGGCTGGGCGATTTCTGGTTGAATGACCAGCACTGAAATTCTCTTTCCATCGTGGGTCTAGTTTTCTCCCTTGGTGACTCTGATCATTTTAGTGGTTCTAAGCTAAGAGCTTATTTTGTTCTCTTGGGACAGTGTTCTCTTTGCTCTCCATCAGTTTGGGGTTCCAGGAAACTGGGTCATCCCCAGATGAGAGAGACAGCTCCCTGCTCTGCGTACAGGCAGATGGGAAGACACTCAGGTGGTTCTCCACCTGCTGCCTATCACCATGGAAACCGATGGAGGAAGAGGGAGGTGAGAGGAGGCAGTTCTTACAAGGATGTGGGTAGTTCTGTCCTCTTCCATGAATGACCAGGACCCAGGGGATATTGTTTCTCAACCTTTCATGGTAAAACATCATAATTTATTTGTCATAAATATTTATATGGTGCTCCACATGTACCCAGTGCTATTCTAAGTGCTTTACAAATATTATCTTCAATAATCCTCATGAGGTAGGTAGTATTGTTTTCATTTTACAGATGAGAAACGGAGGCACAGATTGAGTAAATCACTGTCCAAAGTTACACATTAAATAAGGGCAAAACCAGGATTCAAACCCAGGCAACCTGGTGCCTGAGTCTGTGTTCTTAGGCACTATAGAACTGCCTAAGACCTGCACTGTAGAACTGCAGCAAGCATTGCATGCTTGTTGGGGCAGTAAGGTTGGTAGAAACGCTTGGCTGACAGGCCAAGACCTCTCTTCATGGGGTTGGCACTTCAAGTCAAGGTTTCAGGTTCCAGACTGAAGTCCTTCCTGGGAAAGATGGGGGTCCACGATGAACTAGGCAAATTGATCAGCCAAGTGGAATTCACCACCCCTAAGAGTGCATTCCATGCGCACAGCCTCATACTGGGTGCAGGGACTTTAGAATTAGAGAACGTGCCAGCAGAGGGCAGAACTGGGACCCAGAAATTAAAACTCACTGTAATCTATGTTAGCTCGCTGTGACCCCCTAGTCACTTTGGCAGCCATACAAAAGGCTGACTCTCCAAGCACAGAGCTGATCACCTTCTAGGGAAATTAGACAAAGACTCTTACTGTCAGCACGAGGATGGAATAAATGACCACTAAGGTCCCTATCTTTGCCAGGGTATGGCATCATCTTTTTAAGTTAAAAATAAAGGTTCCCAGGAGAAGCGCCCATCTGCTTCTCCACCCCTCCCCCTCTTCTTCCTCTTTGTCTCTCTCTTCCCCTCCCGCAGCCAAGGCTCCATTGGAGCAAAGTTTGCCGGGGCACTGAGGATGGCTCTGTGGCCTCTGCCTCAGGTGCTAGAATGGCTCTGGATGCAACAGAGCGACCCCCAGAGGGGCAGAGCATCGCCCCCTCGTGGGCATGCCGGGTGGATCCCGGTCGGGCGCATGCAGGAGTCTGTCTGACTGCCTCCCCGTTTCCAGCTTCGGAAAAATGCAATAAATAAATAAATAAATAAAAATAAAGGTTCCTATTGGACGCATGTCTTGAATAAAAGGGGTGTGGAGAATTAGAATTCTAGTTTCCTCCTCCTCACAGGGTGATGAGGTCACTTCTGGAAGGCAATCTGGTTGACTTCCAAGTAGTCTCATAGGGGCCATTTGTTGCACTGATGAATTTAACACATTCGAAGGTGTGTGCCAGATCCTCATGAGATCATAGACCCGTATTCACCAACAAACTAAAATGTATCCTTTCATTTTCAGTAAAAACAACTGTCACACAAAAACTGAAACACCAAGGGCTAGTACAGCAGGAGCTGTTCCCTGTAATAAGCAGGCTGACATGGAATATCAAATATTAATTACAATGCTAGTTATCAGATGCACAGCACAAAACTCCTTCCTGTAGCTGAACTTGCCCAGGAAGCCAAATCATAACCAATTATATATGAGTGGCAGATATGAGGAATAAATAGAATGTACTATCAGATGAACATGGGATTAGAAAATAAGGAAATTATTTAGATTAATGAATGTGCTGTACACACATACCTCTTGTACACACATACTCAAGACCTTCTGCCCGCTATCACCTGTGTCGTCCCCTCCCTCTGGACCCTTGACAGCGGGACAAGCACTCTCAGTCCTTTGGTGAAAGCTGCCTCACCCTGCACAGTGTCCAGCTGGGCCATCGGCATCTCATGTGTCTCCTGGGTTTCCGTGATTAACTAACCCCATCCTGGAGGACACATTCTTCCTTCAGACCTGTTAGTTCGGCCCATCCAGCTGCATTCCTATTTCACCAGCCAAGAAGCCAGCCTATTGCTCGCAAGTGACCTTTTTTTTTAATGTGAGATATTTCATAAACACAGAGAATATTCAGATATGTAGAGAATAATATAATAGTATATAACCACTACCGACAACTCAGATTTAACAAATATTAACAGCATTTTAACAAATATTAACAGACCTTCTCCTCTTAAAGAAATAAAATACTGCAGACCAGACATTCAGTCACCTTTGGAGCCCCGTTCAATCCCATTCTTTCACCTTTCCCAGAAATAATCTCAATTTGAAGTTGGTCAGTAACCCAAGTAACTTTCAGTGCTCTGAGTTGCATTATTCTTAAGGTTGAATACTTGTCCTCTATAGTCTCTTCTTAAGAAGTGACATTAAGAAAGAAACTGCTAATAGCTCTTTTCAAGGGTGCAAGAACAATGAATTTGGGGTGGCTTTTCCTTGTGGGGGGGACAGAGCCAAAGCTAACTTGGTTTTCCAGCCCATTTCAGTTTCTAATCTTCCTCTGTCCCTACTCTGTTACACTCATGAGCTTAGGTGAGTGCACACCTGTGTGTGTGTGACCATGAGCATGAGTGCACAGAAGTGAGAGCTGTCTGCTCTTTGCCTCAGGTGTCCGCTCTGTCCAGCGCCGGGGGCCTGGAGAACCTCATCCTCCTAGAGCAGGAGAAGCACCGGCCCCACGAGGTGGGCTCCGTGCAGTGGGCGGGGAGCACCTTCGGGCCAATGCAGAAGAGCCGGCTGGGCGAACACGAGTTTGAGGCCCTCATGAGGATGCTGGACAACCTGGTGAGTCTCCTGCCATTGTCGTTCGAGGCCAGTCTGTTGAGACATAGCCCCAGGACTAGTCAGTATGTGGCATTTGGTGGGTATCAGAGTTACCAACATCACTGTTACAATGTTAAAGCCTCATTGATTGGCAACTTGATGTAGAATCTGTAGTCATCATAACAGTAGTTAAGATGGCCTTGGCCACCCCTTTCTCAGGGCTGCGGATGTCGTCATACCTGTAGAGTGCTCTTTGGAGGAGGAGTAAGAAGATACTGGTTAGTAAAAGAAGTAGTAATCCAGTAAGAGTCAGAACCACAGAGCTTCTCTTGTGTGATTCAGTTTATTTTGTCATTAGTTCTGCTTTCTTATCTTATCTCATGACTATAACGCAGAAAACACATAATACCATACATTTCCTTGTTCCTGGTGAGCGGCATTATAACAGTATCCTGTTGTTATGACCAAATGAATCAGTCATTAAAGCAGCTAGGAGTGGGACTTAAAGGATATAAAAGAATTTTAAGACATTCTTCCTTCTTCTAGGGACAACAATTTAGTTGATGACATGATATGTAAATAGACAATTCAAGAACAAGAGGAAAACCAATACCATGAGGAGCTAATTGCAGGAAGAGACTCTAACTCCTTAGATTGCTCAGAGTAGTGAAAGATGAGACCTATCTTTATTGCATTTTATATCTGATTCCCCCCCCCCCACTGCTACTGTCTGAGACTCTCTTTATTGTGTCTAGATCACAGCAATAATTAATACTTTCCTCTTTGCCTTCAGTTCCTTCTAGTCATCTCCTCCACCATATTACCAGGCTGACCCTAAGGGTCTCTTTATAATGATGAAAGGTACAATCCACAATGAAAATACAACTAGTATTTATTTGTGTGCTGAATAATCCATGCTGAAATAAAGCCCCAGAACCGGGTGGCTTCATACAGGAGTTGTTTCAAAAATCTCTAAGAAACAGACGATTCTTAAGCTATTTCAAGGAAGAGTGAAAGAAGGACTCCTTAATAATTACAACAAAGTCAGATCATTCTTAGTCAAGTTGATGTAAAATGCTGCATAAAAAGTAGCAGATAGTATCCAGCACGAAATCAGAATAATAATACACAGTAACCAAGTGAGGGTTCATTCCTAGTATTCGAGTATGTGTTAATATTATAAATCTTCTGAATATATTTCATGATATTACTGAGTTTAAGGGTAAAAACCGTTTAATCATTTTAATAAATATCAAAAGGCAGTTGATAAAAATTTAGTTTCAGTTTATAAAAATAATAACTTAAGTAGGATGCTTATTTAACATGATTAAAATAATTTTTTTCTCAAAACATAAGCCAAGATCATGGGAAAATACTGGAAATATTTCTGTTAAATTTTATATGTGGCCTTAGTCAAGAGGCCGAGAAGTGATCTATTAAAAAGTTTGAAACAAAACGATTCCTGCTCTCAGCACCGTTATTTAATACTATTCTGGAATAATACTGAAACTTAATCCAAAGCAGTAAGGCATAAAAATAAGAGATATAAATTTAACAAAGGAAACAAAATTACTATTCTTTGTAGATAATATGGTTACATGACTATAAAGTCCAAAAGTCAACTGAGAAAAATATTAGAAATAATGAGTGCATTTTAAAGTGGTCACTTAGGAAAATACATACAAATTTTAGTAGCTTTTTTCTATCTTAACATATAATATATTTGAAAATATATATAAGAATGGGAAAAAATAATCCTGTTTGCAAATGCAGTGAAATCATAAAACATTAAGCAGACCCATTTAAAGAAAAACATGTTTAACCAATAGACATCAGGGAAAACCTGAGATCAATAAAGAATGATGATTTTTTTTTCTTTATTTTTTTTATGACTTGATTATTTTTTAGAACAGTGTGAGGTTCACAGCAAAATTGATAGGATTGTATAGAGATTCTCCATATGCCCTCTGACCCTACTACACAGCCTCCCCTATTATTAACATTCCAGAGCAGAGCGGTACATTTCTTATAACCAATGAACCTATACTGACACATCTTTATAACCCAAAGCCCATACTTTATATTAGGGTTCACTGGTGGTGGTTGTATATTCTATGGGTTTCGACAAGTGTGTAATGACATGTATCTATCATATAGTATCATACACGGTATTTTCACCCCCCTAAAGTCTCTGTGTTGTGCCTATGCATCTCTCCTCCCTGACCTCCCACCCCTGATGACCGCTGATCTTTTTACTATCTCCGTGGTTATTGCCTTTCTTGGAATGTCATATTGTAAGAATCATGTAGTATGGATACTTTCCAGATTGACTTCTTTCCCTTAGTCATATCTTTCATGACTTGATAGCTCATTTATTTATTTATTTTTAAAATTAATTTTAATGGGGTAACATTGATAAATCAGGGTACATATGTTCAGAGAAAAATCTCCAGGTTATTTTGACATTTGATTATGCTGCATTCCCATCACCCTAAGTCCAATTGTCTTCCGTTACCTTCTAACTGGTGTTCTTTGTGCCCCTCCCCTCCCCCAACCCTTTCCCTCTCCTTCCCCCCACCCCGTAACCCCCACACTCTTGTCCATGTCTCTGAGTCTCATTTTTATGTCCCACCTATGTATGGAATCATATAGTTCTTAGTTTTTTCTGATTTACTTATTTCGCTCAGTATAATGTTATCAAGGTCCATTCATGTTGTTGTAAATGATCCGATGTCATCATTTCTTATGGCTGAGTAGTATTCCATAGTATATATGTACCATAGCTTTTTAATCCACTCGTCCACTGACGGACACTTGGGCTGTATCCAGATCTTCGCTATTGTGAACAATGCTGCCATAAACATGGGGGTGCATTTCTTCTTTTCAAACAGTGCTATGGTGTTCTTGGGGTATATTCCTAAAAGTGGTATAGCTGAGTCAAAAGGCAGTTTGATTTTTAATTTCTTGAGGAATCTCCATACTGTTTTCCACAGTGGCTGCACCAGTCTGCATTCCCACCAGCAGTGCAGGAGGGTTCCCTTTCTCCACATCCTCACCAGCACTTATTCTGTGTTGTTTTGTTGATGAGCACCCTTCTGACTGGTGTGAGGTGATATCTCATTGTGGTTTTAATTTGCATTTCTCTAATGATTAGTGATGTTGAGCATTTTTTCATATGCCTATTGGCCATCTGTATGTCCTCTTTGGAGAAGTGTCTATTCATTTCTTTCGCCCATTTTTTGATTGGATTGTTTGTCTTCCTGGTATTGAGTTTTACAAGTTCTTTATAAATTTTGGTTATTAACCCCTTATCAGACGCAATGTCAAATATATTCTCCCATTGTGTAGTTTGTCTTTTTATTCTGTTCTTATTGTCTTTCACTGTGCAAAAGCTTTTTAGTTTGATATAGTACCATTTGTTTATCCTGTCTTTTATTTCACTTGCCCGTGGAGATAAATCTGCAAATATATTGCTGCGAGAGATGTCAGAGAGCTTACTGCCTATGTTTTCTTCTAAGATGCTTATGGTTTTACAGCTTACATTTAAGTCTTTTATCCATTTTGAGTTTATTTTTGTGAATGGTATAAGATGGTGGTCTAGTTTCATTTTTTTGCAGGTAGTTGTCCAATTTTCCCAACACCATTTGTTGAAGAGGCTGTCTTTACTCCAATGTATGCTCTTACCTCGTTTGTCAAATATCAGTTGTCCATAAAAGTGTGGGTTTATTTCTGGGCTCTCAGTTCTGTTCCATTGATCTATATGCCTGTTCTTATGCCAGTACCAGGCTGTTTTGAGTACAATGGCCTTGTAGTATAACTTAATATCTGGAAGTGTGATACCTCCCACTTTATTCTTCTTTTTCAAGATTGTTGAGGCTATTCGTGTTCTCTTTTGGTTCCATATAAATTTTTGTAATATGTGTTCTATATCTTTGAAGTAAGTCATTGGTATTTTAATTGGTATTGCATTGAATTTATAAATTGCTTTGGGGAATATAGACATTTTAATGATGTTTATTCTTCCTAACCATGAGCATGGTATATGCTTCCACTTGTTTGTATCTTCCCTGATTTCTTTTATCAATGTTTTATAATTTTCTGAGTACAAGTCTTTAATCTCCCTGGTAAAATTTATTCCTAGGTACTTTATTTTTTTGGTTGCAATGGTGAAGGGGATTGCTTCCTTAATTTCTCTTTCTGACAGTTCATTGTTAGTGTATAAAAATGCCTCTGATTTCTGAGTATTAATTTTATATCCTGCCACCTTGCTGAATTCATGTATCAGGTCCAGTAGTTTTTTGACTGAGACTTTAGGTTTCTCTATATACAATATCATATCATCTGTAAATAATGATAGTTTTAGTTCTTCTTTTCCAATTTGGATGCCTTTTATTTCTTTTTCTTGTCTGATTGCTATGGCTAGGACTTCCAGAACTATGTTGAATAAGAGTGGTGATAGGGGGCACCCCTACCTTGTTCCTGATCTTAAGGGGATTGCTTTTAATTTTTGCCCATTGAGTATGATGTTGGCTGTGGGTTTGTCATAGATGGCCTTTATCATGTTGAGGTATGTTCTCTGTATTCCCACTTTGCTGAGAGTTTGGATCATGAATGAGTGCTGGATTTCATCAAATGCTTTTTCTGCATCTATTGAAATTATCATGTGGTTTTTCTCCTTCCTTTTGTTTATGTGATGAATCACATTGATTGATTTGCGAATATTGTACCAGCCTTGCCTCCCAAGAAGAAATCCCACTTGATCATGGTGTATGATTTTTTTCATGTATTGCTGGATCCGGTTTGCTAATATTTTGTTGAGGATTTTAGCATCTAAATTCATCAGGGATATTGGCCTATAATTTTCTTTCTTTGTGTTGTCTTTGCCTGGTTTTGGAATCAGAATTATACTTGCCTCATAAAAGGAGGTTGGAAGTCTTCCTTCCTCTTAAATTTTTTGAAATAGCTTGAGAAGGATAGGAGTTAGTTCTTCTTTGAATATTTGGTAGAATTCACTTGTGAAGCCATCAGGCCCAGGACTTTTCTTTTTTGGGAGGTTTTTGATAACTATTTCAATCTCATTTGTTGTAATTGGTCTGTTTAGGTTTTCTGATTCTTCCAGATTAATTTTTGGAGGATTATATGTTTCAAGGAATTTTTCCATTTCATCTAGGTTGTCTAGTTTTTTGGCGTACAGTTCTTCATAGTATTTTCTTACAATATTTTGTATTTCTGTTGTGTGAGTTGTTATTTCTCCACTCTCATTTCTAATTTTATTTATTTGAGTCCTGTCTCTTTTTTTTTAGTGAGTCTGGTTAAAGGTTCATTGATCTTGTTTCCCTTTTCAAAGAACCAGCCCCTGGTTTCTTTGATCCTCTGTATTGTTTCTTTAGCCTCTATGTCATTTATTTCTGCTCTGATCTTTATTATTTCCTTATTTCTACTACCTCTGGACTTTACTTGCTGTTCTTTTTCTAGTTCTTTTAGATGCAGGGTCAAGTTGTTTATTTGAGCTTTTTCTAGCTGTTGAGGTAGGCCTGTAATGCTATGAACTTCCCTCTCAGGACTGCTTTTGCTGTGTCTCATAAATTTTGAGTTGATGTATGCTCGTTATGATTTGTTTCTAGAAATTCTTTTATTTCTTCTTTGATCTCATTGTTAACCCATTCATTATTTAATAACATGCTATTTTGTTTCCAAATGTTTGAGTATTTTTCAGTTTTTCTGTTGTTGTTGATTTCTAGTTTCATGGCATTGTAAACAGAGAAAGTGCTCGATATGATTTCAATCTTCTTAAATTTGTTGAGACCGCTTTTGTGCCCTAACATGTGGTCTATCTTAAAGAATGTACCATGAGCACTTGAAAAGAATGTATATTCTGCTGCTTTAGGGTGAAAAGTTCTGAAGATATCTATTAAATCGAGTTGATCTAGTATGTCCTTTAAGTTTGCTGTTTCTTTGTTAAGTTTTTTTCTTGAGGATCTATCTAGTGATGTTAGTGGGGTATTGAAATCCCCTACTATTATAGTATTGCTATTGATCTCACCCTTTAAATCCATCAAAGTCTGCTTTATATATTTAGGTGCTCCTATATTAGGTGCGTAGATATTTATAACGGTTATATCTTCCTGTTGGATTGCTCCCTTTATCATTATGTAGTAACCTTCTTTTTTTTTTTTAAGATTTTATTTATTCATTATAAAGAGGGGGGAGAGAGAGAGAGAGAAGGGGGAGGAGCAGAAAGCATCAACTCCCATATGTGCCTTGACCAGGCAAGCCCAGGGTTTTGAACCGGCAACCTCAGTGTTTCCAAGTTGATGCTTTATCCATTGCGCCACCACAGGTCAGGCATTGTAGTAACCTTCTTTATCTCCTACTATAGCCTTTGTTTTAAAGTCCATTTTGTCTGATACAAGTATTGCTACCCTATCTTTTTTTAAATTTCCATTTGCATGAAATATTTTTTTCCATCCTTTTATCTTCAGTCTATGTGCATCTTTTGTTTTAAGGTGTGTCTCTTGTAGACAGCATATGTACGGGTCCTGTTTTCTTATCCATGCAGCTTCCCTATGTCTTTTGATCAGATCATTTAATCTATTTACATTTAAAGTTATTATTGATATGTAGTTGTTTATTGCCATTTTATTCTTTAAAACGTATTTCTCTTTTGCTATATTCTTTTTCTCCTTTGATCTGTTTACAACAGGCCCCTTAGCATTTCTTGCAGCATTGGTTTGGTTGTAGTGAATTCCTTGAGTTTTTTTGTCTGGAAAGCTTTTTATTTCTCCTTCAATTTTAAATGATAGCCTTGCTGGATAAAGTAGTCTTGGTTGTAGGCTCTTGTTCTGCATTACTTTACATATTTCTTGCCATTCCCTCTGACCTCAAGTGTTTCTTTTGAGAAGTTGGAGGTCATCCTTATGGGGGCTCCTTTGTAGATGATAGTCTTTTTTTCTTTAGCAGCTTTTAATATTTTCTCTTTATCACTTAGCTTTGGTATTTTAATTATGATGTGTCTTGGTGTAGATTTCTTTGGGTTTCTCTTTAATGGAGTTCTCTGTGCTTCTTGAACTTGTGAGGTGTTTTCCTTAATTGAGGGAAGTTTTCAGCTATGATATGTTTGAACAAAGTCTCTATCCCTTGTTCTTTCTCTTCTTCTTCAGAAACCCCTATGATGCGGATGTTATTTCTCTTCATGTTGTCACAGAGCTCTCTTAGAGTTTCCTCAGACTTTTTGAGTGTCTTTTCTTTTTTCTGCTCTGTTTCCATGCCTTAATTTATCTTGTCATCTAACTCACTGATTTGATTCTCAGCTTCATCCATCCTGCTTCTAATTCCTTCCATTGTGTTCTTTATTTCTGATATTGTATTTGTCATTTCTGACTGATTCTTTTTTATTATTTCAATGTCCTTTTTTATATTTGCTATCTCTTTATTTAGGTGTTCGTGATGATTTATTTTTTGTTATAAAGAGTCCATAGGGTAAAGAAGTCACTGTTTCAAGTTAATTAATTAACTCAATGTAATTCCTTTAAAAATGAGGGAAGGTGTAAGGACCTAGTGAAATGTTCTTCCAGGTGAAGTTCAGAATGTCTAGGAAGGTACTATAAAAAGAAAAGTAGATAGGCATATCTGTCCCATCACATGGTAAAGTGTAATCAGTGCAACAGTTTAGAGAATTAGAAATAGACCCCAAGGACCTGAGAACTTAATGCCGGCCAGACAAGTGCCTTAGAAAGCAGCGGGAAAGAGACTACCAGCCATTTGGAGAATAAAGCTCAGGTGGATTGCGACCACATTCCTTTCAACAAGATACATTCCTGATTTATCAAAAATTGACACATGAAAATAATCTTGTACAGGTATTTAAAAAAACAGGCTAACATTTTCGATGTTTTTATGCTAGGGCACAACTTGTCAAGAGTAGCAGGATAGCCTGAAATGATGAGGACCAATATCGGCAGCTATGATTACATTAAAATTTAAACTTTGCATTTTTCTAAACCACTCTGCCCCCACCACCATAAACAAAGCTGAAAGACAAACTAAACTATGGGGGAAGATATATATTTGCAACACCTGTGACAGTCAAAATACTGGAAAGAGATATTACAAGTCAATGTGAAAGAGAAAAACATATCTGCAGAAAAAATGAACCGAGAACACTGTACAAAGGAAGAGATTCAAGTGGCCATTAAATGTACTTTAAAATGTCCAACTTCAGTAGTCACCCCAAAATGAGCAAAACAGAATTAGAGAATGGACAGAGCTAAGAATCGTTTGTTAGCTGCCCAGATTCTCAAATTCATTCTTACCACGCGGTAATCAGCTTTGCCTTTGTGGGATGTTGTCTTGCTTAGGAGACGGGAATGTTCTTGAGTCAGATTTCGGAGTTCTGAGAAGGAAATAGTTAAATCTCAGAGTGGAGGAAGGGAGGGCTAACTGTTGGATTCAGCCCAAACTATACCTCCATCCAATGAAATGGGCAGGTAGAGGAGGGCCCAGGCATCGGCACTGTTGAAGCTCCCGTATGGTTCCAATGTGCAGCCGGGGCTGGGAACCACTGCACCTGGTGAAGAGCTGGAGCTCTGTCAAGTTCACAAGGTTCTAGGGGTTTTCTCAGCCCCGATCAGAGGAATTGTTCAGATGGAGGAAGGGAGGGGTTGGGGCACCACAAAAGGAAGAATTCCAAAACACACCAGGGATGCAGGAAGGTCCGGGTTGTACTGTGGAGATGTGGGTTTAAACTGAATCATCAGAAGTGGGTGGCATGCATGCATGGGTGTGTGGGTGGGCACACAGGTGCATACAGACCACTTTCCCCATGGTAAGTGGTTCTCTTTGTGTCATTTGTAGGGCTACAGAACAGGCTACACATACCGCTACCCCTTAGTTCAAGAGAAAACCAAACACAAAAGTGAGGTGGAGATTCCGGCCACGGTCACAGCCTTTGTGTTCGAGGATGATGGCACCCCGGTGCCCGTCCTGCGGCAGCACGCCCAGAAGCAGCAAAAGGAGAAGACCCGCTGGCTCAACACACCCAACACCTACCTGCGAGTCAACGTGGCTGACGAGGTCCAGAGGAGCATGGGCAGCCCCCGGCCCAAGACCACAGTAAGGCGGTCTAGGGGCTCTGCTGGGGAGTCCGTGCTGGGGGAAGAGTGCCTGGTGACGTGTGTGGGTTAAGCAGCTTTAAAAGAGAGGAAGAGAACAAGTCTCCCCTGGATGTGTGTTCAGGACCCCCTTAGGGCTTCCTGTCAGGCGCCTGGGAACAGCTGTTGGTATCCATGGAGGCTCTGATCACCTGTTTCTTGCACCTTGCCCCTGAGTTGGGGACCAGAGGATGACCAGGCCAGGTCACCCCCAGCAACATGAAAGTGAGAAGCAACTGATTTTTGCTTCTTGCTCCCCCATCCGCAGGGGAATTCTGGGACGTTCAAGGAGGGGTATCCAACATCTGGACTGCACATCTGAGGCAACCCCCAGAGGTGGGCGGGATATTCATTTCTATGACATTGTCCTCTCCACCACACACGCACCCTGACTCTTCTTTTGATTTTTCGTGAACATTAAAGTAGTTGACAGCCAAACAGAATAGCTCTTCATTAGAGAGAGAAAAAAAAAATGAAGCCCTGTAAGTTAACATGGAGTTATCTAACACTTAAGCTCAAGCTGCCTGTCTGTCAACGCTGGTTACCAAGGTTCTGACCCTTTCTCTTAAGTGTTTTCCATGGCTGTTGACCTGGGGCCTTCTTTGGCAGCTGGGTCATTTGTTGCCCTCCTGCTCTGGTAGACAGGCATCACAGAGGAGAGACATGTTCAGGCTTGCTGACCTTCCATGTAGGCCAGTGGGCCCAGATCGCACGGGTTGGGTCACTGGGGTGGACGCATGGGTTTTACTCTGTTGCCTTACCCACCTGCCCTTGTGTGTGTTCAGTGGATGAAGGCGGACGAGGTGGAGAAATCCAGCAGTGGCATGCCCATACGGATCGAAAACCCAAACCAATTTGTGCCTCTCTACACCGACCCCCAAGAAGTGCTGGACATGAGGAACAAGGTAGGGAGGTAGCTAACTGTCTCACTATCTCTTCTTTGTCAAGAGTACTGGGGGGGGGGGGGGTTTGGGGGCAGGGGCGGGATGAACCTGTCCAATCAATACCCCTGATGCCTCTCTTGGGAAAGGAACTGCTGTTATTGGCTCTTTTCTGGGCACTGTGCTGAGTGCTATACTTCTGTGGTCCTATAGGACCCTCATACATAGAGGCTTGTGTTAGACATTAGATGTGTTTATGAGACCTGCCCACACATTGAATTTTTATGAATTTTATGCTATTTATGTTCTTATCCTTTTGGCCAAGATTTCAACATCCTCTATATTCCTTTCTCCACCTTTGCTTTACAGTTCACTTACATTTCTAAAGTTGCTTTAAAAACTCAGGCTGTAGCAGACCACCTCCAGGCCAGATACACTACCAGAGCTGGGTTTCAATGTGTGGTGCCTCTGCAGTGCTTGTTTCACATGCAGATTCCTGGGTCTCCTCCCTGTCAAAGGATTTAGATTCCGACCAGAGGGGTGGGCCCAGGAGTCTGCATTTTAAACAAACCCCTCAGGGGCTTCACAGGAATATTAAACTCGGAGGCTCTCCCTCAAGGACCGACTGTGCCTCCTTTTACTCTCCACCTCCTCCAGTTACCTTCTCTGAGTCAGCGAGGCCCTGTGTGGTGTATAAACTGTTTAGTCACTCTGAAACAAACGTGGAGACTGTGTCAGCATGGATGGACTGTGTTAGAAATAGAGGAGACAGGGTCCTACGCCGCTGGGAAACCTTATTAGGCCCAAGTCACAGACCGCACTGGACACCAGTATGCCCTGGGAATGCCCCTCCCACTCTCCACGGCCTGACACTGCACACTGGCTTACTCTCCGCCTCCCTTTCCACCTAGATTCGAGAACAAAACCGACAAGATGTGAAGTCGGCGGGGCCCCAGTCCCAGCTCCTGGCGAGTGTCATCGCTGAGAAGAGCCGAAGCCCGGTACAGCAGAGGCGGCCCCTGTCTGGAGGGGAAGCGAGTTTGCCTTCTGGGTCTTCAGTGCCTGGGGTTGGGCAGTAGGACCCCTGAGTCCTTGTGCCCACCTCCCCTCTGGTCTTGGGTGCTGGTGCTCTTGCTGCGAAACAAATGTTGTGAGAACCAGGGACAGTGTCTAAGAGCTCCCTGTGGGCTCTGGGTGGGCAGCAGCTGCCCACGTGCCCATGGGTGTGAGGCCGACCTCCATGTTTCCCCCATGAAACTTCAGTCTTCCCTCTGTTAGTATCTTGCAAAGTGGGGGAAGGCAGAAACGTGGCTGGCAGCTCCCAGCTGCTCCCAACCAGCCTGCCCCGAGCATGTCTGGCCTCTGCATGGATGTGGCATCATGACATTGTAGCATTGGGACAACGCTCACACGTTCTCAGAGGGGAGGCATGTATATAAGGACTGGTGCTCCTGCCGCCGGGAGGGGCAGGTAGTTGCTCACACACACCCACATAGAGTTAGAAAGTATCAAGTCGTTCCCATGCTTGAGATAGAACAGTGTTTGTCTAGTGTTTAGCAAAAGGGGTGAAGGTCAGAATTCTGGCTCATGTTGGAAATAATTGCTGCTCATTGCAAACTAGCAGTGGGCACAGCCTCTTCCTTTGAGTAAGAAAGAGGGGAAGAGAGGAGCCATTCCTCTCTGCTGAGCGAGCTGGGGCAGAGCAGTGATTTCCGACTGGGCTGCAGCCCACGGGATGCGTGCCCATTGGCAGGAGAAGTGTGAAGGTTACCCATCTCCACCCCACCGCAACTCAGCCAAGATGAGGAACACCAAATGTGCCCCTGGGTCGAGGATAGGAATACCGCATGATAATGGGAGGTGAGAGTTCAAGACAATGAGCAAAACTGTTAAAGACTCAGACATTTATCCCAATATATGAATACCATTTATTTTGGAGTCCTTCTTCTTGGAATCTCGATGTTAGACTCTCTTTTGAACTCCACAATTCCTTGAGGTAGGCCCAGTGCTGCCCCCTTTTGGGAGGAGCCCACGGGAGAGGAGGACTGGGGCAGGGTGGGCCCGCTGCTCAGGGCCGCCTCCCCAGGCCAGGCCGTGCTGTCTTGGGCTCCTCCTCAGCGTCAGAGCACTGCAGGCACAGGGGCCAAGGTGGGGATGCTGCCTTAGGAACCAGGACTGTGCAGTGTGAACTTCGGTCCCTGTCTTGAGCTAGAGGGGTCAAAGGACTCCTGAAGCTCCCACAAGCTTACCCAGCTGTGAGCTCCCCAGAGGTGGTGAAACAGCCATTTTGCCAACGTCCCCACAGGGGACAGGCGAGTGAAGACCCAAGATTCAGGGCTTTGGTCCCCTTGTAATTTATGACTGTGTAAAAGGACTAACAGTGTGGACTGAGAACGCAGAAGCAACTGTGTTTTGCTGCTGTGTGCTGTAGCTTGTGCTGCTTTGGAGGGGCGGGAAGGGGGGGTGCAGTGGGCATGAGTTTGGGGAGCCACCGCTTTGCTGGCTGGATGTTGCTGACTGACTTTGGGCCGCTGACTATATTTGCACAGTGATGGCTTGCAAGCATCCACAGGAAGGACTGCAATAAAGGTGTGTCTTCCTTCTGCTTGGGAACATCCTTTGATTTTATTTCTGGGGCAGAGGGTAGGACCCCTGCATTCATCTAGGCAGTTGCAGAGGATCTGGGTCTGGGGTGAGGTAGCCACAGGGAGGAGTGAACAGGCCCTACCTTGAGGCCTGTGCTGTTTCCAAGGAGCTGCATGTCACGCTGTCCTTAGCACGACCACTGGCAGCCACATGAGTCTGAAAGGAATCTCGGGCCTGGGCCCCAGCCCCGGCGTTCAGAGAGCAACACACAGTCTGTGGTTAACTTTCAGTCTACAGACAGCCAGCTGATGGCCAAGGGCGACACGGACACCAAAGATGAGTCCGAGGAGACGGTGCCCAACCCCTTCAGCCAACTCACTGACCAGGAGCTGGAGGAATACAAGAAAGAGGTGGAGAGGAAGAAACTAGAACTTGAAGGTAAAGAGCCCCAGCGCTCCAGGGTCTCCCAGGGTGGAGGGGAGAGCGTGGGGGAGTCCAGAGAGAGCGCGGAGCAGCCTCTGGCACGGCCCTCGGGCTCGGTCTAGCCTCTGCTTTCATATTTAGCCACCTGCTTCTCTGTCTTCTCATCATATCCTCAATTTGATCTTCTGCCAATCACCAAATAATATTCTTATTAGCATAATCCTATCAGTCACAATAATGACCCTCGTTATGCAAGGCCTAACAGTTCCCCGTGTCTTGAGGACCTCCCCCAACCCTCTCAACTGAGTATAGAGTTAATCCTTGGAGAGTGCTTAGAATAGTGCCTGTAGATGTGGCGTAGGGCAGTAAACACCAGATAAATTAGTTATAATAGTGGTAGTTAGTAATTATCTTTCAGAGCTGGTGTAAACTTTTTAGACAATCAGAACTCTCCACTAGCTGACTTCTTTTTTTTCTTACCTCTCCTTTATTTCAGAGTTAAGCCCATCCTTCCCTGTTGACTCACAGATCGATACTCACACTCAGTGATGGTTTATGTGCCCTTGTCCCTTCCTGGCATGGCTTCACTTCTGGGCCAGCCTGATTCAGAGTCATCTACATGTCAGGCTCCATCTCAAACCCCCTCCTGCTAAGCCTGTGCAGTCTCTCCTCACCCCCCACATTGAGCTGTCCCTTCTCTTTGCTTCAGGAGCACCTGAGGTCTGAGATCCAGAACTCAGCTCCTGGTGTTGTCCAGCAGGCTGGGCTTCTACTCCTCAGGGCAGGCTCTCCCTCCACGATGCCCCTCCCCACCTAGGGTCAGACACCATCCTCGGTGCCAAGCACGCACTGGGAAAACCTTGCTGGCTTGCTCAGAGTTCTGATGGGTCAATTGAAAAAGTAGGTGGAAAAATATGGTGATTTTTATCCCTAGGCATTGTTTGCACTGAACATGTAAATGAGATAAATGAAAATGAGTTATATGACACCAAGTCATGCGTGGGACCTGTCCTGCAGACTTGCTGCCTACCTCAGGGATAGCATCCACAGGTGGATGTGCTCTGTTGGAGGGACCAGAACATGGCTGTGACTTCTCCCACTGGCCTCCCCCAGGATGTCACAGAATTAATAAAAGGATAGGGGAGCACCTAACTCCAGCCAGGAGAAATGAGGACAGAGGAGGAGAAAGCAGTTTCTATAGCGTTCTCTTTCTGTCTACCTCTCATCTGCTTGACCTTTATACTGGGGTGGTTTTCTGTACTTTCAGGGGAGAAAGAAACCACTGCAGAGGAGCCTGGCTCACCTGTAAAGTCAGCACCTGCTTCCCCTGCACAGAGTCCAGTGAAGTCAGAGACAAAGAGCCCCGTGGTCTCTCCCGCCAAGTTGTTAGACGGTGAGTGGAGCAGAGCGGCCAGGCCAGGAGGGAGGGAAGTGTGTCCACAGGCTGAGGAAGGGGCCTGCCTGGGAGGCGGGGCCTGCCTTTCAACAGGTGTCACCACCCCCCACCCGGAAAGGTTTGCCCTCCACCGTATCTAGGGAATCTGAAATAGAGTTTACTAACTTAGGCTCGTTCCATTCACTAGCTGTGACCACACACCTTCCGTTCATGACTCATAGCTTTCTCACGTCTGACTCTGACTGGGTTGGCTAATGGGCCTTTCTAGATGCAGCAGCCCAGGGCTCAGACCTTAATGTGCCCAGGGGTCACCTAGGGATCTTTTAAAAATGAAGATTTTGGTGCAGCCAGTCTGGGGTAGGACCTGAGACTCTGCATTTCCAGCAAGCTCTCAGGTGAGAGCTTGTTCTCAACCTTGACTGCACTTGGGAATCGAGGGGGCTGGGCCGGGCAGAAGGGCTTTAGCAACCCTGACGCCTGCTTGGGCCCCATCCCCAGTGGTTCTGATTGAAATGATTTGGGGGTGAGGGAGGGAAGGAGTGAAGCCTGGAGGGGTTTTTTTTGTTTTTGTTTTGGGTTTTGTTTTTTTTTGTATTTTTCTTGAAGCTGGAAACGGGGAGAGACAGTCAGACAGACTCCCACATGCGCCCGACCAGGATCCACCCAGCACGCCCACCAGGGGCGACGCTCTGCCCACCAGGGGGCGATGCTCTGCCCCTCCGGGGCGCCGCCCTGCTGCAACCAGAGCCACTCCAGCGCCTGGGGCAGAAGCCAAGGAGCCATCCCCAGCGCCCGGGCCATCCCTGCTCCAATGGAGCCCCGGCTGCAGGAGGGGGAGAGAGAGACAGAGAGGAAGGATGGGGGGGGGGTGGAGGAGCAAATGGGCGCTTCTCCTATGTGCCCTGGTCGGGAATCGAACCCAGGTCCCCCGCACGCCAGGCCAACGCTCTACCGCTGAGCCAACCGGCCAGGTGAAGCCTGGAGTTTTAAGATCCCCCAGGTTATTCTAATGTGTAGCCCAGGTCAAGAACCACTTACTAGCTACTAGTTTAGAGGACTGAGTTCTAGGCCCAACTCAGCTGCTAGTAATAGTTCAACTGCTAATTTTAGAAAATCAGATAATCTCTGTGCCTCAGTCTCTTTGTCTGTCAAATGGGACTACTATTTTCCCTTTTTAGGGTTCTGATATGTGTAAGGAAAGTTGTAAATGAAAAATGCTTTGAAAGAGTAAAAGCATGATTTAAATGTAAGAGATAATTATGGCTGTGGTCAATAATATATATTATATATATATATATATATATGACAGATAATAATAGTATTATAGTCCATACCATCTAAATCATAAAAGTGTCTTCAGTGAGCTCCTGAAATTACTTCTGACCCCCACTCTTCCTGCCCCCCAGGGCCCTCACCACAGGGTTTATACCACCAGGTAGGGAGCAAAGGTTTGGTGGCCTGCTGGGATCTTCTCCCTCCTGGCTAGAATGGCCACATTTGTGGAAGTTGCTAGAATCCCCCAACCCCTAGTGCCCTCTAAAGGCAAAATGCTGCCTCCAGGGCAGGCCAAGTGTTGCGGAGGAAACCCATCTGCTTGAGGCCAGAGCCCCGAGTGGCTGTCCCTGACTGCTTGTGTTTGTGTTCGTTGTGTCTCATCGTAGTGTTGTCGACCTGTCTCCACAATGTCTTCCTTTCTCTTCCCATTGTGCCTTCATCAAAGGAGTTTCCTCCGATTCTGAATACTTGTCTCTGTAGTAAGTATAGAGAGGCTGTTTACTAACCCACCCCAACATTCGCAAAGGGAGACGGAGGACTTTTTCAAAAGAAATATATCCCCCCTCCCCTTTTTGCAACTCACAACCCTGCCTTCAGGAGGTTTCCTGGCTATAAAACTCATGACCGATTCCATATGTGCTATGCATGGACAAGATTTCCCTGAACGATATACACACATATGATACGCTCATGCAAAGACACACTGATACTCGCACAGCGCATGCCACCCAGAAGAAACAAGCCCCTCACAGGGAATGCGCAGTGGGGCCAGCCCCTGGGCACTCCCAGTAGTAGAGTGCTTATGGCCCTTGGGAGTACATCTACATACCGGTTTTGAATGCATGGACACCTCTAAGGAGCCAGTGACCTCTTCCCGGGCTGTGGCCAGAGCCTGAATAACCTTGGGACCAAATACCTTGTAGGGATGCATAGAGCACCTGGCTTGAGTGCTGTCTTCAGTGTCCCTCAGGGCATGCACACCTACTGCACAGGGAATCCAGACTGGAGAGGAGGCTCACGTCAGGAGTGGGGGAGGGCTGGCAATTTCATATTAGCTCCTGGGAGCCCCTTGGAGTGAGGTCTGCTGCTCGGTGGGACAAAGGGCAGGAGGAAGGCTGTGTTGGGTGGGTAACTGCTTCCCTACCCCTGACATTGTCCCCACTGCAGCAGGATTCCTGCTTTCTCTCTTGTACACTATATGCCCCAGTGGAAAGCACACCGAAGCCGAGTTCTAGAAAAGGGAAGGTCTCCCTTGAAGACTCTTCCTGTAATGCAGACAGAGCTGGGAAGTGTAGGCCTCCTTGGAGCAGACCCCACGTGATGGGGCATAAGCTGTAGTGGGTGACCAGTATGACATGGTGCTGGTGGCCCTGACCAGTTGTCCAGTGGCGTGCCCAACTCCTCAGGGCAGACGGGGCTGACCCTCCGAGCAGCAGCTGCAGTTTTACATTTAGCTCACTCATCAGGTCAGGCTTTGTCATCAGGTGTCACCATGCTCTCAGGTCCTCTTGTGCTGAGTCACCTCACTGTCACTCCTCATCTGTCTCCCTGCCTCCTACCCCATCAGCCTCTCTGAACAAAAGTCTTTCAAATCTGGCCATCTTTGTCTTTGTCTTCTGACTGACCAGCTCCTGATTTTCCTGCCCCTGCTAACTCCATCCTCCAGGGACCCTCCAGGCGCACCGCTATGCCTTAAAGAAATAGCCCTGCATTTAACATCAGATCAGCTCTGCCACGGACTAATTTAGACATCCCCAATAAGTTACTTAAGAACACTTCATAAGAGAGGGATACCATGAATCCAGCTCACAGCATTGTTATCAGGATAAAGTGATAGAGATAGGTGATAAGAGGACCATCTAATGTGCTCAGACAAATTGGGTTCTCACTGGGTACTATGTCCTTGGGATTGTGAAAGAGAATATAGCACTTGTTTTAAGCTACTTATGGTAGCTTTGGGGTTGTTATATAGCAATAGATAATTAGTAAATCTCAGTGTATAATAAAAACTGATTTTATGGAAATTAGTTCTTCTGTGGGTTGACTGGGCTCAGGAGGATGGTTCTTCTGCTCCACTGATATCAGCTGGGCCTGCAGTCATCTGGGAGCTTCACTCAACTGGAACTTCTAAGATGGTGCGCTCGCATGTCAGGTGCCCTGGCAGGGGCAGCTGGAAGGCTCAGTTCTGCCAGGACACTGGGGTGGTGTCTGTTTCTCTGTCTCTGTTTCTCTCCTCATGGTTGTAGGACCTCTCCACGTGTGTTTCCATCAGGGTAGTTGGACTTTACACATGCTGTCTCAGGGCTTCGCAAATTATAAAAGCAGAAGCTGCTATGCTTTCTAAACTCTGGCCTGAGGCTGGCTCAGCGGCACTTCCTCTATATTCTGTTTGTTACTGTATCCACGGGGCCAGCCCATATTCAGTGTGAGAGAGCACCACATCCAAATTTGAGCTCTTACAAAATGATAAATGGCTTGACCAGGTGGTGGTGCAGTGGACAGAGCGTCAGACTGGGATGCAGAGGACCCAGGTTCAAAACCCCAAGGTTGCCGGTTGCTGGCTTGAGCGTGGGCTCACCAGCTTGAGTGCAGAGTCTCTGGCTTGAGTGTGGGATCATAGACATGACCCCATGGTCGCTGACTTGAGTCCAAAGGTTGCTGGCTTAAAGCCCAGGGTTGCTGGCTTGAGCCCAAGGTCACTGGCTTGAGCCCAAGGTCACTGGCTTGAGCAAGGGGTCACTCGCTCTGCTGTAGTCCGCTGGTCAAGGCACGTATGAGAAAGCAATCAATGAACAACTAAGGAGCTGCAATGAAGAACTGATGCTTCTCATTGCTCTCCTTCCTCTCTGTCTGTCCCTATCTGTCCCTCTCTCTATCTCTCTCTGTCTCTGTAAAAAAAAAAAAAAAAAAAAAAAGATAAATGACACATGCAAATATAGAATGAATATATTGGCAGTAGTTTTAGAGAAGGGCAAGATCATTGTCAAATGTCAAGGGAGGCTTGAGTCAGACCATGGGGCGATATATACTTGCACTGGCCAACAGTAGAGTGGGTTATTCAATGGTGGTGGCCAGGAAGTGGGAGGAGTAAAAATACTGGAAAGGACACTGGAAGATCAACGAACAATGAGTAGTTTGAGGCTGAGGGATGGTTATAAATCAAGTCTGAGAGATGAAATGTCTCCTTACCCCTCCATCCTCTGCAAGCCTTTTGGCCTTTTGTCGACCTGTTCACAGGGGTCTGGATGTGAGCCCTGGCTGCCAAGTTTAATCTTGCTCCAAATTACCACTCTGAATCCCTCCTTCCCCTCCGTCTGGCCACCATTCCTGAGAAAGCCCCCAGTTTTCAGCCTCTGCTGCACCCCACCCACCCCCACATCTGTCCTCTACTCCCAGAGCTCTCAGTACCCCAGCGGAGAGAAAGCCAGTGTGCTCCTAGGGGTGCTGGAAGACAAGCTCCCCTCTGCCCCTAGCTCCTGGGCTTTTTCTCAACTGCTGAAGACCAGTTGAGAGCTCCATGTAGTTCCAGCCTTTACTCTCTTGGGATGTAAACAGAGGAGAGTCAGGCTCTCAGACCTGGTCCTTGATACTTTCCAGGAGCCCAACAAATGCTTATTTCTGGAGCCCTGACTTATCACCCTTTCTCTTGGCCAGTCAAACTCTCCAGTGGTCTCTGCCGCTGAGGGACAGACCTCAATTTGGAGCCTGGCTCCTCCTAGCCTCACTGGGCCTCCAGTAGCCCCACTTTCATTACTGCTCCTCCACCAAACAACTGATAGTGTGGGAGCTCTGAGATTCTCGTGGGTGTACTCAGTGTGGCCTTGTTCACTGAGGAGTGAGAAGTTGGAGTGCCACTCTGCTAAACCAAGACACGCACCAGGAGCTGAGGCTGTAGATGAGGCAGAGAGCAAGGTGGGTATGAGTGAAGGGCACGGTTGGAGCAAAGATCCTCATCTGCCAGGACAGGAAAGGACACATGGAATGAAAGTAGGAGCCTGTCTTGCCCACAGTTATCTTTATGGAGCTAGAAGGCAAGGACTAAAATCATCTGGGAGGGTCGGGCTTGAGAAGCGTGTCTTACGGGGCCATCCAACAGAGCAGCCGGCAGGGAGAGTCTGGAGCGAGGCTGCAGAACGAGGGAAGGGCACGAGCCCAGGAGGATGAGTGGGGACAGGGGACTGGGCCCAGGAGACAAAGGCCAGCACTCAGCGATGCTGCTTGTGTACATGGCTGGGCCGGGTCAGCTCGGAAGACTCAGGCTAGGACAGACAGGAAAGAAGATGAGGTGAGGCGTTGGCTTGGCTAGGACAAAACCAGTCACACCTTCATCCATTTGCTCACGCATTTGACCGTTCGTGGGTTCCGCATTTTTTGTGTACCTTCTGTGAGCTAGTTACATAGATAATTTAGGTACAGTCCTGCCCTAATTATTTCAGTTCTGAGGGGGAGACAGGCATAAACAAGGAAGTTTGGTTGTTTTACCGTGTCCATGGTGGAAGTTTATATAGTGGGGGCAGAAAGGGGTGAGTGATCAATTCTACTTGGAAGTAGGGAGGGGTCAGGAAAGACTTGAAGGAAGAAGTGGCAGTCCCGCTGACTCATTGTATGGGGTAAAGGTTGGGAATGCAGGAGAGAGAAGGGCCTTCCAGACAGAGGGAAACAGGCTGGGTGACAGGGAGGGGTCAAAGGGCCAGAGATTGATAAAGCCAGATAGCAGGTGAACTGAGGAGAGTACACAGGGAGAAGGCTGTGTCTGCTCATTTCCTGCATTCAAGAATACTGCCAGGTAATGGCCACAGGAACACACGGCAGCAGGCAAGCAGGGGCTCTGGGAGTCGAGCATTGAGGAGCTTGGTAGTTAGATGATCACAGAACGCGGGCTGGACAGGAGGAATGGGAGCCTGTGGCCGAGGCCTTTGGTTCTGAGAGAGAGGCAGTCCTCAGAAGTCGCCTGTGGGAGAGCTTCGACTTGCCCAGCCTATTTCAGAAGTCACGAAAGACCTTATCCAGATAGTTAAACCAGTCCATTCTAACCGTCCCCCAACTGACCCTGTCCGTCCCATCTTCCATGTAACTGTACATTTTCTTAGTCATCAACCCTGTCAAGAACCCTAGCCTTTTCCTAAAGCTCATTTTCACCCACTCTCTCTGCGACACCAGCCTTACCTGTCCCCATTACATTCCTGTGCAGCCCGGCACGCCAGGGTCCTTCCGTGACATGTGTCTCTGCCACACTCACACTCTCACACATGCCCCAGTCTCCCACAGTGAGAAGGGCACTGAGCTGGCTGTCAGCATACCGGAGTCCCCTCCTCCTCAACTGTTTACTCAGTTTCCATAGCTGCAAACTGGGGAGCAGGTGAGACTGACGATCTTTACAATCCTTTCTACTTTTCAAAGTCAACGGTTTTGTAATTGTTCCTCCTCCCTCCTCATCCAGGCATTCCAAAGCTCAAGTGGAAGCAGGTTGGAGTGAGAGTGGGAGGGTAGAGAAAGGGCCGCAGGAAGGTGTTGGTCCTGGGGGCCTAGTGGTTCGGGCTTTGAAGATGGTGCCAATCCTGGCAGGTCCCTCCAGGCGGGATCAAGGCCTGGGTGTGGCACGGGGTGGTAGCAGCCAGGATGGCCCGACCAGGGATATTCCCCTGTTGGTTAATCCTTATCTTACAAACACGGGGTCCAGGTCACTCAGGGATGAGAACATCATTTTCATACATTTACTGGTGAAACTGAACCAGTTACAACCCTTAGATGCTTCCACTAAGTTGTCCATGACACTGCTCTCCCCGCTCCTACAGCCTCTGTCCCCACCTGTGTCTGTTCCTTCATTCTGTGCCTAGAAAGGCTCCTATCTGGGCCCTAGCTGGGCCTTCACCATTACCTGTTTCATTTGCAGACAAGAGCCCAGACTTACTGACCTGCCAGGGCTCGTTCCCAGGGCAGGCTGCGTGGAAGGGGGCAGGTCTGGGTGAGAGCCCTGCCCGCCGACGTCAGCCTGCCCCCACCACTCTATGCTCACCTCGTAGAATTGCCTAGAAGTGGTTCTGGCAGAAGCTCTCACCTGAATGAGGTCTTATGGGTCGTGTCTTCTGATCTTTTTCCAGAAGGTGCTAAGAAGACAGAAACAAGCAAAGCCACCACGGAGCCTGAAACAACACAGCCAGAAGGGGTGGTGGTCAATGGGAGGGAGGACGAGCACACCGCTGAGGAGATTCTCAGCAAAGGCTTGAGCCAGATGACCACCAACGCTGACACAGATGTTGACACCTCTAAGGACAAAACTGAGTCGGTCACCAGTGGCCCCATGTCCCCAGAGGGCTCACCTTCCAAATCTCCCTCAAAGAAGAAAAAGAAATTCCGAACCCCATCCTTCCTGAAAAAGAGCAAAAAGAAGGAGAAAGTGGAGTCCTGATCCGTGGCACCCTGAGGCTCCCATCCGCACCCTCTCCCCACCTTTCCTTCTCCCCCCTTTGTCCCTGGAAGCACAGGGCTGAGGAGAGAGAGAGTAGGACCCTGGACCACACTCTGATGGGGAACAGAGAGATTGCCCCACCAACCCCTCATTGACAATTGCCCCAGAGAAATCAGGTGACTTTTCCAAGGTCACCCAACTAGTTAGTGGCAGAGCCTACGCTGGAATTCAGGTCTCCTGGCTCCCAGTCCAGTGCTCTTACCACTACACAACACTGCCTAGTTGTGGGCTGCCTTTGTGAGGATGCTGCCCACTGAGCTGAGCCCCGGGCAAGAGGGCCAGAGTGGGCCACATGCTCTCACAGCCTCCAACTAAATCAGGTTGAGGCTTCCCCTGAACAAGGTCCTTTTCCTCGCGGGAACCCAATCTCCTGCTGATAGAGCCATCACTATGTTTAGAAATCTCTCTTCTCTTTTTCATAGGGCCCCTGCCTTGCTGCTCGCAGTAACCAGACAGATTGACCTGTACCCTTCACCTGAAGTTAGTCTTTGTTCCCAAGGGCTGATGGCTTAGCTTGCGCCTCCCCAACCGGTAACCCCGAGCTTTCTTCTTGGAACCTCCTGAATTACGGATGGAAGAGTTGTAAGAGTTGGCAGACATAGGGCAAGCCAAGACAGCCATAGAATGGGAGATAACTTAGTCAATATAAGAAGCCAGGAGCTTGACCTATTCAAATTGTGTATCTCAGGAGCTTCAAAAGTAAAACCAAATTTAGCTTAGAAAACAATTGTCTCATGCTCAGGGCTGAAACAGGGGGAAATTTAGGTCGTCTGTTGGCTGTGGGTCATGTGAGGGTGTTCAAAGCAGCACAGGAGATGCTATGCCTTTCTAGCCTTGCACGGCACGTGGAGCTCTGCCCGTCTCACTCCTGGCAGCAGTGAGGTGTCCCCTGACCTTCCCTCAAACCCGGAAGCACTGGTTCATTGACTAGAACTGGCATCTCCCCTTGGCACCTTGACCTTGATTCCTTTGGGTTCCAACTCAGTCATTCTGGGTCCAGCAGAGGAGAATGAGGTGAACTTTTCAGGATTAATCAGAGAAATGCTTACGTGTCCCCTGTCACTACCTGTCCATCCTGGGGCCTGGTAACAACCGTAGCTGTTTTAAATGCCAGCACTATCTTTCCATATTATTCCATGGAGTATCGATTAATGAGTATTCTTGGCTCCTAAAAAATAGACAATCCTTTCTCTTTAAAGCACAGTGTCTTCAAAGGGTATTTTCCCCTTTGGTCCTGATTATTGTAAGAGTATTTTTGAAAGTTCTTGATCATAGTTTCCATGTTTGAGCACTTACTATATAGAGACACTGTGTAAGCTTTCTATATATTATATCCTTTAACCCTCACAAGAATCCTGTAATGTTGGTAAGATTATTCCCATTTTATGGGTAAGGAAACTGAGCCCCCAAAAGGATAATTCATTGTTCCAGGTGACTTAGCTAGAAAGATCCAGAACCTAGATTTAAATTCAGTTCAGCCTGAGGCCAGAGCCTTTGCTCTTAATAGCTATGGAGACCAGAAATCTTTAACCCTTGAGGGTGGTGGTTTTAGTCTAGGACCCATTTCTGTGACTGGATTCCACTGCACATAATGTCAGTACTTGAAATGAAGGTGGTGAATCCCCGGTGTTCTCCCTCATCAGTGCACGTTAAGTTCCTGGTTAACGTGGACTGTGGCAAGGCCAGCGTGGACCTCTGACAGAGGAGACGCACGGGCCTTCTGGCTGAGGCAGGAAGTACATCCGCAGTGGGGCTATTTCTTGAGGAGGAAGGAAATTGACACGTCACCAAGGAAAACCCAAGGCCATGTCTCTTTAATGCAGATTCCCAACCGCTATCCCAGCCCCCTCCCTGACACCACCACGCACCCCTCCCCCATTCTATGTTGTGACTGGGTTTTGTGATAGACAACCCAACGATCGGAGGCATTGATGCCTCAGAAAAGTCTGTGATGTAAGAAATGCCTTTAAAAGCCAATCCTTTGATGCCTTCTTTAAAAAAGTAGATTTCACATTTACTCATTCATCCCCTCACAATACCCATTCAGCACCCACAGAATGTCGGGTATTATGCTGACATTAAAAGAGAACAATCATTGGGACTAGAAGAATCAGTGGCAAGCAATGTAGAGAAATGGGTGGACACAACCATTTTTGCCACTTTTTGTGTTTGGGTTGTTGTAGCTCAGAGATACGTTGATTGACTCTTCATTCCCTTTACAACAGTGAGGCCTCATTTAGATGAATATACCAGAGCTTTCTGGAATTTGAGCATTGTCCTTGGAATTTATGCTGTGGGTCCATCTCATATTCATCCATTTGTTCCTTCCTTGTACATTCAAAAATCACGTATGAGCTTGGACCATGGGCCAGGCCTGAAGGCAGGACTCAGTAGAGGAGGCACGTAGATAAGGTACACATGGGTAAGTGTGCAGAGGCGGCGTTAGGAAGCAATGATTTACTTTCTGGGCCTGAGAAACCTTCCTGAAAGGAGTGATGGTTGAGTTAGATTTTTCAAAACAAAGAGGAATTTTCTAGGAGAACGAAAGGTTTGGCAGGACATCCCATGATGAGGGAAGAGCATGTGCAAAGGCATGGAAGCACAGGACTCCATGATGTGAGCCCGGAGCATTCGGCACAGCCAGAGCCTATGGGGTAAGGTGGGGCGAGGGTGGGCGGCTCGCTCCACAGGTGGGCAGGGCTGGATCATAAAGAAATGCACAGAAAGTATGGAGGAGCTAGACTCCATCATGTAAGAGGTTTGGAGCCACTGAAGACTGACAATCAGGGTGGAGGCACGACCAGCCCTGGGTGTTTGGAGTGGAGAATGGAGTAGAGAGGAGAGGGCTATGGGCGTGCGTGGAAGATCTCACAGTGAGGCCTTTCTGAAACGTCAGTACTAATCCATGTTTGGTGGCCTGCCTTACACTCCGTTTTCCCTTATAGCAAAAAAGTGAGCTTACAACACTGAATTCATTGCCATCAAATTATTTGGATAAGACATCTTAAGAGAGATTTTTGACAAAAAGAGGGAAATATTCAAAGAGCTAATGCTAAGCACAGTTTCCAGTTCTATTTTGGCTTCTGGTTGCTGGGAGAGCTGTGGAGTCGTTTTGCCAGTTTCTTCTTCCCTCGGTAGTACAAAGTGTGGCCCGCTCAGCTCCAGGCTGGAGGCTGTGCACTGGCCGAAACCGATGCGGGGTCCAAACAGAACCGCAGGCTTTTATGGGGACAGGAGGGACATTGTCTTTGGCTCTGATTAAAAGCTGGCTGGAAACTTGGACCAGTATCTACCTGGAGAAAATATCTATATGGAGAGCTCAGAATTGGTAGGCAATAGTTCATTTCAAGCTTGGATGTGCCACAGAAAGGGAATGAGGAAATGGAACTAATCTACTGAGCTGGGAAGCGGAGAGCTTTCTGAGGCTGTTTCCATTGGGAAATGGGCAGGGCTGGGAGGCAAAGAGGGATGATTGAAGAGATACACGCAGCCCCAGTGACTCTGTGCACTGGTGGCTGGCACCCAGCAGAGGTGTGGGAGAACCAGCCACACTGTGTGACCTTTCTTCAGTGTTTCCAAAAAGTGCTGCCAGGATACAACCCCCAGCTCAGATATGGGCTCCCTAAGAGCCTCCTGGCCTGCAGGTGACACAAGCAACTGTCCCACTTCGGCCTGGTTCTGAACAGATCAGAATGAGCTTCCTCAGCACTCCTATAACAAAAATGGGGTTCTTCTTAAAGGACTGAGTGTGTTCAGATGAACCCACTGGAAAACATTGCCCTTATACCACTGACTAAAGTGCAGGCCGTGTCTTGAATCCTGCTCCCTGTGTCTAGCACTGTGTCCACTCAGTTCGGAATGTGGCAATACAGTCACTCAGATGTTGTCTTGTCAGTGTCCTAACAGAGCTACTGCTTCTGTAGCTTGGGGACAACTGCTAGAAAGCCACTTCTCTGATTGCATGGATTTAAAAGAGCCATTTGCCCAAGAGCTTAATTTACTCTTGAAAGTCTGAAAGATGAAAAAGAAGTGTGACTTTTTTTCATGCAGTTGTGCACAGGGCTGGTGGACACACAACCCACCATCGGCCCATCTGCCGTCTTTTGCACAAGTGTAATGTTTATGTGCTAGCTCCAGGCTGAGAGTATTTTGTTTCTGGCTGTTGAACAAGTGAGAAAATGCAGAGCACTTTCTCGCCTCTTTCCTGCAGTCAGCAGCAGCCCTGGAACTGGCAGGCGCAGTTGCAGTTGACTTTGAGCATAGAGGAAACAGGTCTTACATTTCTCCCCACTGGAGCCCAAGCAAAGTGTCTAAGACACCAGCATTCAAAGAGCCTGAAAAGGAATGACAGGGGAGATAAATCCACGCCCTGCACCCCCACAGAAAGGACAGGGCACCTCACGGGGCACCGCACAGCACTTAACCTGATGGGACATCTTCCTGCCAGCGGCCCACACCTATTGCAGTGTAACACAAGAAGTCAGAGGCCTTAACCTGACTCTGATGAAATGTGCTCGTTGGCTGTTTATCTGCACAGGTCCACAACGCAAAAAAGCATACAGAGTAGAGCGATTATTTCCAAATGCCCTGCCCAACCAACCTCCGGCCACTTGGGTGAGGCATTTTTTCTTTGCCAGAAATCAGAGCACACACAGGGATCCCTGTCACCAAAGCACAGCCGACCCTCTGGAGCCTCTCCCAGTGAGAAGCCACTGTCTCCTGGGAATCATTGTGGGGCTTCCAGGTGGGAAGTCCTTCAGTGGAGACAGCTCCTTTGACCATATTTATCTAGACAGGCTTCTCTTTCTAGGAGCAATCAGGAGGAGCCCCCCTGGGGGTGTTCTCAAAAATAGGGAAGTAATGGTTTGCATTGATTCATACTTACGTGGTATTATGTTTTGTCAAAATGATGTTTGGTGCCATTTATCTTCAAGATTGTCCCCAAAAGTTGGGCCCTGGCTTTGAGAAATTGGGTCCTGAAGAAGAAGTGGCCCGTGTTGCTGACACAGGAGGGCCTCGGTGTGGTGTGCCGGGAGTGTGGTGTGCCGGGAGAGGCGGCCCCGGTGTGGTGTGCCGGGAGTGTGGTGTGCCGGGAGAGGCGGCCCCGGTGTGGTGTGCCGGGAGTGTGGTGTGCCGGGAGAGGCGGCCCCAGTGTGGTGTGCCGGGAGTGTGGTGTGCCGGGAGAGGCGGCCCCAGTGTGGTGTGCCGGGAGAGGCGGCCCCAGTGTGGTGTGCCGGGAGAGGCGGCCCCAGTGTGGTGTGCCGGGAGTGTGGTGTGCCGGGAGAGGCGGCCCCAGTGTGGTGTGCCGGGAGTGTGGTGTGCCGGGAGAGGCGGCCCCAGTGTGGTGTGCCGGGAGTGTGGTGTGCCGGGAGAGGCGGCCCCGGTGTGGTGTGCCGGGAGTGTGGTGTGCCGGGAGTGTGGTGTGCCGGGAGTGTGGTGTGCCGGGAGAGGCGGCCCCGGTGTGGTGTGCCGGGAGTGTGGTGTGCCGGGAGAGGCGGCCCCGGTGTGGTGTGCCAGGAGTGTGGTGTGCCGGGAGTGGCGGCCCCGGTGTGGTGTGCCGGGAGTGTGGTGTGCCGGGAGTGTGGTGTGCCGGGAGTGTGGTGTGCCGGGAGAGGCGGCCCCGGTGTGGTGTGCCGGGAGTGGCACCCCGGTGTGAGAAGGAACCGGCTTTTCCGGTACAGCTGCTCCCGGACCCCGTGTTGCCGCCTATCCCAGGCAGCGGGAGGGGGCCAGCTGTCAGGGAGGAACAGTAGAGGAACCCTAAACTCATCTGCCCTCCCACACAGCACCTTGTATAACTTTTAGAAGCTCAAAGGTCCTAGCTTCCCTTTCGAAGTGAATCAGAAAGAGGACAACAGTTGGACCAAGGACAGAGGGGCCACATTTAAATACATCAAAGCCCTTAGAAAGTGGAAATATATTTGGGGTACTCCACCTCCACATTTCAACTCCCCTCATGCCTCTTGGGCCTGCTTTGTGAGCGATCGTTGCATTCAGTGGTCAGCTCCACCTTTAAACGCCTGCAGCATGTGCCACAGCGGTGGCTGCGTCCAGCTGGTCGTGCCCTCAGCCCTGGGAAGGGACAGAGAGCCGGGCTGGCCCGCTGTGGTACCGGTGTCTCAATGGAGTGCGGTGTTCCCCAAGGCCGTGGATGGTTTCAGTGGCGTGTCTGTGTCCAACGATTGTCTCCCTTGTACATACGTCGTCTGTGTTTAGGTTGTCCCAGTATTGTGATGTTTCAGACGGGTTCCATGTAAATGCTCTTCCTGCTACTGAAACGCCAGCCCCCGGATCATGCAGCAGCCCCACCGATGGCTTTGCCTTTCTCTCTGCTAACAAACACTTTTTGAGCCACTGATGTGCAGATTGATGATTAGTTTCTTGGGCTTTTATTTTGCAATTTTATATATATATATAATATACATATAATATATATATATTTATGGGTTGGTTTTGTATAGTTTTCTGTTTGAATCTCTGAGCACCAAAGCTGCCCTTAGATTTTCAAGAGAACGTCCCAAAGCCACTTCTGACCCCCACCCCCACTGCTTTGGTGTCTGTGGTGCCGGGTGGTGTGTCTGCCCGTGGATTTCTGTACATGCTGTTATCTCACCTGCAGATAATACCCTAGTAAATCTACCATGCTTGGCTTCCTGGTGTGTGACCCGTCTCTGTCAGCCACGAGTTCTGCCAGTTCCCAGGGGACCAGAGCTGGGGGGGGGGGTCCATTTATGGAAACATCTGATCACACCTTTATCCTTGAAACCATTCCTCCCACCTGGAGAGCTGACATATGGATTGTGGAGTCCGACTGAGGAGGGAGGCGATAGCACGCTCATCCTCTGACGAGGTCAGGCCGCGTGGATTTGCAGACAGCTGTGTGGATGAGGACGGATTCAGATAGGTGAGGGGGTTGCAAAAACACACACGCAGGTGGGCCTGGAGGGGAAGCCGCAGGGCAGACTGGGGGCAGAGGCTGGAATGGGAAGGGATGTCAGGCCAGAATCAGAGGGCTGGGGAGGGCTAAACCGTCACCTCAGAGAGTGAAAGGGGAAGGGACATACTGACGGGGTGGGGGGAAGAAAGAAGAGGAAAGAGCCCATTTTGCCCCTCAGCTTTCTTTTCACAAATAAGGCCTCTAGGACTGATCGTGGATCCACACACATAGCTCAGGCATGAATGTCTTCCACATGGCACCTCGTTCAACCCTCCTGAAGCCCCAACGGTGGTCCTGTCATTATTACCCACTTTACAGGTGAGGAAACAGGCTCTGACATAAGGAATCTTTGATGGGCTACAGGTTAATATGTAGCGAAGCCCAAATTCAACCCATATTCTTCTAGGTAACCAAGCCCCTTACTCCTTCCACTACTTTCCACTCTCCACTCACTGCCCACGTGTCCTGAGCAAAACTCCATGAACACGTCTCGATCATCACTCCCAGCCCACTGCTTCCACACCTGTTCCCCCAATGCTGCCTCCTGCATCCAAGTACCCTAAAGCTCCCGCGGGCTCCAGTGGACCCAGCTGCAAGGAGCCCAGGCTCTCTCCTGCCCCAAAGCCACCAGTCTTTCCTCTCTGGAAGCCATTGAGAAAACTGCCTGTAAACCACACAACTTCTCGGCTCTGCAATCTCACAGCTGTGTGCACTGGCCAGGCCAAGGGCATAGTCAGCATGCTGACACCTCTTTATAAAGCTCGCTACAGTGGAAGGTGGTGATGCACACCCACAAACTGAACTCTTCCTCCTCATCCTCCAAAATGCCACTGCAGAGATTAAGTGGATACACACATGGGAGCAGGGCGCCCTCCACCTGCCAGAAATGCTGAGCAATTCCTAGAGTATGCAGCGTAGTAGAGACAAGCTCCCTCTGAAGCTAGCTGGTAGCGGGGAGCTGGGGGTGGGGTTGGGGTGGGGGAGGCAGGCACAGTATGGTGGGCACCAATCCTGCCCTCAAGAGCAGCGAGCCAGGTGCCAGGTTCACACTATAGGAACCCTGTTTGCAAGGCAGAACTAATAAGGAGAATAAGTAATATGGAGAAGGGATGCCTCAGAACCAGGATCCTGACAAGAGTCAGAAGAGGGTGCCATGACTCCAGCTAATTCGGCTACCCTAATAAATATGGAAAATGAAACTTCCAGCCAAGTTATTGTGGATTCTGCTCCTGCCACACTGATAACCAGGTCTCTAATCTGATAAAATGTAACCATAAGAAATAGGAATCTTTCCTTTTCTCTTCCTTCGGGCCCTTTTGGACAGAGAACCACACATCGCTGATGGGAACCATCTTTAATCCGATAAAGACCTCATTCTGTAAAGAACAAGCATGGAGAAACAGTGTGGTGATGATGCAATAGTTCAAAAGCAGGGAGCCAGTCCCAGCATTTAGATGACATGCTCCTCAACGAAGCTGAGTTATTTCAAGAAGCAGAAGGAAGGTTAAGAACATCTCTATGATTAATTTACCAGGAAAGACCAGTCAGCCATGAAAAAGGAGCACTTTAAATCAAGAGGAGATTTGGGGGGGGGGGGGGAGGGTGATGAATAGAAAATGCTGTATTTTTAAATGAGGCCTAAGCAGTCAATAGCAGGTTGAGTATTGTTGATGAAGAAGGGAAAGATGAAGATGTGTTTAGACAAAGGATGACCCCAAGTCCACCACTTGAAAAAAATTAACCAATCATGTATTCAATTGATTGCAAAATCAATGTAAGTAAATAACGTCAAGAATGGGAAAGACACAATTTAAAAATGACAATGAGCCATTAAATTTATAGCTAAGTCCAGTTTTTCAGCGTCAATTGAACAAATTTAAACCAATTATTGAAAAAGTAGTTCTTGAAATACACACATACCTTGGAGCAACAGAGAAGCAAAATATGCTAAATTTATTATTGACAAGAGGGATATATTATTTCATTTTTTACATTCTTAGAGAAATACTAGTTCAATTACATATAAAGTTGTGAACTTAGAAATGATTTATAAAAATTTGAAGAAAAGTTTCATTAAAAAAGGTGGTATAGTTTCCAAATCATTGAAGAGAAAAATAACTATAAAAAATGAATCAATAGAAATCCAGCTAAGACAAAGTAACAGAGACTATGCTTACCATCCTGCTTAAATAACCAGATGAATTGATTAAATATATGAAACAATGATTTTTAAGACACTTAAAAACGATCATCCACCAGAAGACGAACATTTCCTGTTTTGCACCAACCTGTATGTACTCAGGCTGCCAGGCCTCCTACTGCCACTACCAAAAATTTCCACCAGGAGGCGATATTTCCCTTCTCTGTTTCCACTTTGCAGAAACGGTGCTCTCATGAATCTTGGCCTCTTTTTGTTACTAGCAGAAGAATCAAGGATGAACAGTGTAAGCCTCCTTACTCAACCAAGACCTAAGAACTTGTCTGATTTCTGAGTAGCCCTTAACACTTATGTATATCCAGCACTTTCTGCCTGGGTTCCAGAGCCGCCATCTTTGGGCAAACTTCCCTATGGCCCCAGCCCCCTGGGCTCTGTTCTCCCAGCCAAGAGGCCATGCAGGAGAGTGAGCAGGCTTCCAGAGCTCTGACACTGATTGAACTGAATCCTGACCGTGGGCTCATGAGCTCTGTGCCTTTGAGTAAGTCACTTAACATCTCTAAGCTACAGTTTCCTCAGCTGTAAAATGAAGAAATTAATAAGAGAGAAAGAAATCAGATTTGGGAGGACTACTTTTTGATTATCTAAGTTTATTTTAATTTTGAATTATACATCGAGGGACACCATGAAATTTTCACTGCTGCAGACTTCTTAAAACTAATGCCTACATGTACACACAAACACACACACAGACACACCCATATACCCACACACATCAACATACACAGAACCGCGTGCATACACACACACACACACACACACACACACACACACAGCCATATTCATGCAATCCCAGCATCATTCTAAATAAAATTTATTATGTCCTTTTCCTGTGTCTTATGTGTTCAAAGGACTGTCTTCAGAGCAAGCAGCAAGAGTCCCTCTTTAGAGGTGGGTCTTTGCCTTGCACAGTCTCAGCATGCAACAAAGGTCACCCTGACTAACATAACTGCCTAATCCCTTGGAGGTGCAGGACCAGCATATACTTGGAAGCTCACATACTATATATCTAAATACTGAAAAGTTCTAAGTCAAGGTAAATATTCTGTCTTCCTGCCTTTATAAATATACATTCATAATGAGGTGGAAGGTCAGGTTCAAATTTAGGATTCTCAGACTCATTGGAGTTCAGCAGAAGAAAATGTCAGTGTAGGGAGAGCTGATCCCCAGTCTCTAACCACTAGCCTGAGGCCTGTTACCCTTCTTCTAATGCTGGGTCCATCCCTGCTACAAGTGTTAAGCCTAATCCGGAGGGACTCAAAACATTGAAGACACGAACAAAATCCGTCGATCTCACACCAAAGCTTTATTGTCTAGCTTGGCCAAGCAGCGGCAACTCTGACAGAAATCTGAGGGAGAGCGCGCTGGCCCTTTGTTCTACTTAGTTTTTATAGTTTTGCAAGCAGGAAGTATAGAAGCAAAAATTGCAATTAGGTGCCCTTTACCACTATTGGTTATAGTCATATGCCCTTTAACATGATAGGACCATGTTCAATTTGCAAGCCATACATCATTTTGGAGAAAACAAAATTTACAAGTCAACACAATGATAGAAAGATGTCTCTTTACATATTAAGAGACAGCCCTGGCTGGTTGGCTCAGCGGTAGAGCGTCGGCCTGGCGTGCGGGGGACCCAGGTTCGATTCCCGGCCAGGGCACATAGGAGAAGCGCCCATTTGCTTCTCCACCCCCACCCCCTCCTTCCTTTCTGTCTCTCTCTTCCCCTCCCGCAGCCAAGGCTCCATTGGAGCAAAGATGGCCCAGGCGCTGGGGATGGCTCCTTGGCCTCTGCCCCAGGCGCTAGAGTGGCTCTGGTCACGGCAGACCGACGCCCCGGAGGGGCAGACCGACGCCCCGGAGGGGCAGAGCATCGCCCCCTGGTGGGCGTGCCGGGTGGATCCCAGTCGGGCGCATGCGGGAATCTGTCTGACTGTCTCTCCCCGTTTCCAGCTTCAGGGAAAAAAAAAAAAAAAAAGAGACATTCCTATATTTTGTAATGTTTATCCACCATCTCTTTATCCAGAGTCACACACATTAACTATATGCATTCATATGGGAGAGGTAGTTTCCGTGGGGACAAATGCCCGCAAATGGTTCATTGCTATAAGAAAAGGTTTATTTTGGCTTTTCTCTTCCTGCACCTGGCCAGCCATTCACCCCTTTCCCCACAGGCGTGGTGGAATGTCAGGGAATCCATGTTTTCCTTCCCTTTGCATTTACAATACAATGCCAAAGGCCATCCTGGTTTTATGCCAATCACACGGTAGAGAGATTATTCACAAAATTTCTCTGCACATCTTAACCCAAATTAATAAAATGTTCTTTCAGCCTCTTAAAATATTAATATAGATTCTGTAGCTTTTGGTACTTTACAACACCTGCGGGTGAGGTGGCGCAGTGGCTCCTCAGGGCTCCTCAAAGTGGACTTGTGCACACCTGTGTGGACACCTGAAACTCATGTCCGGGCTCTGTTCATAATCCCAATATAAACAGCTGCCCTTTGGCCACTCTGAGTCCTTGAGAATGTGAACTCTGCAAATAACTTGTGCAAACGGTAGAAGCAGGTTAGGAACCATATGAACAGGGAATTCTGGGGTCCTGGATAGCCAGACCATGGGGAGCACCAAGTAGGCATATCCCCTTGGCCCTCCTGACTCCACCCCCTTGGAGGGTGTAGACAGAGAAAAGGTCAGAGCAGGACCCTGTGGTACGGGTCTAGGCAGGGACCCCTGGGCAGTATTGCTGTCCAAGGTTCTAAGGTGTTGTCCCGGAGGACAACTGTGATTGGCTCCAGCCACCCACAACCATGAACGTGAGTGGTAGGAAATGAATGAATTGTAATACATGAGAATGTTTTATATTTTTAACGTTATTATTTTTTTATTAAAGATTTGTCTGCGAGCCAGATGCAGCCATCAAAAGAGCCACATCTGGCTCACGAGCCATAGGTTCCCGACCCCTGATCTAGCTGAAGAGTATGGCTTATTTCTCACAGATTGCACTTCTAGGTGGCTACTTCCTGGTGACAGGAAGGGAGGCACCATCATATTATCCTTTAGTTATCTCCCAAACACCAGGGCTGCTCCTGGGAGAATCCTTCCAGGCCTCTAATCCTGGCCTTTGAACCACAATTCTTGTTAATGTCACCCCTGATAGTGCTTTTTGCTAGCCTGACCTCTAGTTCTGGGCCCGTAGCCTACTGTATTGTGTGTAAATATCAGCCATGAACCATGACTAAGCTTGAGGTACAGATGTGATCACATCTCTCATTTTCTTCCCATTGAGTTTTTGATCTGCTTATGACCATTTGGCAGGAAGGCCAGCGTTCTTGAGACCTCCACCAGCTGTCTAGAACTGTCCTAGCACCCAGGGGAGGGCTAGGTCTGAATCTGGCATTCTAAAACTGGGAAGGCAGACATAAATCCGCTTCTGCCATTGTGACTTTCGCGGAGGCTCAGTGTGGCATGAAACATGTCCTGCATGGTCTTATGGCTACACTACAGTTGCAGTGGTGTTCAGACACTGGCCCTATCCCCACAGAGGTCTAGGGCTTCCCAAGGCAGCCCAGCCCATGTGACACAGGGGCTCAGGTATTTATCAAACTAACTCAGAGCAGTAGAATATCAGAGCTGGAAGAAGTCCCTAAGATCACATAGTTTACTGCCCCACCCTCATTCTACAGATGAAGAAATTGAGGCACAAAGGAGCTATAGCTTGCCCAAGGTCACATTGGTACACAGGGATGGAGATTCAGGAGGCACCAAGAGTAAAGACTCTCACTGGAAAAATGCACATATACATAAAACCTTGTCCATATGCTCCCAGGTAAAGAACACACCTGTATTCAGTGTGCAGTGCCCCTAAATGCTGGTCTGTGTTAAACACATCAAGTGACGAGTCAGCAGCTAAGAGGCTGAGAGGGGGCTCTGGAGCCAGTCTGCTTGGGTATGAGTCCCAGCTCTTTCATTTACAAGATAATGTGGCTATTTAATGTCCCCGCCTGTCAATTGGAGATACTAATAGTGTCACCTCAAAGGCCATTGTGAATATTAAATGAGTTGATTTGTTGACTCCTATGACACAGCAGGACTGTAGTAAGTGCTCTATAAGTGTTTACTGTTGTCATTTTATCACCAAGTGAACCCCTACATCAGTAGCAGTCAACTTGGTCCCTACCGCCCACCAGTGGGCATTCCAGCTTTCATGGTGGGCGGTAGTGGAGCAACCAAAGTATAAATAAAAAGATAGCTTTAACTATAGTAAGTTGTTTTATAAAGATTTATTCTGCCAAACTTAGCGAAAATCCAACATAAAGTACTTGGTAAGTAATTATTATTATATGCTTTAACTTGCTGTAACTCTGCTTTATAAATTTTATAAAGTAAAGTTACTTCCCTATTTTATAACTCACCATTACTGTGGAACCGGTGGGCAGTTAGAAAATTTTACTACTAACAGAGATACAAAAGTGGGCGGTAGGTATAAAAAGGTTGACTATCCCTGATCTAAATGAAGAACAGCATCAACAAAATTTTTTCCCCATTGATTTGAGAAACAGAGGGGAAAAGAGGAGAGAGAGAGAGAGAGAGAGAGAGAGGAAGAGAGAGAGAGAAACATCAACTCGTTCCACTTAGTTCCATTTAGTTGTGTTCCGTTGGTTGCTTCTCATATGTGCCCTGGCCAGGAATGGATCCCGCAACCTGTGCACACTGGGATGACACGCTATCGATTTAGATATCTGGTCAGGGCCAACAATTTTTTTTTAAGTATTTATAAAACCCTTGAAGAATGTTTGATTTCATCTATTCAAATTTGCAATTCAAGACCCTTACAGCAATCACAAAATGACTTCCTTTTGAAGAAATCGTGCTTCATGTCCTAAATTCTCACTAACTACATAAAATATTCACTAGGGCAGCAGTTGCTTTTGCAGAAAGTTGGACAAAATTGTTAAAAATAGCATGTGCATTTGGGTCCCAGGTGAGTTGGTTGAGACCCATCACCCAGGTCGGGGGAAACAGCCACTGCCCTACGGCCTCCAGGGGGCGCTCTCACATGCACATGAATCCAATCCTTTCATTCAGATCCCTGCTTGAGATCCTTCAAGACTGCCCATTCCCCGTGGAGCACACCACTCATTTCAAACGACATACAAGAATACCTTTTGGGTCTGGCCCTAACAGAGTCGCCAGCCTCACCTGCTGTACTCCAGGACACCATCCTGTGTTCTCAGGCCCGTCTCACCTACTCTTCACCTTGTCTTTCAATACTTAGAGCCAGTGTGGGCTTCTACAGTTCACTACCCCAAGCAGGGGTCTCCCCATCCTCCGTTCCATTGCAGGAGGTGTGATGGCCGCTGGGAGCTTTCTCCTGACTGGTTATTCACAGGCATTTAGCTAAGAACTAGTGCTGTGGCTCTGGAATCTGGATGTCACTAATTTAAAGTCCTCCATCATACCCTGGCTGGGTAGCTCAGTAGTTTAGAGCCTCCTCCCGGTACCCAAGGTTGCAGGTTCAATCTCTGGTCAGGGGGCATATACAAGAATCAACTGATGAGTGCATAAATAAGTGGAACAACAAATTGAGGTTTCTCTCTCAAATCAATAAATAAAAATTAAAAAAAAAATAAATGTGCACCATCATTACACAATCAACCATCTTTTCAATAGCAAAAGCAGAAAAGACACTTCTCATCTCATCCCCAATTTTTCCCCATCATCAGATAATGTGTCTCAAGCCCTGGGAAGGGGTAGAAAGCCACACACAGATAATAATATTTTTCAGTTATCGTCCCACTTTGGCAATTGCTTTTCCAGAACTGATTAAGGCTAGAATGGGTTGGCTTTCCTAGACTGAAGGGTTCAGATGCCGTGTGAGAGAAGTCGAAAGGAACAAAACACTTAAATCTAGGACATGCTATGCTTTTCTTCCCACATAAGCCACTGGAAGTCTGACTGACCTGCACAAGCACTAGCAGCAGTGAAGCTGGACCCAGAGATACAGCACCAGCCTATGATCTGGGTGGAAGGCAGGAGGGCAGGCTGGGATGGAGCCCTGGTCCTGGAACTCCCTTTACTGGGTAATATGCAACTTCCCCAAGCACTTCTCCATATTGTGTCTCATTAGATTTTCTCATCAGCCTGTCAGCCCCGGCTTTTACATACCAGCATCTCAACTTCCTAGCAGAGTCAATCATTCTCTCCAGGCCTTGTTTTCTCATCTGCACAGTGGGCTTCGTTGAAGGACTGGCCTCCTGAGGTGCAGTGCAGGCCTCTAGGGTAAGGCAGCCCTTGCACAATGCCTGGAACCAGCAGCGCTTCCTAAAAGCTACTATTTATTATTATTATTATTTCTTCTATTTTTAACATAATGAAACCAAGACTTCAGTTAAGGAAATTGCCTAACAACCACTACCTTGACTGGGCTGAGGCCATCTCCTGGTTCCAGTTAGTCCAGAGCTCTTCCCCAGTGAGGTCAGATGTCCTGCCATGGTGACAACTGCATGGGTCCTTCTCCATCCAAAGGGAGGAGGGCATAATTAATGCTTTCAAAAGATTTTAGATACTTAGATGAAAGGAAGCTCAGGCATGTCATTACCCAGTGTTTTGTCTTCAAACTTTGAAGTTTGTTTTGATGGAAGAAATGATGGTTTCCCTATATCTGACCCATGAGGCCAGCCTTCTGGATCTGAAGCTCACTATGGCTCTTGCCAGCCCCTGGACCTCCCCTCTGTACCCTCTTCCAGCCAGCAGAGGGGACTCCGGACCTGAAAGCCCCCTGCACATCAGTCTGGGCAGTTAGTGGTAGGCTAGCGGGGCGCCTTCCCACTGCCCCAGACTGCCTGCTTCACACAAAGCTTTGTCCTTCCATGTCACTCACACTGCTTTGCTCTTAACGAGTGAAAAGCCCTCTAGCAGGGGTGATACAAGTTAACACAAAAGCATGGACTATTTCTTTTAGAAGGACTGGTGCAATTTATGACACCGGGGGAGAAAGGCAGTGCAGAGGGGGAAGTGGAAGCCTCAAGATAAATTTCTCCTCCCTCGCAATTATGAGGGAGGCTGAATCATTAAAGACGTGAATCAGATTTATTCTCGTGGCTTTAAAATAAACACCAAAGGGCCAGCATGACCGGACAGCCTGTTCTTACCCATGGCGGCCCGTGGTCTCAATTTGAAAAAGAGAAGACAGCACGTTCCAGCCCAAAAGATGATGTCATTCTAAAAGGGTGAGTCCGTCACTCTTGCTCTTCCATGGCAAGACACAGATTGTGACCCTGGGCTCCTGTTTCTGCGTCACTGTGGGCTTGGTTCGCTTCAAGGGAACAGGCCGTTGGATGCAGGCCAGAGAGGTACAGGATCCAAGTGACAGGACAAAGGTGAGCATTATGGAAGCATTGTATTGCCACCTGCTTCTTCCAAGCTCCCAGCCATAGGTGGGGCCCTGAAATACGGGGGATGCTGAGGTCTGGAAAACATACCCGTGCTCTTAGATGCAGACAAGTGTTCTATCCCCAGTACCCACCTTCACACCTGAGCTCATGAGTAAGGGGATGGAGGGATTTCAGGGGGGTGCATCTTCCACACTGCCCTTCCCTGAATTTGACATTCTGTCTCTCATTTATTACTATTCCATTCATTTAGTTTTCAAAGGTATTTCTGGTTTTTCAGAGACTCTTTTACAATGCACACTCACCTTTCAGTGGTGCTATTAAAAAATCCTATCAGCAAGCTGGAAGAGCTGACTTACGGTGTGGTGGCTGGGGGAAGCCAGGCCATCCAGCCAGACAGAGGGGCAACCGCATGACCTAGTGGTAAACCTGCCATTCTAGGGATAGAAAATCTGTTTCCCATGCTGTAATGGGTTGAATTGTGTCCCTCCTTTATCTCCCAAAGGGATGCTCAAGTCTTAACTCCTGCTACCTCAGAATATGACTTTATTTGGAAATAGGGTCATTGCAGAGGTAGTTAAAATCAAGTCATACTGGAATGGGGTGGGCCCTTAACCCAATATGATTGCTGGCCTTATATAAAGAAGATGTGAAGATACAAGGGGAGAGGGTTATGTGGAGACATAAAGATGCCCAGACACAACGGGAAGATGGCCATGGGAGGGTGGGGCAGAGATTGGAGTGATGCAGCCACGGGCCGCAGAACTCCAGGGGCACCAGTGGCTAGAGGAGGCGAGGAAGGACCCTGCCCTAGAGCCTTAGCAGGGAGCATGCCATGCCTGCCCCTTAGTTTGGTATTTGGCCTCCAGAGCCACGAGAGACTAAGCCTGCTGTTTAGAGCCACTTGGTTTGCAGCACTTCGTTAGAGCAGCCACAGGAAATACACACCAGCCCAACTCGCCAATGGCCTGAACAAATGGCGGCTCCTATCAGGGCTTCTGCAGCAAGAGGTTGTTGGACTAAATGACTAGGATCCCTCCAGCTCTAACAGTGGCTTTAAGTTTGCTCTGAGGTTAGGAAAGTAGTACATTCCCTCAACGAATCATCTTTGATTATTCTGTGCCAGACTTGGGGTAGTGAGCAGGACACTGCTCTCCTGCTCTCAGAAAGGTCCGCCCTTGTTGCTCCGAGAGAAGATGAGTATGTTAGAAAGGACGACATGGGCTCAAGCCTGGAGGAGGCTGGGCCCCTCGAAGCCCCCAGCACAGGTCCTGAGGAGGTAGAGGCCATCAGTAGACTGAGAGCTGGACTTCTGGCCGGGAAATGCAAGTAGGGGAAATTAAAAGGAAATTAGCTACATGATAAATTGAGATTGATGTTTAAGAAGGTGTTTAACTTGCATTTAAGTGTTTTCTGCAAACACTAATAATAGATATGATTTTCTTGCCTAGGATCCTTTTCTTTGTTCTCATATGTTTCACAAAAGGCATTACAGCACACTTTAAGAAACATACACCTATAAAAAAAATAAGAGGGTTTTAGGTGAGGCGGGGGTGTAGGGAGACGGGATTGTTGTTCTCTGAGACTCGCCAGTGGGCAGGCAGCGAGGGACAGTACCACAGCACAGAGAGGCAGTCTGGTGGCTCTCCTAGTCTCCTAGTAAGCAAAAGTACTAGGAGAAATTAATCAGTGTTTAAACCTAATTTTTGTTTTAATGGTACACATAGTTTCAAATGTCAAATTGAACTAAAATATTTGTAAGAAAATTTGATTTCCTGTTTCAACTTCCCCCATCCCATGCGTTTCCCTCGCAACGGCTACTTCTGTCCATGCTGCCGTCCTGGGTTTACTCATCTCCTTGTTTCTAAATACCAGGTGTGTGCTGCTATATTTGATTTTATCCATTTTAGATGCTGTCTGCTGGCTTCCTCTTGTGGTAGATGAGGATCTTGGTCTCTCACACCACCATCCCGTCTCTCTGCTTCCTGTCGGCTCCACCTCCCCATGAAGTTAGATGACAGTTCTTAGATCAATAGTCGCTGTTTACGTTGTGTGCCAACACAAATATTATTCACAGCTGAGCATTGTAGTGCACTTAGGTTTTGTTTCCTTTCTCAATTGTTGTTTTATCTGTAGTTAATGCTTGTCTTGCTTGCTTGCTTATTTATTTATTTATTTATTTATTTATTTATTTATTTATTTATTATTTAGACTTACTTGCTCATTCGCCCCACAGTTCCAGGAGTCTCTAAGAACATTTTTTTTTTTACAAGGCCAACAATATCAAGTGATCTTATTGTCCCTTTCTTTTTTTTCTGTTGGAATCCTCCCTCATGAAGACCTGCTTTCTCATATCTGGGCTGATTGCTCACTAGACCCTCTGCATAGTTGTCTTCCTGGGATTGGCTGTCAAGGGTGCCTCTCGTCTTTAAAATGGGTACTTTGCTGGATTTCTCCTGAAAGCCGTGGTCATGGCACCTTCTCTCTGGAGCATCCTGCATCTAAACAGACAGCCCCTCACGCTCCCTGCTAGGCAGCCCTTTCACCTACCGTAGGGACTGGGGTTTTAGTTATCACTAAGCTTCTCTTTAAATACAGTTTACATCTTTGTTTCTTATTCTCCTTGTTGCTTTTGGATAAATGCCAGGAAGAAAGAGGGGGAAAGGTAACTTTGAGCAACCACCTTCCAACCAGACCTATTTTGGGCCTGTTGCACAACTGCATATTTACTGAACTCTGGTCAGGTCTTCCATTTATATCTCATGCATTGCTCATTCTGAGTTTTTGCTTTTCCTTTCCCCCTTGTTGTTGCTGGCTCTTCCTCAGGAAGTGTGCGTAAGAGGTCACTTTCTGTTAATCTGGGTCCACTGAGAAGTGGATCTCAAGATAGGATTAAATGTACCTGCATAAGGAAAAGTAGGAAAGAAGCTGGTTAAGGCCTGGAGAGCTATCAGACCATGATGCAGTCTGAACCTTGAGTGATGGCGCGAGAGAGAGAAGGTTGGATAGAAGTGTTCCAGATTGTCATTTGTCAAAGGATAGGTGTGGCAGAGACACTGGAGAGTTCCCTGTCTCCCAGAAACACATCAGCCTTAGTAGCTCTGCTACATTCAGTCTTTGGCTGACAAATGTGTCAATAGATGTTAGGCACAGAAGTGGGGCCCACATCAGTCAAATTCCCCATCCTCACAGCTGTACAAGATGCAATCTTGTGGCAGATACATTTTCTTTGCTTTGAATTTATAAAAAAAATTTTTTTCAGCCTGACATTTGATTGATAGTTTAGCAAGATATAGAAGTCTAGGTTCAAAATCATTTTCCATTAGACCTTTGAAGACATTGGATCCATTGTCTTCTAGAAGCCAGCTGTTGATGAGCAGTCTGATGCCAATCTGACCTGGATTTTTAAAGAATGTCACTTTCTCTCCCTCATCCTCTCCCCCTCTCTCTCTTTCTACACTCCTCCCCCTCTCCCTCTCCCTGCTTTGGCATCTACCCTATCCTCAGTGTGTAGAAATGTGTTAAAGATTTGTGTGGCTACCAGTGCTATGTGAACTTCTTAAATCTGGAATGTGTTGCTTTTGAACCCTAAGAAAGTTTCTTGTTTGATCCGCTTTTCTCTGTTGTTTCCCCTCTAAAACTTCTATTAGATCACTCACTTTCCGGATTCATCCTTTAAGGACTTTGATTTTTTTTTTTTTTTTTTTTTTTACCAAGTTTCTCTCTTTGATTTACATTCTGGGAAATATCTTTGGCTTTATCTTCCAGCTATTCTAGTAATTTTTTTCTAAGTAATTTTCTGATTGTTCCTTTATAATAGCACCCAGCTCTTGTTTTTATCCACATCCACACAATATCTCAAAACCTGTGAGAATATTCATTAGAGAGTTGTTTGTTTTGTTTGTTTTTATGTTTTCTTCTCTGCACCGAGTTACCTGTTTCTTTGGGAGTGATTTGTCCTGTTTGTGTATCTTTGTCATTTCATGCTCAGGTGTTTGTCTTCTATCTGATGACTATCAATTCTTACCTGGTAATGGGGCCATGGGTGTTGATATTTCCCTGGAGCGCTTGTGGGTTTCCTTGCTTCTGGAGAGGTGTGTCTGCTTTTCTCCCTCAGTGGCTCCTAGGAATGGATCTGCTGCCTCGCAGCTCTGCAGTGCTGGCCAGGCTCACCTGCAGGCACCTGAAGCTGGCCCGAATCAGCATGTAGATTAGCATGCAGATAGCCCCAATTTAAACTGGGACCGCCCTGGAAGTAAGTTCAGTATCTTTAGAGAAGAGGCAGGTAGTTTTTGGCCTGAAGGAAAATGCTGGGCTTCCTGCAATCTATTTCTTGGCAATAAAGCTGTAAAGGAGAAGGGACCACTTTGAATTAACCCTCTCATTTTGGGACTCTCCTTCTCACCCCTGACCTCCATCATACCTGCCAGCTGTGACCTGTTCCCTGAGCCAATTTGGGGTTTCTCATAACCTTGGCTTTCTCCTCTACTGCTGTTTCTTCCTGCATATTCTGGGATGATTTGCTTCACTCTGTTTACATTATCTTTTCATTTACAAGAAATTTATGAAACTTCTCACCTACCAGTGGTCCCTTTCCCACTCTCTTTTATAATATGAGTTCACCCTTTCACTATCATTCTACTGGAGTCTCAGGTAGAAAGAAAAAAAAAATTTGTATACTCAGCATGCCAATTTGCACTTTAAAATGCCCAGTGACTTTGCCTGTTCTACTGTAAGGAAAGACTTAGAATGCATCTTAATTCACATTATGAATCTCGCACTCTCCTGAGGACATTGCATCCTCTCACAGTTTCTCAAGTGAGGGCAGTTTTCTCCCACCTCCGTGGGGCCATAGGTGGCTGGCCTTGCTCCTCATTGCTGGTGTTAGCCTGGCCTTTCCTATCCATCGATAACATGCCATCAGACTTAATCACCCACTACCCATCTTATGACAGTCATCTACCACCAGCTAGTGGTTCCCCTTTATTCCTTGCAGATTTTAGCTCCTGGCTCACTGTCACTCTCTCTAACATTACTCCTTTCATAACTCATGATGTTTCAATAGCCACACAGATGGTATTTCCAGTATCCAACATCTCAGTCCCTTGTTTTTGTCTCTTTTCATGATCATGTTCTCCAACCTTGTACCTTGGTTACTCACTTGACCTCAGTACCAGCAGTAATGTCAGTTTCAAGCATCTACTCTTTGACCACCATCTAAATATCCAGTTTACTTCTTCCAGTGCTCAAACTCCATTGATCCTACTACCTTTTCACTGTTCCTCGTGTTCTTATTTTGTGTCTCGTCTAGTGCAAATGCCACGGTCCAATCCTACAATCACGTAAAACCTCCCTTACCCTTCATCTCTTCACACCACCCACCTGGAAAAATCCCAAACCTAGTTAAATCCAATTTTCTGCCTACTTTTTTAAACTGACACCATAGATTTAGGCTGGATATAAACAGAAAATCATATTGACTTATGCTACACTTAAAATATCAATTCTTTTACATTTGTTGAAGTTTGTGTGATAGTCCAGATTATGATATGTCTTGACGAATGTTCCCTGTCACTCAGAGAGAATGTGTATTTTTGCTGTTGCTAAATGAAGTTTCCTATCAATGGCATTTAGGTCAAGTTGAGTTTGGGTGTTGATCAGGTCTTCTAGACTGTCACTGGCTTTCTGTTTATTTTTTCCATCAATTACTGAGCATGGAGTTTCAAAGCCTCCAACTGTAATTGTGCGTTTGTCCATTTTTTCTTTTAGTGCTCTCAGTTCTCTTGCTGTTGTCTTTGAAATTCTGTTGCTAGGTGCATAGTCATTGAGGATTGTTATGTCTTCGTGGTGAATTGACCCTTTATCATTATGTAATGTCTCTCTATTGTCCTGTCTAATATTCTTTGCTCTGAAGTCTTTGATATTAATATAGCCACTTAGGCTTTCTTTTGATTAGTTTTTGCTTGATTTCCCTCTCCTTTTACTTTTAATCTATCTATATGTTCATATTAAAAGTGGATTTCCTTTAGAAAGCATCTGGTTGAGTCTTGTAAAATACAACCTGACAATATCTGCTTTTTAATAGAAGTGTTTAGACTATTTACACTAATCTAATTATTGGTATGGTTGGGTTTAATTGACCATCTCGCCAGCATTTCCTGTTTGTCCCATCTGTTCTTTGTTCCTCCCCCCCCCTTTTCCTGTCTGCTTTGGGATTGATTATTTTTAGTGATTAAATTTTATCTCCATTATTAGCTTATTAGTTATATACCTCTTTTTAAAAAAATACATTGAACAGTTCCCCTAAAGTTTACAATGTATGTTTTTAACTTATTGCAGTTTACCTCCAAATAATAGTATACCACTGCACGAATGGTGTAGAGCTTTCCAACAGTGTACTTCAGTTCCTTCCTCTGATCCTTGTGCTATTTTTGTCTTACGTTTTGCTCTTACATATTTTCTAAACCCCATAATACAGAGGTCAGCAAACTACAACTCTCAGGTCAGCCACACGTTTTTGTAAACAACATTTCATTGGAACACAGCCATACCCACTTGCTTACATGCTGTCATGCCACTTTCATGCTCTCAGGACAGAGGTGAGTGGTTGCAACAGAGACCAGATAGCCCACAAACCTGAAATATTTACCATCTGCCTCTTTAACAAAACACTAGCTGATCCTTGCTCTAGAAAATTATTTTTTAGAACAATTATGAAGAGTAACTTTAGCTTCAATTTTAGCATTTCTGGAGCTCTATTTCTTTTTTTGTGTGTGTGTATAAATCTGAGTTTCTGTCTGGTATCATATTCTTTCTGCCTGAAGAGCTTCTAACATTTCTCCAGATCTGTTGGCAATGAATTCTCTCAGCAGTTGTTTTTCTAAAAAAGTTTCTACTTTGTCTTTGTTTTTGAAAGATATTTTCACTGGTAGAATTCTGGATCAACAGCTTTTTTTTCTTTCACTTTATTTATTTACTTATTTATTCATTTATTACTCAAGAACACTCCATTTACATTTTTCCCAATTTTAAAAATTAATTTTGTTGGGGTGACATTGATTAGTAAGAGCATATAGGTTTCAAGTGCACAATTCTATGGTACATCATCTGTATATTGCATTGTGTGCCCACCACCCAAAGTTAAATCTTCCATCACCGTATATTTGACCCCCTTTACCCTTTACTACTGCCCCACCCCCTTCCCTCTGGTAACCACCATCCTGTTGTCTACGTCTATAAGTTTTTGTTTGGTTGGTTTTTTGTTTTTTCATTTGTTGCTTTCAGTTTTATATCCCACATACTGTATTTCCCCATGCATCCTTTTTCCAAAAAATTGGGGTCTAAAAACTGGGTGCATCTTATACAGTGGTTGTATTTTTTTTTTACTTGCATTTCCTGCTTTTTCACACTTGTTTTTGCACTCATTGTTGAAGACAGTGATTGGTCATCAGATGCAGATGAGGACAAGCTAATGGATGGGAGTTTTGACAGTGATGAGAAGTTGTATGAATTTTATGATGAATAAAACTTGAGTTCAATAACTTTATGTAATATATATATATTTTTTTTCAAATTTCAGGCCCCCAAATTAAGTTGTGTCTTATACATGGGAGCATCTTCTGCATGGGGAAATACGGTATGAGTGAAATTATATGGTTCTTGATTTTTTCTGTTTGACTTATTTTGCTTAGCATGATATACTCAATATCTGCCCATGTTGTCACAAATGGCAGTATTTCATCCTTTCTTATGTCTGAGTAGTATTCCATTGTACACATGAGCCATATCTTTTTAATCTAATCATCTATTGAGGGATACTTCAGTTGTTTCCATGTCTTGGCCACTGTGAACAATGCTGCATATTTCTTTGTGAATAGGTGTTTTCAAATTTTTTTGGCATAGATATTCAGAAGAGGAGTTGTTGGGTCATATAGTAACTATATGCATAATTTTCTGAGGACTATCCATACTATTTTCCATAGTGGCTATACCAGTTTTTATATTCCCACCAACTTTCTGTATTGCTCCACTGTCTTCCCCTTGCATAGTTTCTGATGAGATTCTATTGTAATTCTTCCCTTTGTCCCTTTGAATACAGTGTGCCTTTTTCTTCCTTTCTTCCCTACCTGCTGCCTTCAGAGTCTCTTTAACACTGGTTTTTAGCAATGAGTCTAAGATGTGTCCAGGTGATTTTGTTGTTTGATTGGTGTTTATCCTTTTTGGTTCTCTGAGTTTTTTTATTTATGGTTTGATATATTTTATTATTTTTATGAAATTCTTGACCACTACCTCTTAAAATATTTCTTCTTTCCTGTTCTCTCCCTCTTCTTCTCTTGTACAAAAGAGGGATCTGGGAACTCCTTCAAACTCGGAGGCTAGTTACCTTCTGCATGCCTGAATGGAGACAGGCATTCTTCAGTCTCCTGCTCCCTTTTATCTTCTTCAGGAGCATCCAGTGGGAGCCTGTGGGTCAAGCTTGTGAGTGCAGACTCCCCGTGTCTACAGTACCAGCTACTTTGGACCGACACCTTAGTTCACACTTGGTCTTTTGCAGTTGGTTAAAAGTTAAGCTTATTTCTTCTTCCCCACTTAACCTGCAGACCCCCCTCTTCTCATGCCTTATCTCAGGTGACACAGTCAGTGAGTCCTGTCTCTCCTCAGAAGACTTTCTCTCACTTCGAATTGCAGTAGTTTGCTGTTTGTGATCTCAGCTCTCTGCTGGTTTCATGAAAAGCTGTGACTATGTAGCAGGTCAGGGTGGGTGACCTCTGCAGCTTTCCACCTCCTAGCAGAAGGGGCATCTCCACGATTGCATTTCAAAGCCATACCCTTTACTGCTGCTGGCAATCCTATCCCATCTCCTTGGTGTAATCATGCTTCCGTTCTCCTAGATGGGAGTCTTAGATGACTATAGTATTTCAAACTTTCCCCTCGCTGTCCCTGAAAACTCATGCTGATGAATTTGCTTCCAATTTTGCTGATAAAATCCAAAAAAATCTTCCACCAACTCCTACTATGACACCTACACACCTCCCTGTGACTACACTCTGCCTTCCTTCCTGCTATAAGATGAAGAACCCATGATCCTTGCAGAGACACCACCCTTATTTGTCCATCAGAGCCCATCCTTTCCCATCAACTCAAGGACATCACCCAGCATTTCTCCCCCCTCTCTCTCATCATCAATGTTTCCCTCTTTGCTATCTCATTTCTATCAGCAAACAAACATTTACAAATTCTTCAATTAAATAATAACTAATATTGTTTTTATAATTACCCTTTAGCTACTTCCTCCTTTTCTTTTCCCATTTACAGAAAATTTTCTAAACAAAACAAACAAAAAAAAACCCACAAAAACTTGCCTGTATTCACACTCCTCTCATTTTCACTTGAACTCAATCCAGTTGGGCTAAACACAGCTTTCAGGTTCACAAAAACTGCTCCTGGAGAGATCACCAGTGACCCCTGAGCTGCTAAGTCTGGGTTCAACCCTCAGTTTTCATTTTGCTTGACTTCTCTATAAGGTGACTCAGATATCACAGCTTTCTCAGAGCATTCTCTAGTTTATATCATATCTGTTGTCCTGGCCTATTTATTAAGAGTGCCCACATTTGTTCCCGATGGGACCCCACATTGTATGAGGAAATATATGGTCATCCTACTGTCTGTAGCATTTAATACATTTGATTGCTCTCTTTTTCTTAGCACACACTTTCTTCATTTGACTTCTAGAAATCACCCTTCTGTTATTTTCCCTCCATCACTAGCTGTAAAATCTTACACACTCTGGCCCCTCATAACTTATCTGATTCCATACGCTACTACACTTAATTGTTTGATTCGTTGTAATCTATTTATCAGCTGTTGCCATAACGATGCTCACTGTGACTTACAACCACAGTAATTTATTCCCACATTCAAGTCTATAGAATGGCTATGGTTTGGCAGGGGTCAGCTGGGCCAGGTTGGACACCAGACTTCTGGCTGCGTTCAGGACAGCTCGTGTGTCTCTTGCTCACTCTGCGGTAGTCATGCAGGCCTCCCTGCTCTTTCTCAACACTTCAAGAGTGCTTCTTCCTATGACCTTTGCATGTCTGTCCCTTTTGACTTGAGCATTTTTCTCTCAGGTATCCGCCTGGCTCACTTCCTCACCTTCTTTGACTCAGGGGAGGATGGACTGATTCAGAGATATGTGTGTGTGTGTGTGTGTGTGTGTGTGTGTGTGTTTATGTTTGTAAAGGTTGGCTAATCTTGATGTGATGCTTGGCTATTTATTTATTTATTGTCCAGCAATAATTAGCTACTGGGTTTTGCCTATGTTCACAGTCCTACCTTCAACCTCATAAATTCTTTAAGGCTGGTAGTATATCCAAAAAGGTATTTTTAAGCCACCAAATTAGATTTGGGTGAAAATTAATGCAAACAGTATTTATTACTCTGCCAAATCCAGGGTAGACATTTCTAATCGATCAATACTTTTAACTGAGATACAGTTACCTGCCAAATAGAATGAGATGAAAACATAAATGCCAAATTAAGTACAAATTATCAATCTGCCATTGCTGGTGCTATATTTTTAGGCTCAAACAGCAACCTCTGCTTCCTTCTGAAGTTTTTCAGGTATACTACATAACAGAGACCTATATTTGTATATTTTACTTTATCACATGGCTGGACTTTATTGCCATTTATAAAAATGGAGGCAGGCTTAATAAGCTTCCTCTGAACTTTTCTAATCCTCTCAAATTCTATTCCCACACATTGCCAGTTCACAAGCAAATAACTGAAAATATTCCTTGATATCAGCAGAGGGCGCCCTCATTGTGCTCTTCTTCCAGGAAGTGCATTCCTGAGTCCAGGGGAACTTTGGTTTGACAAACATTTGCCTGGGGTTTCTGGTTATCATATTTCCCCAACAGGCACCTGTTAGACTGGCATTTCCTGGCATGCACCCATCTTAGAATATTTCTTTGTTGGTTGAGTTGGGCTTGAAGGGAGGCACCAGTTATTCATTACTTCACACCATCGGGTAAGTTCAGATTTCCTTAGGTTGGAAACCAACCTAAGCAGAGGGATGAAAATAAACATGATCTTGAGTAACTCTACATGGGTATTGCTGTTATACTAATAGGGTGTTAATTAGTAAAGAGTGCTTAACTTTTTTACTGCCAACCTAAACAAGCTGGCTTTGTTTTTGGCTCTGGGCCGGACAACTGCATCTCAAAGAGATTTGCAAACAATTAAATACTTCAGTGCATATCCAAGTAGTTGGCATCATCAAGCCCTTTTCCAAGAGGTAAAAAACGGATGCCCAAAGCCACTCTGTGACTTACCGAAGGTTAGCACTCAGCTGGGTTAGAATTCTGAGAAAGGTTCTAGACCCTGTATACCCACTTCCCCAAATCTCTCTAGCAAGTCCTCACTCCTCAGTGGATAATGATACCTCTTCTTTGCCAGCAGCTACAAGCATCAGAATTTTCCAAGATTACATTTTTTGAAACAGAAATTGGCAGACAGGAACTGACAGGTTATAATGTATCAACAGGGACAAGCCAGCAGGGCTCAAGACATCAACACTGTTTCAGAAAATGTAATCTTCAAGAGAGTGGGGTTCACAATATTTGATAGCCAGACTTTGCCTGGACAATTTGCAGTAACTACTACACTATAGGCACATTCCTCAAAGCCATCTAATGTCCTCTTTGAAAAGGGAGGCTTGGTCTTTCTATCATGGTGGGGCCCAGGTTCTGGCCCATGGGGCTCGAATGTGGGAAATGCTCAGTTTCTGTGAGAAGTTCAGAGCTCCTTTTCTGAGTCATTTATGCTCATACAACAAATAGCATAGGGGTCCCAAATCAAGGAGGCCCCCCATGCATTCCATGATGGTGTGCCCAAGGCAAACTGTTTATGCCCTACCCTGCCTGGGGTGCAGTGGCTGACAGGCAGGCTTGGCCAGTTTCACGGAGAAGGGGGTGGAACCACCTCCATGCCCAGAGGCCAGTTTGGCTGCGGGAGAGCTCCCTGCACAGTATCAGGCTCAGCATTTCCGTTCTGTCTACATGGACACGTGCTGCAGCTGCAAACCCGGAGGCTGAAACACACCTTGGACTTTACTACCTGGCTTCCAGATGTGATGTCAGGCTGACCTGTCCAGCTGTGACAGGTATCTGAGAGTAAGCGAATCATTCCACTCTGCTGAGTAAGTAGAATATTCCCAGAAGAGGTTTCACACCAGATGAATTGCGTGACCTCAGGATGTGGTTAGCCAGGTAGAGCTCACACCTGGCTCCTCCCCCAGGAAAATACCCTATGAGGACCTCTCTACCTTTAGTTAGTGAATTAAGAAGTCTCAGAGGAATTCTGACCTCCAGCCCAAAGCTCAGCAAGGGCTGCCTACCTAGGATGAGAGATTTCCCCTTCATGGAGAGCCACGTGCCCGCTGCTAGCTTCCTTTCACCTGCTGTCATTGCTCTTCTTGCTTTCTTAAGGCAGAGCAGAAGCCCATGAGTAATTAACCCTTCACAAGCTGCGTCACCAGACTTCGGCTAGCATGGGATATGAGTGTTTAGCTGAAGCAGCTCATGTGTGTAGCTGTGTTTTACGGGCTTGCAGAGCCTTTGGCAATCCCCTGTATGGGTTGCCTGAGTCATCAGCAGAACATGCAGGTAGGAAAGAGATCCTTGGGGTACTTCCAGCCCCTGGATGCCTGAGCTCTGCTAGAGATGTGAAGTAGTTGGCACACTCTGTGAGTGTCTACATAGACAGGGGCTGGACTGCAGGGCACGGTATGAATGACTGAGTGAACTCATGGTGGAGGTCATTGGACACCAGCTCAATGGCCAGATACCTTCCTCCTACACAAATTAGGGGAGCAAGTTTTGGTGACATAGTGTCACTCGACTGACGTCCATAACCACGTCTGGAGCAAGGGGTTCTATGAGTGTCAGTTATACAGAGGGTGGGATGTGTTGCACTCAACCTGCTACTGTGTGTTGGGCCAGAAAGAAGACGGAGGGAAAAGAAAAAGAAGTAGGAGAGGAAAATAGAGGCCCCATTAAACAGAATGTTGAAATTCCAAGCGAGACAATTTCACAAAGGCAACAGATGGAAATAGTGACAGATCTAGGAACAGGCCCTAGAGCATTCTCCTCAGCTGTATGGACAGTGTGAATTAATTTATAATCAAACTTACTGTATAAAACAATGCATGATACAGATGACCATGAAATGCTGGATTAGGCCCTGGCCGGGTGGCTCAGTGGATAAAGCATCAATCTGGCACACTGAGGTCACGGGTTTAATCCCTGGTCAACACATACCAGAAGAAATCAGTGAGTGCATAACTAAAAGGAAAAACTTCTCTGTCTCTTCATTCCCTTCTGTCTCCCTCTTCCTTATCTGTCTCTCTCTCATCAGTGGAAAAAATTTAAATGAAGAAAAAAGAAATGCTAGAATGCAGGCTGTCAAGAAAGTCAGGGAAGACTCCAGAGGCCCCAAACAAACAGGAACAGGAATCCAGACAGGGGAGAAATAGTTATGTGGCTCCAGGGGCTTATAACAATTCTCCATGACCTGGAACTTGATTTGTATGGCCACAGAATGTCCCCAGGCTAGAATGTCATGTTGGAGACCCAGATAAAGTAGTGACTTCTAAGGGCTACACCATTGATCACAGGAAGAACAAGAGAAAATTTTGATTCTACAATAAAGAAGGCAGCAAGAAACACATGTCTGCCAGCCTTGGCTCCAGGTAGAGGGAAAAGAAAAAGAAAAGAGAAGAAAAGAAAAGAAAAAAGAAAAGAAAAGAAACAAAAAGAAAAAGATCTCTCTCTCTCTTCCCCCTAAGAATTTGTTAATAAAAGTTGGGGCCTGGAATCATACTACCAGATGGTTCAAAGATCCTCCAGCTTTCCTACGTAATGACATGCATAAATATTTAGGGGGACATTTACTGATGCCTGCAACTTACTCTGCAGTGCAACCAAACAAGGAGAGGGATTGATGGATGGATAAAGAGATGTACAGATGTGTAGAGATTTATATACATAGATGTACATCTGCGTAGATGGGCACAAAGCACATATAATAAAATGTTAATAGTAGAATCTAGGTGGGTATAAGAAATCTTTATGATTTTGAGTTTTCTCAACCATGAATATGTTTTAAATCCCTATTTTGTTAGGTCTGCTTTCATGTATTTCTATAAAAGTTAATAATCTTCTCCATAGATATCTTATACATCCTTTTTGGATTTATTCCTAGAGACTTAATATTTCTAAATGCTGTTATGAATATACCATAAAGATTTTTCAAGATCTTTAGTTTTCCACATTATCAGAAATAAATTTTTAAGGTTTTAAACTCCTTTTCATAGATTTGGCTGCAATGTTCTGTCTGTTTGATTATAACACTTTAAAAATGCATTTTCTAACTGATGATCCCTTTGATTACTATAACTGGTAAGCCCCAGACCTTCTCAGCCCATGAGATAATATTTCTATTGATGCTCATAATAGAATGGTCCTCCGTCCCCATGATGCTTTACTGCAGGAAGTCCAGGGTTTACCTGGTTGTCTTCCCCCCCCCCCCAAGCACTTTCAAGGCTCAAGCAGAGATGATTATATGTTACACAGATCTCTCCAGGTGCTGACTGCTGCAGCCCGTGTCTCAGTGTGGTTAGCTGATGCACAGTGATCCACTGTTCACTGGCTGCAGTTTACCCATCTCTTCCTGCTCTTCCATGAACCACCTTTTCCCAAGTATGAGCATACAGCCATCCCTTATTCCTTGGAGAAGTGGCTAAGCCAGGAACTAAAGCTTCAGATATTGTGGGGTGCTGGATGGGAAAGACAACATAGAGTAGTAGGCACCTGCCCCCAGCTACAGCCCAGGCTCAAAATCTTGCATCTGTGTGGCAGAGGCAGGTTCTCTCCACCACAGTCCTACTCCTCTTGAGCCTTCAGTTCAAACCAACTCTCAAAAGACCCAGAGAGAGGACTGGATTTTTGAATCTTTTCCCTCTGAAGTCTGCCTCCCTACTCCTCATTTCCTATCCCAAGATGGTTGACAATGGGACATTCCACTCCTGTTAGGGAAAAACTCTATCTCGTACTGAAGGGTGTGATCTCGTAAAGTGGGCCCTAAGCAGTCATGTCAGAACATAATGATTCAGTGTAGGTATCCCCTGGGCTATCCTCTTAAATAAATCTACATCGATACGATGGGTGTCATGCAAGATACTGAAGACTGGCTCGCTTGACTCAGTTCCAAACCCGTTCCCTAGCAGTTTGTATTGTTGCATTTGCCTGACCCTCAAAGAGAGTACACCTGAAGGGAAGAGGTTAAAACCCCAGGGAGAAGCTTGTTGTGGTGGAGTCCAGAAACACTTAAATGTCCAACTGCTCTTTCTCCTGTTTGAACAGCTCTTGGGAGCCTCAGAGAAGTGATTAGTAAGATGAGACTCAGGCTTCCCTTGGGTATTTTGTTAAATACTATCAATTACCACTACAATCCCATCTATTCTGCTCACTTTGGTCCCGTGGGCAGGATTCACTTTCATCCCATGTGGCAGGATCAGAGCTGAGTCAGCGCCCCCTTCTGGCTGTAGTCATCTCCTCTGAGCTTTCTTCTTCAGTGGGCACCACATGGCAAGGCAGCGCTCCTGGAGCCCCCTGCCATCTCTGCAGCTTCCTTTGTGCTCTTCCCTCACGGTCAGCCAGGGAGCCATTGCAACAGCACAGGCTTCACCGTGCCAGGGTGGCACCTGGCACTGGAGGCAAATCAGATCTTTTGGGCTCTTGCCTTTCCCTCCCTCCTTCCTTCAATTTGACAGCAATGGCCTGGCTTTTCTTACCTTGGTTGGGGGGTTGAGGAGATTAAGTCACAGAAAACAACCGAAGGACAATCTAACCGAAGGATAGTCACCCAACTATCAGATGGTTTGCAGCAGCTGGGGATGGAGATGCCCCTCTGCCCATATGCTGAGTGGAAGGGGCCAAGAGAGGGGCCTGGTGGTGTTCCTGCCGAAATACATCCTGCTCATTCCATTGCCTGCGCTGTTCTTCAGGTTGTGGCTACAGTGGTGCCCTGGGCAGTGTTCTGAGAGCATCATCTAGGGTTTAGAGGTGGTTGTGGATGTCCATTCCCAAGTGTCTCCCTTACCTAACCCCACCACAAAGGGAACTGGGGATGCAAAGCTAGCAGAAAAACTAAGAGGGAAACTTGGGGTGGGGGAGTCCTCAAAGGCTATTTAAACAGTTTCATGCACCATGAGTCATTATAACCTTGTCTTTGATAGAAAAGGGCTCGGGGGAATTATAATATAATGGCCCTAATGCATGCTGGGAAGGATGGTCCCATGGCCTGTTCATTCCCTGCCCACCAATCGCAAACAGCTTGGAAGACATCAAGGCAACACTTAAAACTTTCAAAAGTGTGGGTCATTGATCACTAGGAAAATTAATTTTTTGGCAATTTTGGTCTCCTTTGGGAAGCAACTCAAGTCTCTAAAAATCTTAACAAGCGCTTGTTTTGTCCTGATTTTAGCAAGAATGTCTCATAAGTTATTCTGTGGATTACTACAGTGGCTTGTTTGGTTTAGATGCTTATTATTTTTCCCATGTTGAATACTCTTCTATATTTAGATTTTAAAGCAGTTTAACTAGTATTTTGACTTTTAACAATATTTTTATTAAAGTTTCATTACTCCAAATCTATTAAAAGAAATTACTCTCGCATAACCTGATGGTTTTCATCCCCTACTATCAGCGCTTCACAAGCTGGTCTGTTGGGAGAAGAGTAGGCATTTTGTAATTCACACAATACTTGCTTGCTATGAAAATGACATGATCCTAAAGAAAGCAGTTTTATTTCCGTTGTCTCTAGTACATTTGTCAGCTACAGGAAATCCTAATAAAGACAATTCTTTTTTTTTTTTTACTCAGATTTAAATCTTAATTAGCTCTGATTTTGCAAGAGCACATTTTTAGTTTATTAATTTCTGTTTCGTAGGAAAATCAGATAATGCTGTATATATCTGGAAGCTGTCTAATTAGCAGCTTATCGTTCTGATAACTAACTAATTGAAATTCACCATGAAGGAACATTTTAATGAATGGCAAATTTTCCTTTTGGCAGATTATGACATAGAGTTGGAAATCCATTTTAATTGCTCAGAGCAATAAAAGAAAACCAAAATTGCCCAGAAATTCTAGAAGGAAGAGTGTTTCAATTCTTGTTTGTCCCCCTTTCCTCTTTTCTGCTGATGTTTTCTATCTAGACAATACTTTCAAATTCCTTTGTTCTCTACGATAGATTGTATCCTCTTTCCCCAGCATACATTTGTCTGTCATCACCCTGTGCTGTTCTTGAAAATAATGATGACACCCCTTCTCTTTCGTGTCATCCATTCCTAAGCACCCCACGATACCCACTTCCAAGAGGACTGTGCTCTTTCCATGAGAGCCAAGCAGAAGCCCCTGGGAATGCTGGAGTCTTTGAGCCAGAATTAGGTATTCCAGAGCAGCACTGTGTGTGAGCAAACAACTGGGCACTCACCATGGAGCCAAGAGGCCTGAAAAGCTGCCATCGAGTTTTATTTCTTAGAGAAGTTTTGTTCTCTTGGTCTTCTTTTTAAGATGCATAGGCTTTTGTGTGCAACCTATTATGCTTTGAGGCATAGTACAAATTTCAAAACTCAACCTGGTATAACTCAAACGTAGTTGTTTCCTCTTTGTTCTATTCTTTAAGGTATGCTAGGATTCCAGGAATTCCAGCCCTTTCAAGATGTATAATCAGGAAGTTCCCATCAGTCCTGCCTAGAAGTTATGCAGTCAGTACAGGACTCCCTGCCCCCCACCCCACTATCCATAAATACATTTCAAGACACCCCACCGCACTGGATACTTGAAAGTGGAGATAGTACTGAACCCTATACTGCATATACTATGTTTTGTCCTATATATTTCTTTTCACTTTAAGAAAGCACTGTATGGCTTCTCTTTGGCATGTCTGAATTGCCAGCGTCACTACTCTTTTGCTTTGGGGCAATTATTAAGTAAAATAAGGGTTACTTGAACACAAACACTGTGATTACATGGACCTTGGTCTGACAACCCAGAGGGCTGCCAAGTAACTAATGGATGGCTAGTGTGTACACAGTGGATATGCTGGACAAAGGGATGATTCGTGTCTTGGGTGGTACACTGGGAGATGTCATCATGCTACTCAGAACGGTGTGCAACTTAAAACTTATGAATTGCTTATTTCTGGAATTTTCCATTTTATATTTTCAGATTACAGTTGACCAGGAATAACAGAAACAGAAGAAAGAAAGCAAAATCATGGATAAGGGGGGCCAGCTGTGCATCCCTTCACCCTGCAGGACATGGTCCACTTCCCCTGAGCAGCTGCTGCTCACCAGCACACTCTTCCCTTCTGTACGCACAGTGCTAGTCATAGTCCCATCTGCCAATGGCATTCATAATTGCAATTATTCTTGATGATTTGAAAAGAATCTGTAATGTTGGAGTTGGAAACAAAAGATCTCATTTAAAAAGATAAACCAGAGCATAGACAGTAAGAACTCTGACCAACTCATCTCATTTATTTTACCTTAGAAACAAGTGTGCTAGGTGATCAATTTTTACAGAAGCCTAAAATAATGTTGTAGGCCTGCCCAAGCTCACTTAGATAATCAGGGGCAAGGATTTGTGCTGCAATGTCCATGTTTTTTCTCTCACCAAGCTGGAAAAAGTTAGGCATGTGGAAATGAGAGTATCCAAAATATAGAATCAAGCTGACTGCTTCAAAGTAAAACCTAAAGAACTATGGGCAATTATAATGATGTGAATTATTGCAAGTAATAACAATAACTGTTTTTTTGGTTTTTGTCTTTGTTTGGAGAGAGGCAGGGAGAGAGAGACAGGACCATCAGGCTTCTCCTGTACGTGCCCTGACTGGGGAATGGAACCTCCGCACTCTGGGGTGACACTCCAGACAACTGAGGTATCTGGCCTGGGCTTAATTTCTTCTGATTTATTGTTTCAGAGAGAAAGAGAGAGGAAGGGAGAGAGAGGAGAAGGAGAAGGGAAGCATTCATTTGTTGTTTCACTCAGTCGTGCATTTGTTGGCTGATTCCTGTGTGTGCCCTGACCAGGGATCAAACAAGCAACCTAGTTATTTCAAACGATGCTATTAACCTAGTGAGCTAACTGGTCAGGACCTGTAAGCGATAACAGTAATTGTGTAAAAAGAAATGGAAAAATTTATGTGCCATGCACTGTACTAAGTATGGAATTATACCATTACCATAAGGTAGGTGCCATTGTTTTTACAAACAACACCAAGAACAGGCAAGTTTAAATGCCTCATTCAGGGTCTCTAGTCTGGATCTGCCTTTCACCTGCAGAGCCTAGCACTCCCCACCACTCTGCTTGCCGGTGTGTGACTGTATCAGAGACCCTACTCGGAACACCACATGGGACCAGCTGTGTCAGCAACTCTCCTGATTCCCAGTGGGATTACATGGGGAGCAGAATTGTCAGGGCTGGCATTTAAAGGGATATTCAAATCACTGTAAAATGTCTTTCTTTCAACCCCACATCACCACTAAGCCCTCCTTCATATCAAAGAATCAGGGTAAGGTTTCTGAAAAACAAGATTGGTTGAACTCAGGTGGGTTTTCAGTGAAAAAGTAAACAGAACATCCATTCTGAGTAAGAAAATTGATATAATTCAAACTAACCCTTTCACTAAGGCCTAGAAAAACTGGGTAAGGCTTTAAGAGATGAGTTTATTAATGATACTTCAACAGAACATAACAAATATTCATTGATTACCATTGGAGGAGGTTAGGGAATCAACTTATTACTCGGACAACTAGTAAATAAAAGGAAAGAATCAAGCATCTATCTTGCTTTTTCTTTACAAAGTAACCAAATAGTTGATGAGAAGTTTCTCTTTATAGAATTAGTCCAGCTAATAAATGAAGAAGGCATGCCCATTAATATATCAGCATAAATCTCCAAGGAATTAACGAATCTGGGCAATAATTACGAATGGCTGCTAACATCACAAAAAGAGAGAATCAGGGTAAGTTTAAATACCACAAAGCTTACTATTTTTTAAATGTTTTTTTCCTCCTTTTTATTGAATTTTTTCGGGTAATACTGGTTAACAAAATTATACAGGTTTCAGGTGTACAATTGCACAACACATCATCTGTACCCTGTGTTGTGTGTTCATCACCCCAAATCAGGTCTTCTTCCATCACCATTTATGCCCCCCTTTATCCTCTCTGCCTCCCCCCAGCAGTCACCACACTGTTATCTATGTCTATGAGTTTTTCTTTCTTTTATTTTTTATTCAATCCCTCCACCACCACTTCCCCAAAGCTTACTGTTCTTATTGAGATTTAGCCAATTTTTCTTGCATATAAGCAGCCAGAATTCCTAACAGCCCTTGGTTACTTTCCAGAGGTTTAAAAATGTTCATTCTAATAATTAAATTATTTTTTACTGTTGCTCTTATGGAGGGGTGAATTTTCTGAGGCCCATATTCCACCAGTTTCACTGATGTGACTCAGATTTGGTTTTTGTTCAGACATTTCACAGTAAAGGAAGCACAGAGTACTCTCAAACATATGAAGATATGCTCAATCTCAGTTATGAAACGAGGTCAAATACTTTTTGTAAGCATTTACCATGGGCCAATAATTGCAACTTGATATTAATGTCTGATTTAAAATGAATAAAATAAAGGTTGAGATACAGTCTCAGAAAAAAAAAGCAATGAAGAAAAAGAGCCTTTGTCTCATGAGCCTGAAAATAACTGCAGTGAGCATACTAATGAGTTCTCTATCAAGTTTTCCTATGCAAATAGATGAATGGGCTGATAACTGACTATGACAGGATATTTGAAGAGATAATGGCTAAAGACTTCCTAAATTTAATGATAAACACTAATCTACACATTTGAGGATATCAACAAACTCCAAGTATAATAAATTTGGAGAGTTCTACAAGTAGGCACATCATAATTGAACTGTCAATAGATATTTTTAAAATTGTTGAGGGTAGGTCTCACATTAGGTGTACTTACCACAATAAAATTTAAATATTATTAATTTAGATTAAAAATAATTTTTTTTAAAAAAGAGAAATTAATATACTCCAAGATAAACAAGAACAAGTTTGCCATTACTATATACCTGCCCAACAAGAAATACTAACCGGAATTCGTGTGTGTGTGTGTGTGTGTGTGTGTGTGTGTGTGTGTGACAGAGACGGAGAGGAACAGACAGACAGGAAGGGAAAGAAATGAGAAGCATCACTTTTTTGTTGCGGCACCTTAGTTTCTCAGTGATTGCTTTCTCATATGTGCCTTGACCAGGGGGCTACAGCAGACAAGAGTGGCCCCTTGCTCAAGCCAGCGACCTTGGGTTCAAGCTGGTAAGCCTTGCTCAAACCAGATAAGCCCACACTCAAACTGGCAACCTCAGGGTTTTGAACCTGGGCCCTCTGAGTCCCAGTCCGACTCTCTATCCACTGCGCCACCGCCTGGTCAGGCCTAACCAGAGTTCTTCAGGCTAAAATAGAGAACACTGAGTAGTAATTCAAATCAACATAAAGAGAAGAGGACCACCAGTAAAAGTAACTACATAAGTAAATATAAAAGATAATGGAAATATATTTTTTGTTTGTTACTCATTTTTCTCATTTTATTTAAAAGACAACTGCATAAAGCAATACTTTTAAATCTACATTGATAGACACAAATGTATAAACACATAATTTATGACAAGAACAGTACAGAAGAGATGTGGAAATGGAGCTTTATAGAAGCAACGATTTTGTATGCCATTGAAATTAAATTGGTATTAATCTGAAAAAGATGGTTATAAATTTAGATACAAATTATAATTCCCAAGGTAACCATTAAAAAAATAAAACAAAACAAAACACAAAAACCCTGTTTGTAAAAGAAATGCCAAGGGAATTAACATGCTATACTAAAAAGTATCTGACACAAATGAAGACAGTAATAGAGGGAAAAAATACATAGAAAAGAAATAGTATAATAACATATATACACTATGCCTTATCAGTAGCTATATTAAATGTAAAAGGATTAACTCTCCAATGAAAAGACAGGTGTAACTACTTGCTGTCTTAAAAGAGACTCATTTTGTTACAGGTAAAAAGACAAGACCTCTATTCTTGGCTTCTTGAATAAAAGAATTCAATCAAGAGACAGTGCAGCAAGTCAAGGATGAATTTGTTGGTTGTGCAGGAAGAAAGTCAAAGAAAAGGTGCTTTAGAGACAGGTGCAGGGGGTTAGTCCAGGATGAGCTGCTGCTGCCCTATTGCTCCCCTGATTACAAGTTGCAAGTCTCGTGGGTCCCTTAAAGCTTTAGAGAAAGAGAGAGGCAATGAAAACACACCTGGAGGGAAGGAGAGGAGAGAAAGAGGAGGAGGAAGAGGAAGGGAAAGGCAGAGGCATGCTCCCAGACAGGAGAGCTCGCTGGGTCCTCAGTCCTAAGGTTTTTTAAGGGTGGAGAGCTTGGCGAAGGTCTCAGAGGAGAAGCTGAACAGAATATTTATCAGCTTTTCAGGTGTGTGTGTGTGTGTGTGTGTGTGTGTGTGTGTGTGTGTGTGTGTGTCAGAGAATCAAAGAGAGGGACAGACGGACAGGAAGGGAGAGAGATGAGAAGCATCAAGTCTTCGTTGCGGCATCTTAGTTGTTCATTGATTGCTTTCTCATATGTGCCTTGACCGTGGGGCTACAACAGAGTGAGTGACCCCTTGCTCAAGCCAGCAACCTTGGGCACAAGCTGGTGAGCCTTGCTCAAACCAGATGAGCCCGCACTCAAGCTGGTGACCTTGGGGTTTCGAACCTGGGCCCTCCATGTCCCAGTCCCAGGCTCTATCCACTGCGCCACTGCCTAGTCAGACTCAGGTGTGTTCTTTTGGCGTCATGCTCCCCACTGATTAGTCAGCACCAGGGCAGAGGGTCATTAGTCAATGCAGCTGGTTCTGAGGTCAGCCATGGCTTTCCTTTGTCTGCTTTTGCTGCTTTTCTGAGCCTGCAGTTGAAACACAACTGAGGCCTAGATGTTATCCCTAGGGGTTAAGGCTGAAGCACTATTCTCTGGCCCCCTGGTTCACTCTCCTACTAAGGGAAGTCTAATCCAGATGACCAGCAATTTTCTAGTGGAGGAAATGGGCTAGTGGGGGCAAGGTCCTTGTTTTCCCAGTTTTGCCCATTGCTTAGGTACTTGGGGCTTGTATCCCTGGTGACCTTCCGTATCTGGTCTAGAGTCCTTGATCATGTCTGTCTAACTGCCTACCACAATTTTAGATTCAAAGACACAAATAGGTTCACAGTACAAGGATGGGAAAAGGTATACCATGCAAACAGCAACCAAAGAGAGCCTGAGTGGCTACACGAATATCAGACAAAATCGGCTTTAAGACCAAAATTGTCATTAAAGAAAAAGAAGGACATTGTATATTGATAAAAAGGATAATCCATCCAGAAGAAATTACACTTACTTATAGCAGTATATAACAGCAGAGCCCCAAAATACATGAAGCAAAAACTGATAAAATTGCAGAGAGAAATAGACAATTCAGTAATACTACCTGGAGACTTCAAACCCCAATTTTTAATAATGATGTAGTATAATAAGAGATATATTTGGTTTTGTCCATGTATGGACACAAAGCTAATAAAATCCTTGGAATTTCCTGAGCAATAGGAGTATCTTTTCTTATTCATAAGAAACCTAATTTAAGAACACCTGAATTTATGTTAATGAAGTAGCTTACTTAGGGTAGGGTCCCCAATAGCTTTTCTCAGGGTGGCCCTGGCCATCAGAAAGACCAAGTTATATAAGGTTGGAATTGTCACCCCCCACTCACCAAACTCAGGGAAAGGGGTACATGCTAGAGATTAAAGCTCTATAAAACCCCCTGAACAACAAGATTTGATGAGCTACTGCATTGGTGAATGCATCCACGTGCTAGGAGAGGGCACACCTCAGTTCTATGGAGAATGAAGCTCATGCACTTAGGACCCTTCTAGACGTTTCCCTCTGTACCTCTTCATCTAGCTGTTCATCTACACCCTTTATAATAAACTGCTAACTGTAAGTAAATGTTTCTCAGAGTTCTGTGAGCCACTCCAGCAAGTTAATCAAACCTGAGGGGAGGGCATGGGAACTTGTAATTCATAGCCGGTTGGTCTGACACACAGGTAACAACCTGGACTTGTGATTGGCATCTGACGTGAGAGCAGTCTTGTGGCACTGGGCCCTTAACCTGTGGAATCTGACACTATCTCCAGATAGAGAATGTCAGAATTGAGTAAAATTTGTGAGACACCCAACCAGCATCCACTGAGAATTGAAGAATTGCTAGGTGGTGTTGAAAACATTCCAGAAATCGATAGAACAACTAGATAGAAAATTATCAAGGATGTAGAAGACTTGAACAATGCTATTAACCAACTAGACCTAACAGACATCTGTAGAACATACCACTCAACAATAGCAGAATATATATTCCTCTCAAACGCACATGAAACTTTCTCTAGGATGCACCATGTGTCAGGCCATAAAAAAATTCAATACATTTTAAAGAATTAAAATCATACAAAGTAGGTTTTCTGACCACAATGGAACTGAATTAGAAATCAGTAACAGAAGGAAGCTTGTTCCTGAGGTCTTGACATCCTCTTGCTCCCCAGCTGCATCTGCTGCTGAGGAGAGGCGGCCAGGGGCCAGGTTCACACTACCTTAATATTCCTTGTCCAAGGACGGGGCCTCTTTGGGTTTGCTGACCCTTTTGCACACCTTCCTGCGCCACACTGGGGCATTTGCCTCTGTGAAACTGTCCTCAGGTCCACCCACCAAGACGTCTCACTCAGGCTTGAACACAGCACTTCCCAGGTACCATGGAGTTAGGTCTTTCAACCTCCCAGGCTACACTCGGGGGTACCAGGCCGAAGCTGAGAGAGAGAGAGAGAGAGCAATTCAAGGCAGGATGGAAAGATTCTGTGAAGAGCCTGAAGACACGGGGATATGGAAAGGTGATATACAATGGGGCAATCTTGTAAGGGCTGATTCCCATTATTGGGAAGGGTAGGGAAGGATATCATCCACAGAGGGTAGAATCAAGGAAGCAACCAGAGTGGTGTAGGAGGGACAGGTGTGGAAGTTTTCATTGCAGAGGAGACTGGACCATGGTGGGGAGGCTGACAGAGGAGCAGCTAGGCTGTGGATGGTCTCGAGTAGCAGAGGCCGGCCAAGGCATGTGGGCCATGGGTCTGGTCAGCAGCACGAAGTCTTTGTTCAGGGTTACAAACATTGTAGGGGATGGTCAGTCTGGTGCCCCAAAGAGATGTACCTGGGGACTGTGTGCTAAGGAGCCCAGCACCAGGCCCTGGGGATTGGGAAACGGGGTTCCGTAGCTTCTAAGAGGCTCACTTCATGAGAGAATAAGCCACATTTCTGAAGAAAAACTTTTAACATATGACCCACTCATGGTTATTAATAAAAACTGGTTTCACACCTCTATCTTTCAACTGCTACTGGAGCAAAAAGTCCACATGAAAAGCCAGGAAGGACATCCCACATGCCAGGCAGTTGTGCAGCTCAGGTAAGAGTAGTTCTATTCAACATTGATGCCTTGAACGCTCCCTTATTCTCAGCATGATGCTGTCACTGTAGATTCAGCCAAGATGATTCATGGTTGTGAGTCCTTCCATAAAAACCATTGATTGAATGTGCAAATAAGTGGGTTTAGCTGTAATTCCTTTTACTCGTACACATTTATAAATTAGAAAAAGGCCTTGGTCAGACCACGTGCCCTGACTTTTGATTCAGAAAAGACCAACACTTCAACATCCTGCTAGACATCAATTATTAGGGACAGAGGTCCAATCTCCAGGGTCTCTCCTGAGCCAGGGAGGAACAAGTGTCAAAATGGATGCTAGCAGCAGTGAGCAAGTGAGTTGCACCTAGTCCAAAACCTATAAAAGTGAAAAATATTCCTCCCACTCCCTAGGCCACTAGGCAAATACCCTCTGAGGTTATTCAATTTTGAGCTGCAAAATTTTATGATGTTTAAATAGGCACTCTGAATAGACAGAAACACAAATCACATTACTTTATGAATTTCTTTGGATATAATGGAAAGAGTAGTAATAGGCTTCCATGTTACAAAGCCTAGGTCCTTATCCCAACCCCACTTCTGGGATTTGTGGGGTTACAGAGTAGCTCCATAACTCACGTGACTCCCACTTTCCTGTCTGTAGAAGGGGAATGCTCAGACCTGCTTCACAGGCATTGTGCAGATTAGGGAAAGCCTATTCAAGAACGTGTCCATGGTTTGTTATTAAATAAATGCTGTTCTTGTTCCTTCTTTAGGGAAGGAGAAGATGATACAAGCCAATTTAAGACCAATAGAGGACTCTTCACAGTGCCTGGAGACAGACAGACCACCCTGGGCTCCTCTTACTTCTAGCTTTATTTTGATGGCCAGTCTCAGGGCTTCATCTAAATGGAATTTGGTTGCACAATGGAGCCTTCAGCTTGAAAATACACAATTTGTTTCCCCTCATTCTGCTATCTCAGCCTCTCTCAGCAGCCTCAATGCATAAACTCCTCAGAAGGAGTTCCTCAGAGGGCTATCCTCATTGCTCCCCCAGCCCGAGCCACCCCCCCACAGAAAGTGAGCCATATATCTTCTCTCTATAGAAGCTGTCACGTTTCTATTACAGCCTGCCTTCTCTGGGTGTGTGCCTTTCACCTCCCAGGCTGACGTCAGTCCTCCTCTTCTTGGAGCTTTGCACAGACTGAATAGGATTCTGCAGTGAGTCCCTACCCTGGGGTTTTCACTGGCCATAGCGTGGGGAGCAAGACAGCGGATGTGTCCATGGCACCAGCTGTCTCTGATTATGTGGCCTGAGAACCCTTGGGTCACCAAGCCATGTGCTGAGTTGCCAGGAGTTCCTACAATCACGGAGTCCAGCCTCCATGTGGCATAAAGAGGAGCATTGTCTTGGCAGCATAAGAGATGATTGGATGAATAAGACTGTTATCAGCACAGCTTATTATTACCTGACCTCAGTTGATTCTGTGCCCAAACAGTGAAATATAGGCGATTCATGAAATTCTTTTCTTTCTTTTCTTTCTTTCTTTCTTTCTTTCTTTCTTTCTTTCTTTCTTTCTTTCTTTCTTTCTTTCTTTCTTTCTTTCCTTTCTCAATAATTATTCAACACAAGTTATACAAGTATACTTGCTACCAATGGTATTTGCAAATGAATATCTTACAGGCCAATTTTCTCATTAACATATTTTTTCTGTGTTGAAAGACCATCACATAATGTCTTATTCATTTCTTTCTTTTGCCAAGAGTTTATATCTGTCCTGGTCCACATGTCACAAATTGAAATATAGTGGAGACCAACTTGTGAGTTCATCTGGAAATCACCTTAGTTCTCAACAAAGGGTTGCCACTGCTGGTTCCGTGTGTCCAACCTGAGCTGGGTCCAAGACAACTGATGACCCTTTACGTGGTCTACAGTCAATACCTTTTCTCTTTCCAAGTCTTCAGCACTGTCCCCAAGATCCTTATTCAATCAACCCCCAGCTGTTATGCCAGTAGAGGACCTACCACCTACTTTATTAAGATAATTGGGGTAGACACCTGTACACCACATCCCTTCCCTGTGTCTTCCTGTGAACTTATTCACACATGCCCCCATCTTTACCTCCATCTCTCCAGACTCAGGGGGCCACGTGTTCGGACTTGGGCTCAAAGCCAACCCTTCCTCTACATTTCTAATTGGTTGTTTGCCCTTGGCATTTGGGTTCTTGGTCCACTAATCTACTCCTCTCTCTCCTGTATATTCCAGCTCCCCCTCTCTATGCCCTCTTTCCCTTCATCCCATAACAATGTTGAAGTCTCTCCTGCCTTAAACAATGAGTACAAGATCCCCCGATCTAGCTGTTTTCCCAGCTCCCTTCCTCCCTGTGAAGCCAAGCTTTGAGAAGCAAGTCTGTGCTTGTTCTTGCCACTCTCTTCCTTCCCACTCATGTCTCTGTGTCTGAGCCCCTGCCTTGGCACTCTGCAGCAGCTGCTCTGACCAAGGTCACCAGGCTCCTGGAAGGCTAAATCAAGAAGCTACGTCATCCTCTTCTCACTGTGGCCTTTTCTGCAGAATTTTTTTTAAATAAATAAATAAATTTTTATTAATTTTAATGGGGTGACATCAATAAATCAGGGTACATATATTCAAAGAAAACATGTCCAGGTTATCTTGTCATTCAATTATGTTGCATACCCATCACCCAAAGTCAGATTGTCCTTTGTCACCTTCTATCTAGTTTTCTTTGTGCCCCTCCCCCTCCCCCTCCCCCTCTCTCTCCTTCCCTCCCCCCACCCCCCGTAACCACCACACTCTTGTCCATGTCTCTTAGTCTCGTTTTTATGTCCCACCAATGTATGGAATCCTGCAGTTCTTGTTTTTTTCTGATTTACTTATTTCACTCCGTATAATGTTATCAAGATCCCACCATTTTGTTATAAGTGATCTGATGTCATCATTTCTTATGGCTGAATAGTATACCATGGTGTATATGTGCCACATCTTCTTTATCCTGTCTTCTATTTTTTTTTACAGTGATTAAAGCCTTTAAGCAAACTCTTGGCCAATACAGCAAGAATCCAAAAAAGAGTAGTGTCCTTAACATGTTCACCAAGGCACAGTTGGCCCCAACACCATGCCAAATCCCTGAAAAATGCAACCCAACCCCAGTTCAGTCTGTTAGGAGCTGTCCTAAGGAGCAGGAGTCCAGGAAAAGTCCACATTCAGGAAAAGTCCGCATGGCTCTGGACTTGTTGTCACAATTCTATACTTTGCAGCTCACGTTCAAGTCCCAATGACCACTGCTTCTAGCTGGTAATGGTTCAGGTAGACTGGAAAAGCCATTTGTAGCATGTGTGGAGATGGAGCTTCTGTTCTCCTCTGCCTGGAGAGATGAGACCAGGTTGCTTTTCCCTGGAGCTCTGCAACTGTGGCATGGTAAAGAGAACCTTGGGATACACTAAGTTCCCGCCACGCGAGTCTCTCCCGGCTGCCGTTCGCTCCAGGGAGCTGGGCAGCCCTCTCCGCATTTCTGCTTTTCCTACCAGTCTCGGTGTGGCTTCTTCAGTGTTCCTTGGTTGAAGAGTCCTCTAGTTTAGTCCAAAGTTGGTTTTTCCAGATGATAGTTCTTAAAATTAGTTTGTAATCCACTTTGGTTCTGGATGTTGGTACGTCCGCCTACTCCAGCGCCATCTTATCTTCTCTTTCTGCAGAATTTGACACACCAACCACTTCTGTCTGAAGTTTCTTTCTTGTTGTTACCAAGACAACCTTTCTCTCCTCTGGCCTCTAACTGCTTCTCTTCAGGGGTCCCTTCCTGACACACTACTCTTCCCCTTCGGTTCTTACCTATGTGATCTCCTTCTTTCATGATTTTACTACGTTGTGTGCTTTGGCCATTCAAACAAGTAGAACCAGCCCCGGCCTCTCCCCTGTTCTTCTTCACCCTGGTATATATTGATATATAACTGATTGATAGGCACCGCCACCTGGATGGTCATAGGCATCTCAAATTCAATGTATCTAAAACCAATCTTCCTTCTCCCCTTTCACAGGCCTCTTCTTCCTCCTAAGTTTTCAGTCTTATAATATACCCACCATATAAGAATCCTAAACCATAAACCCGACAGTCTGGATTGTTTTCTTTCCTTCATTTGCTGCATTCAAATAATCAGAGTCTTGTCAATTTTATGTCCTAACTCTTCCTTCTCTCCAGCTATCCGCTAACCTACCATTATCTGTTTTTGTCTCCGTCAATAACTTTTTAACTTATTTGACTTCATTTGGGTCATATTCATATCCACCTGCCATTTAGCCCCAAGGACAATTTGTATAAAAGAAAAATTTTACTGTTTGGCTTCCATCCATGGCAAGAAAGTCTTTTTGACAAATAATTCTAGAAAGATGGTATATAGTAAGCAAATTTTTAAAATGAACCTCTCTGTAAGCCTCATATTTTACACAAAACTTAACTGAAAATTGCATCATGGACTAAACATAAAATATTAAACTTTTACCCAAAACAGAAAAGCCACAGGAGGAAAATCTTTGAGATCTAGGCCCAGGCAACAAGTCCTTAGGCTTGACCCCAAAAGCACAATTCATAAAGGAAAAAATTGATAAATTGGCTTCATCAAAATTAAAAGTGTCTGCTCTGTGAAAGACCCTGTTAAATGGATGAAAAGATGAGTTACAGAGTACAAGAACATATTTTCAAATCACACACCAAAAGACTGGTATCTAGAATATATAAAGAACTCTCAAAACTCAACAGTAAAAAAGCAAATAACCTAATTAGAATATGGTCAAAACAATAGTACGGTGGTTACCAGAAGGTATAGGGGTTTGGGGAGGTTGAAGAAAGTAAAGGGTGTCAAATATATGGTGACTAGATTTTGGGTGGTGAGCACAAATGCAATATACATACGATATTACAAAACTGTACACTCGAAACTTATATAATGGTATTAACCAATGTCACCTCAATAAATTTAATAAAGAAAAAAATGGTAAAAAATATAGAGAAACCTTTTATTGAAGAGAATGTACAGATGGTAAATAAGTGCATTAAAAGTTGTTCAATATCATTACCCATTAAGGAAATGCAAATTAAAACTACAATGAGATGTCACTACATACCTATCAGAATGGCTAAAATAAAAAATAGTAACACCGTAAAATGCTGATAAGGATGCAGAGAAACTGAATACATTGCTGATGGGAATGGAAAATGGTATAGCTACTTTGGGAAAATGTTTGGCAGTTTTTAAAAATAATTAAAGTTGTAACTACCATGTGACCCAATAGATACATTCCTGAGTGTTTATCCAAGAAGAATGATGACTTACGTTCTCACAAAAACTTGTTCACAAATATTTATAGCTGCTTTGTTTGTAATAGCCCTAAACTGGAAACAACCCAATTGTCTCTCAAAGGGTGAATGGTTAAACAAACTGGTGCATCCTTACCATGGAACGCCAGCCCTACTGTCTGAAAGTTTGTGTCACCCCAAAATGTATAAGTTAAAATCCTAACCCTCAGAGGTGATGGGGATTAGTAGGTGGAGCTTTCAGGGGATACTGAAATAATGAGGGTGAAGCCCCATAAATGAGATTAGTGTTTTGTTTTGTTTTTTAAAAAGAGGCTCCAGAGAGAACTTCAGCCCCTTCCACCATGTGAGGACACAGGGAGAAGGCGCTGGCGGTGAACCAGGAAGTGGGCCCTCACAAGAACATGACCATGCTGGCATCCGGCTTGGCTTCCAGCCTCCAGAACTGTAAGAAACAAATTTCTATCATGTATAAGCTATGTAGCCTGTGGTATTCTATTATAGCAGCACAAATAAACTAAGACAACTACTCAACAATATAAAAGGAATTATTAATACAGATACATGCATCAACCTGGATGGATCTCTAGAGTATTATGCTAAGTGAAAATAAAAACCCCAAGAGTACATATTGTATGATTCCCTTTACATAACGGTCTTGAAATGGCACAGTTACAGAAATGGAGAACAGATTAGTGACTGCCAGGGGCTTAAGAGGGTGCTATGAAAGGGAACATGAAAGATCCTCATGCTGATGAAAATGTTTTGTGTCTAGACTGTGTCCATGACAATATCACGGTTGTGAAATTGTACTATAGTTTGGCAAGATGTTACAATTGGGGGATGTGGGTAAAGGTACAGGGGATCTTTCGGCGTTATTTCTTACAACTGCATGTGAATCTACAATTATTTCAAAATTATAGGATTAACTGGACAGACAATTGCAGAAAAAAAATTTCTTTTTCTGCTCTAAGTCACCTCAGGGAAGATGGTTTTGATTTGTTGATCAGAGAAGCAGATGCGATGAAATGCTAAGGAAAAGTATTGTAATAACAGAACAGAGGGAGAGAGGGGAAGAGAAGCAGGAAAAAGGCTGGAAGGGATGGAGAGGCAGAACAAAAGAAGAAACACTGGAGATACTTAGATATAAAGCACTTGCCATAAGAGATTGATGAGAAATCAAAGTTTGGGCATAGAAGAATTGTACAGAGAGGCTTTTAGGGATATTTTCGTGTGACATGCTATGTAACCCTCTCTTTCGGGTCTAGAAGAAAACTTCAGTAAAGACCTGCTTTACTTATCAATCTTTTGTATGTGTGTGGGGTTTGTATTTATTTGGATGTGATGTCATGACAATGGTATGCAAGGTAGCCTGGAATGTTCATGTCATATTTGGTGGTTTGTCTGGGTTTTCACCCTTTAAGTAAATTACTACCCTAGAACTGTGACAAAAATGAGCTTTCATGATGGCCATCTAGTTGTTATGCTCATAACGCAAGAGAACGAAAGTTGGCCCATGAGGAGTTGTACAATCCTTGGAAAGTCTCCTTCAAAAAGAGAGGATGGGGGGTGGGGGAGAGGCTGTTATGAAATCAGAATCAGAACCAGGGCGGTAGACTTATAGAGTAGATGTGTGAAATGGTAAACCACACTAATGTGGCTTTATGTAAGCTAGGCTGAGAGAATCTGAGAAAGTCTAACAGAAGGTACAGTCTGGGGATTCGTATTAGCTCATACTGGGCACTAGTATATAAATACACAATTTCTGCAGATATTGGGGTATTTCATGGATGAGGAGATCAACAGCAGACATGACTGGCCATGTTCGGAACCCTTGCCTGGCCTGAACCAGGAGATTCTGGAGAGAGAAGATCACAGAGGGACCAGGGATCAAGCAGACCCCCTGGTACCCCATACACATTCAGTCTGTGGTTTAGACAATCCTCCATACCCTGCAGGGGTGGCGGACCCCAAGGCTGGATGTACAGAAGGCTAAGAGGGCATGCAAGGCCCAGCCCTAATAATTACCCGTGGGCACAAAGCCTCAGAGACCAGCACTGTAGCAGAATGCCTACCGGCCCTAGAAAGGTTCTGCGGCACAGTGGAGATGTGCTGGGATTCAGAGTTCACCATTGCCCATCAAGGGGAAGGGAAGCTGAGAACAGGGTATGTGGGCAGCACCCGAGGACTTCAAAGGGCACAGCTGAATGCCGTTTGGGAAGCCCGGGACAGCCGGCTCAGACAATGGAAGAACAATTAATAGTCAAGTTTAACAGCACACTTAAATTTCCTCAGAGACCCTGACTTCTTGCTTTTGGGGAATCTAATTCAGGAGGCAGAAAAGAAAGCAGTTCCCCTCAGGGAACCTGACGGGAGTTAACCATGGGGTTGGAGCCGGAAGCGGAAGTGGGATGCGAACCTGGGCCCCAGCGATGATACACACTGATGCAAGTGTGACTCAGCCTGCTGAGGTCAGGTCCTGACAAGACAGGTTTGGTGGGTGGGGATGGCAGTGGTAGATTGCTTTATACAAGAAAACACGGGGAGGGAAAAGATTGGGTGTGGGGAGGGGGGCAGGGCATTTGAGCAGCTGTTGGGAGGAGAAGAGATTCTAAGAAGTTTTAGGAAGTATTGCAGCGTTTCATGCTGTGTAACAAACACCCTCCTTCCTGTCCTCAATTAGCCACCAGCAAATGCCAACCAAACCAGTTTATTGAGAAGGCCCAGCTCATTGAGGTATAAACATGAAGGGTTTTTATTCTTTTCATTAACTGCTCCTCTACTCTGTCAGATCCCTTTCCCATTAGGTAGCAGCTCCCCTATCCATGACTTGTCAAGACTCTGGAACGTTTTGTTTTGTCTTTTAATTGATTTTTGCAAAAAGAGACAGAAACATTGATCTGTTCCTATATGTGTCCTGACCGAGGATTGAACCTGCAATTTCTGCGGTTGGGGACGATGCTCTACCAACAGAGCTATTCAGCCAGGGCAAGACTCCAGAACTTGTTTTACAAAATCTAAATTATTGCAAAAGTATTGCTCCTGTATTGAAAATTCCAGGGCAGGCTAAAGTTGTGGCCCCAGCTCCTTGGAGTTCGGGGGGTGCGCTGGGAGGACTGGGGTTGGAGCCCACCTCTCAAGCACCTCCCAGCCCTTCCCTGAGGGGAGACAGGGAAGAAGTCCCTCCCATGGCCCATCTGTGGGTATTGCTGCTTTTCTAGGTAATATACTGCTGGCCCCCTGCTGGCCTCGGAGGGTCTGGCACTCAAATGCTGTTCTCTCTTGAGCCAGAAAGGCCTCCTCCATGCAAGTTCCCTGACTCAGATGGTTCTCCCTTAGGAAATGCACATGGGGTCCCCTCACCCAAAGAGTGCTCACCTTTGGTGTCTTCTTTGGTGTCTACTGACCTGTGGGAGAGCCTCACGTGTTTGCTGAGCCAAATGGTAGGGGTGCAGTGGCCTGTGGGCACCTAACAGCTCTGCCATCTCTCTGTCACCCCTTTCTCCAGGCTTCAGCAGGATTAGAAGCTCTATGGGTCCAAAAACTCAGCACATCTCAGAGAGACAGAGTCACCAGGCCCCAGCTAGGGGCTGATCCATGTTCTCTCAGGTCACTCTCCTCTCTCAGAGGTTCGGGGGCCTCACAAGCCTTATCTGCCCTGGCTCTGTCTGGCATTTCATGCTTTGCTAACAGCAAAGGGCTTCTATTTCCTGAGCACTAGGGGGATCCCGCATTTCTTTGTCTGTGTGGCTTCCTCCCCACTGGACATCTTGGAAAATGCTCCTGTTTTGAAATCAGGTCAGTCCTTAGTCCTCTCCCTCTTAGGCTATCTGTTCCCTCTGCTCCAATCCCGCCCTGTGCACATACATGTTTCTAGTATGTGTCTCATGATGGTACAACAACACCTGCAAGTAGCTAACTCTCCCACACTGGACTATACATTCCTTGAAGACAGAAACTGGCTTTTTGAATTCCATATGTTGTTGTGCCTACAATAGCATCTGATTCATGAAGATAATCAATAGAGCTTATTGATCTGACTAAAGATAAGAAAGAAGGGAAAAAGACTAACCCTCTCATCTTTTACAATGAGGAATATGTATGTGCAATAGATGCTTAGTTGGCGATGCCAGCCCCTGACACCTCCCTAGGTTCAGGGAGTGGGAGGTGAGGCCAGCCTTTTTCCACTGAAGTCAAAAAAGCCAAATACTATTCTGCCAGACCCGTGGTGATGAGAGCCCAGGTAGGTGGCCTAAGTTCAGCTAAAAGGAAGGCCTGTCCAGGATTTAATCTAGAGGAAGAGCAGTCAAGATGTGGAGAGGCCTGTGCCCTGGGGCTTGATGGCAGCAGCAGGACACTTAAACAGGCTGGTTCAGAGTATGATCTGAGCCTAGGTTCTTGATCTCCTGTCCCCATGGTAGGCCTCCCTATAATCTACCAAATATCCTTCCACTAAAATAAATAAATAAATAAAATTGGCAGAGGGCTTCTCTTATTTACCAACAGGAGCCCTGATTAGTACACTTGTCAATAGATGCTAATTTATGCTTGACCTTGAAAAAAATACATATATACATATACATGTATAACTATATAAATATTTATTTAACATAATTATATGTAATATAAATACACATTTCTTTATGTAGATTTAATTTAAAGATAATCAATAGTAGAATAAAATGGGATCTAAAACTTACAAATTACAAAACAAAAAAAGATCAAGTAAAACTTGATCAATATACCAAAAGATCGGAAAAGAAGAGTAGAAATAAAGCATAATAAAGTTAGCATAAAATAAAAGAGTTAGATCAACACTAGCAGGTAGCATAATGAATGTGACTGGGCTGTATTCCCCATTTGAAACAGAAGGGCTTTCAGAATTCAAAGGATAAATTCAACCTGTTAGTGTGTGGTAGATGCTTGCATTGGCTCTCCTAACTTCCATTCATCCTCCTTCAACTGGAGAGGTTACAAAACTAAAAAATTACCTTTTTTAAAGACCTTCAGAGTGAAGGTACTGGATGTAAATTGGTTGGGCCAACAGATGCACTTGAAGAAGATGCACTACTCTGGTAGGTGGAGGCCACCTTCCTGCTGCCGGTTGACAAGAAACTAGTCTAAGACGACAGGAGTACTGGTGGCAGCCAGAGCTGTGCTCCTGTGTCTGGTCACTAACTTGGAAAGGTGAGAGGTGGCTCTGTTGGCAGCAGCAGCAGCAGCGGTAGCTTTCTGATCCCCAGGAAGTAACTTGGAATCAGTAATCCAGGGAAGGACCCTGACCTCCACTCCTCCAGCTGCCCCTAACTCTTTAATAAGCACCACATTCCCTGCATTGAATCCCTTTCCACTGGAAACACATAAGGTGATTTCTATTTCCTTCCCAGAAATCTGAGTAATGCACGTTGTTTACAAAAGGCAGGCCTAAAATAAAGTGACCCATAAAGCTCTTTTTCAAAAGAATGACAAAAACATAGTATATTAATGAAAACAAAGGAAAACCTAAAGTAGTGATGGCAATATTAATATCAAAGAATTCAAGAAAAAACAACATTGAATAGACTATTATATCAATAAAAGATGCAACTTACAAGAAGATATAAGCTCATGAATGTTCATGTTCTGCATAAAATAACATCTAAATGTTAAAAAATAAAAATCTTAAAAATCAAAAAGAAATTGAGAGAATCATAATCTTATTTGTAACCTTTATCATTTCTTTCATGTACTTGGGTGAATCAGATGGACAAAGGAATTAAACAGTATAATCAATAAGCTTTTAAGATTTATAGTCCACAAATACCTAATTAATATTCCTTTAAAATAGCCATAGGACATTTATAAACAAAATTAGTATGTTAAATCATAAGAGAAACTTCCATAAATTCTTAGATGTATATTCTCTTTGACCATAATCCAGAAAAACAAAGAATTAGTAAGAAAAATATTAAATAGTAAAATCCAAATACCGGGAAATTAAGCAATATACTTCTAAATAACTCCTGGGTAAGAAAGGAAATAAAACATGTAATTAAATAGTGTTTTGAAAATAATAATAACAATGCTAGGTTTCAAAACTTCTGGCATGTGACAAAGCTATACTCAGAAAAAAGATCATATTCTAAAATGAGATCATTATTATTTTTATAAATGAATAATGAAAATGAATGAATTAAGTATTCATCATAAGGAAAGGTATTTTTTTAAGTTTATTTTTTCTGTTTGTTTACTGTATATTTAGAGAAGGTTTTGCCTCTTTATTCACCTGCCTCTATCCAACAACCTTCATGGCCTGCATATTCTTTTCTCAGCTTTATAGAGGTATAACTGACAAATAAAAATTGTATATATTTAAGTTATAAACTTGATGTTTTGATATATGTATACATTGTAAAATAATCACCACAATCAAACTAATTAACATTTCCATCAGCTTACATAGTTCCCATTTTCTTTTTCTGTATGTTTGTGTGTATGTGAACACGTAAGACCTACCTTCTTAGTAAATTCCAAGTATACAATGTAGTATTATTAATTACAGTTACCATGAACATTAAAGCTCTAGAACTCATTCATCCTACATAATTGAAACTTTGTACATTTTGACCATTACTTCCCCAATTCCCCTGCCTCCAGATCCTGGTACCCACCATTCTACTCTCTGCTTCTATGCATTTGGCAATTTTAGTCTAAAAAGAAATGTGGGTTTTTTAAAGTATAAAATAAATGTAAAGTAGAGCTGTTAATAGTTATTAATATATATAATGAAAGCAGAAATTAATTTATTGGAAAACAGAAAAGTATCAATAATTCAAACCAACCTGGTTTCTGTAAAACAAAAAAACAACATTCTAAAAGTTAAGCAAAAAAAAAGAAAAAAATGTTATCCTACTTGAGGATCTTGAAAAGGATCTTGATTTTTAAAGTTACCAAACAGAACTCAATAGAAGGAAGAAAATCTGATTATGCTACTACTCCTTAAAGAAAGTTTAGAAGTGTAGAAGAAAACATCCAGTCACAGTGTTGGGTGGTGGACTGGACTCCTCTTGGGCATCACTTAGAACCCCCTGGGCCGCAGGTCCTCCCTCGGTGTAGCATGGCAATGGGACCCTGCCAGGGTAAGAGTAGTTCCTGTCCTTTGGGGCAAGCCTCCCCAAAGGCAGTGGGGAGTCAGTGAATATATGCCTCCCCATTTTATCCTCAGGAGCAAAGCCCTGAGCTGCATATTATAAAGCTTTTCAGTTTGTCCATGAGGATTGAGCACCCTATAGTGATTAGTCAATGGGATAACACCTTGTTTTGACTCTCCTTGTAATATAGACTGACAACCATGTGCCAGACAGCCTGATTATAAAAATATAGTTCTTGCCCCAAGAGGAATTGCAGGACCTGACTCATAAGTACTGGCAGGAACCAGGGAGCACATCTAAGAGTAGACTTTGAAGATATTAGACCTGGGGTTGCAAAATCTAACGGTGGATAGGGAGAATTCATTGATATGAGGCACTCACCAGTGACTTGGGATGTAATAGTCTGAAAGGACAGAGTCAAACAATTTACTGGAGACTTATTTCAAGCATTTAAGAAAATAATAATTAAGGAACAAAAAATTTTAACTGCTCCAGAGAATATAAACTGTTAAAGATTTCTGATGTATAAAATAAAACTTAATTTATAAAATAAAGCTAATATATCCCAGAAGGGGAAAATGACAATAAAAGTTACAGACCAATTTATTTTATCAACACAGGGGGAAATCCTTCAGTAAAATATTAGCAAGTAGTTTTGAACAGTATATTTTTCAAATATGCCACACCATGTCCAGATGAGGGTTTATTCCAGCCTCCAGGGGGCAATCAGAAAGAGAGTATGTCCAGAGGGAAGATCTGTTGTAGAATACGTAGCCTCCAGGGGGCAATCAGAAAGAGAGTATGTCCAGAGGGAAGATCTGTTGTAGAATACGTGATGGAACTACACCAAACTGTGTCTTCAGAATTGACCTGCCATCTTTTGGAATAAATTATTATTTCTCTTTTCTATGGAAGGATACTTGGACTAATAAGAGAGTAGTTCATTGTGATGTTTTAAAACATATTTAAAAGTCATAACTAGTTCAAAATATCTGATGAAAAAAACGGTCCCCAATGACGAAGTTACAGAAATTGTAAAACGTCTAAGAGTATAAACTTCATATGAAATAAGCAGCAATTTGCCCAACTAGACAATGCAATATACAACAAAACCAGTTAAATAAAATACACAATTTTCAGTAATTGTTCAGATGGCTAATTATTTGGAAAAAAATTGTTACTTCACACAATCAATCAACATCAACAGCAGATAGATTAAAGTTAATGTAAAAAAGTGAAATTATGAAAACACTTAAGGAAAACAAAGAAATAGTTTATATATTTATTTTGGGTAAGGAAGTACTTTCTAAGAACAAAAGAAAATTATAGAAGAACTACATCATTACTTTTTTTTTTTTTTTTTTTTTTTTTTTTTTTTACAGAGACAGAGAGAGAGGGACAGATAGGGACAGACAGACAAGAACAGAGAGAGATGAGAAGCATCAATCATCAGTTTTTTGTTGCAACATCTTAGTTGTTCATTGATTGCTTTCTCATATGTGCCTTGACCGTGGGGCTACAGCAGACCAAGTAACCCCTTGCTCAAGCCAGCGACCTTGGGTCCAAGCTGGTGAGCTTTGCTCAAATCAGATGAGCCCGAGCTCAAGCTGGCGACCTCGGGGTCTCGAACCTAGGTCCTCTGCATCTCAGTCTGATGACCTATCCATTGCACCACCGCCTGGTCAGGCAAAACTTTTTTTATTGTTTTTTTTTTTTTTTTTTTTTTTGTAACAGATACAGAGAGAGAGACTGACAGGAAGGGAGAGAGATGAGAAGCATCAATTCTTCATTGCGGCACCTTAGTTGTTCATTGATTGTTTTCTCATATGTGCCTTGACCATGGGGCTACATCAGACCAAGTGACCCCTTGCTCAAGCCAGCGACCTTGGGCACATTTTTGACAATATAAAAACATGTATATCAGCCCTGGCCAGTTGGCTCAGTGGTAGAGCATCGGCCTGGTGTGCAGGAGTCCCGGGTTCGATTCCTGGCCAGGGCACACAGGAGAAGTGCCCATCTGCTTCTCCACCCTACCCCCTCTCCTTCCTCTCTGTCTCTCTCTTCCCTCCCCGCAGCTGAGGCTCCATTGGAGCAAAGTTGGCCCAGGCACTGACGATGGCTCCATGGCTTCTGCCTCAGGCGCTAGAATGGCTCTGGTCACAGCAGAGAGATGCCTCAGATGGGCAGAGCATAGCCTCCTGGTGGGCATGCCAGGTGGATCCCGGTCGGGCGCATGCGGGAGTCTGTCTGACTGCCTCCCGTTTCCAGCTTCAGAAAAATACAAAAACAAAACAAACAAACAAAAAACACGTATATCAAAAAATTCTAGCCTGACCAGGCGGTGGTGCAGTGGATAGAGCATCGGACTGGGATGCAGAGGACCCAGATTCGAGATCTCGAGGTCGCCAGCTTGAGCGCAGGCTCATTTGGTTTGAGCAAAAGCCCACCAGCTTGAACCCAAGGTCACTGGCTTGAGCAAGGGGTTACGCGGTCTGCTGAAGGCCCGCAGTCAAGGCACATTTGAGAAAGCAATCAATGAACAACTAAGGTGTTGCAACACGCAATGAAAAACTAATGATTGATGCTTCTCATCTCTCTTTGTTCCTGTCTGTCTGTCCCTCTCTCTGACTCACTCTCTGCCTCTGTAAAAAATTAATTAATTAAAAGAAAAAATTCTAAAATAAGATTGACGGTTGGAGCGTTGTCCTGAAACGCAGAGGTTGCTGGTTCGATCCCTGGTCAAGGCACATACAGGAACAGCTCGATATTCCTGTCTCTCTGCCTCTATCTCCCCGACTCTCTCCAAAAATAAATAAATAAAAATAAGATTAACAGACAAAATCAATTTGGGGTAATATTTACAACTTGTAAAGGAAGCAAAGAGTTGATATCATTAATATATATATATATATATATATATATATGCTCTTATAATTCAATAGGAAAAAGATGAATGGTCCAACAGAAAAATGAACAAAGGACATGAGCATACAATTCACAAAAGAAGAAATACAAATGCTGATGCTAAAAAACTGATCAAAGTCTATAATGACCAACAAAATGCAAGTTTCGAATAAATGAGATGTTATTGTATATCTACTCATTTAATAAATACAATTTAATAGTGATAATAATTAGAATTAAAGAACATGTGGGGAAATGAGTATGCTCGTGACCTGTTTGTTTCAGTATAATAGGCATAAACTCTTTGAAGAACAATTTGGAAATAAATATCAAAAACCTGAATAATATTTATACATTTTTGACACAGAAATTCTATATCTAGAGCCCATGTCTAGGACATTTATATTAAGAGTATATACTTTGACCTTAAAAATTACATTGTCAATGCAAAAACAATTGGAAGCCATCTAAAACTACAATTAAATATATTAATATATGTTGTATTATACAGCGCTATGCAATCATTAAAAATAATGTTTTAGAAACATATTTAGTGACTTGGAAAGACTGCATTATATTGTTAAATTAGAAACTGGCTTACTAAACAATATGTACAAAATTTTTATTTTTATAAAGCAATATAAGATAGATGTTAATAGTGGTTATCACTGGCTTGTGGGATTTCCATTTAACTTATATCATCTTTTATTGCTTTCTGCCTTTTCTAAATGTCTTACAGGCAACATAGCACTTTTATAATCTAAACCCCCCTCATAAATGCTAAAAAACAAAGAGACATAAAAAATACTAGCTCATACCTCAAAAGTGGCTAAAATTCTGTCTGTTGGGTTTGTGTGCTGCCCAGGACAAAGGTGGCAAAAGGAAATTGAAAATGAAGTTATTATTTTTGCATTAATTACTATTATTATGACAGCACAATTGCAGTCTGTCAGTTGCCAGTTCCTGTTATTATATGAGCCTAAGTATTCAGGGAGTCTTTGTACCCCTCTGGCTTCTTTCATCAGCAAATCTCTGAGCAGCAGACAAACATCCCCTTCCGGGTGAATTAGAAATGGGGCAAAGACCATTTGCTTTCAGATGGACCAACATAGCTTCAAAGAGAAAGAGCAATTTCCCATCCCAACAGTGGAGTCCCTGGGGCTCAGTGCTGGAAATCATCTTAGGAAGCATCTTTCACCCAGCACACTGCTGACACCCTGGTACCCTACCCGGTAGAGCGCTGTGCTGCTCGAACCCAGAGCCAGGGAGTGCACTATCTCTCATATTGGGCCTTTCCATCAGTCAGCAGGCCCCTCCTAATATCAAGGCAAAATCTGCATCCTTGCAATTCTGCTCACTAGCCTTAGTAAGAGAAATGGAATTTTTTGAGTTGTTATGCAGCTCTGGTTCTGCTGGAGCCACTAGCAATTGTCCATCCTGCAGGAGAAATAGGAGCTATCAATCACCCTTTGCATCTGTAATAGCTCTCTGTGATCTGCCTTTTTTCTTTTTTTATTTAACAGATTTATTGTGGTAAAATTCACACCATAAATGTACAACTCAGTGATTTTTAGTAAATTTAAAAAGTTGTACTGTACATCCATTACCACAATCTAATTTTAGGACATTCTCATCATCCCTCCTGTCCCCACAAAAGCCCTGTACCCATCTGCAGTCACTGCTGCCCCCTTCACTCTCCCCTTTCTAGCTGCCCCTGAGATTTCTACAGTGTGTTCGTAAAGTCATGGTGCACTTTTGACCGGTCACAGGAAAGCAACAAAAGATGATAGAAATGTGAAATCTGCACCAAATAAAAGGACAACCATCCCAGTTTCTGTAGGATGTGTGGCAGCATGTGCGCAGATGATGACGTAACATCGTATATACAGCGGAGCAGCCCACGGCTATGCCAGTCAAGATGTAGACGGTACAGAGGAAAGTTCAGTGTGTTTGTTCTGTGGCTTGTTAAATTCAAATCCATGACCAAAGTGCAATGTGAATATCGGCGCGTTTATAACGAAGCACCACTACATAGGAATAACATTACTTGGTGGGATAAGCAGTTGAAGGAAAACGGCAGTTTGGAGGAGAAACCCCGTTCTGGTAGGCCATCAGTCAGTGACGAGTCTGTAGAGGCTATATGGGATAGCTACCTAAGAAGCCCTAAAAAATCTATGCATGAGCCCACATCAAACTGCACTGAATAGGTATGAAACTAGGAGAGTTTTCCTTTTATTTGGTGCAGATTTCACATTTCTATTGTCTTTTGTTGCTTTCCTGTGACCGGTCAAAAGTGCACCATGACTTTATGGACACACTGTATTTTACACAGGGGCATACAGCTAGACAGTGTCTTGATCATCTTTGAGGTTAACACTCCCTCCATACTTTTCTACCCTCCCCTCCCCTCCTCTTTCCTCCCTTCTCCTCCTCTCCCTTCCCTCCCTCTCTCCCTTAGTCCCTTCCTTCCTTCTGACTGTTTACAACATTGTTTCCTGTTCCTTCTAGCCCAGTTCTAACAAATCCAGGTTTAGAGATTGAAGAGGGTTGAAGGTCAAGAATATAACGTGTCCTCACTATGTCTGGCTACTACTGTGCAAGGCCAATCTGCACCCACACACTTTGCAGACATCTTTAAATAAGGTGGTCAATATGCTCCTGCATGAACATTTAATGCAGTGGTTCTCAAACTTTTTGAAGTCAAGGTGCATTTAAAATCCAAAAGTAATTGCAGGTGCACTATATACAAATTTCTGAGAATTATGTTACAAATAATTATGTCAAATATTAAAGAAAAAATATAAAGTCCAAGCATGCTTTTATGGTAATTAAACAAAACAAATACGACAAAATTAAATTTATTCTGACATTAAAAAACATTTTTATCTTACATTTTTTGAGGTACACTTCTTAGAATTCATAAAAAAAAGGGGTAAAAATTTTTTTAAAAAAGTTATCTTTTTATATATATAGATACATTCCTGGTAAGATTTAGTAAATTCGGCAGGTCCCGGTGCAAATGTGTTAAGTTTTTTCATTTTTATGTTTATGACAAACATAAACCTGATGTGTCCTAACGATTTCTTCAATATTTGGGCATATATTTGAAAGGCAAACTCTCATTTCCTCATCAATACATTGAAGAATTCCTCTCTTTTTACTCTTAATTGTGTTGACTGCAGAAAACCCCCACCATACATATCATCTTAACTTTACACCAAACAAAGGATAGAAGAAACTTGCCTCCAGTCTTTCTGGGGAACATAAGGGGTAGTGTAAACAATCCAGCACCCCAGCTTAACAGCCTTTTGCAACCTAATCAGGCAAGTGAGGTGGGAGTTGGGCAGACTGTCATCTTACAGCCAATTCCCCACACCTCTGTCCCCCAAAAATCTAAACTCCAAAATCCTTGTTGGTTTTTTGGTCCCCAACAGGCACATATTTCTCTGGAATACCATAGGGCACACCTGGAAATCTTCTAGGGTGCACCAGTGTGCCCTGGCGCACACTTTGAGAACCACTGATTTAATGTGACATAGTTCAGTTTACCAGGAATCATCAAAGCCCAGGAGAGGGTGGGCCCCATGGTTCACCTTTGAACATTGCGGATAGATTATTTTTAAAACAGAAGCCCTTGCTTCTCCCTCATCTTGCTGTGATCAGAGAAGACGACTTGAGAGTAATGTCAGCCCCATACTGTATTTAATTATGAGGGGTCTGGATGTCTTAGGCAGAAGCCCTTTTGTGTAACAATTGAAAGCCAATGAAAAAGCCTTCCCAAGTCCATGTCCAGGGCATTTGGGGATGCAGTGGAGGCATGGAGAAGTTTGTAAAGATGCAATAGTTTGGGTGAGTCCTAAAATAGAGGTGTGTGACATACCAATGATTGCTTTTCCCCTCCAGTCTTTCAGGGAATGAGGCTTGGATCCTGCTTACTGAAAGCACAAAGTGAAACAGGGAGCCACAGAGGAATGACCCTGCCCCGAGGAGTTATGTGCACCTTAATTCTCTAATCAGGAACAGAAGTCTTAAACTGTGAACAGGGATCTGTCTGTGAACATGGATCTGCAGCATAGGACACTAGCCATATCTTTCTAATTAATTCTGTTGCGCCCCCCCTTTCATGTCAATATCATCAAACTAATCTCTTAATTGCCTACCCACTTCAGCCCACCCCCACAAATTATTTCTGGTTGTTTTTAAATTTTTCTTCCACAAATAAGCCTGTAGCCATTATGTGTAAACTAAACCAAAACATTTAAAGTCTCTTAACCCCCTAACTTGTTGAAAGATCTTACCCAAAATTACCATTACCCAACCTACTTCTCAGAAAATGCTTCACCCCCTCCCCCCATCTGAAATGACTATTTCTGGGAGTGTAGTGGAGGTGAGTTGTGAGTAAAGACTCCAAAATGTAGAAATAAAGGCCAAGAAAAGTTTAAAATTCCTCTGGGGTTTATATCTGAACCAAGTGTCACTAGCCTCAAACCACCTTCCCTTCCTGTTTTCTCTCTTGTCTTAGCTGCTTGATGAAATTTTTCTTACAAAAACTAAATTAAGAGCCTTCTAAAAGATTGAAAAAATAGGAAATGGTAGATCCAAAACTCTCAGAAAAATATGTAACATCAAACTTGAAGCAGGTTTCCAAACAAAGGGCAAACTCTCAGACCAGCACTCCTCTGCCTCTGAGACAGTCCCTCCCCGGGACACCCCTCCAAGGCAACCTCTTCCCCAAAGATGAGAAAGCCACTTCATGTTCCCAATGTGAAACCACTTATTTTGATTTAAAAAAATGTTCAGAAAAGTAAAAATAAAGACAATGTTACTAGTCCCCTCGGGGATTTTAAACCACTAGAATCTCATTTCAAGGACTTAGTAGGACACTCCTGTGTCGAAGAGGCGGAAAACACAGCAACAGCCCCAGTGAGCAGACACCGGCAACACCCATACCCAAACGCCCTAGGCAGCAACAGTAGAAGGGGGTGGTGGGCCTGCAGACAGACCACACCTAGGGAACACGGAGGCCACACCCAGTGGACTCCAGTGACCACAACCTTCTTTTACACAGACAAAATGAGAAAGCAGAGAAATGCAGAGAAATCTCCAGAAAAGGACCTGAATGAGTCAGATATAACCAAATTACCAGATGCAGAGTTTAAAATAATGATTGTTATGATGCTCAAAGATATTAGAACAACAATAGATGGTCATTACAAACACCTAAATAAAGAGATAGCAAATATAAAAAAGGACATTGAAATAATAAAAAAGAATCAGTCAGAAATGACAAATGCAATATCAGAAATTAAGACCACAATGAAAGGAATTAAAAGCAGGATGGATGAAGCTGAGAATCGAATCAGCGTGTTAGAGGACAAGATAAATGAAGGTATATAAGCAGAGCAGAAAAAAGAAAAGAGACTCAAAAAGTCTGAGGAAACTCTAAGAGAGCTCTGTGACAACATGAAGAGAAATAACATCTACATCATAGGGATTCCTGAAGAAGAAGAGAAAGAACAAGGGATAGAGACTTTGTTCAAACATATCATAGCGAAAAACTTCCCTAAATTAAGGCAGGAAAACATCTCACAAGTTCAAGAAGCACAGAGAACTCAATTAAAGAGAAACCCAAAGAAATCTACACCAAGGCACATCATAATTAAAATACCAAAGCTAAGTGATGAAGAGAAAATATTAAAAGCTGCTAGAGAAAAAAGACTATCAGTTATAAAGGAGCCCCCATAAGGATGACTTCCGACTTCTCAACAGAAACACTTGAGGCCAGAAGGGAATGGCAAGAAATATTCAAAAAATGCAGAACAAGAGCCTACAACCAAGACTACTTTATCCAGCAAGGCTATTGTTTAAAATTAAAGGAGAAATAAAAAGCTTTCCAGACAAAAAAACCTGAAAGAATTCACTACAACCAAACCAAGGCTGCAAGAAATGCTAAGGGGCCTGTTGTAAACAGATCAAAGGAGAAAAAGAATATAACAAAAAGAGGAATACAGTTTTAAAGAATAAAATGGCAATAAACAACTACATATCAATAATAACCTTAAATGTAAATGACTTAAATGATCAGATCAAAAGACGTAGGGTAGCTGCGTGGATAAGAAAACAGGACCCATACATATGCTGTCTACAAGAGACACACCTTAAAACAAAAGATGTACATAGATTGAAAATAAAAGGATGGAAAAAAAAATATTTCACGCAAATGGAAATGAAAAAAAAGCTGAGGTAGCAATACTTATATCAGACAAAATGGACTTTAAAACAAAGGCAATAGTAAGAGATAAAGAAGGTTACTACATAATGATAAAGGGAGCAATCCAACAGGAAGATATAACCGTTATAAATATCTACGCACCTAATATAGGAGCACCTAAATATATAAAACAGACTTTGATGGATTTAAAGGGCGAGATCAACAGCAATACTATAATAGTAGGGGATTTCAATACCCCACTAACATCACTAGATAGATCCTCAAGAAAGAAAATTAACAAAGAAACAACAGACTTAAAGGACATACTAGATCAACTCAATTTAATAGATATCTTCAGACCCTTTCATTCTAAAGCAGCAAAATATGCATTCTTTTCAAATGCTCATGGTACATTCTCTAGGATAGACCACATGTTAGGGCACAAAAGCAGTCTCAAGAAATTTAAGAAGATTGAAATCATATTGAGCACTTTCTCTGATCACAATGGCATGAAACTAGAAATCAACCACAACAGAAAAACGGAAAAATACTCAAACACATGAAAACTAAATAGCATGTTATTAAATAACAAATGGGTTAACAATGAGATCAAAGAAGAAATAAAAAAATTCCTAGAAATGAATGATAACGAGCATACATCAACTCAAAATTTATTGGACAAAGCAAAAGCAGTCTTGAGAGGGAAGTTCATAGCATTACAGACATACCTCAAGAAGCTAGAAAAAACTCAAATAAACAACTTGACCCTGCATCTAAAAGAACTAGAAAAAGAACAGCATGTAAAACCCAGAGCTAGTAGAAGAAAGGAAATAATAAAGATCAGAGCAGAAATAAATGACATAGAGACTAAAGAAACAATACAGAGGATCAATAAAACCAGGAGCTGGTTCTTTGAAAAGGTAAACAAGATTGATGAACCCTTAACCAGACTCATCAAGAAAAAAAGAGAGAGGACTCAAATAAATAAAATTAGAAATGAGAGTGGAGAAATAACAACTGACACAATAGAAATACAAAATATTGTAAGAAAATACTAGAAAGAACTGTACGCAAAAAAACTAGACAACCTAGATGAAATGGACAAATTCCTCGAAACATGTAATATTCCAAAAATTAATCTGGAAGAATCAGAAAACCTAAACAGACCAATTACAACAAATGAGATTGAAACAGTTATCAAAAAACTCCCAAAAAAGAAAAGTCCTGGGCCTGATGGCTTCACAAGTGAATTCTACCAAATATTCAAAGAAGAACTAACTCCTATCCTTCTCAAGCTATTTCAAAAAAATTCAAGAGGAAGGAAGACTTCCAAGCTCCTTTTCTGAGGTGAATACAATTCTGATTCCAAAACCAGGCAAAGACAACACAAAGAAAGAAAATTATAGGCCAATATCCCTGATGAATTTAGATGCTAAGAACCTCAACAAAATATTAGCAAACCAGATCCAGCAATACATGAAAAAAATCATACACCATGATCAAGTGGGATTTATTCTTGGGAGGCAAGGCTAGTACAATATTTGTAAATCAATCAATGTGATTCATCATATAAACAAAAGGAAGGAGAAAAACCACATGATAATTTCAATAGATGCAGAAAAAACATTTGATAAAATCCAGCACCCATTCATGATCAAAACTCTCAACAAAGTGGGAATACAGGGAATATACCTCAACATGATAAAGGCCATCTATGACAAACCCACAGCCAACATCACACGCAATGGGCAAAAATTAAAAGCAATACCCTTAAGATCAGGAACAAGGCAGGGGTGCCCCCTTTCACCACTCTTATTCAACATAGTTCTGGAAGTCCTAGCCACAGCAATCAGACAAGAAAAAGAAATAAAAGGCATCCAAATTGGAAAAGAAGAACTAAAACTATCATTATTTGCAGATGATATGATATTGTATATAGAAAACCTTAAAGTCTCAGTCAAAAACTACTGGACCTGATAAATGAATTCAGCAAGGTGGCAGGATATAAAATTAATACTCAGAAATCAGAGGCATTTTTATACCCTAACAATGAACTGTCAGAAAGAGAAATTAAGGAAGCAATCCCCTTCACCACTGCAACCAAAAAAATAAAGTACCTAGGAATAAATTTAACCAGGGAGATTAAAGACTTGTACTCAGAAAATTATAAAACATTGATAAAAGAAATCAGGGAAGATACAAACAATTGGAAGCATATACTGTGCTCATGGTTAGGAAGAATAAACATCATTAAAATGTCTATATTCCCCAAAGCAATTTATAAATGCAATGCAATACCAAGTAAAATACCAAGGACTTACTTCAAAGATATAGAACACATATTCCAAACATTTATATAGAACCAAATGAGAACATGAATAGCCTCAACAATCTTGAAAAGGAAGAATAAAGTTATCAAGTTATACTACAAGGACATTGTACTCTAAACAGCCTGGTACAGGCATAAGAACAGGCATATAAATCAATGGAACAGAACTGAGAACCCAGAAATAAACCCACACTTTTATGGACAACTGATATTTGACAAAGGAGGTAAGAGCATACATTGGAGTAAAGACAGCCTCTTTAACAAATGGTGTTGGGAAAATTGGACAGCTACCTGCAAAAAAATGAAACTAGACCACCATCTTATACCATTCACAAAAATAAACTCAAAATGGGTAAAAGGCTTAAATGTAAGCTGTAAAACCATAAGCATCTTAGAAGAAAACATAGGCAGTAAGCTCTCTGACATCTCTCGTAGCAATATATTTGCCGATTTATCTCCATGGTCAAGTGAAATAAAAGACAGGATAAACAAATGGGACTATATCGAACTAAAAAGCTTTTGCACAGCGAAAGACAATAAGAACAGAATAAAAAGACAAACTACACAGTGGGAGAATATATTTGACAATACATCTGATAAGGGGTTAATAACCAAAATTTATAAAGAACTTGTAAAACTCAATACCAGGAAGACAAACAATCCAATCAAAAAATGGGCGAAAGAAATGAATAGACACTTCTCCAAAGAGGACATACAGATGGCCAATAGGCATATGAAAAAATGCTCAACATCACTAATCATTAGAGAAATGCAAATTAAAACCACAATGAGATATCATCTCACACCAGTCAGAATGGCGTTCATCAACAAAACAACACAGAATAAGTGCTGGCGAGGATGTGGAGAAAAGGGAACCCTCCTGCACTGCTGGTGGGAATGCAGACTGGTGCAGCCACTGTGGAAAACAGTATGGAGATTCCTCAAGAAATTGAAAATCGAACTGCCTTTTGAATCAGCTATACCACTTTTAGGAATATACCCCAAGAACACCATAGCACTGTTTGAAAAGAAGAAATGCACCCCCATGTTTATGGCGGCATTGTTCACAATAGCGAAGATCTGGAAACAGCCCAAGTGTCCATCAAAAGACGAGTGGATTAAAAAGCTTTAGTACATATATACTATGGAATACTACTCAGCCATAAGAAATGATGACATCGGATCATTTACAATAACATGAATGGACCTTGATAACATTATACTGAGCGAAATAAGTAAATCAGAAAAAACTAAGAACTATATATTTCCATACATAGGTGGGACATAAAAATGAGACTCAGAGACATGGACAAGAGTGTGGGGGTTATGGGTTGGGGGGGAGGAGAGAGGAAGGGTTGGAGAAGGGGAGGGGCTCAAAGAAAACAAGTTAGAAGGTGACAGAAGACAATTGAACTTTGGGTTATGGGAATGCAGCATAATCAAATGTCAAAATAACCTAGAGATGTTTTCTCTGAACATATGTACCCTGATTTATCAATGTCACCCCATTAAAATTAATTTTTAAAAAAAGGTCTTAGTAGGGCCATCTCTAGTATGTGCCTTGGCGCATGCGCACACGCACAAGCACACACACAGGTGCTCGTGTGACAGCACCTACCCACACCCCCATCACATCCACACATCTTCCTGCTCTAGCTTTTTCATCATTCATGTTTATAAGAAGAAAGTCTGGGGGGCTGACCTGTGGTGGCACAGTGGATAAAGCATTGACCTGAAACGCTGAGGTTCCGGGTTTGAAACCTGGGCTTGCTTGGTCAGGGCACATATGGGAGTTGATGCTTCCTGCTCCTCCCCCTGTTTTCTCCATCTCTTTCCTCTCTCTTTCTCCTTTCTCTCTAAAAGTAAATAAATAAAAATTTTTTTAAAGATGTTTAAATAAGAAGGAAGCTTCCAGTTTTCAGATGTGCATGTAGGTAGCTTGGAGTAGCCACTGCATCCTAACAAGAAAAAACCTGAACAAGGGAGAAATCAACTCTTCCTGGATTCATAAGAGAGGGGAGGACGCAAAGCAACCTGCTGCCACCAAAACTGGAGGGACAGACAGAGATAAGGGAGTCACGGCTTCCTGAGCAGGCTCTGAAGCAGAAACCACCACAATAACCAGTGCCAGACGGCAACCTGAACTGTCGTTGACAAATTCTTGGAGGCGCAGGGTGGACAACTCTGAGAGTTAAATATTCCAAAGGGGACCCAGTCATCGAAGGGGGGCACAAGTTTGGAAATTTACCTCCTCCAGGAACTCAGGTAGGTTCCCAGAGTAAATATTGGAGAAAAATACCCTCATGTTTCTAGGAGGGGAACGTGACCATTTTTGAAATAGCCAGAGTTCTCTGTTCTTCTGTCATCAGGAGAAACTGGTTAATCAGAGTCTAACCTGGTGGTGTACAAACAGAGCCTATCTAACCTGAGGGGAGGGAAATACTCAACTCCAGTCAGCTCTAGACATCCTCCCACACCTAAGGGAAGAGAAAAAAAAAATTAAAACATTTGTGAAGCTTACAGTCCAGAGGGACAGGCTCATTAAAAAATTGAGACCTAATCATAGGACTATAGAATGTCTCCTCTCCCCCTCATACTTCACCCCCATGTTGTTAAAGCCCTGTTTACAGGGGTTCCCTTTACCAGATAAATCATGTCCAGCTCTTAAAAAAATATTACAAGGCATAGAAAAGACGAAAGCACAATCTGAAAAAGCAGAGCAACTATGGAAACCAGCCATGGCAGTGATGTTGGAATTATCAGACTGAGAATTCAAAACAGCTGAAAGGAACCAAGTTTTGCCATCTTGAAGCTGCATGCTTTGAATATTGACTTTAAGCTGTTTATCAAGAAACAAAAGACTCATAATAAACCCTTGACCCTCCCTCCTTTCCTGCCCAAGAAATTCAGACAGAAAGAACTGCCTCATAGATTTTTCTCATTCTCTACATGACACCATAGCCTATTTAAAAACATCAAACCACTATAATATCCCAGGGTTCCAATGTTAGGCTTGAGGTTACTCTTTTTGAAAACCTATCTAAAGTTGTACATAAACTAAGGAAGTTTTTAAGAAGCCTTCGCTCTGTCTTTCAATTTGGAATTTTCAGATTCTCCTCTTCCCCAAGAATTCTACGTCCAGTATGTTGGGATGTGCTGGATCCGAAGAAGGGGAAATTATGAGTCCTGTTGGACCACTATGCTTGAGTGATGTTTGGAGATAAAACCATTTGCAGATTTTAAACATTTGCTTAAAGTTTGACAGAAAACATAATTTTATTATATGTACATACACAGTCATATATGCAGTAGGCATACATACATGTTTACAAATATATATATATCCTTTCTTTCATTGGCAGAGATGCAGAGATGAATAGCAGCAGAATTGTTTTCAAGCTGCACATTAAGATATAGACCAACTTTACGCAGTGGAATTAGGTGGCATTATTTGTGAAACAACAGAATGGGAGAGCGGGACACCGAACAGAATTTATCATGGGGCTTGCTGGACTGAAGAGGTTCTCTGGGCCCCATTGATGTCTGTCAGGGCATCTCTAAGCATCAGCTCTCAAAATATAAAGGGACTTTATGAATTTAAAGTGTCAACCACTTTTATTTCTCTGTTAAGACCACATAGTCAGATTGACAGTTTAATGTGGAACTATTCCCCGTTAGAGATTCTAATATTTCATCCTTTCTGCTGTGATGTTCAAAGTGGGATTTTGTTGTTATTCAGTTGCCCCTTACATGCTATCAAGGATATCACCACCAACATTTTAAAGAACTTATTAAAAAATGCTACATTTATCTATGAACTCGTTTATGGCATCAGGACAACCACAGTTGAAATAGTTTTGTTTTAGCAATCACCAAGGCAACAGTATCTATAACCCTAGTAGGACTGTGGAGCTGACCTGAAGAGTGTGTACTCTGTGTGATGGTGGAAACCAGATGATTTTTACAACTCTCCCAACTGAACAAAGACAGTCACCACTCTAAACGACTTTGTGGGGTTTGTGATAGCTTGCTATTAACTGTTTGGGAAATACTTAAACTAGAGTGACAGCAAGGTGTGATTCATCTGTTTAAAATAGCTTTTTTTTTTTTTTTTTTTTGTAATTTTCTGAAGCTGGAAACGGGGAGAGACAGTCAGACGGACTCCCGCATGCGCCCGACCGGGATCCACCTGGCACGCCCACCAGGGGCGACGCTCTGCCCACCAGGGGGCAATGCTCTGCCCCTCCGGGGCGTCGCTCTGCCGCGACCAGAGCCACTCTAGCGCCTGGGGCAGAGGCCAAGGAGCCATCCCCAGCGCCCGGGCCATCTTTGCTCCAATGGAGCCTTGGCTGTGGGAGGGGAAGAGAGAGACAGAGAGGAAGGAGGGGGTGGGGGTGGAGAAGCAAATGGGTGCTTCTCCTATGTGCCCTGGCCAGGAATCGAACCCGGGTCCCCCGCACGCCAGGCCGACGCTCTACCGCTGAGCCAACCAGCCAGGGCCTAAAATAGCTTTTTATTTCCCCCATTGGTAGCATTTATAACCTCTAGGGCCCTGGTAGTCACTTCATCATCATCCAATCCCACATCAACCCTGGATATCCAAATGCATAGAAAATGCAAGAAAGTTTACAGACAGTGAGGTAGGTGTTTGATTTTAGACATTCACTTTTGAAGACTGTACAGAATTCTAATGCAAAAAAGTTGGTGAGGATAGATAATCTTGTGCAGACACATCTTGTCATGCAGCCACACAGAGAAGAATATGTCCACAGACATCTTGGTTGGGTTACACAAACCCTACAAATGGAGCCAATGCATCAACAATGGAGGAAACTGGAAATGGCTTCTTCACGTACTCCAGTTGGCCATTCGTGGGAAGGGGGTTGACAAGTTAGCATGTTTAAAACATCAGGACACACATCAGTCTGCTGCTACAAAAAATGAAACAAAAGAGAATATTAATATTCATAGACCAGTTAAAACAGTACAGAACATACTGAAGCTTTTAACAGAGTAGACAAATTCAATGTGTGCTCTACTAGAAATAAAACCAATAGACTATTGCAGAGGTAGTCAACCTTTTTATACCTACTGCCCACTTTTGTGTCTCTGTTAGTAGTAAAATTTTCTAACTGCCTACCGGTTCCACAGTAATGATGATTTATAAAGTAGGGAAGTAACTTTACTTTAGAAAATTTATAAAGCATAGTTACAGAAAGTTAAAGCATATAATAATAATTACTTACCAAGTATCATACTTTATGTCAGATTTTCGCTAAGTTTGGCAGAATAAATCTTTATAAAACAACTTACTATAGTTAAATCTATCTTTTTATTTATACTTTGGTTGCTCTGCTACCACCCATCATGAAAGCTGGAATGTCCACTAGTGGGCAGTACGGACCAGGTTGACTACCACTGGACTATTGGGTATCAAGAATTTTGGTTGAAAGTGATAAGATATAAAGAAGAAATAAGAAGAACCAATGAATATATTGAAGAAATGATCTACATAACCAGCAGACAAAGAAAGACAAATTAAAAGTTGACAATGGTAAAAGAGAGTAAAAATATTGCAGTACTGGTAGGGTATGGAATGTGATTATTTATAAGTGTCAGGTGACAGCACAACCTTTATGGCTGCCAAATTGTCATTTGGGTCACCCTTAATGACAAGCTGTGTTCAAGAAACCCTAGTATTGCGCTTGGTATCCTAAACAGGCTTTAGAAGCCAGAGATGGCATGACTGAGACTGGAGATACCCACAGACATACCCATCATAATCACCACAGGCTGCTGGAGGTCTTCTGCCTCAAGTTTTTTTGTTTTTTTTAAAAGGGAAAAAAAATCTTAGAAAGGAACAGAAACAACTCCAGAATAAATGAATAACATTAAAATTTATTCAGTTTGATGGTCCCAGTGCTATCACAAAGGACTATAACTTCTATGGTGACTTCCCAGAATGCATTGGTTTTGAAGCTCTTTTTCAGCTTCAGCTGCATCACTCTGACTTAACTCACTGATACCCCGTTAGTCACTAACTGGACACTGATGTGTTTCTGGATTGCATTTCAATGTTGTACAGAGCAAGAGAGCAACTCCTATGGATGCTGATGTTAGCACAGTTGTGGTCTGAAGCACAGGTGGAGCCCCAGATGGGTGCAATCTGTTATTTACATCTGAGTGATTGAAACTAAACTACCAGATCCTAAAAGCTTTAATTACAGCAGTGATAATTTGTCTTTTCCTGCTTATTTTCAGTATGAGGAGGACAAATTCCAGTTAATGAAGCAGACCTTGTTTCATGAAGATTCAAATTTTATGCCTCCAGTTTAGACTGATATATTCAGCTGTCTGCATGACATTTTTACTTAGATATCCATTCTTTTTTTTTCTGAAGTGAGAAGTGGGGAGGCAGAGAGACAGACTCCTGCATGTGCCCTACTGAAATCCACCTGGCATGCCCACTAAGGGGCGATGCTCTGCCCATCTGGGGCATTGCTCTGTTGCAACTGGAGCCATTCTAGCATCTGAGGTGGAGGCCATGGAGCCATCCTCAGCACCTGGGCCAACTTTTGCTCCAATGGAGCCTTGGCTGTGGGAGGGGAAGAGAGAGATAGAGTGAAAGGAGAGGGAGGAGGGGGGAGAAGTAGATGGGTGCTTCTCCTGTGTTCCCTGGCCGGGAATCAAACCCGGGACTTCCACATGCCAGGTCGACACTCTACCACTGAGCCAACTGGCCAGGGCCTAGATATCCATTCTTAAACATGGCTTGTACTAAGCAACCTCCCCCCAAGAAAACCTTTTCTAGTTCCTAAAGCAACTATAACAATGCCTGGCACATAATTGTCATTGTCTTCCCCATGTCAGTAAGTAGCAATGCCAACCTCCCAGTTAGTTGCTCAGGCCAAAAATCTTTCTCAGACATCCACCAGCTAATTTCTGTCATCAAAACTTTTCCAAAATTCAAGCACTTCTCACCAACTCCACAAGATCACCCTATTCCATGTAACTGGGTTTTTTATTTTTGATTTTTTTTTGCATGAATTATTGCAAGAGCTTTCTACCTGATCTCCCTGTGTGTACTTTTGTACCCTACATTCTGTTCTCAACACTGTAGCCAGAGTGATCCTTTTCAAATATAAATCAGGCATTCCACTCCTCTGCCTAAAGCCTTCAATGGCTCCCATCATCTCAAATAAATGGAAAAGTCCTTACAGTGGCCTATAGGGCCTTAAAGAGCCTTTCCCCCCTACCCGCATTACATCTCTACTATTCCCATTGCTCTCTTTGCTCTCCTGCTATTCTCCATAGAAGGCAGGTGTGCTCTTGCCTCAGGGTCTTTGCACTTACTTTCCCTTAACCTGGACCACTCTTCCTCACATCTGCAAGGCTTACTTTGTCACCTTCTGACATTCTTTGTTTAAATGTCATCTATTTTTGAAATCTTTGCTGTAGCTACTCACCTCCCTTGTTTTATCTCCCCTGTGCCTGTTTTTATCTTTCTCCATAGTATTTACCATCATCATATATTTTATTTATCACCCACTTCCCAATGGAATCTAAGCTACACAAAGGCAAGAATTTTTGTCTATTTTTTCTCTTTCACTGCTGTGTACTAAGCAACAGAACAATGCCATGTACATAAGAGAATGAATAAACTAAATTTAATATTTTCTCCATAGTAGTTCCTCAAATCGAGAGGGACTCTTTGCATGCTAGCAGCACGTTTTCCATAATCAGAGAAGACAGAAACATTTTGCTATGGAAGTCAACAAATGGTCAAAAGTTTTTGTTTTTTCACCTCATAAACATCAAGGTGTCCCCAGTGAAAAGTCTGAGTGACTATTGTCATTTCATACAAAACATAAACTCAAAATTGTTGTATGTGCTTTTCATAATTGTGGATCACCAACAAATTGAGATAAATATGACCCAATGCCCCACTACTGCTCCACTATAGGACTTTTTATTCTAATAATTCACAAAAGCCTGGGAATTGCCACGAAGAGCATCATATGAGAGAACATTTAAATACATTTCCTCTGAGACTTATATTTAGACATGGATAGTGCTATGAAACCTACTCTAAATATTTTCCAGTACATGTTCATTCAAGTTTCTGAAGTCTATCAAAGAATCAGATCCTGTTGGTAAGTATGTTTATGGCTTTGACTATTGTGGCAAACCTTATAGATAGGTTGGCTCACTCAGAGCCCATTTCCAGCCCCTGCCCCATTGCCTTCTGCCCGAGGCTGTAACACGAATCCTGGATTCCTCAGCTGTTCACGCAGCCAGAGGTGCCCAAGGGACAGTCTGGCCAAAAAGACAGAAAGAAGTCTGCTGGTTCCATACATCTGCCTCTCCTCTGCCATTTTCCTGCCTTAGAATGAAAAAGGTGCCTGGAGGTAAAGCAACCATGAAATCAAAACAAAAAATGTGAAGCACAGTGAACCAGAAATGTAGAAGGGACCTAGAACACTAACATCTTTTATATATATATATATATATATATATATATATATATATATATATATATATATATATATAAAAGATATAAATTTTTATTTTAATGGGGTGACATCAATAAATCAGGGTACATATATTCAAAGAAAACATTTCGAGGTTATCTTGTCATTTAGTTCTGTTGTATACCCATCACCCAAAGAGAGATCGTCCTCGTCACCCTCTATCCAGTTTTCTTTGTACCCCTCCCCCTCCCCCTCCCCCTCTCCCTCCTCCCCTCCCTCCACCCCCCGTAACCACCCCACGCCTGTCCATGTCTCTTAGTCTCATTTTTATGTCCCACCAATGTATGGAATCCTGCAGTTCTTGTTTTTTTCTGATTCACTTATTTCACTCCGCATAATGTTATCAAGATTCCACCATTCTGCTGTAAGTGATCTGATGTCATCATTTCTTCTAGCTGAATAGCATACCCTGGTGTATATGTGCCCCATCTTCTTTATCTAGTCTTCTATTTTTTTTTACAGTGATTAAAAGCCTTTAAGCAAACTCTTGGCCAATACAGCAAGAATCCATAAAAGAGTAGTGTCCTTAACATGATCACCAAGTCCAAGTTGGCCCCATCACCATGTCAAATTCCTGAAAAATGCAACTCAACCACAGTTAAGTCTGTTAGGAGCTGTCACAGGGAGCAGGAGTCCAGGAAAAGTCCACATCCAGGAAAAGTCCACATGGCACTGGAATTGTTGTCACCATTCTATACTTTGCAGCTCATGTCCAAGTCCCAGTGATCGCTGCTTCTAGCTGGTAATGATTCAGGTAGACTGGAAAGGCCATTTGCAGCATCCGTGGATATGGAGCTTCTGTTCTCCTCTGCCTGGAGAGATGAGACCAGGTTGCTTTTCCCTGGAGCTCTGCAACTGTGGCATGGTAAAGAGAACTTTGGGATACACTAAGCTGGGTGGCCAAGGTAGATTCATAATAGAAGTTGGTAAAAAGGAGAAAGAGAGCTCTAAATTAGGAGTAGATCCCGGCCTGAAATATGAGTGGGGCATTGAGGTAGGAGGGATAAAGGAAATACTATATATTAAGCAAAGCAGCAGAAAATAGGACTATCAACACCCACAACAGAGATCTTTGAGGGAAGAATAAAAAACCTGACTATTCAGGCAAAACATAGTTAAGTGGCCCTTGTGCAAATGAGATCAGTTTACCTGCTTCTTGGAAGAAATACCCAAGGCTCGTCCACAGTGTCCGTAGATGGGGCCGATGGCCCTGGGCACCTTCAGCCTTCAGTGGCTAACCCCAGCATTCTGGGCAAGGTTAGGTCATAGGTGGCTGGAGCAGGGCTGGAAGAGACTGAACCCTCCCTTAGAGGGGCGAGGGGGAAGCCTACCTTCCAGTGTCCATGTTTCCTCACAGCAGAGGCATGTAAGCCTGGCAGGTTTTAGCTCAATGACCTTCCTTTCCACTATTGAAGCAGGACCCAGATGGCATCCTATGAGACCCCTTTGTGGCATTGGAGCCTTTAAGGGTGTATCCTAAAAGCTGATAGTTCCCCTGATCTCTATTGGTTTTTTTCTGCCTCTAGGCATCTTAAAAGCCATGCTCAGAAGATCTCGCTGAGGGGTTTGAGGATCCCCATCCGCCTATATAAATCTTTTCCATATATCTGGAGCTATTTGGAAAAAGACAAAACAGTATTATTAGCTGGATCTAATAAAGAAGGTAGTAGTTTGCAGGCGAAAAAGATTTGGTGTCTCCTGTTCATCAGCATTCAAAAGAAATGTAAATTTTTTTTTAAGTAAGAAGCATGATATGGTAGACCTGTAGGAGTTCCAGGATATGACTACCCCCTTTAAAAAAATTTTTTAATTGACCTTAAAATGTTTGCTGAGTACACTTTAATAATACCTTAACTTTAAAGATTGTAAGCATGACAAAATACAGTAAATGCTTTTGCTCCATATGCAGGAGCATTTTCAGTTTAGCCAGTTTAGGAAATCCAATAATAGAACAATGCATACAGACAATGAGCTATAACTTGCTTAGCAGCCTCTCCTGTTCTGACAGAGGTTACTATAGATCCGGAATATGTATCCACTGTAATGTGGACATACGACTGTTTACCAAATGAAGGTATATGAGTAACATCCATCTGCCAAAGTTGTCCTGGTAGGGGTCCTTGAGGGTTAACTCCAAATGAAGGGGCAGTATAGGACCCCTTGGACAGGATTTCCCAATCTGCCGTGCTGCTTCCCGAGAAGGTTGAAACTGTTTACACCGGGTTGCAGCGTTCTGGTGATGAATAGTATGAGACTGACTTGCTCAGTCTGTCATGGTTGCTCCATATACTTTTCTTTTGGGTAGCTTGATCAACAAGGGCATTCCTAGGCCCTGGCCAGTTGGCTCAGTGGTAGAGCATTGGCCTGGTGTGCAGGATTCCCGGGTTCAATTCCCAGTTAGAGCACACAGAAGAAGCTTCTCCACACCTCCCCCTCTCCTTCCTCTCTGTCTCTCTCTTCCCCTCCCGCAGCCAAGGCTCCACCAGAGCAAAGCCACCCTGGGCACTAAGGATGGCCCCATGGCCTCTGCCTCAGGCGCCAGAATGGCTCTGGTTGCAACAGAGCAACACCCCAGATGGGCAGAGCATTCCCCCCCCCCCCCCGTAGGCATGCCAGGCGGATCCTGGTCAGGCGCATGCGGGAGTCTGTCTGACTGCCTCCCCATTTCCATCTTCAGAAAAATACAAAAAAAAAAAAAAAGAAAAGAAAAAATACAACAAAAAAAGAAAAAAAAGAGAGAAAAAAAGGGCATTCCCTTGTGCTAAAGCTCCAGGGAGCACGGAGTGAGCTTGAGTATGTCCTATGAAACATGGAGCTCTATGTTGACATATAAGTCTTTGAAGAAGGAGGAACTGCTGAAATAGTTCAACAGCATTTGTCCCTAAGACAGCAGTCTTTATAGTGGAAACACCATAAGTAAATATTTGCTGCCTGTCTATAGATTAAGGGGGGAATATGACAAATGCTGAAAAGCCATGATCTTTGTGCCCCTCCCTTCCCCCAACCCCCTCCCTCTCCTCCCCCCACCCTGTAACCCCAACACTGTTGTCCATGTCTCTGAGTCTCATCTTTATGTCCCACCTATGTATGGAATCATATAGTTCTTAGTTTTTTCTGATTTACTTCTTTCACTCAGTATAATGTTATCAACATCTTGATTATTGATTCAATCTCCCAACTAGTAATTGGTCTGTTCAGATTTTCTCTTTCTTTTTGCTTCAATCTTGATAGGTTGTGTGTTTCTAAAAATGTATCCATTTCTTCTAGATTTTCCAGTTTATTCACATATAATTGTTCATAATAATCCTTTGTATTTTTTGTGGCATCAACTGTAATGTCTTCTCTTTCATTTATTTTATTTATTTGAGTCTTCTTGTTTTCTTGCTAAGTCTAGCTAAAGATCTGTTTATTTTGCTTATCATTTCTTAAAACTCTTAGTTTTATTGAACTTTTCTATTGTCTTTTTAATCTTTATTTCATGTATTTCTACTCTGATTTGTTATTTCCTTCCTTCTACTAATTTTAAGCTTAGTTTGTTTTACTCTTTTTAGTTCCTTGAGGTGTAAAGTTAGGTTGTTTATTTGAGATATTTCTTTTTTCTTAAATATAGACATTTATCACTATGAACCTCCCTTTTAGAATTGCTTTTGCAGCCTCCTCTAAGGTTTGGTATGCTGTGATTCCATTTTAATCTGCCTCAGGATACCTTTTTGTTTGTTTGTTTATCTTTTTCTTTGACCCATTGGTTTCTTAGTTTAATTGCCTCCTATTTGTAAATTTTCCAGTTTGGTTTTTTTTGGTGGGGGTGGAGAGGCAGGTCCTTGACTTCAGTTTTCTACCATTGTGATTAGAAAAAATGCTTGATATGATTTCAGTCTTCTGAAATTTATTAAGACTTGTTTTGTAGCCTAACATGCAATCTATCCTGAAGAATGTTTCATGTGCACTTGAGAAGAATGTGTATTCTGCTGCTTTGGAATGTTAAATGTGTTAGGTGCCTCTAGTCTAACGTGGTCTAACATGGCACTAGGGCCAGGCCATCAAGGACTGCTTTTTCTTGGTGGTAGCCACAAAAGCTAAGGCATCAGTCATGTGCACAAACTCCATCCAGGGAGATATTGGCAATTTGAAGTGGGCTTCAGAGATGGTGTGTCTGCTGGCTTCCCAGGTTTCCGGGGAGCTTTGCAGTCAGCCCCTAGATGTGTGAGAAATTAGAAGGCTGACCCTCAGACAGTAGCCTTTAAAGTATGCAAACAGGCCTTTTTAAGGGAAAGACCAAGAGATGGGTGTTTCTACATGGTCCCTCTGCACTGAACCCTAGAAGGAGAAGTGGTTTAAAACTGTTCCTTTGTTTGCTATAGTCCTGTGGAACTCACAAACCCAGTAGGCTATCAGAGCCAGGTGATCAAGGGGTGTGTCCCTTGAGTGGCAGCCACAAAAACCAGGACACCAGACACAAGCTCCTTCCAGAGAGACAGGTTGACCTAGAGTTGTCCAGAGGGAGACCTCAGACCAGCACCTACCTGTCTCCCCAGCCTCTAGGGGGGATCACAGTCTGTCCTAGATGTGTTCTCATTTAGAAGCCAGCACTCAGGCAGCAGGTTTTGAAGTAGATAGATAGGCCCCTTTCAGGGAAAGACTGGGACTGGGCTTTTCTGTCTGTTCTCTCTGTGCTGGGGGGTGAGTGAAAGGTGGGGTGAGCAGCCACAGTGAACCCTCAGGACTCTATTAAGAACTGTTGCTTTGTTTGCTAAGTATTGTAGATCTTGTGAATACAAGTCCCATTGGCTTTTAGAGATAGGTGTTTCGGGGGCCAGTTTCTGCAGTAGAAGCCTTAATATTCGTAGTGTTAGATGCCGAGTCCAGACCCTTTGTTCCTCAGGGAGAAGCTGGGAGTTTTGAGTCCCCCTCACCACCACCAATTATATGTTTCTGTGACGGGGGTGAGGTTTATGGTGAGAGTGTGACTCAGCCTTTCCTACCCATTTTGTTGGTATTCTGTCCTTTGTCCAGTATGTAGGAGTCATTCAACTAGTTTCTAGATTTCTTTCAGAGGGTAACATGTAGCTATAAATTTGGTGTGTCTGTGGGAGGAGGTGAGTTCAAGAACCTCCTATGTCACCATCTTGGAACAAAACTTCCAGGAGAAAACTCCTTGGCATGGGTCTTGGCAATGATATTTTGGATGTAATACCAAAAGCACAAGGAACAAAAGCAAAATAAACAAGTGGTATGACATCAAACTGAAAGGCTTCTGCACAGCAAAGGGAACCATCAACAAAACAAAAAGGCACCTTATGAAATGAGAGAAAATATTTGCAAATTACACATCTGATAAGGGGTTAATATCCAAAATGTAAAACAAATTCATAAACTCAATACCAAAATTAAAGAACAATAAACAAATAACCAGATTTAAAAATGGGTAAAGGGCCTGAACAGATATTTTTCCATAGAAGATATCCACATGGTCAATATGTATATAAAAAGGAGCTCAACATCACTAATCATCAGAGAAGTGAAAATCAAGACCACAATAATATCTCACCTCATTCCTGCTAGGATGGTATGCATTTAAAAAAAAGAAAAGGAAAGTAAAATGGTAACAAAGGTATGGAGAAAGGGAACCCTTGTACACTAAGGATGAGAATGTAAATTGATACAGCCATTATGGAAAACAGTATAAAGGTTTATCAAAAAACATAAAATGGAATTACCATATGATCCAGCAATCTCACTTCTGAGTATTTAGCCACAGGATTTGAAATCAGAATCTTGAAGAGGTACCTGCCCTCCTTGCAGCATTATTCATAATCGCCAAGATAAGGAAACAAAATAAATGTCTATTGATAAATGAAAAGAAAATGTGGCATACACACACTGCTACAGATTGAGTGTTTGTGTCCCCCTACCAAAATCCATGTGTTAAAATCCTAACCCCCAAGGTCATGGTATTGGGGGATGGAGCCTTTGGGAGGTAATTAGGTTATAAGGGCAGAGCCCTCATAGATGGGATTAATGTTCTTATAAAAGAGGCCAAAGAAAGCTCTCTTTCCCCTTCCATCATGTAAGGGCACAGAGAAAATACCTTGTGGACCAGGAAGTGGCTCCTAACCAGACACTGGATCTACCAGGGCCTTGATCATGGACTTCCCTGCTTCTACAATATTTATAAGCTACCAGTCTTTGGTATTATGTTATAGCAGCCCAAACAGACTAAGACACATAAAATGGAACATTTTCAGCCTTTAATAAAAAGAAAATCCTGCCTGACCTGTGGTGGCGCAGCGGATGGAGTGTCGGCCTAGAATGCTGACGTTGCTGGTTCGGAGCCCTGGGTTTGCCTAGTTGAGGCACATGTGGGAGTTGATGCTTCTTGCTCCTCCCCTCCCTCCCCGCACCCCACCTCTCTAAAAATAAATAAATAAATATATTAAAAAAGAAAAAGAAAGAAAATCCTTCCATTTGTGACATGATAAACATGAGGATGTTGTGTTAGGTGAAATAAACCAGGCACAGAAAGGCAAATAATGTATGATCTCACATATATGTGGAATAGTCAAACTCATACAAGCAGAGAATAGAATGGTGGTTTTCAGGGGCTGGGGAGGAGGAAATAGGGAGATGGTTGTTAAAGGGTTCAAAGCCTCAGTTATGCAAGATAAATAAGTTCTGGAGATTTAATACTCAGCATTGTGGCTCTAGCAATATTGTACTGTATATTTAAAATTTGTTAAGAGAGTAGACCTTGCCTGACCAGGCAGTGGAGCAGTGGATAGGGTGTCGGACTGGGACACGAAGGACTCAGGTTCGAAATGCCAAGGTTGCCAGCTCGAGCACAGGCTCATCTGGTTTGAGCAAGGCTTACCAGCTTGAGCCCAAGGTTGCTGGCTTGAGCAAGGGGTCACTTGGTCTGCTGTAGTCCCCTGGTCAAGGCACATATGAGAAAGCAATCAATGAACAACTAAGGTGTTGCAACAAAGAATTGATGTTTCTCATCTCTCTCCCTTCCTGCCTGCCTGTCCCTATCTGTTTCTCTCTCTGTCTCTGTCACAAAAGAGAGAGAGAGAGATAGAGAGAGAGAGAGAGAGAAGACCTTATGTTAAGTGTTCTTAACGCACACACACTCACACAAATAATAATAAAGTGTATATGAAGACCATTTGGGAGGTAATGAAAATGTCTATGGCCTTGATGATTATGATGGTTTCTCAGTGTATACTTATCCCCAAACTCCAGTTGTATACATTAAATATGTACAGCTCTTTACATGTCATACAAGCTCTTTACCTTAAGAAATAATTTTTGGAAAAATAAATGTAGTGACTTAACAACAACTATTTTTTATCTCCCTTGGCTCTTGTGGGCCAGAAATGCAGGAAGGGCTTAGCGCTATACTTCTGAGGTCTCAAGTAATGAAGTTGAATGATGGCTGGAGCTGGAACATCAGAGGACTAGAACAGTGGGGGACTAGCCAGGCATTCATATAGTCTTCTATTCATATGGTCTGAGGGCCTCTCTCTGTGATCTCTCCACATAGGTTAGCTTGAGCTTCCTAACAGCATGGCATCTTAGTGCAGTTGGGCTGCTTCTATGGCAACTGAAGTTTAAAAGAGTGAGTATTCCATCAATCCAATAATGCAGCAGGTTAAAGCTGCATTGCCATTTATGACCTGCCTAGGAAGTCATGCAAGCCCATCTGAACACAAAAGAAACTTAGACTTCATGTATTGATGGGGCAGTGGCAGTCATATTGTTGAAGAACATGTGGGATTTGGATTTGGTTACAACTGATTTTGGAGGCAAATGTTATCTAAACAATATTATGCATTTTGATCCATGAACATGGCATATTTCTCCATTTATTTTGGTCTTTAAAAATTTGTTTTCACCCTGACCAATTAGCTCAATTAGTTAGAGCATCATCCCAATATGCCAAGGTTGTGGGTTTGATTCCCTGTTGGGGCACATAAAAAAATCAACCAATGAATGCATAAATAAGTGGAACAACAAATTGATGTTTCTCTCTTTCTCTCTCTAAAAATCAATAAATAAATTTAAATTTTTTCAATTTTTTTTCTTTTTAATATTTTGTATTTTTCAGTGGAGAAATCTTGAACATTTTCTGTTACATTTATTCCCATCTATATAGTTGATGAATTTAATGCTGTTGTATGTAGGATTTTTATTTCATTTAAAATTATTTATTGCTAGCACATATGACTTTTATATTTGACCTTGTATTCTGTTAAATCACTTATTAATTCTGTTTGTACATTCTATTGAATTTCATACATGTGCAATCATGTCATCTATAAATAATGAAAGTTTACATCTTTCTTTCCAAGCTTTGTACTCTACCCATATAGACTCTACATCTACAATGTTCAATGGTGACAGTGAACATCCTTGCCTTATTCTCAGTCTTGTAGAAAGAGCGTTCATTGTTTCTCCATTAATTGCAATATAAGTGTAGGTGTTTTGAGAAATATTTCAAACAGTTTAAAGAAGTTCTTTTCTATTCCTAGTTATTTGAGAATATGTTCAATTTTATCAAGTTTTTGTCTTCATCTATTGAAGTTTTTTTCTCTGTTCTATTAATTCATGAATTACATTGATTTTTGCTATGTTAAACCAAACTTACATTCCTGGAATAAATCCCACTTTGTCACGATGTATAATCTTTTAAAATATATTTTCTGGGTTCTATTTGCCAAAATTTTATGTAAAAGTTTAACTTTATTTTAACTTAAAAGTTTAAATCTATTTTTATGAGAGATATTGGCATAACTATCAGTAGTGCCCCTTTCACTCTAAGTAGAATAAATTTAATGATCACCCTAATAAATACTGTTTTCTTAAATTTTTTGAATTTGTAACCTTCCTAAAGTTTTCTCCTGGTTCTACAATAGATTGTTCAAAGTCTTCAAAATCATAGCCCCTAACCCTGGCGGGTTGGCTCAGTGGTAGAGCGTCAGCCTGGCGTGTGGAAGTCCCAGGTTTGATTCCTGGTCAGGGTACACAGGAGAAGTGACCATCTGCTTCTCCACCCCTCCCCCTTCTCTCTCTCTTTCTTTCTCTCTCTCTCTCTCTCTTACTCATTCTTTTTTCCCCTCCATGGCTCAAGCGGTTTGAGCGAGTTGGCCCCAGGCACTGAGAATGGCTCCATGGCCTCCACCTCAGGTGCTAAAATGGCTATGTTCCTGAGCAATGGAGCAATGGCCCCAGAGCAACGCCCTCTAGTGGGCTTGCTGGGTGGATCTCAGTTGGGGCACATGCAGGAGTCTGTCTCTGCCTCTCCACCTCTCACATAAAAAAAAAATCATAGCCTGTTTTTTTCCTTCTTCTGTAAGTTTTTCCATATGTCCAGTTTTGAGATACGAACAGTAGGATTTCATTTTCTTATTTTCTTTCAAGACCAGATGTTGGTCATCAGTCAGTGTAAGTATGTTGTTGCCTTTGGCCACACTGTCAGTCCACTGTGTGATGGTCATTTTTTCAGATCCAGAGTATAAGATGACTATGAATAGTGTACAGACCAATTTTCAGTCTGTAGCAGGTGTGAACCTAAGATGTCTCCATTCACCTGAGGTAGCACATCCTCCCATTTGGTTCTCTACTCCTTTGACCAGTGGAGTCACCTGCAAAGCTGCAATTGACAGTGTGCTCTGCTATTAGAGATCTTCCTGTCACCACCCTGCCCCTTAGTGTTTAACTTGTAAATATTGCACCTCCCAGGATATAGTACAAAATTGCTGGTTCTCCTTTCTCCCATCTCTCCCCTCCCCCACTATATACACACTCTGACAAGTGATTTCCTGGGAGGTGCTACCTCCAAGTAGATATAGTATTAGCACCCTCAAAACCAGCAGTGCCTTAATAATACTGTACTGCAAATTTGAAAGTTGCTAAGAGAGTAGATTTTAAAAGTTCTCACAAGAAAAATATTTTTTTAACTATATAAGCTGACAATGTTAATTAGACTTACTGTGGAGATAATTTTGCAAGGTATGTAAATATTAAATCATTATGGTTTGAACCTGAAACCAATATGACATTATATGTCAATTATACCTCAATAAAAATATTTTAATTTTTAAAAAGCAGCACTTCCATGGCATGTGGGTACCCACCTAGTGTTCTAGTTGGCACAGACCTTGGGTTTTCTGTCTGTAACAAAAGGGGGGAAAGGGCTTCCAACTGACTTCTATTACATTAGACATAACCTGCATAGGTTTGTACCAATTCAATATGTTCCACTTTAAATTAATAAAAATGTCTCTCAGAATCTGGCTAGTTAGAAGTTTCTAGTGTCCTTTTGAATTCTTGTCTTTTCTTGTTTTCATAAATATCATAAGTTGGGAGAGTCTACCGCATATACTTTTAGCCAAATGGTATTTAAAGCCAGAAGTCATTTCTTTATGGCTACCTATTTTATATATGTGTTTAGATCTGTCATTAGAGAGAAAGGCAAGGCTCCAGAAATCTGTGAAATAGAACTGTTTGTTTTTGGTTGGGCATGAATGGTATAAAGATAATATCCATGACCCATTTACACAGGAGATGTTACTGCGTTGACTTCAGCACAAAGAGACCTTCTTTCCTGTCTCTTCCTCTGGCCCCCTCATGGCAAGTTCCCTTTCTAACCATTGGGCAACCATCTTTCCCATCAGTTGAAAACTCCTAGAATGTAGACTTCGCTTGGGGTGTTCTCTGCAAAGTGAAAACTGGGGTCACGGCTGCTTGTTTCTCAAGTATCCTTCCTCAGTTTATTCTTTTAAAAACATTTGATCAGGTAGTTAATGTTGGAAAAGTTCAACAGAAAGGGTGGTCTGGTAGGACCCACCAGAAGTAGAGGTGAGCACTTAATTAAATGACCTAATCCATAGGGGCCAAGTAGCCTTACTCTGAGTACAAGTGCCTTTATTCTTATCTTAAACAAACAGAAACACCTGTTTTTCAAAAACTGAAATTTTGAAGTTGCAGGGCTGACAGATTTTTCAAAAATATGTTGGGCAGTGGAAGTTTTATGATTTTGTTTTGGTGTTAGTTTCTGACAAGAGTGTTTGGGGTTATTAGAAGATTTAAGGAATTTTTCAAAGCTTAAGTCATTCACTCATCCATTGAATGAATATTTATTTGAATCAACTGTTTTCTAGACTGTGTTAAGTATATAAACTTCTAATGGGGGATGGTAGGCAAAACCAACAATTTTGGAAGTTCTTATGTAATTATAAACGTGTTATGGTATAATAGTTATGAATTTAGACGAAAGAAGTTTTACTTTTCCTATTTTCAAATTAAATATTGCTTACAAACCCACTGGCCCAAGTTCATGAAATCCACCCTAGTGAGCCCTGCTGTTCTTGAGCTGGTATCATTCAGGAAAACAGAGTGGGGCCTCATTCCTCAGGCTGGGTTACTCCTGCTTTGGCTGACCTTTCTCTTGACCCACATTACCCTGCAGTGGTAGCCCTTTATCCTGGAGAGTCCACTCTCTCTGTCCAAGTTTGACCATCACTATCCCCACTGAAGGGCCCAAGTTTGCAGACTTAGTGCCTGAACTCCACAGGCACCTTAGCAGTTGTCTACTGGAGGCATTACGACACCAGAGATGACATCTTGTGGTCAGGCTCACAGAATCAGCAACCTCTACCAGCCCTGATCCTTCATGGTTCCAATGCCCACTTTGACTCCTGCCCCCAACCAGGAGGCCCAGGGCCTCCACCTTTTTCTGAGGATCCTTCTACTTAACACCGCAGGACACTTGTAAGCCCAAGAGAACCTAGTGAGCGGGGGGGAGAGGGGAAGAGCATCCTATCTTCACACTGGGGTTACACAAAGTACTCTGAGATGGGGACAGAGGAAATGCTATGAGGTCGCTTAAGAAGCCTGCAGGGTACTGTCAGAGTTCATGTCTCTGTGTCTGAGGATGAGGAGCTGCCTACGGAGAGGTACTGTGGCTGAGCTGTGAAGGTGAGTAGGAGTCAACCAGGGAAGTTGTAGACTTGGTGGCATGACAGGGCATATCTGTATGTGTGTGTGTGTTCTGAGGCTGTAGTAAAGGTAAGAGGTTTATTAATAGAATTAGGAGGAAGACATTTTGATGGTGAGGACAGCTTGGTGAGTAAGGCTATTTCACTCGCCTTTAGATATTTCTTACCTTCTTTGGATTTCCAGAGACATTCCCAAGGGAACAGGTGCTGATTGTTACTTTTCAGTGAATTCTGCAAGAGCCAGGAAATTCAGAGATGTTTCCCAAATTTTAGATTGCTTAGAATGATCCACAGAATCAAATCACTAAACCTGTTCCAGACTCTTCTTTATTCTTATTTTGATCTCTTTCCAATCCTTCACCACCAGCATCCATGTGAGAACATGTTTGGAGTTGGGATTCCTGTGTGTAAAGGTCTGCACAGGTAGAACCCCTCCCAAGGGGAGGGCATACTTGTCATTCTTCATTCTCTTAGTCACTAGGTTCTCTAGCTCCTCTGTAGCTCCTTTTGGCTGTAATGAATTCAAAGAGTTATTTAAAAATTGTTCCTTTCTGTCTCTCTCTCTCCCTCCAGTTTTTTTTACAAGTTTTTAAAAATAAGAAAATGGGCCAAAATTAGAAAAATAAATAAATGAAATAAAAATAGAAAATGGCAAAGCCAGCTTTCTTTTCAGAATTCAAATGTAGAACAAATGGGGAAAGGAAGGTACCTAACCTTCCCAAGTTTTAGCCCCCACAAATAATGCACCCAACCTTTACAGCTCCAACAGCCCTTCTGCTTACACTCCATCTTCCCCAACTTGGTTCCAAGTTTTATCTATATTTCCAAGTATGCCACAGTCCATGGTTATGTAAAAAGAAAAGGCCTTCCTGGTTATTGTCATAAATTGCTTTAGCTTACTTACCCCTTCCACTAGCTAGCAAACTACAAAGAGGGTGGGGTGGAGCATGAGCTGTACCAAGTGTGATGCAATTCATGAGGACCACTCAGTCCTTACAGGAATCTGGTTGCTAACATTTTTATCATCTGCAACGATGACTCCTGACTATTATTTCCTGTGACAAATGGGGGAGGAGATACCTTTCTTTTTCATGCAAGTAGTACAAAAAACAGCAGTTTCATCAGCTGAGCTGCAGGAAGACTCCAAAGAGGCCAAAAAGCTCTGAGAGCTGAATAAGTAAGAACACAACAGGACCGTGTCTTTACTTCCTCTGTGCCAAGGTTCTGATGGTGTCCTCTTCTGGAAAGATGGCCTACAAGAGCAAAACAGTGACTTCTGTTTCACTTGTGGCAGGTACAATAGGAGGGAGGAACAAACGTTTACTGAGCCCGCTGGTGGCCAGGCCCTGGATTTGGTGTTCAGAAGGCCAGAGTTCACCTGCTTGCCCTGACACTTCCTAGCTGTGTGACCCTACACAAATCACTTAGTCTCTCTGAGTCACAGTTTACTCATCCATAAAATGGGGATACATTAATAGCTTCACCACTTATGGTTAATGTAAGGATCAAATGATATAATGATTCAGAAGCTTTTTGTAAGAGGTACCAGGAGAGGGAAATTTTGGTTATCTTATTCAGTGTGATCCAACAGCAATACCACTGAACCTGTTTTACCTAAGAGGCTCCTCCAGGGGAATTCCAAAGCCTTGCCCAACTGGACAGGCAGATCGACTGGCAGATTCCTGTGTGGCACGAGTAGGGCTGTGATAGCTGGCAGGCCAGATAGCTAGTGATACTGCAGCCAAGGATACCACAGGCAGGCACATTTGCTCTTAGATCTGGGATACAGTTTCAGGACACAGGTAAAGACTGGGTCATGGCCAGACACTGGGTCATGCTGAGCTGTTTACTACTATATTTGCAAACATGTGCCAACAAGTTTCTATGAATGCTCACAAGAAAAAATATTAAAAACCAGTGGTCCATCTCTCCTCAGCCTTTTGGCTAAGATCAAGTGTCATATCTGTTCTCATCAGTTAATAAATACCAGAGGTCCAGTTTATGAGATTAAAAAAATAAAATGACAGCATCAAGTATCTTTCAGACCAAGATAGAAGTCAAAGGATTTTTGTTGTTGTTATTAATTGAGAATGACATCCACACTAAAAGGAAAAAAAAATCAGGGGACTCATACCTGAACAGAGGCCAACTAACTTTAGATTTTTTTTATTAAAAGAAGATAAAATGTGAACATATTTTCTTAAAAGTAAAGGCAAAATATAAAATTTCACTCATTAAAATGGAGTTTAAAAATCATTTGAATGCTTAGTTCCCTGTATTGCTGGTAAACAGAGGGGGGGGGAGAGAGAGATGGGTGAAGAACAAGGACAAGAGGGAGGCAGATGAGGGGGCACCTGTGAGGCAGCACAGAGAACAAGCTAAAACAGACAGAGCACAGGGAAAGAGGAGTCCACAGAAGGGTCTAAAGCTAGCGTGGAGCTAGAGAAACTGCTCTTGCCACTTGAAGCACGGACCTCCAAATGAGCGATTGCTAACTTTGGTTTTCTGATTATTTCTCAGAACCGTCACTTCTGCTCAAGAAATAGCTCACCTACCTGTTTTTGGAATAAATGCTTCTTTCCATTAGAACTTGGAAAATTTTTGATGTATGAAGCAATGGCTTAAGTTTTAAAAATGTTCCTCCCCCAATCCTTAAGTGAGAAGAAGGGAGGCAGAGTGACAGACTCCTGCATGCACCCTGACCCGGATCCACCAGGCAAGCCTCTTACTGAGTAATGATCTGCCCATCTGGGGCCATTGCTCCATTGCTCAGCAGCCAAGCTATTTTAGTGGCCTGAGGTAAGGCCATGAAGCTATCCTCAGAGCCTGAGGCCAACTTGCTCCAACCGAGCAATGACTGTGAGAGGGTAAAAGAGAGATTGAGAGAGAGAAGGGAGAGAGGGTGGGATGGAGAAGCAGATGGTCACTTCTCCTGTGTGCCCTGACTGGGAATTGAACCCAGGATTTCCACATGCCAGGCCGACGCTCTATTGCTGAGCCAACTGGCCAGGGCTAAGAATGTTCTTTGTGTGCTCTTAGTTAGATCTTAAAATCCATTGTTTATTTTTTTTCTCTATATATATATTCCTGCAGGTGACTAATAAAAACTCAATAGATAAAAAGAAGTGCGAATGTATGGTCTCACTGGACTGGACCGCTTTGTGTCAGATCCTCAGAGAGTCAAATCTAAAAGGAATTCTTAGAAGAGATGACTCAGGAATCTTTAGGATCTTAAATTTAACAAGCAAATGTCACTTCAGATATTTGCCTCCAAAGATGTTAGTAACAGGTAAGATTTGACAGGACAGAGGATGATAACATGGATATAAATTAGTGGTCTCACCTTTCCCTTTTCCACAGCATTCATATATATACCACATCCCCATTGGGGACATTTCTCGTCACAGGTGGCTATTCTTAATCTCACACTGCTAGAAGAGTACATCAGACTCTGTGGATAGGGTCAGATGTGGGGTACAAAAGCCTCTCCCCAAAGTTTCTATGTCCAGCTGCTTTGTGAGCTACTGATACTATGGTAGTTACTCAAGAACAAGTTGTTATCAGACAGAAGTTGTTGACCCCACAAACTACGCTTTCCAGTCCTATACATGCACCAGTTCAGCCTCATCTTCCCAAACTGGGCAAACGCTACAACTGTCTATTCCATATGAGCCGACAACAGTTGCAAGTCACAGCAGTGACAGCCACCATACATTGAATGGTTTCCATGCATTGGGCTCTGATTACACCCTTAATAAACATTTCATTTCATTTTCATTAGTGACCCTAGTGCTGAGTGTTATGATTATCATCATTTTATAGATAAGGATATTGTCAATCAGAAAGGTTCAAAAAATTGTCCATTAGTACCAGAGCTAATAAGTGAACCCAGAAGCCACGAAAGTCCATCCAATTTTCACTATGCCAGAGTGCCCTTCAAGAGATCATGCCCTATAGTCTCAGGAGTCTTAGATTCCCCTGTCTGATGAAACTGCTATCCCTTTGTAGGTCTAATTTCCTAATTTTGAATGAGCTTCTGAAGGAAAAAAAAGAGTATTCCACTGTGTGGGAGGTTGGACTGAAAGGAGGGAGGAGGCAGCATGGCCATGAATATGTGAGTGCTTCTAGCCTATAATGAGCTTATTGCAAAAGGTCAAAGGTCAATTGCTCCAGCTGACCATGGTACAGGGAATGCCCCATTCCCTAGGGTAATGAATGGATAAGTCAGGGGCCCAGTCAGTCACTGTTACTTCTTAGCCTTTAAGCTATAAGTCTAAAAAAAAAAAAGTAATAATAAACAAGGGAAGTTCTTTAAGACTCCTTTAGCAATCTAGTCTGATTGATTTTTATTCAGGGAAGATGCCAAAAAATATCCACTCACTACAATTTGTTTTTTTGTAAGAAATGGAAAAGAGGGAAAACTCAAATATTTTTGCTGTCTTTCATTTGAACGTTTCTAATCCAAAGTAAACAGGGGACCTCTGTCCTTTGTGTTGGACAGTGGCAAACACAGGGCCCTTGTTGGAGGAGTATGGTATCGGCCCATCACAAGCCCCAGCGCACACTGAGGCCCCTGTGTCCAGGAGGGTGAGATGGGCCCCGGCGGCCTCTGATTCCTGCCCACACTGGTGCAGCAGCGCAAACAGTTGGTGTTCATACTTCATCTCTCCCTCCACAAAAGAGAAGCCCTCTCATCTCTCATCTCAGCAACTCTGAAACCCACCCAACTACATTCTCTTCTTTGCCTTTCTTTCTGAAACGAATCAGCTTGTTTCTTATTACAAAATTGAAACAAATTCATTGTAGAATATTTAAGTAGGGGAAGTAATGAGAAAAATTGACAAAGAATCCCTGAGATGACCCAAGTCAAAGTGTTAAGCATTTTGGTATATCTATAGCATTTATCTGTTTCTCTATGCATGTATATTATATTCATGGGGAGGGATAACATTGGGATCATACCATATGTTTCTTAGGAATGTGTTGTAAAAAATCACCAAAACAGTCAGTTGGATTAAATGTAAAGATGGTAGACTAAATATAGATGAATACAGGGTGGGCAAAAGTAGGTTTAGAGTTGTTCACATGGAAAATAATACAAGAATAAACTCTGTATTTTATGTACTCACAGCTGTAAGCCCATTTTTGTCTACTCCTGTATTTATATCAGATATTGTTAACCTGGTGCCCATGCATAAGCTTTTGAGTGCCTATAAACGCATATAACAATATGCACAATTTGGCATACTGTTGATATATAGATGTAGATCAAGATATATAGACACAGCTATATATGGAGAGAGAATCATCAGATTCTCCAGGATATATGTGATCCAAAGAGCCAACAATTTACGTACATTAATTTGGCTGGCAGAAAATAACCAATGTAGAAAACAGCCTACCACACAGCTGGTAGCAATGTTAAACTTTTTGTAGGGCAGTTTGGACACTCCGTGTGTGTGTGTATGTGTGTGTGTGTGTTGTGTGTGAGAGAGAGAGAGAGAGAGAGAGAGAGAGAAAGAGAGAGAGGGAGGGAGGGAAGGAGAGAGAAAAAGAGAGAGAGAGAGAGAGAGAGCTATTTAAAATAGCCATAAGATATTATAAAGTTAAAGTAATGCAAAAATCCTGGGAACCAAGAATATAAAAGCTTTGCAATATGATAAAGGCATTATTTCAAATCAGTAGGGGAAAAGTAGATGAAAATAATTAGCATCAAAAACTCTTCTTCGCCTGACCAGGTGGCGGCGCAGTGGATAGAGCATCGGACTGAGATGCCAAGGACCCAGGTTTGAGACCCCGAGGTCGCCAGCTTGAGTGCGGGCTCATCTGGTTTAAGCAAAAGCTCACCAGCTTGGACCCAAGGTCGCTGGCTCGAGCAAGGGGTCACTCAGTCTGCTGAAGGCCCGTGGTCAAGGCACATATGAGAAAGCAATCAATGAACAACTAAGGTGTCACAATGCACAACGAAAAACTAATGATTGATGCTTCTCATCTCTCCATTCCTGTCTATCTGTCTCTGTCTATCCCTCTCTCTGACTCTCTCTCTGTCTCTGTAAAAAAACAACAACAACCTATTCTTCAAAAGGACACACTAGATCAACTAGATTTAATAGATATCTTCAGAACCTTTCACCCTAAAGCAGCAGAATATACATTCTTTTCAAGTGCTCATGGCACATTCTCTAGGGTAGAACACATGTTAGGACACAAAACGAGTCTTAATAAATTTAAGAAGACTGAAATCATATCAAGCATCTTTTGTGACCACAATGGTATGAAACTAGAAATCAACTATAATAGAAAAACTGAAAAACACTCAAACACTTGGAAACTAAATAGCATGTTATTAAATAACAAATGGGTTAACAATGAGATCAAGGAAGAAATCAAAAATGTCCTTGAAACAAATGAAAACAAACATACAACTCAAAATTTATTGGACATAGCAAAAGCAGTCTGGAGAGGGAAGTTCATAGCACTACAAGCATACCATAAGAAGCTAGAAAAAGCTCAAATAAACAATTTAACCCTGCATCTAAAAGAACTAGAAAAAGAACAGCAAGCAAAACCCAGAAGAAGTAGAAAGAAGAAAATAATAGAGATTAGAGCAGAAATAAATGACATAGAGGCTAAAAAAAAAACAATACAGAGGATCAATAAAACCAAGAGCTCATTTTTTGAAAAGATAAACAAGATAGATAAACCTTTAACCAGACTCACCAAGAAAAAAAGAGAGAGGACTCAAATAAATAAAATTAAAAATGAGGGAGAAGTAGGCCCTGGCCGGTTGGCTGAGCAGTAGAGCATCAGCCTGGCGTGCGGAAGTCCCCGGTTCGATTCCTGGCCAGGGCACACAGGGCCATCTACTTCTCCACCTCTCCCCCTCTCCTTCCTCTTTGTCTCTCTCTTCCCCTCCTGCAGCTGAGGCTCCATTGGAGCAAAAAATGGCCTGGGCGCTGGGGATGGCTCCTTGGCCTCTGCCCCAGGCGCTAGAGTGGCTCTGGTTGCTACAGAGCGACGCCCCGGATGGGCAGAGCATCGCCCCCTGGTGGGCGTGCTGGGTGGATCCCGGTCGGGCACATGCGGGAGTCTGTCTGACTGCCTCCCCTTTTCCAGCTTCAGAAAAATACAAAAAAAAATGAGAGAGGCCCTGGCCGGTTGGCTCAGCGGTAGAGCGTCGGCCTGGCGTGCGGGGGACCCGGGTTCGATTCCCGGCCAGGGCACATAGGAGAAGCGCCCATTTGCTTCTCCACTCCCACCCCCTCCTTCCTCTCTATCTCTCTCTTCCCCTCCTGCAGCGGAGGCTCCATTGGAGCAGGGATGGCCCGGGCGCTGGGGATGGCTCCTTGGCCTCTGCCCCAGGCGCTAGAGTGGCTCTGGTCACGGCAGAGCGACGCCCCGGAGGGGCAGAGCATCGCCCCCTGGTGGGCAGAGCTTCGCCCCTGGTGGGCGTGCCGGGTGGATCCCAGTCGGGCGCATGCGGGAGTCTGTCTGACTGTCTCTCCCCGTTTCCAGCTTCAGAAAAATACAAAAAATAATAATAATAATAATAAAAAATGAGAGAGAAGTAACAACTGACACAGCAGAAATACAAAAGATTGTAAAAAAAAAATACTATAAAGAACTGTATGCCATAAAATTAGACAATCTAGGCAAAATGGACAAATTCCTCGAAACATATAATCTTTCAAAAACAAATAAGGAAGAATCAGAAAACCTAAGCAGACCGATTTCATCAAATGAGATTAAAACAGTTATCAAAAAACTTCCAACAAACCAAAGTCCTGGGCCAGATGTCTTCACAGGTGAATTTTACCAAATATTCAAAGAAGAACTAACTCCTATCCTTCTCAAGCTATTTCAAAAAATTCAAGAGGAGGGAATACTTCCAAACTCCTTTTATGAGGCAAGCATAATATTAATTCCAAAACCAGGCAAAGACAACACAAAGAAAGAAAATTATAGGCCAATATCCCTGATGAACTTAGATGCTAAAATTCTCAACAAAATATTAGCAAACCAGATCCAAAATACATGAAAAAAATCATACATCATGATCAGGTGGGATTTATTCTGGGGAGACAAGGCTGGTACAATATTCGCAAATCAATCAGTGTGACTCAACACATAAACAAAAGGAAGGATAAAAATCACATGATAATATCAATAGATGCAGAAAAAACATTTTATAAAATCCAGCACCCATTTATGATCAAAACTCTCAGCAAAGTGGGGATACAGGGATTATACTTCAACATGATAACGGCCATCTATGACAAACCAACAGCCAACATCATACTCAATGGGCACAAGTTAAAAGCAATCTCCTTAAGATCAGGAACAAGGCAGGGGTGTCCCCTTTCACCACTCTTATTCAACATAATTCTGGAAGTCCTAGCCACAGCAATCAGACAAGAACAGATAAAAGGCATCCAAATTGGAAAAGAAGAAGTAAAACTATCATTATTTGCTGATGATATGATACTGTACACAGAAAACTCTAAATTCTCAGTCAAAAAACTACTGGACCTGATAACTAAATTCAGCAAGGTGGCAGGATATAAAATCAATATTCAGAAATCAGTGGCATTTTTATACACCAACAATGAACTGTCTGAAAGAGAAATTAAGAAAACAATTCCCTTCACTATTGCAACCAAAAAAATATAAAGTACCTAGGAATAAATTTAACCAAAGAGGTTAAAGACTTGTACTCAGAAAATTACAAAACATTGATAAAGGAAATCAAGGAAGATACAAACAAGTGGAAGCATATACCATATTCATGGATAGGAAGAATAAACATCATTAAAATGTCTATATTATCCAAAGCAATTTATAAATTCAATGCAATTCCTATTAAAATACCAATGACATACTTCAAAGATATAGAACAAATATTCCAAAAATTTATATGGAACCAAAAAAGAACATGAATAGCCACAGCAATCTTGAAAAAGAAGAATAAAGTGGGGGGTATCACACTTCCTGACATCAAGTTATACTACAAGGCCATTGTACTCAAAACAGCTTGGTACTGGCAAAAAAACAGGCATACAGATCAATGGAACAGAACAGAGAACCCAGAAATAAACCCACACCTGTATGGACAATTGATATTTGACAAAGGAGGTAAGAGCATACAATGGAGTAAAGACAGTCTCTTTAACAAATGGTGTTGGGAAAATTGGACAGGTACTTGCAAAAAAATGAAACTGGATCACCAACTTACACCATTCACATCAATAAACTCAAAATGGATTAAAGACTTAAAGGTAAGTCATGAAATATCTTGGAAGAAAACATAGGCAGTAAACTCTCCGATATCTCCCATAGCAATATTTTTGCTGATTTATCTCCACAGGCGAGTGAAATAAAAGACAGGATGAACAAATGGGACTATATGAAACTAAAAAGCTTTTGCACAGCAAAAGACCATTAACAAAATAAAAAAACAACCCACACAATGAGAGAGTATATTCGCCAATATGTCTGATAAGGGGTTAATAACCAAAATTTATAAAGAACTTGTAAAACTCAACACCAGAAAGGTAAACAATCCAATCAAAAAATGGGCAAAAGAAATGAATAAACACTTCTCCAAAGAGGACATACAGATGGCCAATAGCATATGAAAAAATGTTCAACGTCACTAATCATTAGAGAAATGCAAATTAAAACCACAATGAGACACCACCTCACACCTGTCAGAATGGCACTCATTAACAAAACAACACATAATAAGTGCTGGCAAGGGTGTGGAGAAAAGGGAACCCTCCTACACTGCTGGTGGGAATGCAGACTGGTGCAGCCACTGTGGAAAACAGTATGGAGATTCCTCAAAAAATTAAAAATGGAACTGCCCTTTGACCTAGCTATCCCACTTTTAGGAATATATCCTAAGAATACCAAGTCACTGATTCAAAAGAAGAAATGTACCTCCATGCTTATTGCAGCATTGTTTACAATAGCCAAGATCTGGAAAGAGCCCAAGTGTCCTTCAATGGATGAATGGATTAAAAAGCTGTGGTGCATATACACAATAGGATTCTATGGGGCCGTGAGGAAGAAGGAAATTTTACTTTTCATGGTAAAGTTTCCAGGTAATGGATGGACCTGGAAACTATCATGCTAAGTGAAATAAGCCAGGCAGAGAAAGAAAAATATCATATGACCTCACTTATTTGAGGAATCCAATGAACAATGTGAACTGAGGAACAGAACAGAGGCAGAGGCGGGACCAAAGGGACCGGAGGGAAAGTGGAAGAGAAGATGAGATCAGAGAAGGGAAAGAGATCAGTGAAATTATTTATACATAAAACAGCATTATAGAGAACAGGACAGCAAATCCTGGAGGGAAGGGGGGAAGACATTGGAAGGAGGGGGCAGAGGGAAACATGGGGGTGGGGGGAGATATATTCGGTGGACACTTGAATCTATGTAAACACAATAAATTAATATCATAAATTTAAAAACAAACAAATAAAAAACCTCTTCTTCACCATCAAATCAAATTTATGGAGAAGGTTAGAAAACAGTGGTTAGATTAGCATCCTTGTTTGGGTCCTGTCTCTAATAGGATTGCTTCTAATATTTTCACATGAAGAATTTTATTGATGCTAATTGACATAGGTGCTCCCTACATTAATGAAATAGTGTATTTCTAGTTAACTAAGAACTTTTCCTACAACTATAGGGATAATTAAGTTTTATCTTTGATTTTAAAATGTTAAAATCATTTTTGTAATTATGTGTGGGATGGATGTTACCTAGATTTATTGTGATAATAATTTTATAATATATATAATAACTAATCATTTGTTGTACATCTGAAACTAGTATGTTATATATGCCAATTATATTTTCATTTTTAAAATGTAATTATTTAATATTATTTAATAAAATACTACCCAAATTAGCAGAGAAAGCTTGACTTGGTCATAGTATATTATGTTTAATAATATTTTGGATTTGATTTGCTAGCATTTTGTTTACGTTTTTCTCTATTCTCTTAAGTTTGGTCTTTGGTTTTCACTTATTGTTTTTGCTACTTTTGTTAGTTTGAGATATCAGGGTTGCTTCAATGGGAAAAACTGAACTGGGATATTTTTTATTCTTTTTTATGTTCTGGAATATTTTAAACAGCAAGAACATTAAATTCCTTAAGGACTAAAAGAAATTTACTTTATAACTCTGTGGAACAGGCATCTTTTATGGAGTAATTATATTATATTTAACAACTTTTCCATTATTTTCTGATTATTAATCTTTTCAAGTTTCTAATTTTTTAATGTTTATTTTATTGATTTTAAAGAGAGAGGAAGGGGAAGAGAAAGATTGAGAAAGGAACATCAATCTGTTCCTGTTTGTGCCCTTATCAGGGACCGAACCAGCAACCTCTGTGCTTCAGTATGGTGCTTTAACTAATCAAGCTATCTGGCTAGGGCTCAAGTTTCTACTTCTTTTTAAGTCAAGTTGGCAAGTGTATTTTTCTAGAAAATTTATTCATTTTAATGAAAATTTTCAAATTTAACATTGAGTTATGCATACTTTCTTATTAAAAATATATTTTTTTCACATGTTCTGTCCTGCTTCTCATTCCCAACACTGTACACTTAAATTTTTTTCTTCACTCTTCATGATTAATCTTACCATTTTTATTATTCTTTTCAAAGACATTCTTTCACTTACTCTTTGATTTTTGCCTTTGCTAAGCCATTATGTTTTGCTTTGTGACTCCACATTTCTGCTTTCCTTGGATTATTTTTGCTTTCAATTAAAGTTAAGTTGTCACTTCATTTTGTCTTATTATTTCTAAATAATAAAATAAAATTTGTGGCTAAAATTTTTTTAATATGTTTGGCTGAATCCCAAACATTTTGACTTGAAAAGAATGTATTTATATTTGTATAGTAGGAAATCTTCATTTGTATATATTAATTATATTTCTCAAATGTATCATAACTTTAATAAATATTTATACTTCTGAGGTGTTACAGAGAAATGCTCAATGTATCCATTATCTATTGCTGTATAACAAAACACCCCAAAATTGAATGGTTTAAAACAATGATATTTTACTATTCCTCATGATCTTGTGAGTTGGATGGATTTACTGTAATAACCGAATTCAACTGGTGGATTAGATGGGGACTGGGTTCAGGAATGGTGGCTTGTCTCTGCTTCATATGGCCTCTTTTCTTCTGGTAGATTGGGCTTCTGCTCAAGATGGCAGAAACATTCCAAGAGGACAAACCCTAATGCACAATGGCTTTGAAGTCCCTGCTTGTATCATTTGGTTTACCGAAGTTTCACTGAACTATAAGCAAGATACACGGCCAAACCCAGACCCAATGTGGGAGGGAAATACCCAAGCACAGGGTAACAGGAAGTAGGCTTCCTTGGGGGTTACCATTAATGTGACAATGTACCGCACAAAGGGATCATAATTTGGCCTCGTAGTTTACTTCATATTCCTAACAGTTTTGACCAAAATGACCATTTATATAATTATATATTAATTTTTTTGCTCAAACTTGCTTTCTCATAATTATATTACCTCATCAGATTTCTTCTGATTTGCATTTGTAGGGTAATTATGTTTGCTGTTTATATCACTGTTTCTTAAAAGCCTCTACTTGGATTTTGTATTTTTAAAGGGGAGTTAAAACTATAGGTGCTAGTAATTCTGTTTAAAGTAGGAATAGTAACAGTGTAGTTCTTTCTTTAAAATTTTTATTAATTTTAATTTATTGCGTTAACATGGATTCAAGTGTCCCACTCAATATAACTCCCTCACCCCCACCCCCTACTCACCATTACACCCCCTTTGCCCCCCCCTCCTCCTGACTCCCTCCCCCTTTCCCTCCGGGATTTGCTGTCCTGTTATCTGTATCTATGTGTTATGTATAAATATATATAATTTCACTAATCCCTTTACCTTCTCTGATCCCATCCCCTCATCCCCCTTCCCTCTGACTGCTGTCCCTCTGGTCCCTGTGACTCCGCCTCTGCCTCCATTCTGTTCCTCAGTTCACTGTGTTCATTAGATTCCACATATAAGTGAGATCATATGATATTTGTCTTTCTCTGCCTGGCTTATTTTATGGGTTGGGGAATAAGTTCGTAGCGTTTTTACCGAAGACTTTTATTTAAACAAAAAACAATAATTATATCAATAAGTTAATCAATTATATATTCGCCGTTGCTGTTTACAACCTCTTCCCACCTCTCGACCAATTTGTTGATGCCGTTCCGCCAAAAATCGCCTGGTCTGGTGTCAAAGAAGTTGTTGAGCCAGTTTTTAAAGACCTCTTTGTTATCTAAGGTAACACTCTTCATATGGTTTGACAGGGAGCGGAAAAGATGGTAATTGGTCAGTGCAAGGTCCGGAGAATACAGCGGATGCTGAAGGTCCTCCCATTCGAGCTCTTGGAGTGCGGCTTTGAAAACTTGTGCAACACGGGGCCTGGCGTTGTCGTGAAGGAGTATGGTTTGACCATGTCAATCAGGTCTTTTCAGTCGAATAGCCTCATTCATGCGGTGTAGCTGGGCAATGTAGAGCTCCTTGTTGACCGTGGCATTCTTTTCGAGCATTTCCCAGTTCTTCATCGAATTCAGAAGGCCTTCCGCTGCGGCACGTGTCATCAACGTCAAAGTCGCCATTTTTGAACTTTGCAAACCATTTCCGTGCTGTAGACTCGCCTATGACACCTTCTCCATACATGTCACAAATGTCCCGGGCTGCTTCGGCAGCTTTTTGACCTCGATGAAAAGCAAAGAAGAGCAGGTGTCGAAAATGTTGATTTTTGCCTCCTGGGTATTCCATTTCTAAGCCTCAAAACTAATAAAAAATTAAATAACTCAAAAATACAATTAACATAGTTTTGTAGAGCAGAAAGAGTTTTATCGAATGAATACTTACCCTTTGCCAAACAGCAAACAAATCGTTGTAAAATAAAAGAAAATATAAAAACTCTACGAACTTATTCCCCAACCCAATACTTAGAATAATAATCTTCAGGTCCATTCATGCCATCGCAAAAAATAAGATTTCCTTCTTTTTCATGGTCACATAGTATTCCATTGTGTATATGTACCAGTTTTTTAATCTACTTGTCAACTGATGGACACTTGGGCTGTTTCCAGATCTTGGCTATTGTCATTTGTGCTTACTTCTACCATCTGATCATATCTGTTTTCTGGCTTTTACATTTTTTGGACTTTTTCTTTTATTCTCTTTTTGCTAACATTATCTGTCTATGTCTCTATGTCTCTATCTATCTACCTATCAATCTCTCTGTCTGTCTGTCTATCTACCCATAATCTATATCTGTTTCTATTTACTGTCTTTTATTCTCAAGAAATATAGATGTATTCTATTTTACTTCAATTACTAGTTATATTTAAATTTTCAAAATAATTTTTATATCTATCAAAGAAAAGAATTTTAAGTAGCTATTAATTCTTTTTAATTAAAGATGACAAAACAAGCAACTTTTTTTTCCCCTTCTCCTATGCCATCCTGTCCTCCCAGTTTCTATAACAATAATCTGGGTTTTTAGATTCAGATTATTATTATGATTGAATCCCAGCTCCTAATTCCTGTATTTGTGCTTTCTTTCAAGAATTATCTTAATATCCAACCATCCCTTCTGCCTCACATTATCAGAATACCTGACCAACAGTGGCTCAGACGTTAAGGACATTTAATTATACCACATATATAAAAGGGTGAGTAAAGGGAGGCGGGTCCAGGGTTGGTTCAGCAGCTCTTCAATACGCTTCAGGGTCCTCAGTGGGCATCTCTCAGATTCTTTTGGCCTTTTCGTGGTCAAAAGATGGATGCCATACTCCAGATATTTCATCCTTAGGCAACCATCTTCAAGGCAGGAAGAAAAGTCAACCTACCTCACTTCCTATCTTTATCAAAAAGCGAGTTCTTCCCCAAGAAGTCTAACAGGAGACTTTCCTTGGCAGTTCATTGGCCGGAACTTAGTCACATGCCCAGCCCTAGGCCAATCATCACCAAGACAAGTAATTGCCTTGCTTTATCTTCCGGGTCAGGGCATGTTGTCAGTCACACAAAATTGGCATTCTGTTAGTAGCAAGAAAAGGACATTTTTTGGCTCAGCGGTAGAGCGTCGGCCTGGCGTGCGGGGGACCCGGGTTCGATTCCCGGCCAGGGCACATAGGAGAAGCGCCCATTTGCTTCTCCACCCCCCCCCCTTCCTCTCTGTCTCTCTCTTCCCCTCCCGCAGCCAAGGCTCCATTGGAGCAAAGATGGCCCGGGCGCTGGGGATGGCTCCTTGGCCTCTGCCCCAGGCGCTAGAGTGGCTCTGGTCGCGGCAGAGCGACGCCCCAGAGGGGCAGAGCATCGCCCCCTGTGGGCAGAGCGTCGCCCCTGGTGGGCGTGCCGGGTGGATCCCGGTCGGGCGCATGCGGGAGTCTGTCTGACTGTCTCTCCCCGTTTCCAGCTTCAGAAAAATACAAAAAAAAAAAAAGAAAGAAAGAAAAGGACATTTTCATCCAACTGGCATCCAACGAGTGCCAAAATATATAAAAAATCAGGAGTAAGCAGTTAAATTTTACTGCTTTTATTAATTCACTGACATTTCTTTTATGCTATTTTTTTTACATTATTGAATTTATTTGCTTGGCTGGAATATTTTCTGTGGCGTCTTTTTTCAGTTGGGGTGGTACATGTATTGCTTCCTTTTTAATAGCTGCTTGTCTAAAATAGCTTAATATGAAACAGAATTTTAAGTCATATTCCTTTCTCCTCAAAATCACATGGATATTGCCATGTTGTCTTTGGCATTTATGTGACAAATATCAATGTGATATTTTCTCTCACAGGTAACTTGATACTTCTGCTGGAATAGCTCCATGAAGCAGAGAACACCCTACTGGTCCATTGTTGCATCTCTAGTGCCTAACCCAGTGCCTCAAACATAACAAGCTTGTCATGAGCCAGTTGTCTGTGGAGACTCCCAAAGAGCAGAGTTTTGTCCTCACATTAAAGAATTTTTTGTTCCTACCTGCTCTAAGCACATAAAGCTAGCTAGGAGCTAGTGTGGCAGCCCTCACCATCATGGCCCCTTGGCATGATCTGTCTATGCTCGCTATCAAATGTGAGTACCCCATGGGGTTTCTCTCCTGTGTGTATCCAGCACCTGGGCACTTCCTGGATGCTTTGAGAAGATGGACATTTGCCCTTCCTGGCTTTCTTGTCATTTTTGTCTACAGCCCTTGTCACAACCAAACTTGGATTTGATGGGAAGGGGGGGGTACCATCACAAATTTTTTTTTTCTGTGAGGTGAAGGGTTGTCTAACCCTTCTCTCAAACTGGTCGTATCTGCATCAAGTTGCACAGAAATTCCTTAAAATGTCTGGTATGTGGGTGGAATTCCCCCCCCCCCCCCCCCCCCCGTTTTCAACAGTAACAGATCTTCCCCTATTACTATTTTATTTTTATTTTTGGCTGTTTCAATGGGACTTTGGAAGAAAGGCAGGATGGGAAGTTCAGTGCACTGGTCTGAATGTCTGTCACAGAATGGAAGTTTTCCTCCCACTTTTCATGGACCTTTAGACAAAGTCCTCTTCCCCTTACAGACCTCTGAAATCTGCAACCTCCTCCTCTCACCACTATCCCGCTTGTTGGGGAACAAGAGCGTTTTCTCCTCTGTCAGCTCTATGGTCCTTTCTGGGGTCCCTATTAAAACTGTTTTGGATATCCTAGTTTTGTCTTTGTCTCATAACTTATCTCTCATCATTTTTTTCCCCTTTTCCTCCGAGTTGGGGAGTATTTTGAGTATATCAGATTGATTGACTCATCACTGAAAAAAAATTATTAAGCCTCCTCTGCAGCTTTCAACTTTCTTTGATTTCTCCTTCCTCAATTCTTTATATTTTTCTTTTCTTGTCCATCCTTTGCTTTGCTCAATCATCACTACCCTGTTTCCAACAACATCATTAGTTTTACTTGCCTAAGGATTTCTAGGCATTTGATTTGGGTCTTTCCCTTGGAACTCCTGAGAAATTTGGTGGGCAATCTTCCCAGCCTTCAGAATGGTGTGGCCCTATGGTTGAGGCTGCCAGGAGGCCAGCAGCAAAGACAGTAAGGACATAATTGAATGCACAGCTCTTCCTCCTCCAAATGTGCTTACTGGAAAGGTTTGACATGAGCTGTGCTGAATCTTCTGGGTACCTCTACTGCATCCAGTCATCTAGATAGTTCACAAGCTATATGAGAAGATAATACTTCCAGTTGCAGCAACCATCTGGTAAGGCCAAGTCTTATGAGACTCGATCTAGTGCCTGGACATCTTAGAGCTGCTTGGACGATGACACCATCAACCTCCAGACCTTAATATTGGGCTTTAGAGCCATCCTGTGATACCCTTTAGAAGGAAGGATTCAAGCTTAATACACAACTTCAATGTGCATTCCCAAGGCAGATCCGAGCGCTGGGGGTGGAAGGTGCTAAGCAGAAGATCATACCCGTCTTTGGACAACTATGGCCATGAATATCACCCCATTAGCTGAGGACAAAGCAAATGCTTTTCACAGCTTCTTACCCCACCCATTAGGCTGGTGATGAAAACTGTAAAATAAACTAACCATAGTTTCCTATTTTTCTTTCAGCTAGAGATAAGGAATGCACTAATAGCTAAGTCTTCTCAGGGCTTCAATACTTGGAGAATACCTTACTTTGAATTAGATTTCTTTTCTAAACTTCTTAACACATTGAAATCTTTTCACTCTGCCTAAATACAGTTTTCTAGAGTCCTTTATAAAATCTCTCTCACACACACTCACTCTCTCATACACAGATGACATCTGACTTTTGCCCTCCTGCTTTTCCAGGAACCCTTTCCTGTTTTCCCTCTCAGCCCCCTTGTCTGCTGCTGCCACCCAGAAAGGTCCTGTAGCCCCCTGGTCATTGCTCTGGTCATTGCTCTCTGTGAGGCTTGTCTGCAGGAATTGTAATTCCTTCAGTGCTGTGGCCCATGGCTGTGCTTCCTCCCTAAGAATGTCTAGGCTGTTGACTCACTGTCTTGGGTAGTTGCCGATCTGAACAGTGGCCGGCTTGAATGACTCAATGAAGACTCTGGTGCAGGTTGCCCACAATCACTTCCAGAGATAAATCAGGATAGAGAGGGAGGCTGATTACAGTGAAGAAGAGAAGTCTTTAAATACTCTGTAATAAGAATGTAGAAGAAAGGAAAGGGGAAACTGACAGTGGGGTTTCACCCACCTCTGAGTAGAACATAATGTAGTTCTCTTGTGTTTGCACAGGGAGGAGGAGCTGTGATTGGCTTTTACAGCAGGGGTTCACCTTGAGCTCAGGGCCAGCTGAAGCAAGTGCACGCAAAGGCAGCCCAAGTGGGTTCCTAGTGAAAAGGCCACCATTCATTAGGTTCTACACAGAAATAGGACCTTCAGTGGCCAAGTGAGACAGTGCCTGTAGCTGGAGGAATGCACCTGCGTGTCTATATAGCTTCTAGGGCTATGACTGGAATTTCACTCAGCTCGAAAAGCAATGCATTCTATACTGACAAAATATAAATGCATCATCCCACCCTTTAGGGAAGAATGATTTCTTGCTCTAAATCACATTCTGTAATCCCCCCTCCCACTCCTGTTACAGCACAGACTGAGAAACAAATTCATAGCTCCTGACTTAGCTGTGAAATTCTCCCCTGTAGGAAGGTATGTTTGTGTGCATGCACAGACATATGTGCATATGCACCAGCAAAGTTCTGAAATGGAAATGATAAAATAAAGATAATGGTAGGAAATTGAGAGAAGTAGAAAGTATGGCCACTGAGGGAGTTTTCCTTTAAGTGATAGTTAGATTTGTTGGTATGGAATACTGTGCTAAGCATGTGAAAGAAGGAAGAAAGAAAGAAAGAAAGAAAGAAAGAAAGAAAGAAAGAAAGAAAGAAAGAAAGAAAGAAAGAAAGAAAGAAAGAAAAAAGGAGGGAGGGAGGGAGGGAGGGAAATAAAGGAAAGAAAAGAAAGAAAGAAGAAAGGAAGGAAGGAAGGAAGGAAGGAAGGAAGGAAGGAAGGAAGGAAGGAAGGAAGGAAGGAAGGAAGAAAGAAAGAAATATTGCAGTTAGTCCTCACAGCAATCCAGTGAGTTCAGTACTAACTATTCTTATTAAAATGTGGAACTGAGGCAGCATAGCACAGAAAAGAACACAGGGGCCTTGAAACCAGCTAGTTTTGCTTTCAAAATTGAGCTCTGCCACTTGCTGGTTTTGTAACTCTGGCTAAGTTACTCAATTCTCTAGATTTCAATTGCTTTTTATATTAAAGGGATATGGAATTTATCTCATAAGTTTGTTTGTAAGGATTAAATGAGACACACAAAGGTGCCAAAGGTGGAGTATTAACATTTTAGGATATTAAATATCCTCCTAGTTCTGGAAATAAATGTTCTTTTTTTTTTTTCAGTTTACAGTTCAGTTTACAACAGATGTTATAGGAAACATTCTGAAAACCCAACACTTGATTACCTGTTTGGCTTGAATAAATTGGAAGGTTTATAAAACTATTGATATGGACTGCTCTTGAAAATGTTGGGGGAGAGTCAACAAATTCCAAGCATTAGAATGTACTTTGAATTGAATACTCTTTAGTTTATAAGATGGTAAATTATCTCTTGTTTTTCCAGTCTTGACGGGGATGTGCTCATTGGCTTGATTCTACTGCCGCATCTCTCCACCCACCCCCTGCAACCACAACTTCGTGTGTAAGCAGAGGATAGAGAACCTGACAGTCACCAGCGTGGTCAGCCGTCCGCAGCCACTGTGAACTTGATGTGCGTGTCTCAGCAAGAAACAAGGTGACAGGTTCCACTGTCCAGTCCTGGTGGTGGGGGTGGGGGTGGGGGCACTGGAGAGCAGAGGAAGCTGAAGAACTCTTGATTTCTTCCCTCCTGTAGCCAAGGCAAGCTAGTGTAGGAAGGAGACAGAGGAGCCACCAGAACAAGTCAAGACTGCTCTGAAGGAGGTGAACATAGATGTTTGAAGGGGGTCAGGAACCACTTACTGAAGAAAGTGTGCATGTGCCCTGTACATGCATGGGTGCGGACACAGGCACCCTAGGACTGCTATGAACTCTCATCATGGATCATTAAGGGTTGAGACAACAGCCAAGTATCCTTCAACAAATACATTGAAAGAAATGGTTTCTCAAAGTAAATTTACACTTTTTAAAATCCCTTTCCACACTGGTGTTTCCTGTCCAAATGTTGATGCCAATGGCTTGGTGCTTCCTTTTTGAAACTAGGCCTCTCAGCTTATATGAAACAATCTTAGCAAAAGTTAACCCTGAGAATCCAATCCTTGGGCCAAGAAAACAGCAGATTTCCCCCCACACCCACCCACCAAGGAGAAGGGGTCTACCAGGAGCAGCTAGGCCAGAGGGGTTAGGAAAAGAGAATTAGTCCCTGAGTACCAGGCATCCAGAGAATACCACTGATCACTGCCTGCCATGGGGCATACTGTACCCTATCAACAGTCCCAAGAAACCTATGGATAGCCCCTAAGGAACCTATGGTTCTTCCATTCTCTGCCCAGAATGTCTTCCCTCTGTCCCCTCCACTTCCCCAAATTCTAGCATCAAGGGCCAGTGCAAGGCCACAAATCCTGAAAGGGCCACCCAGGTAGCTTCAGTGCATAGACCCCTCTCTCAGGGAGCACTTATCGCAGCATGCTACCCAGCTCCTGACCTCAGCTGCCTGTATTGGGGTGGGCTGGGGGTAGTGGTAATCAGGTGCCCTATAAACAGAGACCCATCGATATTATCAGTCCCAGGCAACATGGACGAAGACCCGCTGACCTTAACAGTGTGCTTGCCTGTGAACGTGGGGAGCTATGCTCCGGCAGCAAGTGTCCCTAGAGTCAAGTATGTTTTGCTGGGATGGGGGCGCATGTGAGCAACCTTGTCTAACAATTATCTGCTTGATTCTAGGGAACACGTTCCTTAGGCCAATTCTTGGCAGGTGACCAACGAAGCTCACAGGTCAGGTCGCATTCAGGGCCCAGGGCCGTGTCCCAAATCCTTTGCTCAGGTGACCCCTGCAGTGGCAATGGGCACAGGTGACCCCTGCCGGGCGGCTCTGCTCCGCCACCTAGAGCTTAGAAGCTGCCACTGCGCCTGGGGACGCTCCGGCTCCAGCTACCGCTCCGCAGCAGGCACCGACCTTTGGCGCGGGCCCGGGACCCACTGAGCTACTAGTCTGAGGTGGTGTCTGAAGTCAGGCGCTTCCTGCCTTTCCTTGGCCTGGGTGCCAGGCTCCTGCCGCGGGGCTCCGAGTCCCCTATCGCCCCGCCCCACCGCCCGCGCCCTTCTTGGTGCGCGCAACGTCTCCGCCCCCAGCCCCAAACCCCCACCTTCTGTGCCCTTAGGGGGGCACCCCCCATTGGGGCGGGAGGGTGGTCCCCCATGCTCTGTCGCCGAGTGGCGGAGAGGTGACGGTAACCGCCTTCCCATTTCCGCCTAGCCGGCAGTGCAGTAGGGTGAGGGCAGCCGAAGCGCTGGGGCCAGCTGAGCTCTTCTCGGTCCTCCCTCCTCCCGCCCGCGCGGGGGCTGGCCTTTTCTTGCCAGCGCCTTTTTCCCCCCTGCACCGCAGCGCCGCTTCGCCACTCGGGCACCGCAGGTAGGGCAGGAGGCTGGAGCGCCTGCTGCCCGCCGCCCGCCGCCCGTACGCCCGTAAAATGGTCACCTCGGCTGGACAGCTCGCCCTGTTCGCGCTGGGTACGTACGCTGCCTGCCGCGCGTCCTCTGCCTTCAGCGACACCCTCTTTCTCCCGGCTCCTTCATTTCTCTTTCCCGGGGGTTTTCTGTGCCCGCCTAGAAAAGTGGAGCGAGGTTAATGCTTTTCAAGGGTTGGAGGCTGAGAGACAAGGGGAGTCAATAGGGCTTCTTAGGGATTTGGAGAGCCCATTCCAGAGAGGGGGGCATCGAACACGCAGGGTTTCCCCGCAAAGTGGCCGCCTGGCGGGGCGTGAGAACGCCCGCCCGGGAAAGGAAGGTGGTGTGTGCTGGGCTTGAACTTTAATCCGCCGCGTCTGTGTGTGTTCGTATACTTGTCCACACCTACCTGCTTACCTGGCTGCCTCTAAGCCCGCCTTCCCTGCGTGTAGACTCGCAGAGGGTGACCAGCGTCCGACCCTCCGGGCAGACCTTGCCTGCTTCTCTTTGGTACCCCTGCCTATCTCTGAGCCCTAGCAGATGATCAGAGCCAGGAGAGGTGCCTTCAATCCAACTTCCAGAGCTCTTGAGTTTTGGGATAGATTTTGGATTTTTGTGCGGATTAATTGTTCTTTTAATTAATTTCCCTGGGAGAAGTGGTTTAAGAGTCAACCGAGGGCAGGACTGAAACCTTAGACGGAGAGTTGCCAATTTCCTTTGAGTTTGTTCTCGGACGGGAACAACGGATGGGGGAAGGGAGGGGAAGTCAAACTCCGCAAGCCCCGGTCAGGTCTGCGGAGCCGGTGAATTTTCAGCGGTGAAGTTCACAGGTCGGTCTGTAAGTGATGAGGGGCGCTGCCCGGTGCACCGCCTGGCGGGCTTTGGACTCTCGGGAACCAGGTCTGTCCAGTGTGAAGAGAGCCCAGGTGTCGTGGCTATTGCCGCAGCTTCTGTGAAATGAAGTGTTCTGTGGCTATCCCCTGAGTTTAACCCTGTAAAGCAAGTTGCTCGCTACATCTGAGTCTGAGAAAAGCTATGGAACCTCTCCCCTCAGAGACGTAGCCTTACCCAGTTCCGTGTATAGTTTCAGAGGGTTCATGGACCCGCCTATAATCCTGTCCATGAAACCCTGGTTAAGAACCAAAGCAGAAGGGCAGGCATTCTCTAAGGGAAATACGAATCCCTGTAGAACGGATGCTCCCAGCTTCATCCTCACCTGAAACTCACCAACAGGTGGCATAATTATGGATGCCCCCCTCCCCCAGCCTTTTCTAAGACCTTTTATTTTTTATTTTTTTTGTATTGATTGTTCTTATTTTAGATGTTTTTAAAAGTGGTAATACATTACCAATACAATAGAAGCCTCCTATATGCAGTTTTCCTGTTGTAATTTTCTTTGCAAGTTCTAGTAGTAAAAATAATAGCTTGAGCATTTTACTCTGTCAGGCACTGTGCTAAGTGCATTAACTTTTACTTTTCACCCGATGAAGAAGGAATTACCCCCATTTTATAGAAAAGGAAAGTTAAGCACACAGGGCCCACAGTGAATCAGTTATTGGGCCCGGATTATTAAAAAGTATGGGGAGAATGTGGCTATGAAAAGTCACCTAACCGTGGTCTCTGTAGTTGTATCTCTCAGGTTTAGGACTTTGCCTTAAAGAAAGATTATGTGGAATACTCTGGAACTTGCTATTAAATTCTGTTGAATTCATAGGATCTCAAGGTGGTCTTAAGTTATTCAGTGAAAATTCGGGGCAAGAAATGATAAAGGTAAACAAATTTGAGAAAGCCCTTTGAAAGTTTTCTACCCCATCATAGTGTAATTGCCCAGGAAGACTGCATTCATTCATCATCTGATTTGTCTTTTTTGCCTAAAATGTCAACTTGACCTTTGTTTCCTTCCTTAAGATAAAGATGTATAAGCTTAAAAGATGGATTAAAATGTAAAAGCTGGTCCTGGCCTGTTGGCTCAGTGGTGGAGCATCGGCCTGGCGTGCAGGAGTCCCAGGTTCAATTCCCGGCCAGGGCACACAGGAGAAGCGCCCATCTGCTTCTCCACCCCTCCCCCTCTCCTTCCTCTCTGTCTCTTTCTTCCCCTCCGGCAGCCAAGGCTCCATTTGGAACAAAGTTTGCCCGGGCGCTGAGGATGGCTCTGTGGCCTCTGCCTCAGGCACTAGAATTGCTCTGATTATGGCAGAGCAACGCCCTGGATGGGCAGAGCATCGCCCCCTGATGGGCATGCTGGGTGGATCCCGGTCGGGCACATGCGGGAATCTGTCTGACTGCCTCCCTGTTTCCAACTTCAGAAAAATACAAAGGAAAAAAAATAAATAAAATAAAATAAATGTAAAAGCTGGCTCATATAATTCCAAAATGTGAACAGCTGGTGGATTTTAAAAAATCAAGGAAAAAGAAGGCAGAAGTAATTTATACCAGTGGGGATTCCTTTTTCTTTATATTTCTTTTTTTTTTTAAAAGTGTTCACCAGAAGTTCTGCCTCCCATCTCACTTTCTGCTAAATTACTAAATACTCATCAGTATCGCATGCATCTTTAATTTGCATATTTCCTCCAGAGCTGCTTTCCTCTCTAATTTTCTTAAGGTAGTTGAAGGCAGTTCCAGGCAAATCAGCCAGTGTTCCATCGCTAACCAAGATCTCTCCCGTCTCTCCCCATCTCATGGGGACACTCTGAGAAGAACCAGTTAGTGTTCCTGATTACTTAGAGCCTGAGCACTGGTTGATGTTTTGGCAGAGAGAGTGTGGAGACTGTTGATTATATGGCAACATTGGAAAAGTAATCCAGGTTGCTGTGGTGGCTGCCCTCCCATGTCAGGTTTCCGTCACTGGCAAAGCAGACCTCACAGGGGCTTGGCACTTCCAGTCCCACATCCTCCTTTGTGTCCAGAGAGCAAGATGTGTAATCTCGGGCAAGTCACCTCGCTTCTCTGTGCCTTGCTCTCCCCATCTGTAAAATGGTGATATTAATAGGGTTGGTGGACGTACTTAATGAACACAGAATGGTGCCTGGCATGTAATAAGAGCTTAATTAATCTTAGTGCCATCAAGTTATGGTTGTTAAATAAACTCCATAGAATTTCATTACAGGTTATGTCAGTTCTGTAATTGAGAGAGTATCTTATTTGTCTCATCTTCCTGATCCTCATCCCTCTTACGCCAGAAAAATGCCACCCAACTTAAAAACCTACCTAATAATTTTGGTGAATATCATTTTTTAAAAGATTTTATTTATTCATTTCAGAGAAGAGGGGGGGTAGAAACATGAAGCATCAATTCTCATATGTGCCTTGACCAGGCAAGCCCAGGGTTTCGAACTGGCAACCTCAGTGTTCCAGGTTGACGCTTTATCCACTGTGCCACCACAGGTCAGGCTGGTGAATATCATTTGACTGATAAATTCAAGCAAGTTTGGGAATTCTTTTGGCCATTGTGAATTCTTTAATTTTGATTTAAAATATTTGTATTTCCTCCTTAACATTTAATGGTCAGTTGTTTACTGAATTCAGCACTGACTGCCAGTTTTCTCATCTGAAAAGTGGCAATAAAACTGTGCCCACCTCACCTGTTGTTATAAGGAGCGAATGAAATGGAAATATGGAAGCTGCTTATAAGTTATAAAAATAAAGGGTTATACACAAAATGAAATTGATTTTACAATCCAGAAATAGACATTATTATTTTTCTGGCAGCTCCCAGGAATAGGACTGGATGTATACCTAAAGGACATCCTAGGATGCGAAATGCCATTAAGGACGTGTAGAGATGAAAAAAGGTCAGCTTCCTTGTGGATTTGGGACTGAGACCAGTAGGAGACATGAAATAAGACATTTCTCATTACATGGAAATTATGTCTTTCAGTGTAGACAGTGAGGGTTGGCCTGGGACACATGTTTTCCTTATTGGGCAGCCAGAAGGGAAAGTTCACTTAGATTAGAACATGGGCTCTAAAGGTGTGTATGGAAGCCTTAGAGGCTGAGTTTCCCATATTTGCTTTTCCAAAATTTGGTTTCCTCAAGATTTTTCTGTAATGCTCAGTGTCCCTTGCAAAGGGACCTTTCTTGTAGGAGTAAATGATGCTTCATGTTACTATGGTAACAACAAAAAATAGATGACTTTTTCCATTAGCCCTATCTCTAAGAGCCCTTTGAAAGCATGTTTGACCAGGATCTTACTCTTTGGGCTGTGCACTGAAAGGTATGGGCAGTGGGAAATGGAGGTTGGGTCAACCAGAATGGGAATGGCCTGACACAATGAATTGAGCATTTTGTGCTTGGTTTCACACGCAAACCTCTGTAGTATCTTCCACAGCGGTGCCCTCAAATCACAAACACCTGGAATGTTTGGTAAACCAGATTACCAGGCAGGAAGGGAGAGAGTTTCCATGTCTAACAGGTTCCCAAGTGTGGCTTATGCTGCTGGTGGGGAGGACAGGACAGGGACACTTGAAGAACCACACCTCTTCAGTCAGTTGCTGTTAGGGAAGATTCTGGCTTCACAAATTGCATTTTATCTAAAAGTACGTTCTGATGTTTTTAAATGCCACTGTGGGTTTACGAGCCATTATTAAAGGTGCTTTTACAACCTGTTTTGTTGACCAGGACAGAGTGAGAACTCTTGCTGAGATGTCTTAATTGTTCTAAGTGTTCTTGTACTTTACCCAGGGAAAACGTGATGATCCCATGTTATTAGACTTAAGCTGAATGCTAATTACATTACTTTTTTTCTTTTTGGATTGCCAAAACTGACCGTTGCTTTGCTGCCATGTCAAATATTTTTAATCACCTCATTTTAAAGTATAAACTTAATTTTATGCTAAAGGCTATTGTGTTGCATCTAGATAGAAAATTGGGGTACTTTTATGGTGAATTTTGATTTTGTTTTGCCTTTTCCCTCTATGAAAGGTGAAGTATAAAAATCTTTCAGAGGCCTGACCAGGCAATGGCGCAATGGATAGAGCGTCAGACTGGGATGCTGAGGACCCAGGTTCGAGACCCCAAGGTCACCAGCTTGAGCACAGGCTCATCTGGTTTGAGCAAAAAGCTCACCAGCTTGGACTCAAGGTCGCTGGCTCGAGCAAGGGGTTACTCCGTCTGCTGAAGGCCCGCGGTCAAGGCACATATGAGAAAGCAATCAATGAACAACTAAGGTGTCGCAATACACAACGAAAAACTAATGATTGATGCTTCTCATCTCTCTGTTCCTGTCTGTCTGTCCCTGTCTATCCCTCTCTCTGACTCTCTCTCTGTCTCTGTAAAAAAAAAAAAAAAAATCTTTCAGAGGAAAGCCTGAAATCTAGACTATTAGAACCATCTCATAGGAACTCTTCACATCAAGTACAAAAGCACATTCCCTTTTGACCAACTCTAAAAATCTGGATAAATTCTTTTGAAACATTATGAATTGGTTGTGTAGAATATGATATATCATTACCTGGGCTTAGAAAAAGTTGGAAGTTTATTGAAGTGGAATTTCATATATATGCTAGTGCTTTTTTTTTTTTAAATCATGGAAACAATTTTCTTTCATATAGAATCTCTCCCCTTGTCAAATGAACTCTATGCTCAGTACTTTTGCCTTTAATTTTTCATTGTTCCCTTACCTTGAAAAGCTTTCTATTTTCCCCACCTCCTTCTTCTTTCTTGTACTCTTCAGGCACTTATAGGTGGTTAGGGCTTCCTCAAGAAGAGACAAAAGGCCTTCAAGTACCTCAGTTGGTTAGAGCCCCATCGTGATGTGCTGAGGTTGTGGGTTCAATCCCCACTCAAGGACATACAAGAATCAACCAGTGACAGCATGAATGAGTGAAACAACAAATCAGTGTTTCTCTCTCTCTCTCTCCCTCTCCTTTCCTCTCTAAAATTAATAATAAGGAAAAAGGGATGTACACATAATTCCTTTGTGTAACAAGCTTGTGCATACAAATTAATGGGATTCCAGTCTGCTATTATTCTGTTGTTTGTTTGTTTGTTTTAATCTTTGAATATGTTAATGCTTCTGGCCGGGGACCTCAGCAGCAGAGTTCTGGCCCGTGGTGTCCTGCTGTGGACTTACATTGGTTAGTGCTTGCCCTCTTCTTTCTACGTGTTTGAGGGCTGCTTGCGGGCAGAGGCCCGTAGTCTTCACCTCTGCCTTTGGCTCTTCTAAGCACAAGTGGAGCCTCAGAAGCGACCACTAAATATTTGGTGACCCTTGGGGTATCTAGTGCTGGATACTCCAAGAGTACACTCAGCTGGAAAACACTTGGCCACATAGTTACCATTAATCCTGAAAAACTCTTTATAATGCAAAGGGTAGTAGCATATAAATTCTCACAACACTAATATAGCTAGTCTTCAGGATAGTGTTTTATTGTTTAAAAAATAGATTATGATTTAATGTTTTTAATGATTGCAAAAACATGTTTTATTTTTCCCTCTAGACCATTTGGAAAATTCTAGAAAGCATAAGAGAAAAAGTGCTTTAAGGACCTGTAATTCTACCATCCAAAGATAACTACAATTAACATTTGTTATACAGCCTATGAATAAATGCATTGGTAGATAGTCTTTAAAAGCATATATGAATTCCAATGAATTAATTTAATTGTTGTTATATCTTAACCTTTCATAATACACATTTTTATGTCATTAAACATTCATCCATAACATCATTCTTAGTTGCTAGAAAATAATCCCTTGACTGTATTTACTATTATTACACCAATTTTAAAGAATGCCTTTTGACCATATGGATGTTTCCTATTTCTCACTATTATGAATAATCTACACATTGTTGTTGAGAATATAAATTAAAAGAACATTTTTTGAAGTCAGTGTGGCAATGGCTATTGACTTTAAGTGAGCATAACTTGGCTCATCAATTCCACCTTTTGATAGATATCCTAATAAATACTCACCTAAATATGCAACAAAAAGTGTAAAGGATGATCATCACTGACTTATTTATAATAGTGACACATTGCCGGTACCACATTGTTAACAATTCTTAAACTAAGTTATTTTTGTATAATAATACAGTAATTTACTCTGTATTCTATAAAAGAATAAAGGTTTTCATGATATATTAAATTTAAAAAGGTGTAAAGCCATATTTATAAGATAGTGCCTTGGTTTGAATTGATTAATTTTTTATAAGAATACTTTAAATTTATAACACCTAAGTTCAAGGAAGATAAATGATACAACATTCTTATACATAAATGTTTGATAAATATTTATTTAGGATGAAGTCCTAGAAATTGGCTTTTTCTCCCAGCAGCAGTGTATAAATGCCCATTTCTTGAATCTTCTGTAACACTAAAACTTAGTTTTAACATTTTCCAAGTCGATTGGAGAAATAAAGGTCTCAGGCCAGTTTTTCTATTTAGTATTTGCTAGGGTGAATAAATTTGTTTGTTGGCCATTGTTATCTGTTATTTACATCTTAACCTTTTCAAAAATTTTTCTTATTGATCAATGACCTTTTTCTTAGAGCTTTATAACAATACTTTCTATAAAAAGGATATTAATACTTTGCAAGTATTTCCCTCATTTATTGCCTTTTCATCTTTTGTTTATGATTCTTGACATATCTAAGGTTTTTATTTTTAAGTAGCAGAAACTATAAATCTTTCCCCTTAAGCTTTCTATCTTTACCTATATATTTAGGAAAACCTTCCCATGGTAAGATAAGGCAAATATTTACTTTTTTTTTCTAAATCTTTAATGGTCTCATATATTATATTGAACTATTCTATTTATAGTAAATTCTAGATTATGGTGTGAGGTACAACTCACATTTCATTTTTTTAAATAGCCAAGCACTTAAGAGTCTCAATTGCTATTTGTGGAATAATTTATCCATCCTACTGTGGTTTAAAATTCCATTTTAATCATATGTTAAATTCTTATAAGTACTTGAATCTGTTTGTGGAATTTCAGTTTGGTTCTATTATTTTGTTTTTGCCTTTACTTTGAATTTGTTCATTCATGTATTCTGCAAACATTTATTGAGCACCTATCCTGTGATGGGACTGCTTCTAGATGCTCAGAAGTCAGCCAAGAATGAGACAAAGTCCTATTCTCATAGAGCTTATGTTCTAATGGGTAAGATCTTCCCCCTCCCCTCTATTCTAATTGACTATTGCTGGTATTTAAAAGCCTTAAAAAATATTTATTTTGTGCCTGTTAATTCTAGTAGTCCTTGAGTTGATTTTCTTAGGTTTCACAGGTACATGATCATGTAATCTTGAATAGTAATAGCTTCACCTCTTTCCTTTTAATACTTTTATTTCTTAATACTTTTTCTTGTAGTGCTGGCTTAATTTTTTTTTTTTTTTGGTAGCAGAGACAGAGAGAGTCAGAGAGAGGGACAGATAGGGACAGACAGACAGGAAGGGAGAGAAATGAGAAACATCAATTCTTCGTTGCGGCTCCTTAGTTGTTCGTTGATTGATTTCTCATATGTGCCTTGACCACGGGCCTTCAGCAGACAGAGTGACCCCTGACTCGAGCCAGCGACCTTGGGCTCAAGCTGGTGAGCCTCGCTCAAACCAGATGAGCCCGCACTCAAGCTGGTGACCTCGGGGTCTCGAACCAGTTGACCTCCACATTCCAGTTCGACACATTCCAGTTCGACACTCCACTGCGCCACCTTATTACTTTAAGAACAACAGATTTTAAAAGGCAGTAGATATCCTTGTATTTGTCTTGACCTACTGACCATGTTTGTAGCATTTAACAGTTAAGTATGAGGATGTCTTTGTGTTTATATATGTGAGTTTGTATTTATATATACATATATATGTGAATATGTATTTATATGTGTGTATATATGCATATAAACTTTATCATGTTAATAAAATACACTTTTCTTCATAACTTACTCTAAAATTTGGCATTTTGCTTTTTGTTGGTGTTTTTTAAAACGGGAGATAATACGAGTTGTCTTTTTTATTCCAAATGTTTTGAGGACTTTTATTGACTCAGTTATGTTAAAGCCATTCTTAAATTCCTGACATGAACCCTTTGCAGCCATGTGCTGTTATTCTCTGTGTGCACTGTTAGCTTTTATCTGTTTGAAGTGTTTGGGGGCTCTTTTTCTATTTTAGGTTTTGATATCAGCATTATGTCAGCTTTATAAAATAAATTTTAAAAATATTTTATCTGTTTTATGCTATGGAATAATTGAAATATCATAGAAATCAGTGGTTCTGTAAAGGCTTGAAAGAAATTGCTTATGAAGCTTCTGAGCCTGGTCCCTTTTTAGTGGTCCATTCAAGTGTTCTGCCTCTTGAGTCATTTTGGTCATTATTTTCCTCACAATCTATTCAATTCAGATTTCTACATTTTTACCCCAGATTTACAAATTATCTTTTAATTTAAAGTTTTTCATTTGCATATGTGGCCCCAGTTAGTGAGACTTTACCAAATAGGAAACAAAGTAAGCACGTAGGCCCCCAAAATAAAATATATTTATAAGTTTGTTTTTCTTAGCAATAATATTTTGGGGGAAACCCTTCTTTGTAATCCCATTAAACCAAATTTAAGTGAAAGGTTCATATTTAATAATTTTCCCAGGAGCTCAAATAAATAACTAGTTTATCACAGTGGATAAGCATTGTCCTGGAATGCTGAGGTCGCCGGTTTGAAGCCCTGAGCTTGCCCGGTCAAGGCACATATGACAAGCAACTAGTGAACAACTAAAGTGAAGCAACTATGAGTTGATACTTCCCACTCCCCTTTCTCTCTGATCCCGGTGTAAAATTATTAAATAAAATCTTTTTTAAAAAATAACATTTATTTACATAATTGCATGTGCCAAAGTTGTTATAGTAATGCCATTTCTGATTTGCATGATGAATGACATTATTATTTCTAGCAGAGCTACTAAGTAGCTTCCTGTTGGTTCCTTATGTGTTCAAATGTTTTAAAACCTCCAAATGTACAATTGTGTTCATTAGATGCTATAGTAGGTAGCAATTGGAGGAAGAGGACCCATGCTTGTATGGGAGATTTTAGTTGCTGTTTGCTCATTTGCTTTTTGTTTTGTTTTTAAGGTCAATATTTGTAGGTCAAAATATTGGATTCTTACAAAGAGGCCGTATCTTAAGCTTGGGTTCCTTGAGGCCTATGATCTGAGTTTGAATGAGGTCAGTCAGTAAACAATTCTCTTGGGCACTTAGAGGATAGATATACCTTGACTGCTCTTTCGTCATCTCTTGCCAGGTCTGAGGCATTCTCTGTGTAATTAATGTACTTCCAAGAGGTGCAAGAGATTACAGGCTAAATGGTACACGTAATGTGGTGACACAAAAGCAGCCAAAGCTGATAAATGAGAGGTTTGCAATTACATACTCTGCTCCCTCCCTCCACAGGCCTTGGCAACCAACTGGGAAAACACAAACTCAGGATACTTTTCTTGGTTGAAAGAAACAGCTCAAGGGGGGTGGGGAGTGCTAGAAGAGGGTAAAGGGGAAGTACTGGTGATGGAAGGAGACTTGACATGGGGTGGTGAACACGCAGTGCAGTGTACAGATGACATAGTACAGAACGGCACACTTGAAATCTATATAATTTTATTAACCAATGTCACCCCAATACATTTTAAATTTTTTTAATTAAAAATAAAGAAGAAAGAACTCAAGCCCTGTAACTTCTACCGTGGCAGTGGCTCTGAGGAATGGGTGTGTGAACTGCGGAGGGACAAAAACTGTTCCCCTTATTTGGCACCAAGCAGATGGAACATCTGGGCTTGAGCACTCCTCACCTTGAGACCGCTCCTGGGTTGTGATTTTTGCATCGGAGGAGGAGCACATCATCGGGCCAGGTTGCATACTATACAGTATACACGCCCCCTGCCAGCAAACTGAAACAATGACAGGTGTTTCTTTGCACATAGCAGACCTTGGGTGTTATAATTAGGGTTTCAGGGGATGAATCATAGGTCCCTGAACTAGAATGAAGAAAGCAAGCCTGGGGCCTGAGCAGTTTTTAGGGAGGCCAGGTAAACTTAGACATCGCCCAGATGGGGAACCCTTCTGGATCTGGACCCTCTCTGACCCTCATCAACTACAACACTGCCCCCCACCAAAAAAAAAAGTGCAAAACAAACACATTTCTCATGTTATCCATTGTGCAGGCCACTCAGTGTTTACAGAACATGCACACCCTCTGGTCAGCACCAACCCGTGTAGGCTATTCAAGACACACTCCTTCTCTGCCAGCCTTAGCTATATCTGACTATTCTTTTTCCATAATGAAATAGAAATCAGAATCTACAAACAAAAGAATCTAAAAAACACCCCAAAGTTTGACTCATCAGATACATCCTTTTACTAAGTTTAACCAGCAGGCAGGTACCCTACCAGCTTTTGTTCTGTGTATGGATACAGATACTTGTATATTCACTTTCTTCTCTTCAAATCTTCTAGACTATATTTTCAAATCTGCCTTTTACCTGCAATATATATAGGGAAAATATTTCTGTGGCAAAAATATAAATATATCTAATCAGCCTATAACTTTTTAATGACTATGACACATTCCATTATATAACTATACATATTATTGTTTATTTATTCATCCCTTATTGATTGAGATGTAGGTTGTTTTCAAACTTTCAAATATTCAAACCTGAAATGAAAATTCTTGCAGCAAAATTATCACTAGCATCTTTCAATTATCTTCTATGGACTGATCCCCAGAAATGGATTACTAGGTCAAAGGTATACACATTTTCACCTTTTCACATGTTTTGCCAATCTGCCCTTCAGAACAGCTGTACAAATGGATACCTCTGCCACAGATGTGTCATTGTCTGTTTATCAGCAAACTTGCCTATAGTGAAGATTACCATTTTCTTGACTTTTCAAACTATGTTGGCAAATAGTATTTCACTGTTTCCGTTTGTATTGTATATTTCTTTGGGTAAAACAAAAGAGTGGTACCATTTAATGACATTTTTTCTGTTTGAGTATTTAGATTTATTGGCTTGTGACTTGCCTATTTTTGTCCTTAGACCATGTTTTGGGTAGATTATTTTCTTATTGATTTGTAAATAGTTTTTGAAAAGATACATTGAAAATATTTTCTTTATCTTGCCTTTTACATATATATGTGTTGTATTTGGCTTTATACAAGTATGGTTGTTTGGTTTTTTACTTTAAGAATTTTAAACTGTTCATTAGAAATAGTTTCTACTTTTGCATAATACTTAGTCTTGGAATAGGAAGGCATTTCAGTGACTGTTTGAGTCTCACTTTTCCCTTGTACTTTTATGTTATTACTTTTCAGGTTCAAATGTCAATTCCTTGAAAATGTATTTTGGTGTAAGATGTGAGATTAGAATCTAACTTACTTTTTGTTAAATAATGATCCAGTTACTCTAACCCCATTTGCTGAATAATTTATTCTCTACTCACTGATTTCAAATTCCACTTTTGTTACTTGATACATTCTTAGGAATACTGAGACTATTTGTGGAATTCCTGTTCTGTTCCATTAATAGAAGGTTTGCCCTGTAATGAAGCATTTTTGGGGTTGGGAATGCATCATTGCTCCAAGAAGTTGGGGCAGAATATATTGAGGACTAGGAAAGCAGACAATGTATTATGGTATCACTTCACTTCTCCCTCTCATGGCAAGACTTCTATTAGGGCGTGTTAGAGGAAGAAACACTTGTGGTGATAGAAGAAATGAACGTTTACTGTAGTGGCAGAGAGAAGGATTACTTATCATGTTTCCATCCCTGAAGAGGAAAGATGCCTTACCTCATCCTCACCTTGGTCAAAGACAGATGGCCATTGGGTCTTACTGTACTGAAAGACATGGTGAACTCAGTGGTGAGATTCAAATAAGTTAACAACTGGTTCTCTGCCCTAAAGACCATTTTAAGTATAAAAATATATATACCGAAAGGTTATCATTTCATGCATTTAATACTTAAATAAGAACAATAAAAGAGGTACACAAAACTAGACTATGTTATAAGAAAGAGTTTTAAAATATTAATAAACAATATTAAATAAAACCTGACAAAAAACAATAAAATTGTTATTTAAGGTGTTTACAGTGACAGCTTGTCACCCCCTGGTTGTTTGGCACTTTTTCTCTATACATTATATGTTTGTTTACTGAAGTAACAAACGTGAGGGAATTAAAAATATAGTATTTCATTAAAGGTATAATGAGTTTTATAAAATGAATAAATGTTAAAAGCATAGTTCCATAATTTTTTTTTTTACCTGTGATGGAATGAACATTACTACGGGCACTTACGCTATTGCGCAGATGAGCATTAAAAAAGAGTACGGAATGTAAATTTGTAATTTCCACATTGGGCAGCTGCCCAGGCACCCACCTTAGAGAGAACCCTAATTATAAGTGTCATTTTAACAACCAGTTTGCCAAACTTAACAAAAAATTAGGTATCAGTTCTGCCAAACTGGTGCAAACCAGCTGAGTCCTACCACTGGGTGAACTGCCTGTACTCTCCTAGTCTTTCTGGAACTTTGTGCTTTGCAGGATTTGGGGGTCACAAGGCAGGTCTGCAATCCACCATGTGATACTCTGGTTAATGGAGACTGTATATATTCATGTTCCCTTCTCAAATGGGAGTACTGTGGAGTATGCCATAGCATACTTGGAACCACAGACCAAACCTGGCACATCTCCCTGAGACAAGGAATAAGTTAAAGAATCTAAAAGGAACTTAGCTGGTAAGTCAGAACATTGTTTTCTATATTTAAACATACTCAGACATATTAGTGAATAGAATGGAAGATTGAAATATCAAAATTAACTTTCAGGATTTAAGACCTCAAAAAAAATTAGAGGTTATTTTTTTCCCTTTTGATTGTTTCAGACTGTGTCCCCAGACTCTAAAAGAAATGAGCATAAGTGCCTTCCTTCTCTGCTATTTCAGAGATTTTAATGGAAAGTTTGAGAAATACTGTCCCTTGTGGATGACTAATTTTCAGATACTTAAAGTAGAACAAGACAGTAACTAAAAGAGATAACTTTATCATATTCTTCTGACTTTGAATTTGACTTGCCTTTTTTTTTTCCAAACTTTTCCTAAGGTAAAAACTTAAATTATTGATTTTAGTTCTTTTTTCTTTTCTAATATATTTATTCAATATTATAAATTCGCTCTTAAGCACTGCTTTCACCGTATACCACACATTTGGATGGGTTGTATTTTCATTTTTATTTAGTTCAAAAAATGTATTTATTTTTATTTCTGAAGTTTCCTCTTTGCTCCATGTGTTATTTAGAAGTACGTTGCCTAACCTTCAGTCCTTAACTCCTTTGTGGTCTGAGAGCAGACTTTGAATGATTTCTAGTCTTTTAAATTTGTTAGGGTCTGTTTTATAGCCAAAAATGTGGTCTGTATTGAGGAATGTTCATGTGAATTTGAGAGGAATGTGTATCCTGCTGTCTTTGGATGAAATCTATAGACGTCGATTATATCAGGTTGGCTGATGGTGTTGTTGACTTCAGTTATGTTCTTCCTGATTTTCTGCCGCCTAATTCTGCCCATTTCTGGTAGAGGGTTATCGAAATAATGGCTTTAGCTATTTCTCCTTGCAGTTCAATTAATTTTTGCCTCATGTATTTTGACATTGTGTTGTTAGGTGCATACATGTTAAAGACTGTTTTGTGACTTCATCGTTCTTTAATGATTCAGAAGCTATTTCAAGTCTCTCAGTACCTGAAGGTCATCGCTAGTAAACTCTCATCCCCACCCGGTACCTGTAATTACTGCGGACTTCCAATACTATCTGTGAATGAGAAGTGCCAGTGAGTAGTTTTCTTCCTGACTTAGCTAAGCAGAACTCTGCTCTATTTTAACTTTCCATGCACAGAGAAAAAATACAAAAGGCATTATTCCAAGTTCCTAGACTGGTGCTCTGTTAGACTCACAAGCCCGGGACCTTTGATTAAGAACATCATTTCAAGTGCGTTCTTATTTTGAACTCTCTGCAGGTTGTAGAGGTTTTGGTGAATAGACAGGTTATGCCCCAGTGAATAACATAAAAGTTAGAGATTTACACTTAGGAAAACAACATCAACTCACTGTGTAATGTGGGCTTATTTTCTTGTGAAGTGCCTCTTTCCTCTACAGTGGAAGAGAGAAAAATAAACAAAACAGTCCTTTCAACTAAATTGGATTTGTTTTATTTCAGATAAAAGGCAGGACATTTTTCTTTTAACAGTAATAACAGAGGCATTTGGAGTATCTCCACTGTCATCGCATGTAGACCACATCCAAGTGATCAAACAGTAGTTGTGATTGTTGTGAACTGGGCCTAATGTAATGTGGTTCTTTTTTTTTTTTTACTTTTTTTTTAATTTTTTACAGAGACAGAGAATGAGTCAGAGAGAGGGATAGACAGGGACAGACAGACAGGAGCGGAGAGAGATGAGAAACATCAATCATTAGTTTTTCATTGCGCGTTGCAACACCTTAGTTGTTCATTGATTGCTTTCTCATATGTGCCTTGACCGCAGGCCTTCAGCAGACCGAGTAACCCCTTACTGGAGCCAGCGACCTTGGGTTCAAGCTGGTGGGCTTTTTCTCAAACCAGATGAGCCCGCACTCAAGCTGGCGACCTCAGGGTCTCGAATCTGGGTCCTCTGCATCCCAGTCCGACGCTCTATCCACTGCACCACTGCCTGGTCAGGCTGTAATGTGGTTCTTAATTCACCTAAGGTAGCAACTTTATTCACTTAATGCTGTCATATGGAGCCAAAGGGGTGAATAACAAAAACAAGATTGATCAGTTCAAAGTGAGGGATGCTCTTTATTTGTTTGTTGAGGTTATTTATTTTATACATGGATTGTTCAGAGTCTCTGCTGGGTTTGGTGATGTTAATGCAGAGCCCCGTGACCTAGCTCTTGCACCCTGCCCATGAATTTTTTGTAGATAATAGCAGAAGCAGACACACAGTTTTTCAAAGTATGATGAGCTACACCATGGGCACCTGATCTCAATAGGGGGGTTCCTGGTATGAGAGGGCAAGGCACTCTCTGAAGAGATAATGGCCACCACTTAGAATAGCACCTATACATGGTAATTTCTTAAGTGCTTTATGTGTTGCATAAACTCCTTTACCTACCTTGAGAGCCTATGAGTATGATGATCATCCCTATTTTGCAGATGAAGAAACTGAGGCACAAAAATGTAAAGTAACTCATTCAAGTTTCCATAGTCAGCAAGTGGCAGAACAAGGATTTCTCTCTTTTACTTTCTTTCTTTCTTTCTTTCTTTCTTTCTTTCTTTCTTTCTTTCTTTCTTTCTTTCTTTCTTTTTTTCTTTTATTCAATAAGAGGAGGAGAGGCAGAGGGACAGACTCCCACATGCTCCCTGACTGGGATCTACTCAGCAAGCCCACTAGGGGACGATGCTGTGCCCATCTGGCATTGCTCTGTTGCTCAACAACTGAGCTCTTCCTAGTGCCTGAGGCGGAGGCCATGGAACTATCCTCAGTGCCCAGGGCCAACTCACTCCAGTGGAGCCATGGCTACAGGAGGGGGGGGAGAGATAGAAAGAGAGAGAAGCAAGAGAAACGAGAAGTGGAGGGGTAGAGGAGCAGGTGGGTGCTTCTCCTGTGTGCCTGACTGGGAATCGAACCTGAGACATCCACATGCTGGCCCAATGCTCTGCCACTGAGCCAACCAGCCGGGGCAGAACAAGGATTTCAACCCAGGATCCTTGCCTGCTGACCAAGCCATCCCACTGTTCTGCTTCTCTGTGTCAGTCATGGAAGGCTCTGGATGCTGGGGTGTCTGGAGTCACTTGTGTGAGAGTGCCATCTTGTAGCAGACATTAGATGCTAAATGTAATCAGATTTTCCAATAGCCACTCCCCTAAATATTTACCAGATTGAGAGTAATTGCCATGCAGTAAGTGTCATGCTGGCTAAAAAGAAATTTTATTCCTTTCTAGTGCTGTGAAATATCATAAAGGGACAAGTGTGATAGAGTTCTTTTTTCTCTCCTTCAGTCAAGAGTTCAGACATTCAGAAGACAGATAACCACCTGAGTGGTGCTGCCTGACATTTTTTAGTTGTGACCAGGGAACCTTTAATAATAAAATCATTAATGGAGGCCTGTTTGCATTTCTACCATAAATTTTTTAAAAGGTGTTGTTTTTTAAAAAGGTGTTGTTTTAAAAGGATGATCTCTTCTGTTTGTGTCTACAAGTCACAGCACATGTGAACTGTAGTCTGAAAGGCCCCCCACTATGGTGCTGGCTTCACCTCCTCCTCACCCCCTTCTACACCTCCCCAGCTGATGTTTCCCCCAAATAATAGCAGAAGATGGCAGAATCTTTAGCACTTTTACTTTAACACATTTAGTTCTTCATAGTCCAACTAAAGATAGAATCTGTGTTAGCACACTTGCTAATAGCTGGCTTACCTTCAGACTCTCACCCCCAACTTGATATGTTCCCACAAAAAACACAGGTATTTCCATTGACTTGATAGAATAGCTGATCAGAACAAAACAGCGTTCATTGTTTCACCTGCACATGGGAACAGTCTTCATTCAGCTGGCAGCATTTTTTGACGGCCTCGGCCCCTCTGAATACATAGTTTGATAGCTGGATCCTCAGGCATTAGAGCAGTGCCACAGTGTGGATTCTACCCATGGTTATTAAAGTTGATTTTACCCCCTTAGGTAAAGCTAAAGGAGTTGTACGTGTTGGCAACTGTATTACTAACCTGTGAAATAGCCAGTGGAGCAGACCTCCTTTGCAATGAGTGAGCAGCTAGAAAAAAAAAATGTGGGTTTTAAATATCAGTGTTTTGATTAAATGAATTTATTTGATAATCCTTTCTAGAATACTTGCTCTTTAAATTGTTTGCAAGTCCAAATCATTCACATCTCTGGTTTGCTTAAAGCAGATTGCCTCCCCTGAAGTTCTCCCCCAAAACCACCCACAGTTGACTACTTGGTAGTTCCGTAAAAGCCCATCCTGCTGGTCATGGGGGAGGAAACACCAATGTTTTAGGGAGCCAGGAAACTACACTATCTCCTGAGATTTAAATATACTGAGAGTAGCTCCTTATAAAAATTCCGTTGTTCTCAGAGCAGACGGTCTGCTTGTATTTTCCACGGGGCTTCTCCACATGCCCTCAGGCTTCCTCAGTCTTCACTTGCGTCACCTAGTCTCTGGTGACTCTCTATCAAACGTTTCTTCTTCTGAATGATACTCTTTAATTGTAACATTCAGCAGCAGAAAAAAAAAAGGAAGAAAGGTTTAAGCCTTTTTGGAACAAAACAGTCCCTTTGGGTCAAAATTTCTTCACCTTTTCAGCTTGCACCTCAAGACTCAGGGAACCAAAATTGCAAGAAGCGGGTGAGTGATAACAAGGAAAGGGCTTTGGTGGAATGCGCGTGCTGCTTCCCAGCGGTAAAGAAAATAAATGTGCTCAATCATTCACGGATGAGCATCACCTGCTAATCAGGGCACAGCGCCTTCCGCTGCTTTCTCTTCCCCTCAGAGAGGACCACCTGAGGCAGGAGAGGGCTCTGCTCCGTCAGGTGGGTCACTGTTCACAGCCAAGGATGGAGACGGTCTGAGAGGTTGCACCAGTGCTGGGATTCAAATAATTTAACAACCCGTTCTCTGCCATATAACTGGTTTAAGTATAAAAATACGATATATCGAAAAGTTGTTTATCATTTCATGCATTTAATACTTAAATAAGAATAAAAGAGGTACACAAAACTAGATTATGTTATAAGAAAGCTTTAAAATATTCATGAAAAAATATTAAGTAATATCTTAACAAAAAACAATAAAACTACTATTTGAGATATTTCCATATTGCTTCTTGATTGGCATCCTCACTTGCAATTTTTTTCACCTATGGATGGAATGAACATTGCTCTGGGAGCTTAGAATACGCTGTTGCGCAAATTAATATTAAAATAGAGTAAGGGAGTAGTACAACCATTATGGAAGAAAGTATGGTGGTTCCTCAAAAAACTGAAAATAGAACTACCTTATGACCCAGCAATCCCTCTACTGGGTATATATCCCAAAAACTCAGAAACATTGATACGTAAAGACACATGTAGCCCCATGTTTATTGCAGCATTGTTCACAGTAGCCAGGACATGGAAACAACCAAAAAGCCCATCAATAGATGACTGGATAAAGAAGATGTGGCACATATACACTATGGAATACTACTCAGCCATAAGAAATGATGACATCGGAACATTTACAGCAAAATGGTGGGATCTTGATAACATGATACGAAGCGAAATAAGTAAATCAGAAAAAAACAGGAACTGTATTATTCCATACATAGGTGGGACATAATAGTGAAACTAAGAGACATTTATAAGAGTGTGGTGGTTACGGGGGGGAGGGGGGAATGGGAGAGGGATAGGGGGTGGGGAGGGGCACAAAGAAAACAAGATAGAAGGTGACAGAGGACAATCTGACTTTGGGTGGTGGGTATGCAACATAATTGAACGACAAGATAACCTGGACTTGTTATCTTTGAATATATGTATCCTGATTTATTGATGTCACCCCATTAAAAAAATAAAATTATATATATAAAAAAAAAATAGAGTAAGGGATGTAAACTTCTGATTTCCACATTGGGTGGCTGTCCAGGCACCCACCTTAGAGAGAACCCTGATTACAAGTGCCATTTTAAAAACCAATTTGCTGTCCTGGCCGGTTGGCTCAGCGGTATAGCATCGGCCTGGCGTGCGGGGGACCCGGGATCGATTCCCGGCCAGGGCACATAGGAGAAGCGCCCATTTGCTTCTCCACCCCCCGCCCCTTCTTCCTCTCTGTCTCTCTCTTCCCCTCCTGCAGCGGCTCCATTGGAGCAAAGGTGGCCCAGGCGCTGGGGATGGCTCCTTGGCCTCTGCCCCAGGCGCTAGAGTGTCTTTGGTCGCGGCAGAGCGACGCCCCAGAGGGGCAGAGTATGGCCCCCTGGTGGGCAGAGCGTCGCCCCTGGTGGACGTGCCGGGTGGATCCCGGTCCGGCGCATGTGGGAGTCTGTCTGACTGTCTCCCCATTTCCAGCTTCAGAAAAAAAAAAAAAAAAAAACAATTTGCCAAACTCGACAAAAAATTAAGTATCGGTTCTACTGAACTGGTGCAAACCGGCTGAATCGCACCACTGGGTAGCTCCTTCTGTAGAGAGCGTCCACAAGCCTGCCCTGCACACGGACAGTTTATGTGAGCTCCCAGCCTGGAGAAGTGAACTGTAGGGGGCTGTGGGTACGTTTGTTATGCCAGAAAGCAGGATCTGATATGTGTCTTCCATGGAATACACCATTAAGCAAGGCAGGTACCAGCTGCTCTTGTGACTGAGAGAGAGGGTCAGGCTGCAAGGTGTGACCCCTCCTATGTGCATGGTCTTCATCCCTGAGGGTTCCATGGCCCCCGAGACTGGTCCTGGCTCAGCTAAGAATGCCCTCTGGGGCTTTGATGTCATCTGACTCCACCATGAGCAGAGCAAAAGTGGGCAAATGGCCTCACTGTTTGGCCTTGAAGCTAAAGTCATTACCTTTTGTGAAAATCCTATTTAGGCTTCCAATAGAAATCAGTAAAGAAATCTGGGTTGTTCTAAACTACCTACTGATGTACTGTTCTGGATTTTTTTCCACTTTAGCCTTTTTTCATAAGTCATTCAGTCATTGTTTTCACCTGGGCTGTTTATCACCTGATGAGGTAGCTATTTTCAAAGGCTTCATAACAGAAATTTACTGAAAATTTGGGGATTCATTTATATAAAAACCTTTTGCTTTGAGGAGACAGAGAAATCGGTAGGAATAGCTATTGATATTCCTAGGTTCTATCTCCCTTATTCTGGGAGAAAAAGAATCCACTTCGATTTTGTAGTCATACCAAAGGTGTTTTGGAATGACCTCTTGCTCCATTGACAGTGATTGTGTGAGTGTGTGTGTGTGTGTGTGTGTGTATGTTTCATCTAGAGTTTTCATTTCCTATTTCATGGGCTTTTCCTTTTTCTTCTCCTGTTCTCCACTTCTGCAGTGCCTTGCACAATGCCTAACATTTAATGACTGACAAATAATTATTAATGACAAACAATTTGCCCTCAGAGTCTCTCTTCACACTTCCTCCTCCTTCCCACTCTTCATTTCCAAAACAGCATTGACATAGCAACAGATATTTTATGAGCAGAGTGGGAAATAGTTCCATTTTCTAGGGCAAATGTGATCACTTGGAAGTGACTGTTTAGAAAGCTTTAAGTCTGCATATATCAGTGAGAATAGTGCTGTGATCAGTTAGTAATGTCTGCTGTGGACTCAGTGTGGAGTTGGTGATATATGTGCAGTATATTTGATTACTGCTCAAGATGGTAGGGCACTTAAGAATGAGAAAAAGACATGTATTTTCAAGGAATTAGTTAAAGATGGTCCCACTTACATTACTTATACTTTGTGCCCTTTTTAATACACTACTCTGATTTTTAAAATGTGTTCCACAAACCTAATCCCATAGCGATAGGAGTGCTGCAGAGTCCTGTTAGGCGGGATTGGCATCCCAGCAAGGCCGGGAGCCTATGAGGGTGTGACTAGTATGTCCTGTCATCCTTCAGGACGTGGGTATTTGCCTCACTTCAAAGTAAGTAGCAAAAAACCACTTACTTTGGGTGACAAAGCTCTGTGATGACATTCAAGTCGGCCAATCTTGGGCCCTTGTTGAATTATTAGCAGGAGTGTTCCGGCTGCCTCAGAAGGAATGCTGACACGTACCTGTCTCAGAGGGAAGGACTCATTTCCCAAGGGATATGTGGCATGTTGAGTGTTCTAGCCGAGGAGCCATCTTGGTATCGTTACTCCTGCATCAGTGGGAACAACTGTTCTTCAGTCTTCTCCCACAGGCACCGGGGGATGTGAAGGAAAGTAGAGAGCTGGACTGTGCCTGCAGGGTTCAGAAAAGGTTGCTGCAGAGGCAGGACACTGAGGGCAGAGAAACCCAGAGCAGAGAAAAGCCTCTGGGTCTGTACTTTTGCAACTGGCACGTAGGTGTTCTGGTCACGGGTCAGCACAGAGCCTATTCACTTTGCTCCTTGCCAGCCCTTCACTTCTGAGCCTGTATTGTTAGTCAGCCTACAGGCAGAGGGCTACAGAAAGCCTTGGGCCCAAGCATCATCCTCAGGAGGAAAACTTATCCTAGATGTCGAACATATGTCTCACGGGTAAGCCTAGACTGAGATTCTTAGAATCTGCCTGCAAATGAACCAGGGCAGGACCTTCATTTTAGCTTGTAGCATCTTGGAAGATCTCAAGGATAGTGGGCCAATCCTGGAAGGGATTTTATTAAAAGCTCTTTAGAGAAGTTTGAGATCATCACAACCAAAATAAGATTGACTTGTGTGGATTAGACTCTTGTGAGCATTTGGCCTACCAATGGGTTTCTCTAGGCCTTTGTTCTTGTGTGTTTATTCATTTGTTTACTTTTTAATTTTTTGAAAGAAATGGGTGGTCAGAAAAGGTTTTTGAAGTCATTGATGTTTGAACTGGTGTTGAAAGTTAAAGATGTCCTAGAAAGGTAAAAAGAAGGAAGGGGAGCCTGATCAGGTGGTGGCACAGTGGATAGAGCATCGAACTGGGATATGGACGACCCAAGTTCGAAACCTCAAGGTCACCAGCTTGAGTACGGGGTCACTGGCTTGAGTGTGGGATCATAGACATGACCCCAAAAGCGGTCATAAACCCCTTTTGGGCTTGAGCTCAAAGGTTGTTAGCTTGAAGCCCAAGGTCGCTGGCTTGAGCCCAAGGTTGTTGGCTTGAGCAAGAGGTCACTTGCTCTGCAGGAGCCCCCCCCCCCCCCGCCCTTCCTGTCAAGGCACATACAAGAAAGCAATCAGTGAACAACTAAGTTGCCACAAAGAATTGATGCTTCTCATCTCTCTCCCTTCCTGTCTGTCCCTGTCTATCCTTCTCTCTGACTTTCACTCTCTGTCTCTGTCAAAATAAATTTAAAAAAAGAAGGCAGGGAAATAGTAAAAATAAAGATGGGGTAAAGAGAGGAGGTTCTGGCCCTGGCCGGTAGCTCAGTGGATAGAGCATTGTCCAGGTGTGCTGAGGTCATGAGTTTGATCCCCAGGAAGGGCACACACCAGAACCAGCCAGCCTGACCAGGCCATGGCACAGTGGATAGAGCATTGAACTAGGACGCGGAGGACCCAGGTTTGATACCCTGAGGTTGCCAGCTTGAGCATGGGCTCATCTGGTTTGATCAAGGCTCACCAGCTTGAGCCCAAGGTCGCTGGCTCGAGCCAGGGGTCACTCGCTCTGCAGTAGCCCCCAGTCAAGGCACATATGAGAAAGCAATCAATGAACAACTAAGGAGCCACGATGAAGAATTGATGCTTCTCACCTCTCTCCCTTCCTGTTTGTCCCTATCTGTCCCTCTCTCTGACTCTCTCTGTCTCTGTTACAAAAATAAAAAAAAAGAAGCAACCAATGAGTGCACAACTAAATGGAACAGTGAATTGATGTTTTTCCTTGCCCCCCTCCTTCAAATCAATGGAAAAGAAATTTCTTTTAAAGAGAGAGAAAGAAGGAATGGGACCAGCGCGTACCACCCATGTTCAGTCCTCCCAAGTTCAGTGAGCCCTAGCAGCTCTAATTATATTATTCTAATCCGACCACTTCTCACATCCTTCCCTGCCACCCCTCATCTTCCACCTGGACTTCTCATCTTCACTCCCCCGGTTTCCAGTTTTGCCTCTGGCAAGGCCTACTCTGTTCTCAGTAGTACCCCAAGTGACCCCTTCTAACACATTATGTTATTGCTCCTCTGCTCAAAACCTTCTGGTAGCTGCTCAGCTTAGGATAAAATTCAGACTCCTAGCACTCCCCATGAGAGATGTCTGCCTTGGCATCTCTCCAGCCTCAGTTGTCACCCCTGTCCCACTCCAGCCTTCTTGTTCTTCCTTGAACAGGCTAAGTTCACCTCCACAGGTCCTTTGCACTTGCCATTTCTTTAGCTTTGGATGCCCTTCCCCTAGATATTTGCAAGACTGGTCCCTAATTTTATTCATGTCTCTGTTAGATGTCACCAGTTCAGAAAGAACACCCACAGTGACTCTATTGGTCCACATACACATACACACATCCAGTGTCTGCATTATTTCATGGAAAACTGTCATCACGGATAAGTTTTCATGGTGTCTTATTGCAGAATGAAAGGACCTAGATTCCACAAAGTCTTTATAAAGTATTTCTGTGCAAATAGGAGTTAAATTGTTGTCTTCTTTGGTTCATAGTCCCTAGACATCTCTGTGGAACTGTCTGGCAGGTTTGGCTTGAAAAGGAACTGAATTTAGCAATTATTGTTGAGGGCTATCTATGTGTCGGGTATTATTTGGGCACCGTGAATACAGTGAACCCAAAATCACCATCTCTCCCCTGTACCCACTTGATCCCAAGAAGACAGAAAATAAACACTAAAATGTCAGGTTGTGACAGTGCTGGGGATGGGGAGTGAGCCACTTGCTTCATTACTTTGCTCATAGATTTTCATAAAAAGATGGTGTTAGACATTTAAAAGGACCCTGGTCTTATTCCTTTCCTGCCTGAAGCATAAGAAGACTGGAAGAGGAGGATGGAAAAGTTCTTTGTACCTGTAGCTTCATTTTGTTATGATAAAGTCTGTGTTTGATACCTATTTGGGAGCCCGCTCTTAGGGCAGCTGGAAGGTCAAGAAATTGGGTGAAACCATCTTCTAGTAACTCTTATCTTCTGCTCCCACAGTCTCAGCTGACAGCAGTTGACAACAGATTGAAAATTATATTCATAACCTGTCCTTAGCTGAATGACAGCATGCCTAGGAAGCATCACATGTTTTACATTAAGGACCACAGAAGCCCTGAAACAAGGATACTGGATTTTTAAAAATTTTTTTGGTGGTTTCAAAGGCTGCTTCAATTCATGACTGTGCTTGTCAACCTCTATGTAGAAAGACTTCTTTTGAAGACCCCCCCCATTATTCCTCCCTTTGCCTCCCTCCAGTCCCCTCCCCTGCCTTCCCCCTGGCCTGTTTCCACATCTGACCTGCTCCCCGTGTGAGAGGAAGGCGCAGGGTACACAGTAGCCCAGCCCAATCTGATCAGCCACTGACCAAAGCCGGTCATTGCTTCTCCTGGGAACCACTGTCAGCATTTAGCGAGCAGAGCCCTACAACACATCTCACAACAGAGGAAAAAGAAGTGGGCTTCTTGCCCTCTGAGTTTTCAGCTGGCTAGCATTCACAGTGATGGCAAAGGCTGGCCGGGAAGTACACTCTGTGGTCTGTCTGTACACTCTGCCAAGCTGATGGGGCAGCAAGGATGCCCGGAGCCGTAGCACTCCGTGGAAAACTGCACAGTGTCTCCTCTGTATTTCCAGAGAAGTCCAACCCAAGCTGCTTATGCCAGCTTGACTTTCCTAGGAGAAGGGCATTGTACTTGCACGTAGGGAAACGGTAAGACCAGACAACTCAGAATGTGGAGAAAATAATATGACTTCACAGTGTTGCAACTGTTATCAGCTGGATTTTTCTTGATAGGCTCTCTTTTAGAGAAGTTTCAGGTTTATAGAAAAATTTAGTGGAAAGTACAGAGTTCCTATATACTTCCTTACCCCACCCCACACAATTATTATTAACATCTTGCTTTAGTGTGGTACATTTGCAACAATTGATGGGCCATTATTAACTAAAGTTAATGTTTTTTTTAACTAAAGTTAAATGTAAACTAAAGCCCCCAGTTTACATTAGGGTTTATTCTTTGTATTGTGCACTCTATGATTTTTGACAAATATATAATGACCTCTATACACCATTGTAGTATCATGCAGAAGAGTGTCATTGCCCCAAGAAACCCATGTTTCCCCTATTTACCCCTTCTTCCCTCCCTTTTCCTAAACCCCTGGCAGCTACCGATCTCTGTACTGCCTCAGAGTTTGCCCTTCCCAGAATGTCATATAATCAGAATCACAGCCTCAGTCCAGAGACTTTTCTGATTTTCTTCTTCTCCTTAGTAATATACATTTAAGGTTTCTCCCAGTTTATTTTTGTTGTTGTTGGGGTTTTTTTATGGCTTGATAGCTCATTTCTTTTCATTGCTGTATAATACTCCATTGTCTGGATATACCATAGTTTATTTATTCACCTACTGAAGGATGTCTTGGTTACTTCCAAGTTTGGACAGTAAAGCTCCTATAATGATTTGTGTGCAGGTTTTTCTGTGAACATAAGTTTTCAATCATTTGGGTAAATGCCAAGGGGCTTAATTGCTGGACCATATGGCAAGATTGTGTTTAGTTTTGCAAGAAACTACCAAATTGCCTTCCACAGTAGCTATACCATTTTATCAGCTGATTTCGTTTCCTACACCACTTTCATTTAGATGAGTCTAGTTTTTTTTAGACAATGCTTCCATAATACACTGAATATTAATAATCTAAGACACTTTTGTCACTCTACACGTGCCTGGGACTTATGCTAGGCTGCCACCCACATTCTTCTTTCTGTCATCCTCCAGTTCTTGCTAGAGCTAAACTGTCCTGGCAGAAAACTTTCTCTTTTTCCTGCTTCTTTCTCTCTCTTTTGCTTCTCATCACTACCCTGTCCTCTCCAAAAGTCAAAGAGGTAAATTGGGACAGGGTAGGGGGACAGGAGCAGGGTTAGTGGGGGAGATCCCATTCCCATCTTCCCCTAGAAGAGCTACTATGTCTTCCCCAGGTTTGTCTTCCTTTAAAATGCTTTAAGTCGATGCCACTCAAAGGTATGTTATGCTCTCTGGTACAAAACTGTGGGAACAGGCATGCCTTGTTTCTTACTGGTTTTTCTCAGTCAGCAAATGGGATTCGTCCCATACAACTAAGTGCTTTGAGGGCGTTCATGAACAGTTTTGCTACATGTGTCCAAAAGAACTTGGTGTCACCCCAAGGGGCATATGTCAGGGGCCCTAAAGTTGGGCAGTGGATGAAGGGAGTAGAATGCATCATCTCTCCTGTCAGTTCTCTCCCTCTCAGGGTTCCTGGGAGTCTTTCTGGAACCCCAAGACTATAAAACACAGGGAGCCGTTTTGTCTGTCGCTTGTCAGTCTTGTTACTTTATAGGTAGTCTTTGTGTTGTGCAACACAAATATTTTGGGTTAATATAGAGACAGACAGATGAACAAAAGAAAAAAGGAAATGACTGAATGAGAAAGGGAGCATCCTAGTTACGGACAGGCTGATCACCACAGTTACTCTGCAAGCTTCCCTGAGACCATTTGCAAGGTTCTAAAGAGCAGCCCTGTCTGTTCATGTGACTGCCAGTTTGTTCCCATCTCCCCTGCTTTGGAGTGCTTCTGTCCATTCATTTGGAGGCTGAATGACCTGTGGTTAAAGGGGCTTTCCCTGTTGGGGTCCAGAATTTTTTAACAGGGTGCACTGTTAGCATTTTACGCAGGACAAAGTCCTGTGCATGACAGCAATTCAGCACCCCAGTTCTCACTCATTAAATAGCAGGAGTAACCCTGAGTCATTGTGACAATTGAAAACTACCCCCACAGGGCCCTGGTTGGTTGGCTCAGTGGTAGAGCATCGGCCCGGCCTGTGCAACTCCCAGGTTTGATTCCAGGTCAGGGCACACAGGAGAAAAAACCATTTGCTTCTCCACCTTTCCCTCTTCTCCTTCTCCTTCTCCTTCTCCTTCTCCTTCTCCTTCTCCTTCTCCTTCTCCTTCTCCTTCTCCTTCTCCTTCTCCTTCTCCTCTCTCTCTCTTCTCCTCCTACAGCCATTGCTTAAAAGGTTTGAGCATGTTCACCCCGGGCACTGAGGATGGCTCCATGACCTCACTTCAGGTGCTAAAAATAGATTAGTTGCTGAGCAACAGAGCAGTTGCCCCAAGTGGGCAAAGCATCACTTTATAGGGGGATTGCCAGGTGGATTTCAGTCAGGGCATATGTGGGAGTCTGTCTTTCTGTCTTCCTGCCTCTCACTTAATAAAAAAAAAATCAAAACTACATCCACCAGTTTCCAGATGCCCCCTAAGAGGCAGTGTCAGGAGTGAGAACCCCTCAGCTAGGGGTGGTCTGGTCAGGGTCTCCCAGTAAAGGGAGGTCAATCTTAGCTCCTCTTGCCACTCCTCATCCAGGACCTTTTCAGCAGCTGGTACCTGCACTTGTCACTCAGGTCCTTTCTCACCTACTCTCTCCTCCTCCTCCTCCACCTCTCACACATTCTCCTCCTCTTTCTCTTTCTTCTGCCCCTCACTTCCAAGGCCCAAGGAAAAGAATATAGACATTGTCTCAGTCTACAGCATAATATGGATTGGGAAATGCGCAGTTATAAGAACTTCACAGTGTTTCCCCTTACTTCTTGAAAATCCATAGTTCTGGATTTGTCTGCTGTATTTGAACCCTGCTTTTCAATCAGTGGCCTTTATCTGGTCAAATGAGTTCTTCACAGGGGCATTCTATGGCCATCCCCCAAAATACAGAACACAATGGAAGCCTGACAGTGGTGATTAGATTGGTGTAACACTGTCCCCTCCCCCATCCCCACCTCCACCCCAGACTGATGCCACATTGATCTGAAATTCTGCCAAGTCACATAGTTATTGATCTTGGCCCAAACCCCAAACTGCCCAGTACCTTCTGCAGGGTGGCTCCGCGGCTGTCCTGAGTGGAACAGTGGGAAGGGGTTAGATTGTCATCACAGAGCAATTCACATGGAGGAAGTGGGGCAGAGGTAAGGATTGTTTATTTTTTTCTTTCTCCCCACTCATAGCCTACTTCCAAGCCACTTGCAGTAAGTGATGTTTACACATGGCTTTGATGGAGCTGAGGGATTGGCCTGGCTTCGCTGGTTCTGCTAAAAGGCTAACTCTGCTGGTCTGAGGTCCACATAGGAAAGGCCCCTGCTGACCCTTGACCCAGAAGATGGCAATTCTAGGGCCACCACAAGGCCAGGGGAGCTGAGATGGAGTCAGTGGGCCTCCGTAGAAGAGGAGGGGGCTTGTAACTCCACTGGACTTTTCCAGAGCTGGCATTTGATTCCTGAATTCCATGGCAGCCACGTTTCTGCTCGGCTGAGGGCCTGGGCCCTGCAGACAGAGCCATGGTGTCTACCACTTTATCCTGGCTTTGTCTTCAGTACACTTCCTACCCCTTCTTTCCTCTGGGACTTGGAACATCAAGCGTAGCCCCTTCCACAGACACCTTTATGCCTCTGTGTCAGTCAGCTGGAACAGGGTTTTAGAGCACCTCAGCTTGGCACAGCTTCTTGTGACCTCAGAGCACAGCCCTGGTAGAGCCTGTTGGTGATTCAGTGGCCAGGGAACTCCAGCTAGCTTGGGATACTTGCCCTGCTGCTCTGCAACCCCTGGATGGGGGCCCTCAACCAGCCAGCACAGGAGCAGGCCTTCCGGAAGAGGAAGTTTGACTCATACCCAGCCCTTGGTCCAGGCAGGTCTTTGATAAGGCTTTGACTCTGCTGAAGATATGGCTGCTGCCTCCTAACAAAAATGGGGACAGCATAGATCTGGGTGACTGGGGTCAGTTTACCAGGCCTTCCTCAACCAGTAGAGATGCTCAGTGTATCCTGGTTGATTGTTTGTTTGGTAAAGATATTTTGCCCCATATTCTATTTGCATTATTGGCTGGGGTCCTCTTAGAATACCAGATCAGTAGATAGCATTGTTCTATCTATGGGGAGTTGGGGAGAGTGAAGAAGAGATGTGTATTATATCACTTTCTGATTTAGTATCTCAAAAAGGCAGCACCCACCTCTTCTTGCAAAAGTCTCTGGGGCTTTTTTGTTTAGTCATTTATTTTTTGCACACTTCCCTGGAAGTTAATAAAAGCAGATGTTATCTTTTACAGCTGCATTACCTCACTGATGCCTGTGCATGTGGTGTTGGTCCTGGGCATCAATTAGGCCCTCAACTCTAAAGGGCTCAAAGCACTTTACAAATATTCTCATTTGCTCCTTGAAGTAGGGCGAGAAAGATAGTAATCAGTTCTCCTGAGTCAGAAATGGTGGGAGATGAGGTCTGGGCTGAGAGGGACAGGGGAGACCCATGTTAATGACTGGAGTGGGCTATGCACCACTGGTACTGACAGGTGTCATGAGGTGAAGGAGTGAGAATGCTACCTGCTGAAGTGGTCAGGAGGCTGTTGTGGAGGACGTGGAGGTTGAGCTGGGCCTGAAAGGTTGGACAGAAGTGTGTTTAAGGCATCAGGAGACTTTTCTAGGCAAGAAAGACTAAGTTAAGTGCCCAGGAGACCTGGATCAGGTACACACATTGGAGTGGAACACAGGGTTTGACGGAGTATGGGAGATATTCCTGGAGCACAGGGGAGTGTATTGCTTCAATGGTGTCTCCCCATCTAGATTGTAAACTTGTGGCAAGTCCTGCCTTTGCCTTGTAGTGCTCAGCAAACACTTGGTGGCTGGCCATCCTGCAGCACCAAGCCATTCAGTGAGCTCTACACCCCTTCTCACACCCTCTGTCTTCTCCTTGTTGGGGTCCCCAGGTGCAGGTCTTCCTTTTTTCTCACAAAATTTTCAGGAAAACCTACAAAATGAGGTCAGGATCCAAAAATAAAACATGTCAGGGGTCATCTTATCGGTGACTAAAGAACTCAGGATCGTCTTGGAGTGTGGTTCAGCAGACACACTGCTGGCTCAGAAGGCCACATTTCCCCACACCTCCAGGTCCTCTCTGCATTCTGAGGCCAGTTCACATCACTGTTGAAATAGAAGATGCACTTTAACTCACCACGCGCCTGAATGATGGTGCAGCCAGACATTTATAGTAGAGTTCAGCGTGAATGGTTTTCAGCAATTAGAAGGATTGTTTTCCATGGGACAAGTACATTGCAGATGTTATGAGAGAAGAAACTTTTAGTCCTTCGCTATCTCAGCAGCACTGTGTTTGCCATGTAGTTGGTGTCCTGCAAGCACCTGTTGGATGAATGAATGCCAGGTTTCAAGTGTTCTTCATTTCCACTGAAATCAGAATAAGAACCAACACTCAGAGCTTATGGCTGTGGGGGTCTAGGATAGACGTGAGGAAGGGATTCCTAAGGATCAGCTGGTTTTTCCATGCCCTGTGTGCATGCTCTCAGTCCTCACCACCCCCCAACTCTGTGACCTCTTAGAGAAATTCAGTTCGATGTATCAAAAACCTAACTAGATGCAAGGCATTCTGCCAGATGTGAGTGTAGATATGAGTAAGACACGGCTTCTGACCACACTAGAGGGGAAGACAGGTAAGACCCAAAAACTTTCACACTACAAGGCAGAATCAAATACAGACTGCTCTGAAGAAATGCTTATAGAAATATAAGGTCTGGGGAAACTGGGGAGGGTGTCTCATAGTCGAGTATGACATTCGTGAATGCTGTGCCGGTTACCTCTTATCACTTTCTATATCTAGAGTATTTGTCCCAGAATAAGTTAGCAAGGATACCTGTCCAAAGATACTCATCCAGTAAGGTAGGCTCTTAGAGAGGGTGTTGCAGCTGGGAAGAGAAGCTGACAGGTGCTCAGGACAACTTCTGGTTGTTACCATAGGAATGTCTTTTCCTTCCTATTCGACAGAAAAGCGGAACCAGACTCAAATGCATACTCACACCACAGCTGGAAAGCTTGTAAAATAAAACTGTTTGGAAAAGAAACATATTTATTGTGCTGAATGGTTAATTGTTAAAATTAAGTATGAAGCCACTTAAATTGTTACTATTTGTCTATGTTAAATGCTGTTATAAATTTATACAGAAAATCCACAATCACCAAATACTGGGTGGGCAAAAGTAGGTTTACAGTTGTATGTGAAAGAGTTTATTCTTGTATTATTTATTAATTCTTGTATTATTTTTCATACGATAATAAATAAATAATACAAAAATAAACTGTAAAGCTACTTTTGCCCACCCCGTGTTTATGGTAACTCTCTATAATAGCAGCTACCATTTGTATGTACCATTCAACATACTACACGTTTCTCATGTGTTCCCTCATTTCATCTTTGCAATAACCCCATGTGAGACATGGATATCTGTCTCTCTTTTTAGAGTGAAGGAAACCAAGGCTCAGGCAGCTAAGCGGGACTTGAGTCAAGTCCCTGCTGGGGGTAGCCGAAGGCACGAGCTCTGCCTGAGGGCAAGTCACATGGAGGGGAAGGGGGACAGTGCCTGATGGGAGTGGGTGGGGAGAGCAGGTGGAAATGGGGTGTCAGACCAGGTCCTGCACCTTAAATCTCTGCCTGGGACTTTGGACTGAGTTCTTGCATGGGGGAGCCCACCAGGAGGGTAGAGGAAAGGAGTGCAGTGATCTAGCAAGCGCTCCAGGAAGGTCCCTCTAGCAGCCGGAGCAAAGGCACAACAAAAGCTGCTGGCAGGAAAACCAGTCAGGCGACTATTGTGATAGCCCGGGAGAGAGGAGAGGCCTGAACTGGGGCAGCGGCAGCAGGGATGCAGGGGGTTGGATGAGATGGACCATGTGGAGGCAGGATGTGTAGGAGGTCTTGGCTTGGATACCAGGTAGAGGGAAGGGAGGGGTGGACAATGGCTCTCCGGCCCTCAGCCCTGCCCTGAAGCAAAGAGGAGAAGTTGGAACAGGTCAGGGGATGAGACCAGATGAAGTTATTCCTGAACTCATGGTTTGAGATTCAGGCCACTGGAGAGCAGTCAGGCCTGGATATGGTGCTTAGGGCTTGGAAGCAGAGGCAGTGTCTCCGGGCATGTGGGATCTGTGTGCTGCCTTTGGTACCCTATACTCGTCTGCCTCTGCTGTAGTATGGATGATTCTATTTTCCCCTGGCTTTGTGTACTACATTTTATTTCATTTAATCCTTGCTGTAGCTGGGCGAGGAGGTGTCATCCTTATTTATGAATGAGGACACCGAGTTGAGCAAGATTAGATAACATAGCCAAGGCCGCACAAGTCAGGAGCAGCAGTGAGGATTTGAACTCAGTCTGATGTCAAGGTTCCTTTCTGTTCTACCATAACAGACCCTGAGGCAGAATTAGAAATTGGCAGAGGATTGCAGTGTAGGCACCCATCTGCTGACTTCTTCCACCTCCCTGATCCTAATCCTTCCGAATACTTTGGTGTTTCCTAGTCACAGATATATTGAGATGGATATGGAAAGTACCTGTGAGCATTCAGGTGGCACTGGTTTATCTTCCATGATGTCATAATCATGAGGTATTGCCTTAGCCTCATCAGGCTGGACTTTGCTGCCTATAGCCATGCCATTAGGAAGGGCTGCCGAGGGCCCTGAGCTCAGGGACTCAAGTGCATTCCCTCATGGATGGTGAGCTTGCAAAATCAAGACTGCGGTGTGCTCGCTTCAGTAGCACATATACTAAATCTGGAAGACTGAATGGAAAACATAGAGATGGAACACTGTGCACTTTTAGGTTCAGGTTTAGGATCTCTTCCATTTTCTGATATTTGATGTAAATGCCATGCTAAATTGAAAGACAAAATTACCATAAACCTAGCACAGTCACCGAGACAAACACACGCAGGCTTCACATCGTCTGGTCCTTGATCAAAGCAAGGAGTCCCCCCTACAAAGCATTGGAAGGAGCCAGTGTTCCGTGAAGGTGCTCGGTAGGCTAAATTGTTAAGGAAGATGGACAGCCCTGTATCTTCACAAATGCTTGGAAGTTAAGGACTGGGCAGATCTTCTCATCCTTCTCTGTTATTTAAAGAGCCCAAGAATGAGAAAGGTCAAGTGACTTGCTAACGGTGACACAGTTTATGGATGACTCTAGTCCCTGGGCTCCCCTTTAGCTGTGTTCCCCGTATCACAGAACATACTTGGATTACATCCAGGAGAGAAGAGGAGGAGGTGGTCCTTTCCAGCATTTTTGTGTTGTTCGGCTGTACTTCACAAGATAAGCAGAAACAGAGTGAGCCTGCGGTGTCCGTCACTTACAAGCTGGGTGACCCTGGGGTAGTTTGTTCATCTCCTGTACCTCAACCTTCTTACCTCTAAAATGGGAGCATACTAGTACTTACCTATGTCCTTGGACTTGCTTTTACTATTGAATGAGACAGTTCAGGGCATGTAGTAAGTACTCAAGCAACGTTGCTGCCATTATTATCAATAATGCCATCAGCCACAAAGACAAGCCTGTGACTGAACAATATGAGGAGGGAGCCCAAGACACCAATTAGACTCCAGTGGTCTTCCCTCCACCACCTGCCACTGGCATAGAAACGTCTTCCTGGTTAACTTGTGCCATGTCATAGCTGTGTTTGAGGTCAGGACCTCACTGTGTGGGTTTGAAACTAAAAGCTGCCCCCTCCACAGAGTTGGTTTTTTGTTCTGTGAGTCAGGACCTGCCACCTGAAACACAATACTAATCTTTTCAAATAATGTCTTGATAAGACTCTCTTCTTGGGTAGCGGGATCCAACCTGTATTTTAAAAGCAATGTTCCACATGCTGGGATGGTGAAAGAAAGAGCCCTCTGTCCAGGAGCCCGTCTGCCCAAGGTGACTCATTCCTGTGTCACATGTTTCTAAACTTTCCTTGCCGTCCCCAGAGTTGTCCTGATCCCGTCTGGCCAGTTCCCCCACAGATTCCTCTGTGGCTTTGCCTGACACCTTCTGAAGTGAGTGTCACTGAAGCCTGTGAGCAGGAGCAAATGTGAACTGTCACATCCTCCTTCAAGAGAAACCATGTCCCTCTGAGGGCTGGCCTCCCCGTACTGGGGTGATGGCAGATGCAGTGGATACTCTCAGCCCCAGTATTTATGTATATTGTCACAGGGGCAGGTCTGCTGGTCCTCCCACCCCTGACTCCACCCCTACCTGAAGTGCATGCCCTTTTTTCCTTCCTAATCAGTTCTTACCCTGCATCCTGCATCTTCACCTGGCTATCAATAACTCTTGCATTTAAAAATACCATACAGTGCTGCAGTTTTTGCTATGCAGTTAAAATCCTCCATGTTTGCAGAAAGAGTTTAGTGTTGGGATATAACTCATAAAGGAAGAGGCCTTAGAACCTGTACCAGCAAGCTCTGGGTTCCATGTGACCCATTTACACATACATTTGTGCCCATGTGGTTACTACTCCATTGGTGGACCTCATGCTGAGCTGCAGGGTTCTTGATTTCTAGGTGTCACTGACCACGTCCTGTGCTCCTCTGGCTCTGACCCTCATGACCCCAAAGCACGGTAGGAGAGGAAAGGGGATCCTGGCTGCCCCCACAAACACCCACACTCCTTTCTGCCCCTCTCTTGCCTGACTCCTGCCCCTCCTGCTTGCATTAATTCTTTACTTGTATGCCTTTCATCACCACCTCTAAATCCAGGGTATCCTTCCTCCAGAAGGACCTGCTGCTACCTCTCTGCATCCTCTGCACGTCTCTCTGACACCAAAACCTTACCTTCGCCCCCTTAAGTAGAAAGCCTGGCTTAGGTGACCCAAAAACAGGTGAGATAGGGAGCTCTTGATTTTCTCAGGGACAGCTGATGAAAAAAAATGAAATAGGGAAGAGCCTGGAAGCAAACACTGGCAGTCACAGAGGCCAGAGCCAGGCATGGTCCGCTCCGCTGGGGTGACGGGCACCAGCGCTCAGTGTCCACATAGGAGACGGCCACTGGGCTGACGAGCGGAAGAGGATGGAGGGCATCTCGTGCTGAAGGCTCAGCCCAGGTCTCAGTCCTGTGCACGAATGAGCAGCAGCCGGAGGGTCTGAGGCGGGCTCCCTGCTCTGTGGTCCCGGAGAGGGGGGCCCAGGGCCTCTCAGCAGCATTTCCCATTGGCTCATCTGTGAGTCAGTTTCCCAGTGGCTCCATTATGTATATATATTCACGGAATTAGTAGCCTAGCCCCTCTTTCAACATTCTTTCTGCTAGAAATTCATATTGCCTTTTTAATAGCCGAATTATAAGCACTGTGACCCCTGTCCTTCCTTGAGGGCAGGCCTGGGCTCCCACTCTGCTTGGGATGGGAGTGATCAGCCTTTCATAAGGTTTTCCTTTTGTTGTATGTGGTTTTCCCCTCACCAACCCCCACCTTTTATTTTTAAATTCCATAGCCCAGGGATTCCCCTCTTGAAACTTTTTTAACAGAAATGGGATGCTGACAGGGCCAGCTTAAAAGGGATTCCTGCCCTAGAAGGAGGCTGTCTGGGTGGCCTGTGGCAGGCGAGGTCCAGCTTTGAAACTCAAGCGAGAGGAGCCTGTGGCTTCGGTCCACAAGCCTCCATCTGAAGTGTGTGTTGTCTCCCTGGACTCACGGGTGTGGCAGCTGCCCCAGGGATGTGCTGTCCCCACACAGGTGCTCCAGGGAAGGATTTCCTGTGTTTCTGATGAGCCTCAGAGGCTGCCAAGGCCACATGTTTCTGGAAGGCCTTCACAGAGCCCAACTTTCCAAGCACAACCAAGGGGCTAACAGTCTGGATACCTGGGCTTACACACACACACACGTTGGCGGTCAGGGGTCTGGTCACCCACACCCTTATCCCTTGGGACCCGTTGCTCATAGTTGGGGGAATTGGAGGCAGTGGAAATTCCCAAGAGGCAATGGATATGGCCTCCAGAAGTGAGAGATTGAGCTTCACTGCTAGACCTGAATCTGTTGTTTGGACTCATTTTGGAGGTAGTAACTGGCAAATACACATCTATCAAGGTGTTGTGACAGGCTATGGTCAGAAGGACTATTGGGTGGTATGGTAATTAAACACTGACCTGGGCACAGCAGTTGGACAGACTTGAGTTTGAATTTGGCTGCAGGAGCTTGGGCACATTTCTTAACCTCTGTAAGCCTCAGTTTCCTCATCTGTAAAACCACATGTTTCCATAGGCTGGACCAGAAGGCCAGAGCCTAGGAGATGCTTATATCGAGGGTTAGTCTGAGGACCACATAAGACAACACACACGTGTAAAGGTGTTGGGCCGGGAACTGGTACGTGTCCACAAAGTGGTACCCACCCACCTGAGAAGTAAAAGAAGCAACCCCTAGTTTTTGGGACTGGGGCCCTCATAGGAAGCTCACCACATAGTGAAAGGAGAGCAACGCCTCACCCTTCATCACAGAGTCTCAGCAAAGTTGTGCCTGAGTTGGGATTTTAGAGAGAAGCCCAGAACTTTAAGAAGTTGTTTTCCATGGGCATGACAGGGTATAAAAAGAAACTATTCTTCTCATATTTCTCAAATTGTGAATGAAACCCAGTGTTTTTTCATCTGTGGAACATGGTGGTTTTTACAGACCAATTAGTTCCCAAAACCCCTTTGTGATAGCTCATGGAGGAGGAACAGAGGGGGCTAAGTAACTCGCCCCACTGCTAAGGAATGGCCCTTCCACACACCCTGGAGTCAGTGATTGTGTCTGCTCTGTCCCAGTCATAGTTGGACAATATTTGCTTTCTTGTATCAGTTTTGCTTAACCAGAGATCAGTAGGGAGCCCAGGACTGTGTACTTTTGCTAACTTATGGGATGTGATGTCAAGGAGGGAAGTGGCAAGATAATTCATTCATTCAGGGACAGTTTGTGACTGGTCAGTGGCACTTCTTGCCGAAAGGTATGCAAAGTACCCCCGAGTTGTTATATTACTACAGGTCACTGGCTGACTTTTGCCCTGACTGGTTTGTGGCACTGCCAGCAAAGTCAGTGTGACAGGTCCTCAACTGACAGGGTGAAATCACTAAGACTTCTCCTGGCTTTGGCAGAAGGCCTAACTTTAATGCCTGGTGTGTATATTACAAATTCAGCCTTTTACATGTCCGAGGGACCCTAAGAGCTGTGCTTCCCAAATGAGTATCTGTTAAGCAGCAAGAAAGAATTGCACAGGGAAGATGTGATTTTACTGATTTTTCTCTTCTTGCCCCCTGCCCCTGCTCCAGCCCAAATATCTGGTCCTGGACTCAGTAGGAGCCTTTGGGAAATCCATGTCAGGCCTCCTGCAAATGTGGTCTAAAGCTCTTGTGATGCTTCTCATTTCAGAGGCCTAAAGGAAAGTTGTGAGTGTGACTGCTTTATCTGCTCTAAATGTGTTTCTCCACTGAGAGTCAAGGGCTTCTTTGTCTAAACCCTGAGTGAAAGGGGCAAGGAGCCCTCACAACCTGTGTGGAGGGGTTTGCCCTGCTCCTGTGCAACAGAGGGGTCACCATGAAGAACTGTACTTGCTTTCTGTATGACTTGATTCATCTGCCTTCTGGGCTAACCCCTAGGTGGCCCAGACTCTGTATGGCCACCATGGCATCCTTTGCATTTCAATTTCAGGAAGTCATTGTAACTTAGTTCATGCTGATTTCATAACTCATAAGAAGTTCCTTTTTCATTGTAAATTTGCTGCAGTGTTTCCAGAAACCTCTGCTAGTGCAATCTCAGGGCACACAAGGTCATCATCTGTTGGCAGGGGCAGCCTCATGGGCGTGTGACTTGTGTAGTAGCAGAGTCTCATGCTCAAATGGGCCCTGAGCATGGAGTTAATACTGTGGTTGCCATCTTGAAATTCTTAATAGTTTTCTCTTTAAATTTGATTAGAATAAGAGAAGTCCAGTGAACAATGTAGTGTGCTCAGGGGCACATGATCCCACCTAGTGCCACCTCCTACCTCCCTGGGTGAGACCTTGGCACCAAAGAGGTTGAAGTTAGGTGCATACACCCTGCAGCATCTTGGGACGAGTCTTGGTGGCAGCTGTCACCATGCTGGAATGACAGCTCTATACTATGTTCAGTGAGTGACTAGATAGGCATAAGCCTATCCCCTACCCCTGAGTCAGGTACCTAGTACATCTGGTGCAGAGGTTGTGATACCCTTGGAGGGTCATCATCTCTCTGCCTCTGGTTGGGGCGCCCAGTCCCTGGAAAGAAGAAATACCTCACTAGACTTTCCTGCCTCTAGCTGGGTCACCGCATAGTCATCCAGCTGTGGCTGGAGGGAAAACTGGGCAGTTGGTGGTCACACGTGCACTTGCACACTTTGTCCCTGGGGCCCCCTATGCCTATGAATCTCTGCTCACTTTGCTTCACAGACAGAAATGACATAAATAACAAATAAAAAAATCATGACATGCACAACAATGTGAATGTACTTAATGCCACTGAACTCTACACTTACAATGGTTAAAACAGTAAATTTTGTATATATTTTCCCACAATAAAAATGTTTATATGGTAGTGAAAACACAAAAACAGGAAACATCACAACAGGTGGAGAGAGAGACCATGGAAGAAAGGAAAAGGCTTTATATTTAGTACTTTTAATGACACTGTTTTTCTGCTCTTTGAACAAGGAATCCCACATTTTCATTTTTCACCAAGCCCCCCAAATTATGTAGCCAAGCCTGCCTGTTGGCCACCTTGTAAAGCTACCCAGTTTTCCCCTTTGTAGAGGCCTGCCCTTGAACCCTGAAAGTCATGTTGCACTGAGCTGACTCTTACCTTTCCCTCTTCTTTCCCACACAGGTCTTCTGTTGGCTGTATGTCAGGCCCTGGAGAACACTACATCTGCCTTAAGTGGTGAGTCCTGTCTTCTTGTCCCCTTGGTGTGGGATGGTATGTGGGGGATGGAAAGGGAGCAGACCTTGGCTAGTTTGTGGAGCCTGAGCTCTGAGCTTCATCTGGGCTCCTGCCTGCTGAGTGCACAGCCCACTGTCCCCTGAGTGCTCTCTGCCTTCTGTCCCAGGGGCCAAGGTCGTGTTCTTGGGAGATCTTAACTGCAGGCCCCAGGGAGTTATTTCTCTGGCGAGTGAACGCTCAGGGCTCGCCCCTCCCATCTCTCTGTTCAGACTAGCAGTGTGGGTAAGGGTGCTGGAAAACAGAGCGTGCAGGACCAGAGAACTCAGAACTAGCTCACCAGTGATCTGTCTAAGGACCCAGGTTCCTTTTGTCTGCCTGTGGCTGGTGACCTTTGTTTAGTTATTTTCTGGTTTGTCTTTTGACATTTGTAGTAATATTTTCCTTATTTCATTTGAACAGATTGGAAAGTATGGGAAATGTAGGCAGCAAACCACTCCTGATCAGAGGGCTACAGGCCTGTCCCTGTTGCAATTGCACATTGCTTTTATCCTTTGTCCATGTGCGCTAATATTTTTATTCAATTAGTCACAGTGAGAAAACTATTTTGATTCCTGCTTTTTAAACTCGCGGTTTGGAGTTGTATGTTTTTCCATGTTGCTAGAATGTCTTCCATTATATACTTTTAAAATGTTATGATGTTCCATTAAAGTGGACATGTGTAATTAAATTAAGCATTTCCCATTGGATATTTATGTTGCTTTTAGTGTAAGTTATGATGCTGCATCTTTATGCCTAGAAGCTTTTTCCTTATTTTGGATATTTTCCTTAGGATAGATCTTTAGGAGCAAGAATAAATATATAAATGACCCTTGGTATGAATTGCCAAATAGCTTTCCAAGTGAACTTGAGCTCATTTTTACACCAACAATGCATGAGTCTGCCAGTTTCAGGGTTCCCTTGATGACATGGGATGTGCTCTCACCTGTTCCTGTGGTGGCCCCCTGATCTTTCTGTGTGTCCCTAGTGATTTCAGGGCAGCGTCAGTGTGTGTGTGTGTGTGTGTGTGTGTGTGTGTGTGTGTGTGTGTGTGGCTTATGTATGCATATACTCTCTAACCAACCACACACTGTCCTGGTACTTGACTCTTCTCTGCCAGACCTTTCCCTCCAAACACACTAGAAGTGATGCTGCTACTCCTGTTGGAGCTGTTATTCTTGATGCACTTGAACCCTTAACATATCCAAGCCACTTGGTGGTCCATAATGACACAGAAGAAAATACCTCTCTCCCTCTGGGTTATGCTTTATTGGGGTGAGGGGTGGAAGGGCATGCCCATCCCAAAGCAGTGCTTCTAGGGTCCAGGGTCTTAGCATTTCCTAAAGCACTTTCTTTTGCTTTTTAATTACCTCCCACATCACAAGGGGCTCAGATGTGGATATATGAGGAGGGGGATAGCTTAGTGATCCCCTGTACCGTTCTCAGATTTGTCCTGACCCCCTTCCGAGGATCCATTTACCCCCCAGGTGCATCTTCAGCCCCTCCTTGTCCTCACTGTAGGACCTGGTAAGTGAAGGTGTCACTTGCAGGCAAACAGGTGGCAATGGTGGTAAGTGTTGATGCTACCATCCATGGGGTGGGAGTAGTCCTGGTTATTTTACCCCTCCTTCCCATCGCCCTCCATTCATACAGACAAGAAAGGCCTAGTGGTGTTGGACCTGTGCCTGTTCCCTCAGGTATGGCTCCTATGTGGTCCTTTGGTGTTTCCCAGGCTCCCCGGGGTAAACATGGTAAGACCTGCTATTCAGAAATGACTGTCTTTGCTGCATTAGTGATAGTCTGTGTTTCATCTTTCCCTTCTGGACTTGCTTCTGTGAGAATGTCTCTGATATGAATGAGCAAGTCCCTGAGGTTTACTCTCCTCATTAGGATAAGTGTTCAGGAAACAGTTGCATTTGCTCTATTGCATATCACCTTGTAACAGACTGAGTGCCACCCTGTGGCCCAGTGTGGTAGGTGAGAGCAGGGGCAGTGCCACAACTTCTAATGTCCAGGGACTTTGAGGCCCTGGAGCTGTTGCTGGTCTGTGGAAAAGGGAGGTAGGCTGCCTGTCTGGCCTCTGCAATGACCTATATTTGATGGGTTACTGAGCTATGGGAATTGTGCCGCAAAAGGATGATGGACTAGCTCTTTCTAGTTTTACTTATTCTCTGCCCTGTCTTGTTAGACCCAGACATGAATCCAAATAGGGCTGGGCTAGGAGACAAGTCCATGTGAAGACCATGCCATAGGCACCCCTCCAAGGCCTACAGCTTTGAGACTGAATCAGGCTTTTTTGCTTAACAATCTCTTTCGTTAAGGTGACCTCCGTGTCTCCTGCAAGAGTCCTCAGACCTTTGTAGGCTTTAACCACCATCAGCCCCACTGTCTTCACCAGATATGGCTGATATCCTGTGGTGGGTGCTGCTCAAACTGGGAACCACACCTACCAATTATACTCACTACCCCAGCACCAGAGTGAGTGAGTGTGTGTGTGTGTGTGTGTGTGTGTGTGTGTCAGTCACTCTTGGCCAACTCAATAAGTAAAACTATTTGATAATTTACTAAGGAAATCTTCATATGTAGAAGAGAAATAGTAGCGAAATTCATCTCTATACACCAGTTTCAACAATGAGCGTCACTGCCATCTTTCCTTCACCTATTCTCCCACCTTTTTTGATTTTTCCCTTTGCTGGGCTATTTTAAAGCAAAGCTCATTGGTGAATATAGTATTACTTCTATCTAACAGATAAGGACTTTTAAGAACAAAACCATAGCCTATTAAACCACCAAAACAATAATGATTCTTTTGTGTTAGATCCTTAAATACGGAGGGTAGATGATGCTGCATTCAATTTTGTGACACTTCATTTCATTTGCATTTCTTATCTTGTTTTCATATTTTGCCTTTTACTTATATGACCTTTCAGGTGAACATGGTTTTTGTAAAATGTGCTCATTTGTATACTGCGTGGCTGACTTTCACATCTAAGTTCTTCCTAACCCCTTATGCTCTGGATGTCGGTGGGATCGTTTACTAAATCCCAGAACTATCCATTTGGGTGTGAAGATGGGTTATTTTAGGACAGAAGCTACAAGGGCTTTCTCCATGGTATAAATATACAGGTCTCTTCACTCTAAGAGGTGACAGAATGAGAAACAACGGTAGCTATAAGGAGGGTTTGGTACATAATGGTAGTGCTGGAGCAGGACTGCAGGCATACTCGGGATTAAGCTCGAACGTTTTGATGGAGCAGCATGAAGAGAAAATTGCACACTCTGTGTCAATCAAGGGTAATACCTGCGCTTGGAAGAATAGAGGCTGATCCCATGTGGCTTTCTTGTACCTTTTGAAAAAAACAAGTTCCGTGTTCTTGTTACTTGATAGTTAACCTTGGCCTGTCTTACTGAGGTTTCATTGGTTTCTTCCAGTCTTCCCCTCACTTAGATCCCGAGTGTGCAGAATAGATGATGCCAGAGGCATAGGAAACTGACATTATTGTCATTAGTGACTGCTTCTCAGACATCTACTCTGGATGGGACTTGGAAGGATGCGTGCCATAGGCTGGAGGTCAGCTATCCTGGGTGTTGGGACTTGGTAGTCCCTGGGCAAGTTATTCACCTGGTTCCTGTTTGGATCTTATTTTCCTCATCTGTTGAACCTGAATCAAGAATGGCCTGTAAGGTTTTTCACATGATCGCCCTGATGAATTGGTGGAGACTACTTGGAAAGCTTTGTTGAGAAGGATGATGAGGCTACCTTCAGGCTGTGAGGAAATGCAGTGTAATTAAGAGGCGAGGCCTGCCAGGGACCCGAGGTAGGGAAGTGGTAGCGTGACTGTCATGTAGTTAATTCTCTTGGAAACATGCTGTTTTATATTCCAGTTTTAACATTCTAGTTGCTGAGAGTATACAAAGAGGCAGTCCTCCATCCTTGTCATCAAGGAGCCACCATCCAGGTGAAAAGACAGCATGAGAACCCATGGGAGCCACATAATGACCTAAGGCTACTCAAGAGTGAAATCAGTAATCTGGGGGGATAGGACAAAAAAAAATTATCTGGTGGTTTTCAATTTGTAAAGCATACAGGGAAACATTAGCTGGAGGCAGGCTGAGGGTGATAGCATCTCATCTTAGAACATCTGTCACACCCTCCCCAGGAAGGAGTTATGACCTCTCTTCAAAAAGTACCTTTTACTGCCCCTTAAAAGGGACAGAATGCACCCAGTTAAGTTGCTGGGTGGCTCCTTGCTTAACCCTCCTAAATGTTGCACAGTTTCCAGGCTGCCCATCTGGTTCTCATGTTTTCGTGAGACTCCCTCTAATGACTGAGGGGTGTGGTGAGGGCCGTGCTCAGGCACCTGCGAGCCAGGCTCTGGGCTTCCCTCTGCTGTCTGCCTTGTACAATCACAGTAGTCAGGGTGGCTTTTTAAACCTTTGAACTACTGCTCCCTCCTCTAGCCTGTGTCTAATGACACCCACATGGAATTGGGGTGTGTTTGAAGGTTTGCTTAATTTAGTGTCAGAGGTGGTGATGCAAGAAGATGGAAAATTCACGGTGGTGTTGTTTATGGGGAAGGTCACCATGAGCAGCTTGCTTGAGGAGACGGTGGTCACATTTGGATGGGGACATTGGGTTTAGCCATATTGAGAGGGTAAGTTTGGGCTGGAGGTGCACAGAAGGAGGCCAAAGCAGATTATAAAAAAACGTCTTGGGAGGTGTTACTTGTTTGGAAAACAGGTAGAACATGGGTCAGCCGGCAAGCCAGGGATCTGTTTATTGCTCATCTTGCCAAACAAAAGCTTCTCAGAATGCAAACTGCTTCCCCATTCCATTATCTGGAGTTTTCCCATGTGGAGCTGCAGTCGTTCTAAAATTAGAAGGCTCACGTGTCCTACCCAGGTAGATCGCTCACTGTTCCAAATGTGTCTTTAGCCCAAGAGACTTGGTGTGTTTTGGTTGGGGGAGTGGGGGGGGGGGGAGTACATATACCCGTGTGTGCGGATTGCCAGGCTGGGAGGAGTGTGCTGCCTCTACTGTGGGAGAGGAGGAACTCTCTCCTTTCCGCCCTAGGATGTACCCTTGCCATCCAGCGTTTTGGTTCACCTTCCACTTTTTGCAAAGGAAACTGTGCTGGATCAGAAGGAAGGTGGCCCAGGGTGGTAGACAGGCCACGGGATCTGGAGGCCAGGATCGCAATTCTGACTCATTAGCTGTGTGACCTTAGTGGAGTGCTTTTAACCCTCCCCGAACCTCGGTTCTCCCATCAGTAAAATTAAGGAGTGGCAATAAGGCAGTGTCTTTTCACACTATGAGTCACGAAAACACGTTAGTGGGTCATGACCAACATTTCTTAATGAGATTAAATAGCTTAGAATAGAGACAGAATAGGACAGGTATTGTTTCGCGATACTCTTGTTTTTGTTACCAAAGGATGCATATATGGACATTCTGCATCATTTTGTTTGTAAGAGCTATACCCTTTATAATTTCTAGATTTTATCTCTTTAATGAAAGAACTTAAACACTGGCAGAGTAAGTGCCATAAATCCTTCTAGATCTGTATATTTTCACACGTACACACACACCCCGCCACATAGAAACACCCCTCGTCTCTTATAGTTCTTATTCATTCCCAATTTAACAGCAGTTCTTTTAATCTACTCATCTTTACCAGCAAGCCTTCCCAAACACTGAACTTATAATAGAAACAACAGCTTCTTTCCTTGTGCATAGACATTTCATTAGTTTATGTAACAAGTAATTAAGTTATGTAAATACAATAATGAGTGCAACTGACATAAACAGGCTTGGGAACACAGATGTCCTCTTGGTGAATATACAGCTTAACTGGTAAAAATAGACATGGGCTAGGAAACTAGAGGAGCCAGCTACCTAAGCTTTTGTGTGCTGAGGCTCGGGATGATTTTGCAAAGAACCAGAGAGGATGGGGCGTGTAAAGCAGGGCTTGGTTTAAGCGGAGCTCAGCAAGGAGAGCAGCCACTGGCTGTGAAAGAAGCAAGGCAAGGACACAACTCAGTATGTTTTAACACCTAGGCCTGTGGGTGCCTTAGTGTTCTCCCACCTTTTAGTTTTTGACATTTATTTAGCGCACATTAATTAAGTACTACCTCCTACCAGGCATTGTGCTAGGCCCTGGAGATACACATAAGAATTAAACATGAACCCTGCCATCACAGGGCTTATAGCATCCAATAGATCCTGTTGCTAATTTTTAAATATCAAAGTAAATCATAAACATAGACAAAGTCCTGATCTACCAAGATAGATTTGAATCAAAGTAAATCATAAACATAGACAAAGTCCTGATCTACCAAGATGGATTTCTTTGAAGAAAATACCTGCTTCTACTATAGTCAGACTTCCCATTTTTAACTGACATGCCAAACATTATACTTTAAATTCTCTTTTTTACATTGCATCTTGCTCAGTGTGGCCCATGGTGCTGGGCTGGTTTTCCATCTGATCCGTCACTCTTCTAGGCTGCAGTTGTCCATCTGTGAAGTTGGCAAAGAGAGTATCTTTGCCAGGAACCTTGTATTGCAAGAGCAGAGCCCCAAAACACACATCGGCCTAAAAGGGGGTTGATTTTAAGGAGTCAGCCCTCGGAGAATCCATGGCAATGCTGAGCAGCCTGGCCACAGGGAGGGCGGAGCTAGGGTGACCAGTCAGGTCTTGGCTGCAGCAAGATCTCTCTGCAGCAAGATTTACTCTGCACCTACTGTACAGGTAATACCAACTCATTTCATTTTTGTGCCTCTTAGCTCAGAGTCACAAGAGAGAGTCGGATTGGTTTGTCTTCCTTGGTTAAGTGGCCACCCAGCAACCGTGGCAGGGTTGGGAGGAGAAGGCTGCAGGGTAATAGGTACCAAGGTGTAACAGAGGCTTTGGGCAAGGCATAGCCCCTTATTAGACCTGGAGGAGGCAAAGGCTAGCATCTCTAATCCAGACTGATTCTCTGAATTATTCATTCAATCATATACTTAACGAGCACTTACTATGTACCAGGCCCTGATCACAACAGATACAGGGCCTATTCTTAAGGACTTCTACTCTCGTAGGAAAGGCAGACATAATATTATATTTTAATATCTCAAATCAGCATATTTTTGAGATTGTCAGTACTGAATGCTAATGTGAATTAGCTGAGATGGCTACATGTATCGCTAATGGGTGCAGATATTGTTTTCTGGGAAAACAGAGAAGAGTATAGCCCAGAAATCTGCACTCTTAGTCCTCAGCCACGTTTTGCTAAGGCCAATGGGAAGATGCTGAGAGGTGCCGTCCTTGTAGGCTTAGGTGCCTTTCCCTGAAGTAGCAGCGCCTCTCAACCCCGGAGCTCCTGCTCCTCCTGCACCTCAGCTGGACAGTGCTGGTTTCTGGGAGTCTGAAATGTTTGCGTTCCAGCACTGACTTTTTAACGTTCACCTAGGAGCTTGGTAAAGAGAATCACAAAGTTAGGAACGTGGTCCATCACCTTAAAGCATCCTTTTACCTGATAGCTTTGCTCTGATGAAATGTGGCTTTGGGGTAAGGTACCAGCTTTGTTATTTGAGAGCCTGAGCCAAGTTGGAGGAAAGGCCTGAAGTACCTGTTATTTACCTAATGAAGGGACCTTTAGCTATTTTAATCCAGTCAGGTTCGGGTGTCCTCCTTCTCAGGCTCAGCAACTGTCTGATTTATGGATTTATTCTGAGTCTCTTAGCTTTCCTATCCTGAAAGTTATGGCCCAACTCCCCTATCAGAATGTGTAATGGAAGGTGACTTCACACATCTGGCCATTTTATTACCAGGTTTCATTGACTAAAATATTCCCTAAATACCAAAACACGCTAGTGCTAAACAAGGGCGGAAACGGATGAGATGAAACAGACTGAAGGGCCTCCGTGCCACTCCCAGGCCAGGCCAGGCAGCCCCGGGGTTCAGAAGAACACTTTTTCTTCCAGTTGTCACTTAGCGACCTGGCTAGGAATCTTTTTGTCTGAGTCTTTTTTCATGCTGACTTTTGGGGGCTTGAGATATTGTGACATCTCTATCTGCCTTACACAGCAGGTCCAGAAAGGTATTTTTGGAATCTTAAAGTGAAAAGGTTAGATCTTCAATAAAATCTGCCACAGATGGTGTTCCGAGGCGTGACGAATGGGAATATGATCATGAATCACGTAACAGTTCATGGAGCTGCTATAAAATTCTGGGTCTAGCAGGCGTTTCATTTGATATCCTGTTGAGTAAATGCAGCTCAGCACAGTGAAAGGCTCTAGAAACCTAGATTCACATCTAATCAAATGATAACCAGATTATAGAGGTTACTGGAGGCAGTTTCCCAAGGATTTAACCCTAGGCTGGTACTTCTCAACCTTTTTCAGAGTAAAGACCAAATTTGAACATCAGTAGTGTTTGAGGTCACACAGATAGTATTGTACTTTTAGTATTAAGTTAAATTAAATTGCTATACAAAAGCTGCTATGAGAACTCAGTAATGCTTAAAAATAAATTTGTATTTTATTGATTGCAAGAGAATCTGCATAGTAGATGTATGAACTAACATTTATAAAGCTCTCACTTTGTGCTGGGTTCTGTTCTATATATCCTCATTTAATTTCTATAACTAAGAAAGTATTATTATTAACCCCATTTTGCAGTTGACAAAACTGAAGCACAGAGAAGTTAAGTAACGTGTGGCAGAGCTGGGGTTTGAACCCAGGTAACTGCAGAGACCTAAGCACTTCACCTCTGTGCTTTCATACAGATGCACACAGAGACACGCATATATTTCATTCCGACCACAGATATTGTGTGAGGGGAGATTTACAAACACCTTGCATTAAGTTCTGTGATTCTCCTTTTTCCCCTTCCATAAGACAGATTGGGAATTACACTTTCTTGGGTTTTTAGTCCTCCCTGCCACTAAAAATTAGACATACATTTTAAAGCCAAGTATGGGCATGTGTGTGTACATGTGCACATGTGAGCATTCCTGTGTATGCATGTGTGCATATATAATCTTTCATTTATTTTTATGTTCTTAATATGAAACTGTGGACTCTTCCTTTATACATTTATTCTTCCATCCAACAAAGACTCACTCCGTTCCTGTGATGTGCTGAATACCAGGGGTACAGCCAAGACATCGTTCCTGCCTTGGAGATTCTCACCATCTCAGGGCGGACCTGTCTGGCTCACAAATAATCACACTCTTGTGTGGCAGGGCTGCTGTCAGCGGCTGCACAGGTGCCGTGGAGAGGGGCAGGGAACCCAGATTGGTTCTTTGAGGGGCACCATAGAAGGCTTCTTAGATGAAGGGACTGCTGAACTGAGTTTTGGAGGTGGAGATGAAGTTAAGCAGGCCGACTCTGCGGGAGAGGATGTGCCTGTAGGGGTGGAGGGGTGAGCCTGGGAGAAAGCAGCAGCCAGCTGAGGAACCCTGTGCATAGGCTCTGTTCTCAAGTGTACATGTTACTATTATTGTAAAAACTTGGCCTGAATCTAGTCCCTGATACGTGCTTTCTAAATATATATATATATATATATATATATATATATATATATATATATATATATATATATATATATATATATATATATCTCCCATAGATTTCTGCAAAATAGCTGTTAACTAGGCTTATGAAGCACAGAGGATTAAACCTATAGGGAGGGCTTCAAGTCACAAAATTGATGAGGATAATCCCACAGCCCTCCCACTCTTTGGCTTTATTATGTGCAGTGTTCCCCGTTTGCAAGCTGCTTAGGGTGTCTATCCAGTGGGGGTGGTTTCTAGGTTAGAAAATCTCACGTTATTCTCAGAGCTATGCTTTACTTGATTTCAGCAGCTCATTAGCAGGTGAGGGAATTGTGCCTTTTTTATCTATTTAAAATTAGCTTGATGGAAAGGTGCCTAAAAATAAAAATCATTAGACTCTGATAGCTTAGTGGTTACAATAGAGTCTAGAGCCAGATGGCCTGGGTTCAAGTCTGGACTGTCGTCCTGGGTGGGTTGCTTAAGCACTCTGCCTCGGTTTCCTCATCTATATAAAGTAGAGATAACAGAGCATGCCTCGTAGGGCCATTCTGAGGATTAAACAAGATGACATATGTAAAGTGCTGGAATCAGGTGCATAGTAAGTTCTATTTGTTACATACATGTTTTCATTTAGATTTACAAAGAGAGAGAAAGCAGTACTATACATGTAAGAAATACTATCTGAAATACCAAGATGGCCTGAGCCAATGGGTAGCAAGGATGTGATTGGAATTTTAAGGAAAAAAAGGTTGTGACAGAGTAAGCACAGGGGTGGGCATGTCCTTGAAACTTACAGAACGGGTCAGAGGAAGCCCACTCCTCCTGTTGGGAAGTGGTGTTGTGAAATGTGCCATTCAAGTAGATGCCCAACTGGAGATTTTCTTTGAGAATTACTGTACCCTAAGCAGAGGAAACACAGTCTGGCCCTTGGGTGATGGTTATGGGAGATGTGGACTGTTGTGCTCTATTCTGAGCAATGAGACTAAGGAGGAACAAGAGCAACTGGGGGGAAACACCGAGTGAAAGGCTGAAGGCCGAAGGCCAGTTGGGCCCCGGAGGGCAGACAAGGAAAAGGGAGGTCTGTGCCCAGGGCTCAGCACGTGTCACAGAGCACACAGTAAAAACGACTTGGTCACTTGCTTGAAGAATTCATATCCCTACTTGCTACATGGTTGTTTAAAAAGGATTGCTCCTCCCTTGTGTGAAGGGTTTGGAGAGGGATTGGTGGTCACATGTGGGGACTGTTTATAGCAATCTATGTGAGAAGAGTTCACTCCTGATTCTCTTTTCGATTCAAATGAGTTAAGAATCTAAGTGGAAGCACAGTTTAGAAATATATAAAGATGGGGAAATAATTAGATAGTTAAACAAAGAGTATTCCTAATTAAGAAACTATTGAAATTAAATGGCTCCTAGGATTAACCATCAGGTGACAACATGGGAAAAAATTCCATTTTTTCTAAAAGAGAAAAATGGAAAAAAAAATTTCTCTGGGTCCCTTGAGAAAGAGGGTATTATACTAAAGGGATCTTTATCCCAATTTGAGTTGACTTACTTTTCTGATTTTTTTGTTCTTATGATGGAATGTGAGGGCTCACTGCAGAGGGCTATGCTGGGCATCAGAGATGGACAAGGGACAGTCCCTGCCCTGACAGCCCTTTACGTAACGGGGGTGAGGAATAGAGCTGCAAACCTTTAGAACAGCATGCACGCCATTCAGATCTTGAATTGAGTGACTGCACACCGGAGTTATAAATCAATCCGTGTCAGGAAGGGCCAGGCTGCCGTCCTCTGCCTGAGGCTGAAGGAGTACCATGGGGGGTGCAGTTGTCCTCTGTGTGTCACCACCATGGAAGGCCTTTCCAGATTAGGAATCAGCTTCAGCAGTGGGAATGACAGGAGGCTTGAAACTGTGTGTTTGAAGGATCCTGAGTAGTTCTGAAAATGAAATCTCTCACCCGTGAACCAAAGAAAAGCAGTAGGAGCCATTGCCTTTCCCAGACCCCTTTCCTTTCACTCTCCGTTCAACCTGAGACCTGTGCCTTGTACCTCTCCCCACTACAAACCTTTCTCCAACCTTTTCCTATAGCCCATTCCCCACTGACACCCCAGTCTCATGCCCAGACAGTCAGTGAGCAGCCTGGCCCTGGGCGAGGCCCCTTTCTGCTTTCTGGTGGGTTGAGCAGCACGGTAAATCCGTATGCTCAGAAAATTCATACCCACGAGGTTGTCCCACAGCAGTACTGTTAGGACTGGCGAGTTCAGCAGCACTCTGTGAGGTGAACTGTGCAACAGGTAAGGCCAGCTTTTGTGAGCTGGCCTGGTGCTCTCACCCACTTTTTATATTTTGTTTTGGGTTAGATCCTGAGATCTAACCAACTGATTTGCAAACAACCTCTACAAATGCTACTGTTCAATAAACTGGAAATTGCCTCAGATGTCAGTTTTCTTTAGTTATAAAAAAATATCTCATTGGCTTTCTTTCACTGACAGAGTTAAGAATTAATGCTGGAATAAGCTGTTTTTAGTTGTTTTTCCTTGATGTCAAGGCAGAACAATGCAAGAGTATCTCATAAGAAATATATGTAATACCACTTATGAAAATGCAAATGTGTGCATTTGATATGAATTGTTGACTTTATGAAAGGATCAAAAGACTCCTCCACCCCAGACGGCTATGATACTGGTTTTTTGCAAAGATCCTCATTGGTACAGCTAATTTGGCTGAGATCCTTCTCAGTGGAGGTTTTATATCAAGCTTCCTATTATAGGCCCAAAAGCTGGAGCCTGCCACCTTCTAACCCGTCAGCCTGAGCCTCCTCTCTAGCAACGGTTCTTAATCAGAAGTTGGCAGGGCTGGAGGCGATGTGTCCGAAGAAAAAGATGCTCAGGAATCTCCCTTCCTTACCAGCAGGGACCACTGGTGTAGCTTTTCCATATCTTCAGTGCCTCCTGCATAATAGTGCCGTTGGTGTTTACCTGGTGTTAGGTCTCGTCTAGACATTGGAGGTTTACTAAATTAAACAGAAATGCTTAACAATCTTAAAATGAGCCTCCTTAGGTGAGATCTCAGTAGTATATGCGCTTGCAAATCAAGTACTACTTGAATATGTATTTGAACTTCTGGCTTCAGTTGCACCCAATGCAATATCACCACCAGTTACGATAACTAGAGCACCAGTAGAATGTGCTATCCGAGTAAGACCCAGTACATTCCTGCCCTGCTGTATGCAGCCCTGCCTCCCTCTCCAGCTTGTAGCTTACACTTCTCTCCTTGCTCTCTGTGCTTAACTCTCTGGTCTCCTTTTCTTTTCTCACATGTGTTGGATTCTTCCCTGTCTCTAGGCTTTTGCCTGGATTCTTTTCCCCCACTTTTTCCCATGGCTCACTCAGTGGTGTTTTATAGAACTCAGATATGCTTCCCCTTCTTAGAGTGGTCTTTCTTGAATGGTGACTTCCTGCAGCCACTCTCCATCACCCCTCTGTTCATTTCCTTCATAGCGCTCATTGCTGTCTGTAACGATTTCATTTGGTTATTTACTTACCACATGCCTGCCTCCCTCAGTAGACCAGAGAGCAGGGATCTTGTCTGTCTAGTCCATTCATGTATCCCCAGGGCCCAGCACAGTGCTTGACATATGGAAGGCACTTGATATTTTGGTGAGTGAGTGAATGAAGGAATGAGTGAATACTAAGCACCATCCAAGTGCTTTACATCACCATTGAATCTTTACCACCTTCACTATTGATACACGGGGAAACTGAGGCCAACAGAGTTTCAGTGACTTGCCCAAGGTCCAAATCAGTAAACAAAGAGCTGAGATTGCAGTCCACCTCTCTGCAAAAGTCTGTGCCAGCCCCAGTTCTGAGGTTATGGTTCAATCTTAAGTGTTTGCCTTATTCTGACATTTATAGATTCATTAGTAGGAAGTATTTTGTTTATTGAAACTCAAAATTTTTTGTCTATGACCTTGAAGTAGGTCATCACCCACAGTTTTGTGCAAAAGAAGTAACAAGGACGTGTTCCAGGAGAAGCCTATTATGGAGGGAATCGTAGATATCTGCTTGAGCATGAGGATTATAGGTGATTCTTCTTTGAGAAGAAATGCACATCTTAAAGTCTAGTGTTTGGAAAACAAGACAATAAAAATAATTATGGCTTCACATGGAAAGCAGGACCGAGCTCCAGACAACATAGATGACGTTCTGGTAGCAACGCCCTTCCCCCAGAGGCGGGAGCTCAGAGGTTCACACGCGTGGGTGTAGTGGCAGCTTTGCAGTGTCGCTGAGGTCTGTGCCACGGCCAGACTTCTAAGACTAGGACACTGTTACAGGCTGCTCAGTAAACTCTGGTTGGGAAGGAGATTAAATCACTGTTTTTACAAAATATATAATTATATACCTGGGAAACACACACAAACCGCCTGTTAGAAATATTAAGAATATCTTGTAGGGTACAAGTAAGAAAATAAACCATCAGTGGTTTTGCTACAAACCATCAATAACCAATTAAATATATCCTAGGGATGACCACCTTCAAATAGTTATAAAACAGACTATAAGCTACATAGGAATGAATATTAAAGGATGTGTTTGGGATCAATTTGAAAAATACCATAAAACTCTCCTTTTGAGGTCCTGGCCAGTTGGCTCGGTGGTAGAGCATCGGCCTGGCGTGCAAGGGGTCCCGGGTTCGATTCCCAGCCAGGGCACACAGGAGAAGCGCCCATCTGCTTCTCCACCCCTCCCCCTCTCCTTCCTCTCTGTCTCTCTCTTCCCCTCCCGCAGCCAAGGCTCCATTGGAGCAAAGATGGCCCGGGTGCTGGGGATGGCTCCTCGGCCTCTGCCCCAGGCGCTGGAGTGGCTCTAGTCACAACAGAGCGACGCCCCAGAGGGGCAGGACATCGCCCCCTGGTGGGCATGCCAGGTGGATCCTGGTAGGGCGCATGCGGGAGTCTGTCTGACTGTCTCTCCCCGTTTCCAGCTTCGGAAAAATACAAAAAAAACCCTCTCCTTTTGATGTAATTTATTTGACTGAAGAGGCCCGTGCCTCAGTAGGAAAGCACAATGTTATAAATTGTTAGTTCTTCCCATTATTACTTTAGAAACTTAAGGCAGTCTGGCTAGTCTAGTTTGATCAGAATGGGCAAGGGGGAATTTGACTAAATGACTCTAAAGTTTACCTTTAAGAATAATGTTGATTTAAAAGGTGGAGAGATTTTACTATCAAATATTAATAAATGATATCAAGCTGCACTGATTAAAATATTGTAACATTGGCACAAGCATATTCATTCATGAAGCTCCAATAGAGAGCAAGCTACACAAACAGGTTGACAATAAAAAGTGGCATTTCACATCTGTAAGGAAAAGAGGGGACAATGTCACCAATGACTCTAGGGTCCTAGGCTGAACACTGAAATAGAGATAAAGTTAGATATGAAAACCTGGCCTGACCTGTGGTGGCGCAGTACATAAAGTGTTGATCTGGAATGCTGAGGTCGCCGGTTCGAAACCCTGGGCTTGCCTGCTCAAGGCACATATGGGAGTTGATGCTTTCTGCTCCTCCCCCCTTCTCTCTCTCTCCTCTCTAAAATGAATAAATGATTTTAAAAAATATATACTTTAAAAAAAGATAACCTAATGACATTCTAAAATAAGTTCTGATTGGGATTTTTTTTAATGTAAGCATAAAATTGTTCTAAGAAAATATAGGTGAATATTTATGTAACTTATAAAAAGACCAGCTAATCAGAACATTAAAGACAAAAACCATAAAGGAAAATAGTTCATTAAAATCATAATTTTCTGAACATCATAATAATTCCACTATAAGAAAATCCATAGGCACAGTTTCCAATATTTGAATCCTAAAATGGATTCATATCTTTAATACATAAAGTGCTCATATAAACCAATAACAAAAAATTTAACACATCAGTAAGAGAACAAGCAAATTATTTGAATAGCTAAGTCACAAGAAAACTACCTATGCCCATAGGAAAGATGTCCTGCCTTGCTAGTCATAGTCATCAAAGAAATACAAATTAACTCGAGATATCATTTTAATTGATCAAATTAACAAAGATAAAAATAAGTGTTGGAGTACAAAGTAGATAAAGTTGGAGACTCATTTTGGGGCGTGTAGGTTGTTACAACTTTTGTGAGAGTCATTTGGTAATACTTATCAGGCTTTAGAATGCCCTGCTTACCTATTGACCCAGAAATACCACTTCTATGAATTTATCCAAGGAAATAAGCATGGGTAGATGTCTGTAAAAACTTAGCTACAGCGATGTTCATTGCAGCACTCTATTAATAAGGAAAATTCCAAGCACTGATATGGTAAGACATGCTGGGGAAGTTTGGAATTGCTTTGAAATGAATGGGTAGGCCTGTGCCCATGTTACTGAACCATACTGAATGTTTAGTGCTCAGGTCATACATGTAAATGGCAGTGATGCATTTGACAGTCTATTGTTTGGGGATTTTTTTTCCATTCAGATGGAAGTTTTTCAGTTTTGTATATTACAAATTACTGTGAATTCAGGGCCAAAGTTTGTATTTATACTTTTGTTATTGAACACCTGCTTAGGTTTGGGTAGTACCAGTGGACATAGTCATTTGCTTGAATTTCTGACTTGTGTTGGCCCTTGGATTATAAGAGTATAAAAAGTGTGGGTTTCCTCTTCCTACTGCTCTACCCAGTTTTGCATTTTAGAAGGGCCATCAAACTTGCGTGTTTTTTTTCAGCCAACAAGCAGATGACTACAACAAACAGAAAAGAATTCTTTTTGTTTGATGAGGTAGGCTGAATAATGGTCTCCCAAAAATGTCTATATCTAAGCCTCAGAATTTGTGACTGTTACCTTACTTACACAGCAAAACAGGCTTTGTAGATTGATTAAATCAAAGAGCCTGGAATGAGGAGATTATCCTGAATTTCCTGGGTGGATCCAGTGTAATCACAAGGGGCTGTATAAGACTGGAGGCGAGAGGGGAAGAGTCAGAGTAGAAGAGGAGGCAAAGGAAGCAAAGATTGGAGTCCTGTTGCCATGAGTCAAAGAATTCTAGCAGGTCTAGAAGCTGGAAAAATCAAGGAAACAGGGTCTCCTCTAGCATATGTCAGAGGAAGCTGCCCCAATGGCATGTCCACAGTAGCTCCATAAGACTCGTTTCAGACTCTGACCTCCAGAACAATAAAACAATAAATTTGTGTTGTTTGAAGTCAACTAAGTTTGTGGTAATTTGTTATAACAGCAATAGGAAATTGATACACTTGAAAAAGGTGGAAAAATCAAAGTTACACTTGAGCCGTAGATATACATTAATTGGTCCTGGGTAAGAAGTTCAGAGATGGGATTCTGGTCACAACCTTGAGAAGCAACCTCTCCAGATCTCAGTTCCTTCATCCCTTCTTGCCCTAAAGTTCTATTCCTCTTTAAGCTTTTGTTTACTATCATTAGATGCGTCATTGTTATGACACTGATCAGTATGGGTGAGGCTAGTGAGTAGATTTGAGTTTGTTTTGGAAGCTGGCTACACTATTGTTAGCATTTTCCTTTCTGGGGTGTGTGCCCGGGCATGTGGTGTGTTCTGATGTGGAGGATCCTGGAGCATTGCAGCAAGCCCTATGGAAATAAGTGAAGACATACACAGGTTAGAAGCCATTAGAACTATGACAAATGGATGGCAAGGAGCACCTGAGATTGGGCATGCAAGCCTCAGAGTCTCCATACTGATATGAGATCTCTCTAGAACAGGAGTCTCAAACTCGCGGCCCGCGGGCCACATGCGGCCCGCCGAACAATTTTGTGCAGCCCGCAGACTAATCCACGAAGTTCAAAATATTTTGAATAAAATTAAGTAAGCCTAGGGGCCTACTTATATTTTTCATTTCTCTAGCATCCTATCTAGATATTAGCTTAGTTAACAGCAGTTGTGATGCGAACTACAGTTTCTGGTCGTTTTGTGACACTGAGTAAACTGAATGTACGATTGTGCTTGTTGTACTGATTTTTTTTTGTTTTCAACTGCAGTGAGAAAAGTGTTGCGTAACAGTTGCCTTTTGTAGACCTAGTGCGGCCCGCCGAAGGGCTGTGATCTTGCTCTGAGGCCCACATGCTGAGTTGAGTTTGAGACCCCTGCTCTAGAAGGATTATCCCTCCTACTCAGACCCATATTCCAAATCGACGCAAAGGTTTGCACATACAGGATGGGAAGTTTGAGGTTATGCTGTCACACCCTGCAGTGGAACAACCCAGGCAACCACATTCACTTGCCCGGGAGACCCACAGGACTTGCCCAAAAGAGAGATCAGGTCTTATTCAAGTCTTCTCTCTTCACGTGGTGTCTGCTTTCTGGCCCACAGAAGGGGCACAGTAAATGTTGCTGAAGAAAACTCTTTCAAACATTAATAGTGACACTTATCCCTTGATACCATAGTGTATGCCTGTTTAGTAACTTGGTACATAGGCATTTCAGGGTTTTATCACATATAGTCTTTCTTCGAGAACCATTATGGAGATCCATTACTCTTTGAGTTTGAATATATAAAAGATAAATATATGCATGTAGTTTTTATGTTTTGTTTATGTTTATTAGGGATCAGAGCTACATTTAAAAATGAGAATGAATTAATCTTATCACCTTTAGGAACAAACTACTGTAGAATTTAGCATTCACACCCAAAGTAAGACTATTTTTCTCAGGTAATGACATGAAAGACACCTTTGTTTTTCAGAGTACGTTCAAAGCACAAGTGATTATTGAGACACATGCAAGGTGGCCATAGTTATAACTTGTTATCACAACGTGTGAAAAGGATGTAAATGGAGCTGGGGTTTTGAAGTTAAACATGGGAATATGGAAAACCCCTACTTTACCCAGATCAGTTCAATAATCAAAAAGGATATCAAGGAACAGCAAAGTGAACAAAACAGCCTAGTACAGTGAAAAAGAAAAAAAAATTCCAAGCTTGATTTACCAGGCTCTCTTGGGTTCCTGCCATGGCTCTGGTACCAATCAGTAGAGTGACACTGGGCAAGTCACTTAACCTCATGAGTCTGGTTTTTTATCTAGTAAGTGGGGAAAATAATATATACTTGTCTGGCAGTAGTAGGAAATAGAGGTGATGGCTAACGCATTCAGCTACACATCTTGTCCATACCTGACCTCAAAGGATGCAAAATCCAGCTGTGGAGATGCCAGGGCCACGCTCACCTGACCGTGATCCAAGACAGAGCTCATTAATTCCTGCTTGAGAATCTTCTCCCTTCAGCCCCGCCATGGCCAGGTGCGGAGTAGGAAGTGCCACGTGGCAGTACCTGTCCAGGCTGTGGAAGGCTCCGGGTGGTATGAGACGAGCTCTATCGCTCTTCTTCCTCCCCTTATTGTGTTGAGGCCCAAGGTTTTGTCTACAGTCTTGCCTTCTTTCCTCTTGTCCTTCTTGCAATCTTTGTTTTTCTCTCCTTTATGTCACCATAAATGGGAGTGTGGGTATTCACTTCACCCAGGTATACAATCCTGGGAAGGCAGGGCACGACTGGCTCATGGTTTTTCTCTCTATAGAAAATTTTCTCTTCTAAGGTAAGTTTCCTTGCACAGATAAAGAGCTCAGTTAGTGTTTGGTAAAAACTTTTGTAAACTGAAGGTCTTGCCTACAAAATGCTGGCGATACACCTTTGTGCAACTCATTTCCTGGGCTTCGTGAACTCTTTACCCATGCCATGTGGACTGGTGCCCTGCTAGTTCCCCAGGGATAAGAGGAGGAAACCCACCAAGCCACGGTATCTTCAATATGGTGAGGAAGCTGTATGTGAGCCTTTTCTTAGGGGCTTGGAGGACAGCAAAGAGGGCCTTCACTCACCAGAGTAGAGCCCTTCCAAGAGGCAAGCTGTGCCAATAGTCATGTGCATGAGCCCCTGTGATGCTACTGTCTGCAGAGACCTGGCTGGCTGGGGACAGGGTGAGAGGGAGACTTTTCAGTGTATACTTGGGTTCCTTTTGAAAATCAAGAAGATGAAGGCTATGAATATTTTTAAAAACCAAGTTTCACATAGGCCAGTTTACAACCCAAGGAGACTCATAGAAGCACAGGTGGGCTTTGGTTGCATCATCTGAGGTAGAACTGGTCTCTTTGCACACACGTGGTGGGATGACTTCTGAGTCATGCCAAACTGGAAAGTTTGTCTTCGGTCTGGAGGGTTGTTGGTTCCCTGCACACTACAGACTGAAGCCCCTTGCCCTGGCTGACCTGCTCACTCCTCATTGTTACCCTCCTCTATGTAGGTTTGTCGGGGGGGGGGGGCTCCATTCCAACCCCATTTCTGACCCTGCCTACCCCGGGGCTGAGTAACCTGAGAGAAGCACCACCCAGCAGTTCAGGTCCTTGTCCTCAGTGCCACTCTCAGAGAATTTGTTGGTGGGGTCATGGGAGCTAACAGTGCTTCTTTAGGAGTTAAATTAAAAGTGTATGGGTGGGTATGTGAACTCCATGCTGCCCCTGGGCTTAGAATACTGAATACTGACCATTTTTTTCCACTCTCAGTTCCCACTGAGTATGATCACGTCATATGTAAAACCTGATATGATTGGGAAAACTTAAGCCAGGAGTCACTTTTATGAATGGCTTGAATTGAAAGGAAAGGTGCTAACTGCTACCCAGACGTGTCTACACGTTGTGTCAGAGTGCTCCAGGATCAGATAAACGTTTGAAGCGTGGGAAGCCCCATGAGCTTCGACTTGGCTGTGGGCTGCCTAGGTGGCTGGAACGTTAGGGCACACATCTTTTCATAGCTCACCTTGAGTTTAAAGCAAAGTAAGGCAGGAAGTCAGAGAGAGACCCATTCATACCCCCTTGATTATTTACTCAACATGATGCTGAAAGACATTTGTGTTTTTTGGAAGTTCTGTTCCCTGGCAGTGAAATAAAACCTCCTTTCTAGGCTAGAAAGATTGATGTCCAACTACATTAAAGGACTATGTGAGTAAAAGGAAACTCTGTATTCCCCAATGAACACAAGAACTTCCACTGTTTTTATGTAACCGTAGTGTGAAGTGCATTATCAAACCCGAAATATGCAATGCAAAAATAAAATTGTTCTAATAAGACTAAAGCACAATAATATTCCCACTTGCCATGGTTTGAAAGTTATTATATGAGGAGGTGTTTTTGTTTATTAGTCACAAGACGGGAAGAAGATGGGAGAGAGGAAGTGTTGTTATCTTTTAACTTCACTGAAGACTATGATTCAACCTTGTTTTAATTTTTCTCTTTTAAAAGCACATCAAATCAGTGGTTATATGTTGAGTTTCTTCTCAATGGAGTTTGCTTAGGTGTTTGAAAAACTTTCTATGATTCCATTTATAATCTAGGAAGGAATTTCTTAATTTTTTTCTTTTAACCTATTTATGTGTATACTAGACCAGTGGTTCTCAAACTGCTGTGTATAGAATTACCAGGAGAGTCTTTTAAAATCCCATTGTCCAAGCTGAGCACCAGAAAATTAAATCATAATCTCTGGGGTGGGTCCAGGCCTGCATGCTTTTCCAAGGTGACCCCCATGTGTGGCCTAGATTGAAGTTCACTGTGCTAGGGGCAGAGGGCTGGTTAAAATGCAGATTCCGCTCTGGGATTCGGTCTGACCTTCTGCCTCTCTAATAAGCTCCTGGGCAGTGCCAATGCAGTTGGTCTGTGCACCATACTTTGAGCAGCAAGATCTTAGACTATAGAAGAAAACGTATAGCTAGACACTAGATTGTAGGCAGTCTGATTATAAAATGCTGTGCAGGTTCTTACTGGTCCCTTGACTGCTGTCCTCTGCTTTGTAAACAGCAAAGCTGCTAGAGTTCTCTATCTTCCTTTTCCTATAAGATTTTTATTATTATTATTATTATTTGCAAACCCCAAAGGAAAGGACCCTCTTTCTCACACATTGCCTCATGGTTTTCTTTTCCTTGAGAACATCAGTCACCCCTGAGGTGGAAATTGGAGTCCTTCTGCCTTGAGTGGATGGTACTCTGTGTTGTCTTCTCTGGCTGCTTGCCTGGTGCTGGAACATTCCCCAGGCAGCTGAGGGAACCCTGGTCTCGTGCTTTGTCTGATAGGGAAGAGAGATTTTAATAAACACTGCGTGGGAAGAGGAATGAAATGGGCAGAGAATGAGGTTAAAGAATGGGTGTGTGAAACGCCAGGTCGAGGGAGGCCAGGGTGCCTGGGAGCAGCATTCCAACGCCCACTTCACTAACATCTGGTGGGAGAAGGTGCTCACCTGCCGAGGGAAGCCGGCTGTGCAGAGCATCGGGTCACGTGTGCCCGCGAGGATGCTAGGGCCCTGGCCACCCTGGCATAGCTCTGGGTGCACAGCCTGTCTGAGCCACACTCTGGGGTCTGGGTGTAGAATGAAGGGGCAGATCCTGCCTGCGCCTTTCATTCTGGGCTCCCCACAAAAGGCCTCCATGCCCCATCCTGTGCCCTGGGCCAGGAAGAATCATCTTGCCCTTTGCTCCCCTTGCCTTCTCAGCTCCTGGAAAGGTCTGATTCAAGGCCAAGACCCCTAAATTAATTTACCTGGATTCTTTGACCATCACTGGACCAAGGAAATCTTAGGACTGCACATTCTGCACAAGGCCCTCTGTGTGTAGAGTGGGTCAATTCTATAGAACTACCACCCAAGACTGAGCTAAAAGAAATATACATAAAAACTGGCACCGACTCCATTGTCCTACAATGCTGCTCTCTAATCTGGCGTCTACTGTGGTTCCTGCTCTCCAGTCGAATCAGATCTAGCCTGCTTCCTCCCACCCCCGCCCCTACTGCCTGTACCTTTGCACATATGTTCTTATGGGGGCACTGATTCCATGTGTTTGCTGTGCCTTATTTGCTGAGTCTTGAAGATCCCATGTTCAGGCTCACCTTCTCCAACAAGTTTTCCCAGATTAAGCAATCACCCCTTTATTCTTTACTCATTCCGCATCTAAGCATACCATTAATAACAGACATTACATGTGAATTTCTGTGAGATTCCATCCTCCTCCAAGGGCTCTCCCATCCACCATCTCACTTTTGATCGAATGAGAATTTGAATAGTAAAGGATCTTGTCTATATAAGGGGAGCCCACTTTATAGAGGAATAAACTAAGGCCCAAGGAAGGGAGTGACTTGGCCAAAGTTATCAAGAGTGTCCCAGTCACCACTAGGACCCACGCTGCCAAGTCGGAGTGCTTGTGTTGCCGTCCTTCTGGCCCTGGCACTGCTGCGGCCTTCAGTGCATGCTACTGCAGCAAGCCAGTGCAGCTAGAGGCCTTTGGAGAGCCCAGCACGATGGTTAACACTAGGCTGAGGGCAATTACAAGAAACAGTATGTCCAGCAACCGTGCGCAGGAGTTCCACAGAACTTTACTACATGATGTGCAAAGGAGATTTGAATAAATAGGAAGTATAGCATATTTGTGACTAGGAAACCTTCATATGCAAGTGGGCCAGTTATCTATAGGTTAATTTATAATGTCACTCTCCAAAAGATCTGTATATCGGGATAGAATTTGTAAATAATTCTAAAGTTCATCTGGAAAAAATAAAGAGATGAGAGTATTCTGTTTTTTAGAAAATGAAGGACAGGGCAAGGTACAATGACAAATTTGTTCTACCAGGTATTAAGCCACATTACAAGGTTACAATAAATAAAATGGTTTGGTACTGATAGAGAAATAGAATCGAAATGGAATTGAATAGAAAGACCACAAAATAAGTACTTAGTATATGATAGTGATATCATTTCAAATAAATAGGGAAATAATGAACAATTCAATAAATGGATTAGAAGAATTGGTTGGCTGTTTAGAAAATAATAAAGTAAATACTGTACACTAAAATAAATTATAGATGATTTAGAATTAAATGTAAACAAAATAGTAGAAGAGATCATAGGTAAATATTTATATAATCTGCCTGTGGTACAGTGAACAGAGTGTCAGACTCGGATGCAGAGGACCGAGGTTCAAAACCCTGAGGTTGCCAGCTTGAGCACAGGCTCATCCAGCTTGAGCACGGGCTCACCAGCTTGAGCACGGGGTCACTGGCTTGAGTATGGGATCATAGACATGACCCCATGGTCACTGGCTTAAGCGCAAGATCACTGGCTTGAGCAAGGGGTCACTCGCTCTGCTATAGCCCCCCCATTAAGGCACATATGAGAAAGCAATCAATGAACAACTAAGGTGTCACAATGAAGAACTGATGCTTCTCATCTCTCTCTCTTCCTGTCTGTTTGTCCCTATCTGCCCCTCTCTCTGTCTCTGTCACACACACACACACACACACACACACACACACACTTATAGAATCTTAAGGAAGGGAAGGCCTCTAACCATAAAGCTGAGGTGTGATTGATTTCTGCATAAACAAAATGAAGACAGAAATCACAAACTATTTTATATTTATAGTTATCATTTAACTCTTATTATTTTAAAGATCTCTTACAAATAAACAGAAAAAGAACATATCAGTAGAAAAATGGGCAAAAGATGTAAGCAGCTAGTTAACCAAGGTTGAAATATAAGTGCTAATAATCATATAGAAAAACATTTGACATTGTAAGTAATCAAGAAAATGCAAATTAATATACTGCCATGAACTTGACAAAGAGGAAAAGAGAAGATAATATCCAGTGTTGGGAAGACTATGAATTCTTCTACTTCTTACAGAAGTATAAATTGTTACAAATGTCCTAGCATACAGCTTGACAATATGTCTCCGAAGTCTTAGAAATAAGCATTCCTTTGTCACATTAATTCTGCTCCCAGGAAGATAATCATAAATGTGCATGAACAAAGATCTATGTAGAAAAATATTGAGGTCTATATTATTTACAGGAATGAGATGTTAGGAAACTATTACAGTGTCCAACAAGAGGAAATTGGGAATTGAAAATGTATCAGTAGAAGACTGCAACCAGGCCCTGGCCGGTTGGCTCAGCGGTAGAGCGTCGGCCTGGCGTGTGGGGGACCCGGGTTCGATTCCCGGCCAGGGCACATAGAAGAAGCACCCATTTGCTTCTCCACCCCCCCTTCCTTTCTGTCTCTCTCTTCCCCTCCCGCAGCCAAGGCTCCATTGGAGCAAAGATGGCCCAGGTGCTGGGGATGGCTCCTTGGCCTCTGCCCCAGGCTCTAGAGTGGCTCTGGTCGCTGCAGAGCATTGCCCCCTGGTGGGCAGAGCGGTGCCCCTGGTGGGCGGGCCGGGTGGATCCCGGTCGGGCGCATGCGGGAGTCTGTCTGACTGTCTCTCCCCGTTTCCAGCTTCAGAAAAAAAATAAATAAAAAAAATTAAAAAAAAAAAAAAAAGAAGACTGCAACCATTGAAGATTACCTTTTACTATATAATACTGAGTTGGGGGAAGGTTTATGACAATATCATTTTATTCCTGTTGGGGACAGAGGCGGGCAGAGAGTGAAGACCATACTCCAAAGTACTAACAGTAGTGATCAATGAGTAATGGGCTTCCCAGCAACTTGGGCTTTTATCTTTCTTTGTGCTTTTCTGTTCTCTCAAGTTTTCTGCCTTGAACATATATTGCTTTTGCAATTTCAAAAGTTATTAAAGTGAAGAAAAAAAAAAGATAGGCAGGTGTTGCAGTTGTAAGAAGCTGGGGGGGATTTATTCAGATGAGGTAGAGACCGCTTAGGTGCTTGCAGTTGGGGTCTGGTGCCACCAGGAGGAGTGCACCCGAAAGGTGCCCACACAGGATCAGAAAAGGCAAAGTGCCTGCTCTTACTCCATGGGTCCTTTTTCCCGTAAAGGCCTCAGTGAACAAATCTGAAAGTTTGTTGTTTCACCATCTAGGTCTACAGAGGGCATTATTTTTGCTATGCTATCTGAGGGAAAAATATAGCCATTCTCCATTTGCAGGAAATACATCCAAAACAAATCTATTCCAGTGAGCAGTAGAAAGCAATAGCTTCCTGACTCTGCAGGCTAGGAAATTTATATTCAGGTCACATTAATTAGGAGACTTTGCTGTGTGAGCTTTTGTCTTTCAAACACCATCAGCTTGACACCCAGGAGAGAAGAAGATTGAAAGAGTCCTCAATTTGAGGAGGAGGCAATATGGTTGTGAATTGTGACTTCCTGTTGAAAGGTATGGTGTTGACCCTGATGTAGGTAGTTAATAGGTATCTGGTTTTTCTTGACTATCTTTCTGTGACATGATGGAGAATGGTCAAGACAGCCACCAAAATGGGGTAGTTGCCTATGTAAACATGTATACATGTACATGTATAACTATGACCATGATCTCTAAAGATTCCAACAGGAGATGGACTACAGCATGTTAAGACTGGGAAGTAGCCTGACCAGGCAGTGGCGCAGTGGATAGAGCATCATAACTGGGATGCGGAGGACCCAGGTTCGAGACCCCGAGGTCACCAGTTTGAGCGTGAGCTCATCTGGCTTGAGCAAGGCTCACCAGCTTGAGCCAAAGGTCACTGGCTTAAGCAAGGGGTTATTTGGTCTGCTGAAGGCCCACAGTCAAGGCACATATGAGAAAGCAATCAATGAACAACTAAGGTGTCACAACAAAAAACTAATGATAGATGCTTCTCATCTCTCTCCATTCCTGTCTGTCTGTCCCTATCTATCCCTCTCTCTGACTCTGTCTCTGTAAAAAAAAAAAAAAAAAAAAAAAGACTGGGAAGTAAATACATGTTTGGCATCCATCTGATCAGAATTCCTTAAACAGAAATTTGGGGAAAGAAATAGAAAGACTGAAAAAAACTAAAGCCAGATGCTGTGAAGAGAGTGGCAAGTATAGTTTGAAAATTGAGCAACTTTCTACCCTTTCGGATTGCTTCTCAGTTCTGTTACAATACTGAATGTGTTTTCAAATTTCACAAGCCATTAAAAGAGGCATGCAGTTATATTTATCAATTTCAGAAGGGAGAACTTTAGTTAAGAAAGAACAGAAATAATGCAAAACACAACATTACTATAAGCAATACTTAAGACCTTGGGTAACTATAAGCTTTGAGCTCACATTGGGGGCAGTGAGTAGATTCAACTTGAAAATTTTAATTCAGTTCATGCCTTGTGGGCTCGTTAGGGAAATGATTTTGAAAAACTGAAACAAATGGATGAGCCCAGTCAGTTGAATGGATGATTCCAAGATTCTGTGGGCATTGGAGACTTGGTGGGAAGAATATGCCTTGCTCTGGAGTATATTAACTAGTGTTCTTTGATTGGAGCTGGCTAACTTAAATAAAAGCAACTTTGTTGGAAGTCCGTTGGAAGCCTACAAAATCAGCAAGGAAGCTGGAGGCTCGCACTTGGAAATGAACAGTAAACAAGGTGGCTCCAGGGAGCTAGGGCATCACAGAATCCGCTTCAGAACAGGAACTGTGCTCCACATGCCACAGTGGCCACGCATGAGCTCCACCCGCATTATCTCTTTGTCTTCTCAAGATTCAAATTTTAGGGAGAGAGGTTGTAAGGAAGGGTGGGGCCTCTGATTGTGGCTGTAAAACAGTGTAAACCCATGGTGGAAAGCTAATGCAAAAAAAGAAAAAATCTGGGTGCTATTAGGAGGGGAAGAAATACTTGCCAGGCAGCCCTAAATTGTTGAGCACAAGCTAAACAGAAATGTGAATGTTTGATTCAAGATGAAAAAGAGGTAATATCAAAAGTAATATTATCATGGACCAATTCTGTGGATAGATGGTTTATCCAAGTAATTAATACTGCCTGGGTCCTGATTACTAAGTAGTCATAAGGATAGAATGTGGTTTGGCAGCAGATGTCACACTAGTACCTTTTCTGGAAATCTTAGCATGCCACAAATTGAACACCTAAAAAAATTCTTAACATAGCTGTTGGCTGTGGTATTACTCAGAGGTAGAGAAGAAAACAGGGACACCTGCTTTCTTAAGTGCAGTCTTGATAACAGGTTGGTATCTGTATGTGTCATTTTGAAGTTTATAACAGTGAAAGAAGGAAACACTAGGCAAAGTTCAACTTCAGAAAAGCAGAGTGTACAAAAATTCAGAGAAAAACCAGATGTGTTCCTAGGAGGAGGATTCTAATAAGGTATACAGCCTGTGGAGATTGGAGGGCTACAAGTTTGATTCCAAATGTATTATCAGAGGATATGTGAGAAAACAAAGAATAAACATTTGAAGAAGACCCAAGTGCATCTGCATAGGGAGTTCTCCAGTATACCATTTAATAAGCTGGGCAGAGAAGATCAGAAGAAAGACATAGCCCAAGAGATAGAACAGCCATACTGAGCGGCACTTTGTTGAGTGAACAAGCACGTTGGTGCCTCCCTGGGAACAGGTGTTGCTCTACGGGCTGGCAGGTGTTTATAGAATGTCAGGAGAACCTCAAGACAAAGAAACTGAGGATTGCCCACATGGCTATTGGCCACACACAAAAGAGTGTTTTAAAGCTATATTTGGGAACAGAGAAGTGAAAAAGGAAAGGATAAGTTTATTCCTTGGGCAGGTGAAATGACATTAGTGCAGAACCAGGAAAGGGCAACTACTATAATTTTGTATTTATATTTTCTGTCAAGAAGGATCTTCAAACTAGAGAAAATAAACATAGTCAATAAGAAATAGAAGGGCAAGCAAGGATCCTAGTAAAAGAACACCTAATGCTATAAATGAATTTATTTTCAAGGGTGCAGATGAATTACAACTCAGTATTCTAGGGAATCTTAAAGCAAAAAATCTTTCCATCTTTGTTTTGATAACTCTTAAATAACAGAAAATATAAAAAATGCTCAGAGACAAATATGTTTCTGACTTTAAATGAGGAAAAAAACACCTGAAGATTCTTTAGAATATAGATGATAGAACTCAGTATACTCCAAGGCAAACTCTAGACCAAATTATTACAGCAGATAGAGAATGAATGCTTGGGCCCCTAAATGAATTCACCGAAATGAGTTACAGCAGACTAACTTTATTTCTTTTTAAGTGTTATATGACTGATAAGGAAATACTACCAGGGTAATGCTATCAAGATAATACAGTGTGATCGCAGGAAGGCAAAATCAAAGTATTCAGTAAACAAAATGGAGAAACATGAGTTAAAACAGTGGCTGATCAGTGGTCAACAGTGACCTAAATGAATGAACCTGAGGCTTCACCTGTGAGCTTTTGGAAAAGACAGGAAGTTTTTAACCAAGAAATCCCCAGAAAATGTTCACTGATTATTTATGTGTACCTGGGAAAGGACCTGTAGGTTGTGCCACTAGGATTTGTCCCCCTTTCCTCTTGATAACTTTATGAGCAAATTGAAAGAAGATGTATAAGGCAGATTTATCAAAGGAAGAAGAAAAAGCCCAGAATAATAGCTGAAGTATCATTGAAGGATAGAATATTCAAAAGGAGGGAAAATAAGGTATTGAGCTAGAATGATGGCTCAAAGCCAACTAACCAGATTAAATTGAACAAGTGACATATTTAATAGTATCTAAGTTAAGAATAAGGATTTAATTAGGAAGGATATGAGGCCAAGTTTGACAGTAATTTATGTTGACCAAGCTAAAGACCAAGGTTGACCACAGGTTTATCTAATCCAACACCATTCCAGAACTGCTGGAACAATTGGAGAATTAAGATACAATGTAGAAATCAGGTCATGGGATACGGTATCCCCACCATACTCTGTCCCCATAGCCCATAGCTTTAGAGCAGGTGTCCCCAAACTACGGCCCGCGGGCCGCATGCGGGCCCCTGAGGCCATTTATTTAGCCCCCCCGCCACACTTCCGGAAGGGGCACCTCTTTCATTGGTGGTCAGTGAGAGTAGCACTGTATGTGGCGGCCCTCCAATGGTCTGAGGGACAGTGAACTGGCCCCCTGTGTAAAAAGTTTGGGGACCCCTGCTTTAGAGTGTGGGCCCTGAGATCACACTGCCTGATTTTGGATTTCCCCTCTGCCTCTTTCTAAATCTGTGCCTTTGGGCAAGGCCCTAAACCTCTCTCAACCAATATTCCTCATCCGTAAAATGGGTAGGAATAATAGAAATATGTCACAGGGATTTTATAAGAATTAATTTATATGGTATGTGTGAAACTCTTAGCCCAGAGGCCAACACCTAAAGCATTTGGTAAATGTTTTTGTTGTTGATATTATTGTAACACTCTAGTGGACTATTTTAAGAAGGTCATTAAGAAAAATGTCAGAATCTGTCCTGAGGTAAAAAGTTTACAGACTTTCATGCTTATTGGAGTGCATATTTGCTATTTATTGCCATGTAACAAATTACTCCAAAAACTGGCAGCTTAAATGAATAAGCATTAATCTCACTTATATGCTGAGAGTCAGGAATTCAGCTTAGCTGGGAGGTTCTGGTTCAGAATCTGGCATAGAGGTTGCATCAAGATGTCACCTGAGTCTGCAGTGTCATCTCAAGTCTTTACTGGGGGTCAGATAAAGGCTCACAACACATAATTTTTGGCTGGAGGCCTCATTTCTCGCCACATGGTTCTCTCCATTGAATGTCCTGTTGACCTGGCAACTAGCTTCCCCCAGATGAGTGATCCAAGAAAGAAAAAAAGCAAGGCAGAAGTTACAGTGCCTTTTGTGACCTAGCCTCTGAAGTCACATAGCACCCATATGCTCTTAGTCACATAGACTTCACAAGGCCATGGGTACCATGAGTTGGAGATCACTGGGAGCCATCTTGGATGCTGGTTATTACCAGGAGTTATCACCACAAAAACTCTGAGATTTGGTGGCTGACTGCAGATTCATGAAAGGACTATTGTATAGAAAAGGGAGACGTATTCTGTGTGGCTTCCAAGAACGGAATTCAAGCTAATTGGCAGAGATTTCTTTCAGGCTTCATTTATATTATTTTATTTTTGATGGAAAAGAAATATTTTAGCAAAATATAAGGTCTTTGTTCCCAAGCCAGTATGACTTGGAGAAACTATAAGAGTTAAAAACCCTGATGTGTTTAGATCATGTAATATTTTTCCTTTTAAGAACAAAGTTCAGACATGGTTGATCTACACTTAGACTGTGGGACTTAAACCAGGAACTACCAACTTTTTACAACAGCTGACACTTTGCTGAGGATTCCTATATGGAGAACACAATATACAGATGGGGTTCATCTTGCCTCAAAGCAGCAACCGCTCCTCTAGGATGTGAAGGATATTGTCATGAGCAGAAGCACACCAAGAGCCCCCCAACCTTGGAGGGCCAGGGTATGGGGGTGAGGGCAGGCCATGTGGCAGTGGGACTGGGGGAGATATAGCTGGGTCCTATCATTGCTCTAGAAAAGATACTCAGTCAACCCTTATTCCTGACATGGCATGGGTGCCTGGCAAACAAGGGAAGGAAAAAGAACCTTCTGGCCCAAAGATAAAACCCTCTGTGTTCTTGCTCTGTTTCCTACTTCTACCAAACAGATTTCTCAGCTACCTAAGGTCAATATATTTGGCCTGGCCTGTGATGGCACAGTGTATGGAGCCTTGACCTTGAGTGCTGAGGTCACTGATTCAAAGCCCTGGGCTTGCCCAGTCAAGGCACATACAAGAAGCAACCAATGAACAACTAAAATGAAGCAACTATGAGTTGATGCTTCTCACTCCCCCACTCCTCTCTCTATAAAAATCAATAAATAAGATCTTTTTTTATTTCTTTAAAGAAATAAAGTCAGTATATTTAAACTTTCTCCTTTCTATCTCTGTCTGGGCTCAAAATATTGAACAGAGCCACACAGTCTCTGATGGAATCTTCCTAACTCCCCATGATATGTGATAAAATAGATTATCCTAGGCCTCCCATCACAGACTTCTGCCTTGTAGTTACGGGAAACCTAAAGCTAGCTTTATAATATTCCTTTGTAAAGAAGCTGTTTTCATCTGGATGTTTATGAGACTTTTTATTTGTAATGAACACTTGTCAAGTTACTTAATGCTTTCAGTCTGAAGGACAAGCATTTTTCAGCTTAAGAACGTTCTTTTTAAGGGCCCTGGCCAGGTGCTCAGGAGATAGACCATTGTGCCAGCAAGCTGAGGTCGTGGGTTCAATCCCGAGTCAGGACACACATGAGAAGCAACCAATGAGTGCATAACTAAATGGAACAACTAAGTGGAACAATGAGTTGATGCTTCTCTCTCTCTCTCTCCCGTTCCCTCCTTCCCCCTTCTCAAAACAGTGAAAAACTTTTTTCAAAAGTTCTCTTTAATTATTTCTTTGATAATGATGTAAACTTTAGTTTGCGTTCTTTTCTTCCTTTGGCATTATTATTGTCTGTATACTAGATCATTTAGTTCCGTTTTTCAGGTCTCTTTTTTCCTCTTTATGTATGTCTTTGTGTCCTTCTGAGTTCAGGGAGAAATTTCCCACATCACTCTTTTTCATTTCATTGGTTTGGTTTACTATACTATCCAGTCTGTTGCTCGTTGGTCCATTGTGAATTCAAAATTGATTGCTGTTTTCATTTCCTTGCAGCTGCTTCTTACTTATAGCTCCTCATCATTCCATAGATGCAATGTCAGCCTCAGTCTTGAAGATACAAATTAGAAATTACCCATCATCTTCCCCCATTTCTTAGGAGTAGCGAAAGTCATTAAAATTCCTCAAGAATGTTCTTGTATAATGAATCTTTTCATGCGGCCAGTAATTGCTTGCATCACCCTCATTACAGACAAAGGCAAGACAGTATCATGATTTATCTTATGCAGATTTAAACCTAGATTCCTAAAGGACCAGTCTTCTATAAAACTACAGTTCTATTTGTGAGTAAAACAATAAAAAATAAAAGTGATTTAAATGTTAGTTGTGTTTATAATGTTGTAGGGTTTAAATTTTAAATAATGTTTATTTTCATACTGTAAATTGTTTGTATGATATTATAACATTAAGAAAAAGATAAAGAAATGATTGTTTGTAATCCAATAAAAAAATGGGAAGAAGACATGAATAGACACTTCTCCCAGGAAGAGATACAAATGGCCAACAGATATATGAAAAAATGCTCAGCTTCATTAGTTATTAGGGAAATGCAAATCAAAACTACAATGAGATACCACCTCACACCTGTTAGATTAGCTATGATCAACAAGACGGGTAATAGCAAATGTTGGAGAGGCTGTGGAGAAAAAGGAACCCTCATTCACTGTTGGTGGGACTGTAAGGTAGTACAACCATTAAGGAGGAAAGTATGGTGGTTCCTCAAAAAACTGCAAATAGAACTACCTTATGACCCAGCAATCCCTCTACTGGGTATATACCCCCAAAACTCAGAAACATTGATACGTGAAGACACATGTAGCCCCATGTTCATTGCAGCACTGTTCACAGTGGCCAAGACATGGAAACAACCAAAAAGCCCTTCAACAGAAGACTGGATAAAGAAGATGTGGCACATATACACTATGGAATACTACTCAGCCATAAGAAACGATGACATCAGATCATTTACAGCAAAATGGTGGGATCTTGATAACATTATAAGGAGTGAAATAAGTAAATCAGAAAAAAACAAGAACTACATGATTCCATACATTGGTGGAACATAAAAATGAGACTAAGAGACATGGACAAGAGTGTGGTGGTTACCAGGGGTGGGGGGAGGGAGGACAGGGGGAGAGTTAGGGGGAGGGGGAGGGGCACAGAGAACTAGATAGAGGGTGGCGAAGGACAATCTGACTTTGGGCGAGGGGTATGCAACATAATTTAATGACAAAATAACCTAGACATGTTTTCTTTGAATATATGTACCCTGATTTATTAATGTCATCCCATTACCATTAATAAAAATTTATTTAAAAAAAAAAAAAAAAAAAAAAAGAAATGATTGTTTGTGTCCCCACTCACTTACCATCTCAGTGTTTTTCCTCCAGAAGATTGTCTTGATTTTATCTAAGGACAACCAAACTTGATAGAAAATTCAGATGAAAAAGAAGAGTCATGTTTTTGTCTTGGGACAAAGTCCCAGCCACAAATTCACATTGATGCTTTTAATGCAGTTGAGCTTTGCTACAAATTTACCTCTGGATGCCTCAGCTTCCTTGATTAAAATAAAGAGTAAACTTCATCCATTCAGACTGCATCTGCAGGCTATAAACAAAAAAGGCATCTGTCAAAAGTACTGAAGGTATAGAATGTTCTAGAAAAACAATTGTCCTGGTAGTAGTGCTTACATGTACTTAGTGGAGAGCATTTGAAGGGATTATGGTTCAAAGATTCAATAAGAGGAAGCATTTTTCCCTAAGGGTAAATTGAGGGTTTTCTGCCAACCACTTTACCTAACAATTTTGGTTTTAATATAATAGAGAACAGAGACACACAGGGTCTGCAAAGCTAGGTAGCCCTGGGCTCCAACGGGCTTCTTTTCTGAACAAAGCCAAACAGAATTCCCCATCCAGCAGGACTTGGCTGCAGTCCCCAGAGCCGCTCACGTTCTGGCTCAACACTGGCGGAATAGGGCCAAACACAGATATCCTGGTTTACTTTGTAAATGGAAATTTGAAATGACTTTTTTTTTTCTCAGAATGCTGGTTGACACCCAAGAGGATGTAATTAGAATAAGGGGCTTTCTGGTTTGAAGATATGAAAGAAAGAAATGATCTGTCTCTTTGAAATGAAATAATTAAATAGTAAAAGAGAGAGGAGGTTGGTTTACAGTCTTCAAAGCAAAATCATGACCTGCAATTTTTTAAATTGGTTTTATGCTTAAAATGACTAAAGCCAAAGCAGGGATAGCAACCTGGGGGCTGGAAAACGGGTCTGTGAGGAGGCAGAGGAGCTCAGTGGGGAGGAGACAGTCGTCTGTGTCTGGTGCATTTCCCTTCTATTTCCATCTCATTTTAACCGGTAATAGGTCTAGAATGCAGTTTGGGGGCTGCTTGGGGATATTTCACACCTGCCTCTCCCTTTCTCATGCCCTTTGGAGAAGAAAGGAGTGTTACAGGTGGGAGATGGGTGCAGGTAAGAAGCCAAGTTGAAATATGTGTGCTTCACATCTTTAGATGAATATGCCCAGACTCTGGTTTGATCCCAAATGTCACATGATTTCACTGAGATTATATTTTAGATTCCTAAAGTCTCTTCACTAATTAAAGCCATTTTGCCTTCAGACTTTTAGCTCTTAATTCTGAAATAGCCCTGAGAATTTCCTGGTAACTTCTGATTTGTTTACTCTTTAAATGAAAGAATTGTCCTAACTGTGGAAGGTGCCCCTAAGAATTTTGTAACCCTCAACTCGTTCACTCAGTGTCTCTGTCACACACACACACACACACACACACACACACACACACACACACACCCTCTTACGTGATGATGTGATGTAGTAGAAAGAGCAAGATCTTTGGAAATATCTAACCATGAGTCCGGTTTCGGTTCCCATTTACTAACTTAGCAACATTGAACAGCCTTCACCTCCCTTGGCTTCACTTTCCTCATCTATAAGTCTGGGATAGTAATGACTCCTTCACAGAATTTTTGTGAGGATTATGTGAAATTCTCTATACCAAAAGCTGAGCATAGTACTTGCAGATAGTAGACAATTTATTGATAGTTCTAATAATAATAGTCATCATCAGCATCATCATAGACCAGAACCTTAGGAAATCCACATTGGGTTAAAAACCTCTAAGTCCAAGTACTTTAGGTGGAATATAAACCTAGCAAAGTAGTTCTATATTTTCTGATTCTCTTCTCCCTGTGGAGAGTAAAGTACTAAAACTGATGAAAATTCTGCCTTTGCCTTCAAAATAAGCACAAGCAGGATGAACCCGACTGGGCTCCAATACCACCGGTGACTTTCTCTCTGAATATGTATCTCTTTCTCCATCACACACACAATTGCTGTATCATTTATAACCAATACCTTTGTAAGAAAGTACCTTTAACAGTACCTTTCTTTCAATTTGGTTCCCTTAACATCTGATGTCCCTTGGGTTTTATCCAAAGATAAATGACCAGAGGGAATAAAATGAACTCAGATGTTCTTTTTGGTTCCCCCAGCATCTTGTTAAGTGCTGCAAAAACAATGCAAGAGTCCATTTGAGCCTGACCAGGTGGTGGTGCAGTGAATAGAGTGTCAGACTAGGATACAGATAGGATACAGATGAACCCAGGTTTGAATCCCCAAGGCCGTCAGCATGAGTGTGGGCTCATCCAGCTTAAGCATGGGATTATTGCTGGCTTGAGCGTGGGATCATAGACGTGATGCCATGGTTGCTGGCTCGAGCCCAAAAGGCTGCTGACTTGAGCCAGGGGTCGCTCATTCTGCTGTAGCCTCCCGGTCAAGACACATATGAGAAAGTGATCAATGAACAACTAAGAAGCTGCAACGAAGAATTGATGCTTCTCATCTCTCTCCCTTCCTGCCTGTCTGTCCCTATCTGTCCCTCTCTCTGTCTCTCTCTCTGTCCCTGTCTCTCTTGCTTAAAAAAAAAAAAGTTCATTTGAGCACTATTTGTGAGCCAGAAGTTCCCAGTCTCTTGGGCATGAGTGCCATGTGGTCCAGAGATTGGGGCTCTGCTGGGCCAGACTTTGTGGGTCAGCCTAGTACCATCCTGTGAACCAGCTCCCAACCTACTTTCAGCTACCCCTCAATTAGCCATCATCTGCAGACATACAGAAATCCTTGTCATCTATGTTTTGCAGCCCCTGCTCCCCTGTGGGAATAATAAATTCCATATGTACAGTTCCCCACTCCTCCCCCAGAGAAAGTAACACTTCCTCTTGTTTCTCCTGAAAGTGCCCCTTTCTGATTACTAGAAACTGCCTAACAAGTGTTCCCCTTCCTCACTCCACATAGTTTATAGATTTTGATTACATGCCTTCCCATCACTTGTCTTCCTGGACTTAAAAAGCATCCTAATTTTCTATAGCTCTTTAGTCTCTTAGGATCCGAGAGAACTGAGATAGAATCCCAAGTCTAGTACTTTCTAGCTATGTGTTTGTTGCCAGGTAGTCTAAGCTTTCATTTTGTTTTTTCATCTGAAAAATAGACTGGTAACACTTGCCCCGTAGGCTGGGTAGAGGTTTAATGGGATAATACAGTATCCATGTCCATAAGTGGGGGGAAAGGGCGGGGAATGTCTAAAGCCAGTTTAAGATCAGGGAAAAGTTAAGGTCAAATAAGGTCAGAATTAGCCAGTGTTGGAAAAGATTGCTGAGGAATTAGTAACTGTGTGCAAAGGATCAGGTTATAGGAAAAATATGTATTTTTGAAGTGTAGGAGTTACTCTCAGTAAATTGAGAATCTTGGGGTGGAGGATGGTAGTCACAGAAATGGCACTACCCACCCCCTTCAAGTGGGAGGAATTGCACCACCACTTCAAGTTACTTTTCTATTCCATCGCTAAAATGAATGGCCATTCTCTCCTAAGTGATGGTACTATAAAGTCAAACTTTTCTCAAATTGCTTTATGGCTTTTTTAAAGTACTCACTGTTCTTGGTTTTGATAGTGATGAGTTGAGTGATTAGCCTTATCTCATTCGGCCACTGCACACACATTCCCCAAACAGCAAAACCAAGCCCTCCTTGTTGGTTGGTAATTCTAGAGAATGAGCTTCCTACGCCTTTTCTGTGCTCTGCTGACTTCTGCTGCTCATTTGAGAACTGCCCCCTTGCTCTTCGCCTCTCACACAGCCCTGGGAAACACCCTTATTGATTAGCTTCCTGGACAGGCATTCCTCTCTGTGGTGAAGGTCAATAATGTTGCCACACTCCATACTGACACTGCTCTTCCTCTTTAGGATCATTTATAAAACTTCTCAGGGTTCTTACTATCAGCCCCACCCCCACCCCCCAGTGCCAGGGGACCAGGGCCTCTGCTCACCAATTTCTATCTGGAGAAGTTCCTGTGTTCTATGCCATTGGTTTCCGTAAGTCCTGGCTTAGCACTTCCGCCACCCCAGGTGTTAGCCCCTCCATACCAGCCTTTTCTTCACATGCTGGCTGATTGTGGAGGTTTGTGCATTGTCCCATATGAGCTTGGAACTCTATCCCTGTAAAATGGGCCTCTGGTGGCCTGAAGCAAGCCTGCCTGTCCCAGAACTGAGCCTAGAAGCATGTGTGACTCCAGCCTGGCCCCGCAGTAGAAAGGAGGCCTTGGCCCCTGGGAGCATCCGAGTGCGGGTGTCAGCTCTGTACACTCCCCTGACGTCACCAGGGGCTGCTTGCCGACTCCCATCTTCATTAAATTAATCTACTGGTTTTTCTCCTAGACATTCCAGAAGCATTAGTTGGCTTTGCCGTTGTAGCGTCTAAGAGAGAAAATATTTAATCCCAGGTCAAAAATCTTGGCTGAAAGTTCCTACTCAAAAGCCAAGCATCGTTATTAAATTGTCAGAAAGTTAGCCACGATATTTGAGGAAGTAATGAAATGGCTATAAATGATGTAAGCTTCCTAACAGGCAAACGTGGTCACAACTTCTGACATCTGGAGAGGAGAGGGAGGAGCCGTTCCCCAGCAGCCTGGGTCCACCAGACCAGCAGGAACTCCAGTTAGGGCTGCTTTGAAAGGGGGTGATTCTATCTGGCTGTGTGGATGCTGTTCCCCAGGGAGCAAGGCTGTTTGAAGGAGCTGTCCAGATGGCTGCCTCTCCAGCAGCCCTTCTGGACTGGAGAGACCCCTCCCGTGAATTGAACCCGTGGTTTCGTGCATCTTGATTGCTATTCCAGACCCTCTTCCCGTGAATGAAGCTAGGCTGCAGGCCCTATTAGTGGGTCCGTGGTCTCTGGGCAAAGCTTTCACAGCTTCCGGAGAGAACAATGGTGTCTACAAGATGTGCGTTTGCTTAACATGTTGGAGAAGCCTCTCGTAAATTTCAGAGCAACAAGAACTGAGCAGCTTTGAAACACCAGCTGCCAATGGGCCTGTTCTGAAAAAACGGAACATTTGATTTTCCAATCAGTCCTGAGCACTTCTCAGACTCAGTGCCCAGAGGAGCCGAGTGCAGGGTCCCGAGCTGGGGGAACGACCAGCCCTCCCCTCTGTCTGGGCTCCCTGGGGGCCTCCCCGGAACTTCCCAGATGACTTCACTGCCTTCCTTTTCTAAGCGAGTGGTTTTTTTCCCTTGTAAGTTTCTAGGCTTTTCCTTCCTTTGCTTATTTTCCTCGAGTTTTCAGAAAGAAGAGAAAGAAAAATTAAGAGAGAGAGAGAGGAAGAGAGTGGAGGAAGGTAGAGAAAATATAGGGAAGGGGTGAGGGAAAAGTGACCGAGAGGCTGAGAGACTCATTCTCTGGGAAGATACTGGGAATTGGGGGATTTCTTTGTAGAGGTCATTTTTCCCTAAATCACTGAGCAAATCCTTCACCTCTTATGACCACCTACCCTGCCTGGATTCATGAGATGCTGTAAGGATAGCATCTGGCACTCGGAAAGTGGTAACCCCTCTTCTTCCCTCCTCAACCTTCCCCAGAGTCCCTTTCCTGCTGGACTTGGTGAGGCTCTAGGAACGTCAGTGGGGCTGGTTCTGTCTGGCCTGCCATGCTGCAGCGTGTGCTTCTGCTGCTGATTCTGGTGGTATCTGAGATAAACACCGTTAAAAGCCCCCAAACAGGAATAATTGCTCCCCCTTTCATTGTGGCGTGCTTTGCACTTTGCACACAGGTTTTAGGTGCACCCAGGTGCACTAAGGGCAGGTGAACCCAGCGCCACCCCTTGTCTTTGTCTGGTTCACAGTCAGAGCAGAGGGCCAGAAGGTGGCTCACCCTTGGAACTGTTGTTGGTCCCCTTCTCCTGTCCACTTCTTGCATGCAAATAACATCCCCCAAAGCTGTGGAATGTGCTGTTGGAAGCAGGACCCACCCCTCACATCACACACACGGAACTTTTTATGTTTAGAGGCTTCTGTTGGTGAATACTTCTGCATTGTCTTTGGGAGATTGTGAAGGATGTCATGCACTATAGCACGTGAAGTCCCTTCAGAAACAGCCGCGAAAGAAGAGAAGTTACACTCTGACCACAGACTCAGGCAAAGCTGAATCTGTCCGACATGTGCAAAATAGGTGCATTTCTATCTAATGAACTGTGTGCATCCTTGCTTAGCCTGCTAGGGGGCATAAAGCTGGATCCACAACTTAGCTTCGGCACATGCATGTGATGTTCTGATGCTTATCTTCGTATGCCTGGCTTCTTTGTTCTTTTTCAACCTCTACCTTTATTTCCCTTTGCCCAGATCTCCCCATCCCTTTCTCACTATCTGTTTCTGTCTCTGTTTCTGTCTCTGTTTCTTTCTCTCTCCATCCCCATCTCTGCCTCTCATCCTATCTCACTCTGTCTCCCTCCATGTGTCTCTGTGTCTCTCTCCCTCCTTTCTTCCTCCCTTCCCTTTTTCCCTTTCTGTGAGTTTTTTCTCCCTCCCTCCCCATCTGTCTCTCTCTTTCTCCCCCTCTTTCCCTCTCTCTCCCCTCTCTGTCTCTCTCTCGCACACATACACACACACACACGGGCACACACATCTTTCCCGTTTGTATCCTCTTTTTACAGTACCCATTTTTATAAAGCCTCCTCAAGTCATTTGTGAAAAGAGGCAAAATAGCCCTAAATACATAAGATGGTGACATTGAGTCTGCTCCCCACCAGTTTTGGAGAGTAGTGTTCCCAAAAGACAGGCCCAGCGTTTTTCTTTCAGTGTATTTCTATTGACGTGACACTTTACCACCAAAGAACTTCAGCAGATTTCAGGCGTTAGGGCCACGTGGGAGTTTGAATTGCTGAAAGATGATCAGCTCCAAAAAGAATCCCTTTAGGGACTCCTGTCATTTTCCATCTCTAAGAGGCTTTTTGTCTCTACCTTTTTTGTGTGTTTGTTTCCTGCGTAATACAAGCCTGTGTCTCAAACATTTAACGAATTTCCTGGAGGGCAAACGGTACTGTGTATGAAATCTATCTCAAACCTGACTTTTAAAAAATCATCTGGAGAGCATGTCACACAGATTCCTGGGCCCTACCCCAAAGATCCTAATTCAGCAGGTCTGGTGTGGGGCCCATGAACTTGGCTTCCTAACAAGCTGCGGGAATGTGAAGCTGCTGGTCCACAGACCACACTTTGAAGAGCCCGGCTCTAAGCCCTGACAAGGAACTCCTTCTGGCCACTTGGAGGTAGTTGTCTAAATGGTCTTTTGTAGAGTTTATCAAAAGCCTTTTTCAAGGTCTAAATCAAATCGGATCCACTAGGCTCCTAGCCCCTTCATCTTGCCATGCTCTCTCCTTGACAAGCTTAGTGAGCACAGAGGAGCCAGTTATGTGAATTACAGCAGACCCTTCCAGGGTCCACTGTCAGCGAGTGGCCCAGCCTATTCATCAACCACCCCAGCCTGGGACTTGCAGCCAAGGCAGTTGGACCTCCTGTCCTGGAGACTGATGCTGGATAGGTAATGCTGCAGCCAGGAGGAGCAAGGCTGGCCGGCAGCCCTGGGTGGACATCTCCAGCTGGCTTTGTGCTTCCTGTGTGTCCTCACATGGGAAAGTAGCTATCATTAAAGGCTAATGGGGACACTTGGACTTTTAATCATTCTAGACTGAATTTATGGAGGGAGGGGTAGATGATGTACTATAGTGGTCATTGCACATGTGGGATATCATTAGCATCTTTGTTCTCCAGTGATAAGAACAGCAGCACCAACAGCTGAGTGATGTGTAGCAGGCGGTTTGCTGAGTACAGTGCTGATCTAGCTTTGCCTCATTTGAGTCAGAGCCACCCATGAGGCAGGTGGATTTTGCATCTTGTAGAGGCCCAAGCAGGCTAAAAAAGTTCAAGTACCTCCTCCGGGTGGCAGAGGAAGGATTCAAACTCCTGTCTCTCTGCCTCCAAGGCCTATGCTCATAACCACTAAGTGCTCTCTTGCCTCTGCATCAAGGCTTCTGTTGTATTTTTACCCTCTGCTTTTTTCCACTGGAATTATGAGATTTCCAAAATTATGACACTTCCAGAAGCAATTCATGAATAGAAAGGCAGTAATGTGAGTTTAATATTCAGTGGTAATCTAGAACCCACAATATGAAATGGTCTGCCTTTTTCAAAAAGCAAGAACTCCAAGAATATATCTTCCCAAAAAGTAATAGGAAAGACCAACTCCCCAAATATCCAAAATGCAAGCATAGGTGGACCTTGTGAAAAAAGCAGCAGAAACTACAGTACATCTACCGTGCCATCTTGAAATAGCTATCAACTGTGTCCCAAGTGTTATTTGGAAAACCAGGGCTATTGGAGTCTAATTAAATAAATCCAAAGTGATGCCCTTTGGGCTGGTCTACAGGTCTGTTCATGTGTTTTTCCTTACAGTGGCCCTGGCTGGTTATTTTTATTTCTGTCTGAAAGCCAAGGAAGGAAGACCCTGAGAGGTTTGATGAGGCCCCTGGCTCTTGAGAGTTACAGGGGTCAGGGCTGTGAGTAGGACTGTTCTCTGTCCCCCAACTCTGTTCTTGTCCCCTTCCCCAAGCCAAAGCTCTCTCATTACTGTCCATGCTGCTCCCAGATGGACTTATGTGCCTTAAGTCATCTCATGGCATGATCATGCCATGCCCACCACCCCAGAGAAGCCCTGTTACCTCCATTTTCATGTCAGTCCTTCCCAGATTTCTTCATGTTTGTTTCAGTAAAATCATACTATACAGACCATCTTGGAAATGCACCTAACTTCCAAAAATGTGTCATGAACATCTTTTTGTATCATTAATGCAAAAGCATCTGGTTAGTGGTTATCTAATACACTTTTGTACCTCTTTTCTAGTTTCTTATGTTTAAAACAGATTTTTGTGAAGGCTATATTTAAAAATAAATGGTCACTGTCACTTTGTAAAAGAAAATTAGGTCGCTTTGGGGTAGTAGACTGTAAATAGTAAAACTGCTCTGGTATTTCTGACTCACACAGAAACTTGTGAAGAGGTTGTTTTGTTTTCTGCAAAGGTAAATAAATAAAGTCCTGCTTGCTGGAAAGCACATACATGATGTAGGAATCGCTAGTCCTGGACTGGCCGGTGGAAAGCCAGTGAGAGCTATGGAGGGAACCAGGAATCCCAGTCATCAGGTTCTGCCCCTCCTGCCTGATGGGGGCCGGGAGGTACGTCTTCCTGTATGTGGCTCTGAGCCGAATGTCTTTTCTCTCCCCAGCAAATCCACCCATGGCTGCAGCTGTGGTGTCTTATTTTAACGACTGCCCGGATTCCCACAGTCAGTTCTGCTTTCATGGAACCTGCAGGTTTTTGGTACAGGAAGACAAGCCAGCATGTGTGTAAGTGTTTCCTGGTGCCTTGGGGTTCTGAGGCTGGGGGCAGACTGGCAACCAATTATAAGAACATTTACCTCTGGTCCTGGCTGGGTGGTTCAGTGGCAGAGCATCATCCTGGCACACTGAGGTAATGGGCTTGATCCCCAATTGTAGTACCTAATGAAAAGCAACCAAAGAGTGTACAACTAAATGGTACAACTAAGTGGAATGAGTTCATGCTTCTCTCTCTCTCTCTCTCTCTCTCTCTCTCTCTCTCTCTCTCTCTTCCTCCTCCCCCACTCTCAAATCAATGGGGAAAAACTTTTTTAATAAAAAAAAAACACAAATGGACATTTACCTCCATGACGCATGCCAGAGCCCCCAAGACTCCTATGGCCTAAGATGTTGAAGGATCATAACAGTGGGCTGAGGGGCACCTGTTTCGAAGCCAGCTGCTGAAAACTCTAGGTTCCTGGGCCCCAGCCCAGAGCCACTGAGGCAGAACCCCTAGAGGCCTGGAGCCTGGGGATCTGCATTTTAACAAGCATCTCAGATTACTGCTGGGTTCAGCAAAGTCTGATAATTCCTGGATTCAAGTTTAACTCTTAGAATTTCTGGAGGACAAGGATCTACTGGGGTGGATCCTTAGAGTAGCCAGAGTTGCTAAGATGAGGTCTCTGCCCGGTAGCACCTTCACATGCAGCTAATAAAATAAGCAGAAGTACATGCAGAGGGTTAATGTACATAAATGGCAACAGAATAAGGAACAGCCTAGAAATGAGATGCATGCTAGGGTGCCTGAACCCCACCCCGACCCCCAGAATCAGAATCTGCAGGAAAGGGACCCAGGAGTCCCATTCCGAACCACCAGCCATGGTCAGCCAGACCAGGGGAGAAAGGCCCTTAAGGAAAGCTTCCCAGAGCAGGTGTTAGGGTTTGGCCGGTGAGGAGAACAGAGAAGTTACTCCAGGCCTGGAGTGTCGGGGACCTGCTGTTACAGGTCAGTGCAGCTACAGCAGGGAGGAGACGAGACTGAAGACAAAGGGAAGGCCGGAGCCTGTTGGAAGTGAGCTTGTATTCTGTAGGCAAGGGGAGCCATGTCAGTTTTGGAAAGGGATGTTTTAACAAAATTAATCTGTCCATACTAGAAAACTGTTAGGTGGCCCTATACTCAACATTGGCACTATTTCCATTTGGATGATCCTGTTGTAGGGGCTGAGCTGAGCACTGAAGGATGTTAGCAGCATCCCTGGCCTCAACCTACCAGACACCAGTAGCACCACCACCCTGTAGTCATGACAATCAAAAATGTCTCCAGATGATGCGAAATGTCCTGGGGAAGTAGGGTGGCCATGCCCCCATTAAAGACCACTCATCTATATGAAGTTGCCATTTTATAGGTCAAAAATGGTTGAAAGTCAGCAATTTCATGGAGTTTAACCTAATATTACCAGTAAATAATACTAAATGTTAATAGAAGCTAAAAGCTAACATTTATTGAACTTTTGCTCATGCCAGTCACCAAATTCCACAGACAATTCATGTGCTAACTCATAGAATCCTCGTAATAATCCCATGAGGCAGGCACAGAGAAGCTGTGCCCAGCTTGTGTACCAGAGTTCACATCCAAGCCCAGACTGGTTCCTGAAGCTAAGTCCATAACCATGATGCTTGAGAACATCAACTGCATGAGCCCAAGAGAAGGTGGGGACCAGGAGAGCTATGGCAGTAAGTGGTGGAGGATAGGGCTTTCTTCTTCCTGGGTGTGGCTGTGTGAGCCTGAGCAGGCCCCTTGGGGCGCCTGAGCCTCACCTGGAGAGGCACGCTGGCCACCTCCCCTTGGAGGAAGGACTGTGTGAATTTCCTATCTGCAGAGCTAAGAGCCCTTCCCACCCCATAAATACAAAGCACAATGATGATAATAGTCACAGTCATTATTCATTATTATCATTCTTGCTAAAACACACATAGAGGATCCTGGGGGTCTGATGGGGTTGTTTTCGTTAGCAGCTTGGTCATTTTGAAAAAACACCGGCCCTGGAGGAAGTGTTGCCTCTTGGCCCAGATATCAGGAAAACTCCCAGCACAGCAGGCAGAAGGCCTTCTCCCCTCCAGCAATACCTAGTGTAGGAGAGAACTCAGGAGGCTGCCCCCAGCTGTGTGTTGAGAGAGTGCTCTTTGGAAAGAGAGCAAGTCCTTGCTGCATTCTGATAAATTGTGTCCAAAGCTCAATTTTTCCCCCCTCAGATGCCTTCCCCACCAGATAAGGGGCTGGTATAAGCTTTCTGAGAGCCGGCGGCCTCCAACCTGCACCAGCAGATGAGCAAAAGCAATAGCCTTCTGTGTGGCCGTCGCTGGTGGAAGCCTTCTCTTGCTCTCTTCCGTCTGGGTCCCAAGCCCTGCTCTTGGCTCAGGGAGATACTTGTCCATCATGTTTATACACCATTACATTTTGATAATCAAGAAGACTGACTGGCTGTCTCTCCTCCTTCACATTATAAATATTACTGTGTAGTAATCTCTTAGTAAAAGCTGTAGCTAGCTTGTGCCAGGCGTGACCCCCAGCCCCCGACATAGAGTGGCTCGTGGAGTCCTCACAACTTCCCTCTCAAGTAGGGATTCTTGCCCTTATTGTATAACTGAGAAAACCAAGCCAGCTCAAAGAAGTTAAGCAACTTGCCCAGCCTCCCAGAGCTGGTAAGATGTAGAGCTGGGATTCTACCCAATCAATTCCAACCCCAAAACCCATGTTCTCCTCCACTGCCCGCAGGACACGGTGCCTTGCCTCACAGAGTCCACCTGAAATCACTAAGCATTTTGGTTTCCAGGAAAGGGATTAGCATCTTCCCCCTGCAGGTAAACCTTCCTCCAGAGAAAGGTCAGGGTCATTTCCAAGTTGGTTGCCCTGACCACAGACTCCTAAGGAGCCCTTCCTATGGGCCCAGCATGGGGTCTATGGAAACAGCCAAGACAGCTTTGCAGTTTGGAAAAGCTGACCCTCTGGGGGGTGCACAGCCATGCAAGCACTGACCACCTCTTTATCTGTTTTCCCACTGGATCTTGGCATCATTCAGACCACAGATGTGTTTTATGTGGCAGTAAATGACAATCACATTGTCCTTTGATGGTTTTAATTCGTTGTCAGCATTTTGAAAGCCAGGTTTCAGATCTCCACACAGAGGTGCAGCGTCTCCTCAACACAGGGCTGGCACTCTCGGGGTCTCCAGTTTCCACTTCAGCGCTACCGGAGCATGTAAGCCGGTGAGGACAGGACCACGCTGATACCTGTGGTATTTACAGTACCTAGAAGAATGTTCTAATTAATTAATTCCCACTAGACCAGCAACTCAGTCCATACAGAGAAAGCAGAACATGCTGTCCTTGATCTTAAGACTCGCCCCAGCTTTGGAGAGCTGACGCACACATTCTGGTCAATAAAACTGACATACCTTGAAGGAAGGCCTTGTCTTTCATGGCCTTATAAAGAAAACCCACAGGGACTGAAGATTATAGTCTCAAAAGAGGGCATTCTCTCTAAAATACTGTCATCCTTAAGCTTTGTTTCTCATAAGAACAATAGTCTTTAGATTTCCAGAGAACCTCAAATGACATCTTACACTAAAATATGAGGTCAAGGAAAAAAGTTAAAACAAATAACTAGTCAGCAATAGCCAAAGGTAGTGAAAACTATCCTTAAGCATTTATGGGTTCAGATGAACCCTAGACTGTATTTTCAGCCTCCCTTTAATAAAGCCCCCTGGTACCCAACTCCATCAGGAAACAAATGGGAAAAGAATTCGCAAAGACAGTAAAGCCATAGAAATGCAGGCCAAGAACTGGCACACCGTATTTTCCCGGAGGCAGATTCCACACTGCCGCCTGCAGAAGTCTTCAAACAAAAGAAAACAGTTAAAGGAAGCCACCCAGGCAAGAGTTTTAAGGGTTCCAGTGTTGGCAGCCAGTGGCAACTAGTTTGAAGGTTTGATAGTTTGAAGTTTCTCACCTGTTCAAAACCCGCTCCTCCCATGACTGAACTCCCCGACTTAACTTTCCCACAGCGAAGTGTGAAAACAGTGTACTGCCCGCCAAAGGAAACATTCCATATGGCCCAGCCACAGTGCATTCTGCTGGGATCTGAACAGTCAGACACAGAGAAAAGTGGCCACTGTGTGTGACCAGGAGCACACCTCCCGGGAGATCAGGATTGAGAAGTTTTCTTACTGATGCTGGAGAGCTGTAGATCAACTCTCATGTCAACAACCAGCAGGTGGTAGGGCCCCAGGGTTAAGAAGTTATGACATCACTACCATCCCCATGTCTGGAGAAAGTGCCTGCCCCCATTATCTTTCTGTCTGCCCAGCCAGAAGCAGATACTGAGAGTCACACACCTGGCAGGATAGCAGAGCAGTTAAAGGCACAAATCTGAAGGTTAGACAGACTTGAGTCACTTCAACAGGTGACTTAGTCCCATTAAGCCTCAGTTTCTTGGTGTGTAAAATGGGAACACTAGTAATTCATAGGAATGTGATGAGTACCCAGTGACTCTAATGCCTATAGAGCTGTTCTTATTTAAGACAGGTAAGGCTATTTAAATTTATTTAGTTAAAATTTTGTTTCTCAGTCTCATTTCAAGTACTAGCCACATTTCAAGTACTCAGTACCTCTAGGTGGCTGGAGGCTACTGTCTTAGACGGCATAAATAGAGACTCTCTCCATCATCACAGAAAGTTCTATCAGACTGCACTGGAGAACATTCAAGCCCAGTTCTCAGCAGAGCATAAGAGCAGGTGGCACCAGTGCCCCCTCCATTGTGACCAGGTCATTGTTACCATCACCATAGCCGAAGGACGTTGAAAGATTCTGGTGGAATCCGAGGAACCCAGGGCTGTCCCATGCGGCCCGTGGATCAGAGCCGCAGAGGAAGCCTTTACTCCGGGCAGCTTACTCCTCCCAGTCCCCAGGAGCAGATACTGTAGGCCTTGGCAACTCCAGTTCTTAAGAGGCCAATAATGGGTAAGCCCAGTACTGGGGTCCTTGGGCCCAGGAGCCTCACTCCCACCCAGCCCTGTGGATGTTCTCCATCTTAAAGGCAAGGTGGTATAAACGTATTTCTGAAACCAAGGTCCTTGGACCTTGGTCAGCTTGGTCCTCGGCCCCCATATTAAAGACTTTGTCTTGGGACCTATGCCAAAAAACTTGGCTAAAAATTGAAGAATTAACCTCCTGCCAGAGAGTACATCATTGTTTATGAAGACAACATCTCTCGAGCTTTAAAAATGCTCCCATCCTTTGTTTACATTTTTAGCACTTAGACAGCCCTTCCTTTGTGCCAGGCACGTCACAAGATTCTAACTCATTTAGTGCTCATAACAACTCTGAGGGAAGTATTATGACCATCACATTTTAAAGCTGCAGAATCGATGGCACACAGTGATTGAGTGAATTTGTTCAAGGTCACACAGGCGTTAGTGGAAAATGGGATTTGAACCCATGGTAATGTGGCTCCGAAGTCTGTACTGTGTTGTACCAACTTATGGGACCCTATCCTGAGGAAATACTATCAAGGGCAAACAGAGATGTGTACACATAGATAAGCACCTAGCATTGTGTGTGCTCTCAGAATCGGATCAGCCTAAATGGGAAGGGTTCGAGGAAGAAAATCATGTATGTCAATTCCTGTACAATCTTTTAAACAACTTTCACAGAATTTCAAATGACAAGAGTAAAATGGTGAAGAGATGTTAAATGAGAAACTGATACAAAAGATTTTTTTTTAATCATAACTATGTTAAAAACTACATAGAAATAGTCTGGAAGGAAATATATTAATTAGACTGCCCTTTGAGGAGGTGGAATTTTTCCTTAAGAAAAAAATTTAAGAGCACAGCTCTACATGCATGATTGTATATCTTTAAAATCTGAAAAGGGCGCTCACTATGAAGCACGTGCAAAAGTGACTTAAGGGGGAAAGTGAGCAGGCACCTGGACGGGACGAGAAGACCCTGACGCCGTCAGCAGAGAATGAAAGACATATTGTGGATCGTTTCATTCTTCTTGTTAAAACAGAAAGACCTACAGCCGCAAAGTTTACTCCTAAGAAAAGCAGCAAAGTAACCCGCAGATTTAATGAGTAACAAAACTGAAAAGTCCTCAGGACCCCTCCTGACTGGAGCCGGTTGCCTTTTATCTCCAGCCACACGGGCTCCTTTCGCAGCCCAGACAGCCTCCTTGCAGTCCTCTGCCTCAGGGAAGCCAGCCTGAATGTGATTCCAGAGTCGCATTTTCATTATCATGAAGACAAAACAGCATTCCAGAACCTTGTATTTGGCCAAGCCTACTCTGGACATATGAAATTGAACGGTCCGGTGATATATTTTTTTTAAAGTTCAGTCTTACACATTTCCCATTCCCATTTGTGATAGAAAAAATAACTCCTATTTTGTTCAGATTCCTGTCTTAAAAAGGGTGCAACCTCTTCTGTTTTTCCTGCACTTGACATGCGGGGGCCCATTTTATAGCCACCACCCTAGGGAAATGCCCGGAGTAGTGGGGAGAGAAAGGGAGGGAGAAAGGAGAAGGAAAAGTGGCAGATTTTTGAATTGCTGGTCCTTGACTCTGTGTACTTAGATGATACTTCCTCAGTGGTTCTTAGGCCAGACTGCACGTTAGGATCACCTGGGTGCACCCAGCAAGGATGAGCATCTCTGGGGTGTGACCTTGGCCCTGGCGTTTTCCAGATAATCCCAGGCGACTTCAGTGCCCACCTGTAGTAAAGGAAAAGGACAGCAGCTGAGTCATAGTGTCGTTTCATTCATTAGTGTTGGGGGAAATGACTCTTCCCTTCCTTGTGTAACTTTTACCTAAAATAATGAGCATTATAAAGTCCTAATATTAGTAGAAGCTGGGATGTTAAAAAAACAAAGTAATTATTAAACTCTTAGAAGCTTTCATTTCCTAATCTGCAAGACAAGGAAAATACAGCCCTGACTTTATGAGCACTGTGGTTGTTGGGATTAAAAAAGGTAATTCACACCTGGCCTGTGGTGGCACAGTGGATGGAGTGTTGGCCTGGAATGCTGAGGTCGCAGGTTCAAGACCCTGGGCTTGCTAGTCAAGGCATATATGGGAGTTGATGCTTCCTGCCCCTTCCCTCTCTCTCTCTCTCTCTCCTCTCTAAAATGAATAAATAAATAAAAATTTAAAAAAATAAAAATATAAAAGGTAATTCATGAGTTTAGCATACTGCCTAGATAAATGGCATGTGCTGTAATTAGCACCTGGCTGCTACTCATTTATTTAAATAGGATTTCTTAGAGTTCCCAGTGCTCATTTGTTAATTCATAAGGTTTTCAGAACCAAGCGGTTGGGGAGGTTTTAGAATCAGTCTCTCCCATGGCCTGCAGTTTAGAAGAGGAACAGTTCGAGCCACGTGAAATTGCCTGGTGGGTGCTCACCCACCTATAACCTGGTCCCTTCACAACTGTTTATGCTAATCCTCATCCCACTGCCCTTCTCCAGGAGAAAGCTACACTAACACTGTCTACAGAGAAGTCCCATTGGCTTCGCTGCAACTCATGGTTAGAAATCTAACAATTCACCCCAAAGCCCAGGCTCCCCAGCCCATTCTGTTTAGTGGTTCACCAGTCTTTGTAGAGTCGGCCTTGCCCACAGGAACATGGAGGCTGGCCTAGAGTGAGACGGTGGGAGGGCAGTGAGACAGGTGGGTGTAGTCCCGAGGGCACTCAGAGGAGGAGGAGAGGTTAGGGAGATCCAGGCAAAGAGCTTTGAATGATGAATGGGTGAGCAACTGGGTCTGTCAATCACATCTTTTTGGAGAATGTATTTTTTAAGATGAAATCTGAGGAGGAGAATGAGAAATAATATTCCAGGCAGAGAAGGTAACAAGATTGAGATGGGTAGTCCTTCACTCATTAAGCAGGTGTGTCCTGATTGCCTGTGTTCTTGGACATGAGTTTGACACTGGGCTAGTGAGGAGGTAGGGAAAACTTGGGTTAGCTGGAAGCTTGGTGATAGGGAGTGAGTGGAGGGGGTCTATACCAAATAGAGGAAACCCAAAAATCAGGTGGGCGCCATCTGGGTGGGGTGAAAACTCGGAGATGGGCCAGAGCAGGAACCCTTTGCGGGGTTCTGTTCAGACACTGACAGCTTAGGTTTTGCCACACCTACACCTGCTGCTCATCGCATCTCAGCCGCTAGTTCAGTCTGCTGTCAGCTTCCCCCAGCAGGAAAGGGTCAGTGCCTTTGTTTTCTCCACAATCTATAGGGTGAGCCATTTCTTGACTGTGACTTCCCATAATTTTTATTAATCCTAAACAAAGACAAACAAACAAAATCTTTCCCTGTCCCAGAGCCCCTCAGTCTTCTCCCTCTCATCCCAAGTCTGTGAGCCAGGGTTCTTATTCAGAATTCTGTGGTCCAGATCATTTTTCAAAAAGAGTCTTTTTTGCTAGAGATTCCCACCCATTGTTTCTCATCTGTCCAGGGCTGCTCCCTTCTCCTCAGGTCTGTAGAGAACCCTATGTGGCATTTTGCAGTTGACCCTCCTCAGTTTCCCTGCTTACCAAACAATGAAAAACTTTTGCACTCTTATTGAACCTATAACCCTAAATCTTTTACCCTATCATGATTGGAGCCCAAGCCAAAAGCCAGATTTGATCAAGAGCTTAGTTTGTGGCATCCTCATCCCAACCCCTATTTATTGTGCAGAGGAGGCAGCCTGGTGAGTGAACGAGAACCCAGACTCCGGGGTCAGCAGACCTGGGTACGAATTTCTGTCTCTGCCCTAGCAGGGTGGGCATAGCCAAATGACTTGACTTTTCTGTGTAAGGAATAAATGAGAAAAGGTATGCTAACTGTCAAATAACCCTCAACAGAAAAGCAAGTACCTGAACTCAAACTAAAAAAATACCTTTATATAAGGTATATGACAATTGGGCTTTGGGATAAAGCATGCCAGTGGAGGACTTCCATTAAGCAGTGCTAAAGAAAGAAGTTTGTAGGTTGGTATACCAGGTTGGAGCCTTAAGCAGCAATTTTTGCAGCATCTATTCTTTGCCATAAACCTTAATCCCATAGAGTACCTGTTCCTTTAACATTAAAATGATTAAATTTTTGTTAACATTGAGCAAAACCTACACGTTGGGAAAATACTATACAGTAAGTCCTCACTTAATGTCATTGAGACTTTACACAAAATGACATATAACAAAACCAATTTTACCATAAACTGATGGATATAAATAACAATTAAGCTCCTTAACATTATAATGAAACAAGGTTACAATGGAACAGCATTATAACAAAAGGAGAGTATTCGTTATTCAAGGACTCGGCTTCCAGTATCCTTCCGGCCTCTGGGGTCTGGTACCCAGGAGCAGGGGTTTAGGGGAATCACAAGATGGTTCCTCAGGGGCTAGCTCCAGCACTAGCAGGCACACCAACACCCTTCATTTCTTTCATTTTCCCTTGTTCCTCACATGTCTTTTCATCTGAATGTGAAGGTGATAGGCTAGCTATGTCATCAAAAAGTAGACTCATAACAAAAAAAAATAGTTTAGCTATCATTGCCATGTCTGGGGCGGGGGAGGGGGGAAACGGAACAAATCTTAAAACCAGTGTGTGATGCTTGGTGCAAGGCTGCTCTCGGGAACTCCCCTGTAGGAAGGAACATTCCCCACCTGAGAAGGCAGGGGTGATCAAACATTTTCACCACAATTTGAAAGTCACCCCAGACAAAGGAACCAGCATAAGCTAAGTATATTCTATTGAAAAGAATCATATACTTGGGGGGGGGGGTGCCTGCATCAGAAAGTAGCCATCATTTCCTATCACTAGAACATGTCCTAAGGGATCATCATGTGAGAACTACTTGTGGTGGCCCCAGAATCAGGGTGGGGAGTGGGGGTGGGTAGCACAGGTGAGAGCAAGATGAGAGAGGCATCATTAGCCTTTAACACATAGGAGGAGGCTGTTCCTGAAATGAATGATGCCCAAGAGCCTCTGAATAGTAGCAATACCAGTAATAATAGCAGCTTCTGTTGATATTGCCCTTGAATGACTACACACAGCTCAAAAACATGACCTCTTTTGTGCCCTTACTAATCCTCTAGTGGAGGGAGGCCAGGGCTATTGGAAATGAGGACCAGGTTCACAGGAGATCAGTGGCTTTTCAAGCCCTGCAACTACCAATTAGTGGTGCTGGCCCCAACTTCAGTACGTGCCCATGCACCAGGCCACCAGCACCAGGTAAATGCTTGCAGAACTAATTAAACTTGAAGAAGATAAGCAAACACAGCTGGTTTAGTGGGTTTTCTTAAGCTCATCATCAGAAATACTGAATATACACATTTGATTTAAAAATAACCTGAGTTTTTATGAACTGCCAAAATGAACTTCGTGTCATAAACACATTTGATACCTTATTCATTCCCCCAAGAGCTGGCATGGTGACAATAATAATGAAATGTTCTCATCCTCATGTGAAAAAGCTGATTTCTTACCCTCTCGTCCCCCAAGCAGGAGGTGCCTGTGCAGGGACGTGGGAGTGATTTTACTGACTCCTAGAGGGGTCTCTTTGGGCTTTTCCTAGGGTCTGGGCCCCACCAGCCCCGCTGGAACAAGACCTCTGCCAGGAAAGTGTGTTGATGTCCCTTTCCTTCTTTCCCAGATGCCATTCTGGGTATGTCGGAGCGCGCTGTGAGCACGCGGACCTCCTGGCGGTGGTGGCCGCCAGCCAAAAGAAGCAGGCCATCACCGCCTTGGTGGTGGTTTCCGTCGTTGCCCTGGCTGGCCTCATCATCACGTGTGTGCTGATACAGTGAGTATTTGCTGCCCCTAAGGTCGAGTCTCTGCCACCTGCCCTCCCAGGGACCTCTGCAGCATGCCCAGATTAACAAGGCCACCTCAGCAGTTTATTGCTGCGATGTCAGATTGGTGTCAGCTAAGCCAACAGGAACTTTGGTGACAGCTGAGCTGTAAAAGGGCACATATCCTGAGACTTCCCAGCAGCGGGTCTGTGCACTGCTGGAAGCCACATGGAGCTAAGGCAAGCTCGCTCTCTCTCTCTCCCTGTTGTTGGGTTTGGAGCCTTCTCTATTTCAGGATGGGGATGTCCAGGTGTTCCAGAATGAAATGGAAACAGCTCCCAGCCTCATTTGGGCAGGATTCACAGAACAGCTAAAGGCTACCAGTAGTTTAGCATGGTGGGGAGACAGTAAGTAGATGGGGTTATTCTGGCAAGGGCTTGAGTAAACAACTGCATGTTAGTGCAGGAAGCCAGGCTTTAGCCCTCTGACATTGCCTAGGATTTTGGACAAATAAGCATCTCTGTCCTGCTTGTTTATTGGTTTGTTGGTATTGAGACATCTAAAAACACACACTCCCAAGACTATACTTTCAGGGATCATTTCTATAGTTTGTAAAAACACACACTCCTGCTGAGTGAAATAAGTCAGACAGAAAAAGACAAATGCCATATGATGTCAGTTATATGTGGAGTCTAAAACACAAAATAAACAAACAAACAAAACAGAAACAAACTCAGATATAGAGAACGTTTGACGGTTGCCAGATTGGGGGCTGGGTGAAGAAGGGGAAAGGATTAAGAATTACAATTTGGTAATTACAGAATAATCATGAGCATGTAAAGTATAACACAGGGCATATAGTCAATAATATTATAATATCTACATATTGTATCAGATGGGTACTAGATTTATTAGGGAGGTCACTTTATAAGTTATATAAATGTCTACTCACTCTATGTTGTAAAAGAAAGTTCATACTATATGATTCCATTCTTATAAAGCTGTAAACAAAGCTAATTGGTCTCTAGTGACAGAAAATAAATCAGGATATTTGGAGAGGGTGGAGGTGGGAGGGAGGGAGAAGTGGGATGATTACAAAGGAATACTAAAAGTCTTTGGAAGGTGATGGATATGTTCATTATCTTCACTGTGGTGATGGTTGCGTATAAGTATACTTATATCAAAACTTATCAAATTGTATACTTTAATATGTATACAGCTTATTGTACATCAATTATACCTCTGTAAATATATTTAAAATTTAAAAAAAAATTTAAACTAAAAATAAACCTGCTCCTGGTTCTGGCAATGAATAGAGTGCCCCTTAGAGCCCCAGCGTGTTGACAGGAGCCACAACCTGCTCACTTCCTTCTCCTGGAACAAGCCAGCATTAAGTGGTGAGAGATGAGGTCTGAACTGGGATGGCCTTTCCTTCCTTTCCAGCAGTATCTGTTCCACTCCCATGTTTCTTAGGAAAACATGTTTGCAGGTAGTGACAAGCAGCCCTGGTTCAAGCTGGGGCAGAGCTCAGGTTCTGCCACTGGTGAAGACCTTCCCTGGGGATCGGTAGCAACCTAATGGCCACTGTCCTTGATTCTCCTGGCTGGCTGGCTGCCTGTGCCCATCCGCCACTTCCATAGCCCTGTTACAATGGCCAGGACGGTCCTAGAGCCTTAGAGCAAGGCTGAGTGCCCACCTGGCCTCTCTAGAGGGACATAAAAGCTCATTTTCAACAGTTTTTCTTGGAGACAAGAACAGACCAGGATACCTGTTCAGCCTCTCTCATTTCCAGGGAGACAGCCAGTCCCACCTCTTCTCTGTCCTTTGCCAGTCTGTCCTTGCCAGATGCCAAGTTCAGAATCTCTGAGCGAGAGACTAAGCCCTCATGCCCTCGGGGCTGCTAGCTGCCTGGGCAGGGTGTCCTCCTGAGTTGCAGAGTTGGTTGGGCCCAGCTCATCCCTTGCCAGAGAAATTTAGAGGCTTTTCTCTCACTGCCCTTAGGACGCTCCTGGCTGGGTGGGACATGACTGCGGCAAGTCTTCCTGGCTAGCTGACAACAAGACAGCCATCACTGATGGCTCTGGGGTCAAGGCCTTCAGCGTGGGATCAGCTGGTTTCAACCTGCACTGTGGGCAACTCAGGAGGGACTCTTGCCAGGCAGACTGCTCTGGCCACCGTGCCAAAAGCAGGTTGGGCAGAAATATCGCATAGCACCTTCTCAGCTCTGCTACCCAAAGATTCAGGCACCCCATTAACCTTCCCAGGGCTGGGATGAGGATCGTGACTTGCCACCAGGCACCAAGAGGAAGGAAGCACCGCAACAGGCTTGTTCCCTCATCTGTTCTCAGGCTCGTGTCAGTCAGCAGTCCTCCCAGCCCCAGTCAGCAGATTTACAGATTATAGTTAAAAAAAGTAGAAATGAATCTTCCCTGGTAACCCATTGGAATCAGTCTCTAGGTAATGAGTGACCTAGTGCTTTCTTCTCTGGCCTTCTTTTGAGTTCTCTGGTTCTATTTCCATGCTCACTCTGCAAACTGTTCTTCCCTGCCCAGAGTGGGAGGCAGGAGCAGCCACAGCCCTGATGCTGCAGGACTCTGGGTACCACAGGTGCACCAGGAGGTTGGGTTTGCCACAGCCAGAGCATGCTACTTCCAAGAGAAGAATTGACAGCCACTGCGATCCATGGCTCATTGTCTCATTCTGTCCCTGGGTCAGTTTAGCCCATCCATGTCCCCTGCTTTGCTGATGGCAATACCTGACAGAGGACACACACACACACACACACACACACGCCCCCACAAACCCTCACAGCTTTGCTGGCCTGAAGGGGCTGCTTTGTCCCAGTACTGCAGGCAGTTCTGACACTATGACTACACTGACAATGTTACCCTGCTGCCGCTTTCTGGAACAGGCCAGGCCCTATGGCAGCTGGGAAAGCTGGAGCCAGGCCGCCCTGAGCCAAGCTGCACAGACACAGCTGGTACTTTAGAGTGGCCAATGGGTGCTTTTGTTGTTGGCCAGCATCTGCCCTAAAGGCCACCACCCAGTGAGGCCCTCAGTCCCCTGCTGTGTCTGTCCTCCTGAAGGCCCCCATGGAGGCTGGTTTAAAGCCCAGAGCTGCCCAGCAGGACTCTGGGGCAGACACTGCACCCGCTGGGTGCTCTTGCCAGGCACCTGCCTCAACCATGTTCTCTGTCTTTGCAGCTGCTGCCAGGTCCGAAAACACTGTGACTGGTGCCGGGCCCTCATCTGCCGGCACGAGAAGCCCAGTACCCTCCTGAAAGGAAGGACTGCTTGCTGCCACTCAGAAACAGGTAAGGGCTGCATCAGGGAGGGGCTTTTTCCTCTTGGGAGACACTGTTGCATGGAGAAAATGACCACCTTTTCCAGGTCTGGGCAGAAGTTCTTGGAGGATGAACCAGAAAAGGGAGAAAGGAAAATGATATTTAACTACCAAGTCAGGGTTAGTTTATTTTAAGGTATGTTTTACTCAGAAGGAAGCTCTTTTTTCCTTACTGGTTACTGTGTGACTTTTAACAAGTTACATAGTCTCTTTGAGCCTCCATGTTCTTATTAAAAAGATGCTGTGCAAATTGAATAAATACTGACATAAAGTATCTAGTATAGAATATCACCATATGTAGATACACGACAGAGTTTATGTTCTTTCCCTTGAAAAATCACCTCCCTTTTCCTATCTGTGAAATAAGGGATTTGGCTTATAGAATTCTCTCTAAGGACTCTTTAAACTCAGATTCTGTGACCATCATTAAATTTACCACTGTTTCATGAATGTTTTTTGTTTTGTTTTTGTTTTTTTAATTAAGTGAGAGCAGGGGAGACAGAGAGAGACAGACTCTTGCATGCACCCCAACTGGGACCCACCCTGCAGATCCCCTATGGGGAAGTGCTCTACCCATGTGAGGCATTGCTCCATTGCTTAGCAACCAAGCTATTATTAGCACCTGAAGTGAGGCCAGGAGCCATCCCCAGCCCCCAAAACCAACTGGCTCAAGCCAATCGAGCTGTTGGGGGACAGGGGTTGAGAAGTAGATGGTCAATCTCCTGTGTGCCCTGAGAGGAAATCGAACCTGGGACATCCATACACCAGGCTGATGCTTTACCACTGAGCCAACCAGCCAGGGCCTCATGAATGTTTTTGTTGAAAACAAAACAAAGCAGAATGGATATCTAGACAAGGGGCAAAATGGACATCTTAGGAGACCCCACCTGAGCGTCACTAGCTTGTGGTTCATGGAGCCAACTTGCTCCTTTATGCAGACAAGCTCTGAGAAACCTTGCATCAGCACTTTTTCTGAAATGCATTTAGACCAATAGAGCCTATCATAAAAGTTCATTTTCAAGAAGTAGCGGGACAGGAGGCAATTACCCCAGGCTGATCCACCCAAAGGTGTTTTCTCTACTAAACAGTTGACATTCCAAAAGCTCAAGGCTGCATGGAGCATGTAGGAAGAAAAGTATCTGGAAGTTGGAACACCTCATCGTATCTACCTGAAGTGAACTGAAGGCATGGGAGAATCATTCATTTGTTCTTCATTTCAAGAACCCCAGTAACTGTGCAGGGGAAGTTCTTTTGATTTGGGAGGATGCTAATCCATTAACCTTTAAAATAGCCTTGAGGAGGGAGAAGGGTTTGTGGGTGTTGCAGGTAAACTGAGTCTGCCAAAGGCCTACTTGGGTGCCACGATGAGTCCATGTCAGGGAGCTAGGAAGGAAACCAAAGCTTCTAAAGGCCTCACCCACATCTCTCTTCCACTACATCTTGAGCCATCCATTGAGCTAATGGAGGTAAACCTTATTTTATCTTTTAGCACCAACAGAAATATTATTTAAACCTTTTAAGAACATTTAGGGTTTTTTTTTTACCACTTGTCGGCACCTCAGCAGAATCATTTGGGGTAGGGTAAGTTTCTTCTTAATGTTATGTCTTCTCTACTCACATTTGAGAGGACTTTGCCTGGGCATGAGTCTGGCCTTCCAGAGATGGCCACTGAGAATAAAGCTCCTGTCCCTGAGGTGATGAGTACCTTCCCACCTCCAAAGGGACCATGGAGGGACCAGGGCAGGAAGCAGTCCAGGCTGACTCAGGAGCTGCTGGAAGTGGGGTCCATGCCACCTCACCACAGTTGCCACAGAGGAAGCCCTCAGGGCCCCACCCAGTGAGAAACAAACAGGTTCTTCTTGGATGGTCATAGGGGAAGCCATTCTACCACCAGAACCCTAGACCATCTCACGAGCTGCCCACTAAACCTCATTTTATGAGGGAACTGGCCACAGCCTGGTCGAATCACATCCCGTTGAATTGGGGCCCACACAACAGAGTGCATCCCCCATTCTCTTCTGCCACAACTCATTTCGCTTTTGGTCAGCCCTTTCTTTGGCACTAAACACACAGTTTTAGAGCCTGCTGCTCCTGAAGTTGAACCAGCAGAATTTGAACTCAGGCCTGAATGCCCAAGAAAACTTGGTGACCATGGTTGACACATCTCCAAATTTCTTTCTTAAGCCTGTTTTGCCAGCCTGGCTGGGTCTGGCCCACAGAACCTAACCTGTGTTTCCTTCCTTGCAGTGGTCTGAGGAGCCCGGAAGAGGATTTCCCCAGGTAGACTGCGGCAGCCCTGATGAAGAAAGATCTTCTTCAGGACGGCCCAGCAAGGGATGCCCGGGCCGTGCGACAGACTTCCTGCTCTGCCTGCAACACCTGTGCAGAACTTTTGCCTTTTGTGGGCCTTCTTTCAAAACTCTATCAAAAACTCTGTCTGCTTGGGGTTATTCAATGTGACCTAGAAAAGAAATCAGTGGATCACAATTTAAAGACTGGTCAAAAAAGAACCGCAAAGGATGTACTTCCTTTTTACCTATACAAGGCGTGTGCGTCAGTCAGCCTCTGAGTCCAGGTGTCGTTGGCTTCTACCATTCATGGATGCCAGGCGGTGGTTCTTTTTATGCGCCCACAACAGCATGCATCCTGCCCAACACCGGAGATTGCTCTAGTTGTTACAGTTTTTTCTCATCCACTTACTGGGGAAGATGGTAGAGAAAGGGTAACTGCTTATGGTTATGTGAAGATGCCAAGTTTAAGAAGAGCTGTGTCTGTCCTCTGTTCATGAGACCTTCAGCCAGCCCAGCGTCTTCCACTGACACCTGCTGAGGACCTTCCCAACTCGTCACCCCACCTTTGGAGATCATTTTTTATTTATTAGCTGGATGATGGTTTTATTTTTAATCTCTTAAGTCAATGTAAAAAAGCATAAAACTCTTTTAGATTTCTACATTAACGATGGATGTATTTCTGGTTGCAAAGTTATACTGATTAGAAATGTCTGGCTTCCTTGGGACCACTAAGGCTTAGGAAAAGCCACCAAGAGTACAGAGATGGAAGCAGAGGTTGAGTTGCTGCTGGGAGCAAAGGTTGGGGTTCAGAGGTTGTGCCATTGAAGGCACAAAGCAGGTAAATGCCCCAGAGACATCCTGGTGGAAAAGTTAGCCAAGTCAGCAGCATAGATTTGTCACCTCTGTCGGGAGAGAGGTAAGAAGGCACCTGTGTGTGCATCTACACAGGCTAAACACAATACGTACTACACTGCTCCAGGACAAAATGCATTAACTTCCTCGTGCACCCTCTAAGAGTGTTCTATGAAAGAGCATGTTAGCCGAGAGCCACGGGCACTTGGGGCTACATTCAGGAAAGGAGGGCTGGTCGTTGATTTTCCATTTTGTCACTTGGTTGATTTGCTACTTCATTTTTAAAAAGAGAAATTTAACTTTCCTATTTACTTTCAAGCATGGGAGAAATATGCCAATGATTTTGTATTAGTTTGTTTTTCATTCAGGAGGCTGATTTTATTAACAAGAACTCTCACAAGCCATTGCCACTGTGAGGGTCTCATTTTCACCTCAGAGAAGGGAGGCGTTGTTCTGCTGGGCATTAGGGCACATGTGACCCACTGGCCTGCCCGTGGGAAGCACTGCTTTCCTCCAACTAAACAGTGGGGAGCTCATCCCTAGGCATTATCGTTAAAATTTGGGAATGGAAAAACAGTGGAATAATATAAAACTCTTTATGTTAGGGAAAATTCTTCACTAATATTTGGAAAAATGAAATATTTCTGCCTTTGAACCCTTCAGTGCATTGAGCATCTCACATTATGAAAGTAACCTTTAAAATATATCAGGTTGGCTTGAAATTTCTATCAGTTAATTTTGTCCACCCCTAATTCTTCTTGCACAGTCTGTCTGTTTCAATGAACTTTCTCTCCCTTTCTTATAGTTGAGACAATTATATGACCCATGTCTTAACTCCAGCACTTGTTTTGAGTCACAGTACACCCGAAGCACTGAGAGCAGGAATAGGATCTGTGCACTAGTTGGCCCCCTAACAATGTGATGGACACAGCTCCCAGGTTTAAATAATAAAAGAAAATAAGTTTAAGTTTGCATTCCTTGGGCCAGTCCTACAGCGACAGCTATGTGAGGCTGTCGTGTGTAGCATCTCACTCAGAGACCAATCTGATGCCAGCTGTAGACCCCAGTATGCCTCAATCTTCCCACCAGACTGATAGTCTGAGATTCTGGTTTAGAGAGACTAATGAAAGTGGAGTAGCATCCTTTGTTAACTTGAGGTCACATTTTATCTTAGGACAATCTTTCCTCAGTCTTTGAGAGACTCTTTGAGCTCTGACTGCCTTTAAAGAGTATGGACTGATGTGAGAATGTTTGTGGGGCTTTCTTCACCTAATGAATGGAAGGATCAGTGTCCTGTCTTAGACTTCCAAAAGCCTTTGCAGAGGTTTGAGGAAACATGGATGGATGCAGAGGGAACCTTCTTGTGGAGATTTTGGATTTAGTGTCTGGGAATGCTCTGATCCACAGGTCCGAGTTCCAGCTGCCAGTGGCTCCTTCCTGTGCCTGTACAACCACGCAGTGAACAGACTTGAATGTGCACCTCCGCAGAAGTGCCTCTCGGTCAGCCCTCTGTAAACCAGGTCTGAAAAGAGTTGGAAGAAGAGTCTGGGGTCAAGACAAGCCTGAGTGGACCTTTGTCTGTGCCTCAGGATATGACACAGCCTTGCTTCTTTGGTGTTTTCTTTTCTAGAAATCAGATGGCCAACAAGCTTTAGATTGCTGTGCCATTTCATAGCATTGGTACTTTATTGGTTAGCTGTACAATGCCCTCATTTCGGGTTAAAAATGTATCTTCAAATCCATCTCTGCAGGTCCCTTGTGTTTCCTTGCTTTTTAGAAATCCAAGTGTTTTTGATGACTAGGGAATCATCCCCAAGACCTGACCTGATAGGTAGCCATACCCCTGGGAGTGGGGAACACTGCTGTTTCCAGTGTCTATCTCAGGAGAAATGAAAAGACCCCATTCAAAAAAGGGAATGCTCCCACATCTTTTATAGGGACTGCTCTACAGGCCATGAATTCTTCAAGCATACTGGCAGGAAACATTGTCTTCTAGATGGGAGATGCACAGCAGCCAATCCTGATCTGGAAACAAAGTCTGGACTCACTTGGAAAAATGCAAGATATAAGCTTACTATTGTGTTCCAGCACAGGAGGGGGACAGAATGCCCCCCAAGTCTGTTTTCCTGAGAAAGGAGGAAGAGGTGGGATTGATACTCCCTAAAGTGGGTGAGGAGAAGTGTCTAGCATCTTCAACTAGGTCTCCTAGGCCCAGGTTATCTTAGTGCACATGGTCCACTGGTTGCTTTTCCAGGTAGTTTTGGCAGGAATGGGTGAACCAGGCTCCAACACTGCTCAGGGGACCCTGAACCCTTAGTAGGTTCTGGGCTTTAATTTCTCCTAACCTGCTCAGTAATGGGGTTGGGGGAGGGGAACAATTCAAAAGCCTGGGACCATGGGGGACATCACAGAAACAGACAAATACCTATGCTACTCTTAATGTTCTAAATAAGACCTGTTCTCTGTAGTCACTGATGTGACCAGGCTTTCTGAAAGACCTGGTGTTAAGCACACACAGTGCTAAAAAGCAGCCCCTCTTTCTGGTGTAATAATTGAAGTGTTCAACTTTTCATTATCTTTATTATAACAAACCTGACGCTTTTTTTTAGAACTTGTTACTCTGACTTCTGTATATGTTGCACTGAAAGGTTAATATTTAATGTTTTAATTTATTTTGTGTGATAAGTTAATTTTGATTTCTGTAATGCATTGATGTGATTGGCAGTTCTTTTCTTTAATGTCTGAATTATTTAAGAGAGTAGTGAGCAATATAAAATGCAGTTGCATTTTTCGGTAATATGCATTGTTGTTCAGTTGTACTGTACCTTGTTTGGAAAAATGAAGGAATGAACTCTTTTTTTTTTTTCCTAAATCAAGACTGGAACTTTTCTTTTGTGATGCTGGGATATTGCTGAAGCAAATCAAGATTTTTCTCTGCAAATGTGAATAATGAGAAAAAATTAGATGCTCTTTTTCAAAATGTGGGGATACTAAAATGAACTAGAGTTGACCCCCTCTGCTTGAAGAAACCAAATTCTTTGAATTTCTTCTTAATATATAAATAATGTTATCATCTGCTACGTGTCTAACATTATGCTAAATGATATAAAGGAAAATATAAAACACACAATCCCTGCTCCAAAGGAATTGAGATCTGGCTGGGAAGACAGACTGACATGCAGAAAATAATACTAGACTCTAGTAGTAGACAAGATATGAATAATTAATTATAGGCCTGGCCTGTGGTGGCGCAGTGGTAAAGCATTGACCTGGAATGCTGAGGTCGCTGGTTCAAAACCCTGGGCTTGCCCGGTCAAGGCACATATGGGAGTTGATGCTTTCTGCTCCTCCCCCCTTTCCTTCTCTCTCTTCTTTCTCTCTCTTCTCTAAAATGAATAAATTAAAAAAAAATAAAATCTAAAAAAAAAAAAAAAAAAATTTAAAAAAAAAAAAAAAAAGAATAATTAATTATAGGTAGAGGTTATGGATTGATAGTGGTGGTTCTCAAAGTGTTGTCCCCAGAGCAACAGTATCAGCGTCACCTGAGAACTTCTTGGGAATGCAAATTCTCAGGTCACAGCCCAGACATATTAAACTCTAGAGGTGCCCCACACCCCCTCCACCTTTCAGGTTATTCTGATACCTGACAGATATTCATCAGAATTCATTCTGGTTCAAGTTTGAGAGCCACTGTGCTTTAGGACTCAGTGAAGGGCAAATTAGTGTGGGGCTACAGTTTTTAGGAAAAGCTTATAGAGGCTTTGCAGAAGAAATGAAACAACGTGATTTACCCCTTAATGTTCAAAGAGCTATTAGAAAATATGATCTTGAATAAAGACCGGCATTAATTTGGATCTTCTCTGCTCAGCCTAGTTGAAGAAAAAAACAAGCCTGTCCATATCCTGCTATACCCCACTCACTCACCTCTGGCTCACCACTGCCCAGCTTCTAACTGTTAAGGAATTATTCTAAAACTGTCAGCCCAATTCTCAAAGGCCTCACTGCACTTGAATTCCCGTGGTTCTAACCCATGTGTGAACCTCACATGTGCAACCTGTGAGGAGCTCATGCAGGAGCAGTGGAGAGTGGCGCATTGCTGAATGGAATGAGATCTTGGTCCCCAAGGGTCAGCACTTTGTAGCCGGGAACAAGTGTGTGGAGACTTGTCCCGGCCCCAGAGGGCTTGGTATCAGCCTAATTTGCAGGAAGATGAACACCCAGGAACCTTTTTGTTCTGAGTTCCTTGGCCTGATGTCTGTCCCTTAATAGAGCCTTTACCCCCTTCATAGGAGGAGGCGAGACCTGCTACCCATACTTGGTATTCCCTCTCATGATGCTGTTCAGTCTTCAGGGACATCTTCAGGCCTTATCTTCACCCCATAGAGTTTTCTGCTTACTCTATTTCTTCTCTTCCTCCCCAACTTCCAAGCCCTCCTCCTGCCGAGATGGCCAGAACCAGTGTCCACCGGCTGTCCCTGGTCCTGGTCAGGAGCACCAGACTGGAGTGCTGCGACCCATTCCAGGAGAAAGTACCTCCGAACATGGAGTCAAGCCAGATCTCCCCTCCTTTATCCAGGTGGCCTGTAGTTGCCAACCTGAGTCCGTGTTCTGGACTGTTTGGGCTTAGTCTTTTTGGATGCTACTGGCCCAAACTTCAGACCACTGTGTGCCCTGACTCCTTCCCGGCCCATTTTGGGGGTGTTTCAGGGTGACCTAGCCTGGCCCCCTGGGTCAGAGCTCCTTGCCCTGCAGCTGCCTGGAATGCTAGCACCAGCACTCTCCCTGTCTCCTGAAACTTCCTCTTCCCTCAGGGTGAGGCAAAAGTAGATTTACAGTTGTTTGAATGGAAAATAACAATAATAAATAATAATGCAAGAATAAACTTTTGTGTACTCACAACTGTAAATCTACGTTTGCCCACCACTGTATTTGCTCTCTGCAAGACTTGCTGCTCACAACAGGCCCTGAGGCTTCTGCTATGACCTTTCACCTCTAGAAATAGAGAGGACATGCATATTGATCACACAAGCAGGTGTGGCAGTGCCTGTTCCACGAGGTTGGTGTCTCTCCTCCCAGGTCAACTGAATTCTAGATTCTGTGAGGGTGGACACTAAGCATATTTTTAAATTTCTTTTTCAATTATAATTGACATACATTATTTGTTTCAGGTGTACAACATAGTGGTTAGACATTTATATACCTTACAAAATAATCACCACGGTAATTCTAGGACCCATCTAGCACCATACATAATTATTACAATATTATTGACTATATTCCCCATGACTATTTTTATAACCTTGGGCATTTTTTAAATCTCTCCCAGTAATTTTAATCCAGTCCTACTGCCCTCAAATACACCAGGCCCCATGGAGCAGATGGCATAGGGGAGGTGTGGTGCCTGGGGCTGAGAGTACTGCATACCCACCCACATCCCAGGCTGGTCAATGCTTAGGTCCGTCACACCCAGCAGATATTGGCCCTGAGCAAACTTGCAGGCTTGGGCCTCCTTTCAAGTGGCATTATCTAAGGCAGAGAAGTAAGAAAACACCTGTGCGGACAGAGGCCCTGAGGAGTACCACATGGCTGGTGCTTGAGGTCATATGCAAACAGGCGGTGGCTTTTCAGGGAGCCAAATTTTGCAATTGGGAATAAAAACATAACAGCATTTATGCTGAAAGGGAAAGGGGGGAAAGGAAGAAAGACCTCTTTCAGGGACATTTACTCCAGTGGAAGTGTCAGGCCCTGATGTGCAGCTGCACAGCTAACCTAGGATGACAGGCACCCCTGCAGCCGTGAAGTCCTTCATGGCAGGTTCAAGTCCTATAGGGGAGCTCCTCTCAGGGAGTCAGGAAAATGGAGTTGAGAATGGGTAAGGGAACAGCTCCACTAACCTGGGCTGGTCTGCCCTGCACATCCCAGTGTGCGATTCCTCAGGTCTGAAAATGGGACATCCCAGGACCAACTGTGCTCTAAGGAGCCGGCATCACCTAAAACCCAATTTCGCCAGAACAGAGCAAGCAGCCGCACGCTCCTCTGCAGCACGACCCTCCCACTGGCCACTGTGAAGAAGGCCCTGAACTAGAGCACTGGGCTCTGGACCCCAGCGGTGGGAGGAGATCCAGAGACGAAGAGCCAGGGTTGGCTGCAGCCAGCTTCTCATTGTGGTGTTACCTGGGGCATTCCTGGTTCCCTCCGAGTCTCCTGTGGCCAAGGGAGGCCCCATCCCTGTCCTCCAGTGACCTTCATAAAACATGTTTTCAGAGAGTTGATGACAAATTGGGACGATATCCAGAGTCATGATCCCAGGACACAACCTTTAGAAGTGGGTAAGGACCCAGAGAAATGAGGAAAATTGTCCTCAGACAAGGGAAGATGTTCAGTCTGGCCTTCAGGAGCAGGGCCAGGCGGCAAAAAAGTTGATTTGGGCTCCATAGATGGTCTTTTTCATCGTCAGAGCTACCTCCTGGCCCTGGCAGTCTCCTGGGCTAGTGTGCTCCCCAACACTGAAACAATGAAACAGGCTGAGTACCGGGGGGGGGGGGGGGCACAAGGGATCCCCTGGTGAACTGGAGCATGAACCAGAATACCTCCGGAGGCCAGTCTATCTCCAGCACTCTGACCACTGCCTCCTGCCCATGAATCCATGGGTTATACCAGCACTTCAGGCCTCCACCTCCCACAGTGCCATTCTGGAACAGTCACTGTGAGCCCAGACTCTAGCCTCTGTCCTCCCCTAGTCCTGCTGTGAGTCCCGTGGCCTCTAGGGGCTTTGCAACTATGGAGGGGCTTCTCAGGCCCCACCCAGACTCCTTCCCACTGTGAACAAAAAAGGGACCATGCACTAAACCTGACAAACTCAGGAGAGGGTTACAAACTCGGGGGCCTAAAGTGACCACCTCCTAGGATGGTGTAAAATTAAACTTTCTACCAGCAGTTCATGGCGGGTAGTCATGTCCCAGGGCGGTATTTTTCCTAACAAAGGTCAATCTTAACCTTAACTGAGACTGTCTGTTGTCTTTTTTTGCATCTAAAATAACATACCTGGTAACATACCATTGGAATATCAAAACACAACCACCAAATCAGAGCAGAGACCACAAATCCCCTCGCTATTATTATGTTAATTGTTAACTGTTAACTATCCAAAACCACTTTCTCCCACCTCCCTAACCTATTACCAGTGGATTTCATGTAACCCTTTGGTCTTCTGACCTATAAAATAGATGGCAAAATTGCCATTTCCCGGAGCATTTTCTCAATTTGTTGAGATTTTGCTTCCTGGCAGTTGTCATCTGTCTGGCTCAAATAAACTCACAAGAATTCTTACAGGTTTGGACTTTTTTTACGTTGACACTTTCCACCTGCTGACTTTGGAGTCTCCTTAGGAGAGTCCCTACACAGAGACGAGAGCCTGAACGACCCAGGAGAGGGCCTTTCCTGGCTTTCTCCATCCCCAAATGCCTAGGTATGCTGGTGGTCTGCCCTCCCCAACCCGCTCTCCACTCGCCTCTGGCCTGCACCTGGAGGCTGATCTGCGAATGTCCTCCCTAGGGCTCTCTTGCTCTCTGGTTTCTGACTCAGCCACCCCACTGCTCCCGCTCTCTGAATAATTAAGCACCCAACACCAGGCTCCCTGGGCCTCCCTCCCCAGCTCCAGCTCTCAGCACACTTCGTCCATGTACTTCCCTACGTTGATTCTGCCAATCTTCCCCACCCACCCCCAGCTCTTCAAATTCCAAAAATGCTTATCCAGAAGCTAACAATTGAAATGCCTTGGGAGAGAAACTGGTCATCTGAATTATTGCAACTGCATGATGAAAGCAAGAATGCCAGTGAGTATGCCTGAACCTGGACTGGGGGGTGAGCAGTGTGTTGAGCTGGAGTGCACAGACCCTCTGAAGGGGGTGGTCACTTCTCAGTTCCCGCTGATGATGGATATCCATCAGGGTGGATATCCAGATTTTCCATTTTTTCAAGAGACGCAGGCAATCTTGGCTTTTTCATAAAATACCTCTGTTTCTAAATGTGCTCAAGTTGATAAATCATTCTGCAGACACAGCAGAATCTGTCTGCAGGTTACTATGTGTTTGTTTATCTCCGCCCTGCCAGGCCCTTTCATACCTCTCTACCTATGGAGTTTCTTAACTGGGAATGACTTTTTCTGCTCATTGCCCGAGCAAAGTTCTGTTCCTCTAGAACAGGCCTTCACCTCACGCTCTCTGAAGCCCACCTGGAGATCCCTTGCAGAGCCTTCCCAACACACCCAAATGTCCATGGATTGGAAGACTTAACATTAAGATGCAATGCTCCTCAAGTTGACCCGCAGACTCAAAGCAATTCCTATCTGAATATCAACTGACTTCTTTGCAGAAACTACTGAGCTGATTCTAAAATTCATATGGAATTGCAGGGTATCTATTTTTTTTTTATTTATCCATTTTAGAGAGGAGAGAGAGAGAGAGAGAGAGAGAGGAGATAGAGACAGGGGGAGGAGCTGGAAGCATCAACTCCCAAATGTGCCTTGACCAGGCAAGTCCAGGGTTTCGAACCAGCGACCTCAGCATTTCCAGGTCGACGCTTTATTCACTGCACCACCGCAGGTCAGGCCTGCAGGGTATCTAGAATAGACAAAACAAAAGAGGAGGACTCACAGTTCCTGATTTCAAAACTTACTACAAAGCAATGGTAATTAAGGCAATATGGCACTGGCACAAGGATGACTAAAACTAGAATTGAAAGTCCGGAAATAAAGCCATACATCTATGGCTAACTGATCTTTGACAAGGGTACCAGTATAATACAATGGGGGAAGAGTAGCCTTTTCAGTAGTGTTGGGAAATTGGATATCCACCTGCAAACAAATGAAGTTGGAACCTTATTTCATACCCTAAGTAACAATTAACTCAAAATAGATCAAAGACCTAAATAAGAACTAAAACTATAAAATTCTTAGAGAAAACATAGGAGTAAATTTTGTGACCTTAGATTAGGAAATGGTTCTTAGAAAGGACACCAAAAGCACAAGCAACAACAGAAAAAAATAGATAAAATGGATTCCATCATAATTAAAATTTTTGTATATAAAAGAACACCATCAAGAAATTGAAAAGACAATCCACAGAATGAAAGAAAATATTTTCATTTCATATATCCAATAACAGTCAAGTATCTGGAATATATAAAGAACTCATAACAACAAAAGGACAACCTGATTAAAAATGGGCAAGGGTTTGGATAAACATCTCTCCAAAGACATACAAATGGCTAATGTGCACGTGAAAAGATGATCAACATCATTAATCATCAGAGAAACCCAAACAAAAATCATAGTGTGATACCACTTCACATCCATTAGGATGGTTAGAATCAAAAAGTCAGATAATAATAAGGGTTGATGAGGAAGTGGAAGAATTGAAACCATCATACATTGCCAGTGTGATGTAAAAAGATATGACCACTTTGGAAATATTTAGTTTAACAATTCCTCAAATTATTAATCATAGAGTTACTATATGACTCAGAAATTCTGCTCCTAGACATAAATACAACAGAAATAAAAATATGTGTTCACAAAAACTCATGCATGAATGTTCATAATGGCATTATTCATAAGAGCTATTATAGAAAGCAGAGAGAAAAAAAGCAAATGTCCACTAACTGATAATGGATGTTTTTAATCTGGTATATCCATACCATGGAATATTATGTGGCAAACAAAAGGAATGAAATACTAGGATGTGCTATGATATAAATGAATCTTGAAAACATTATATGAAGTGAAAGAAGCCAGACAGAATAGACCACATATTACATGACTCTATTTTCATGAAAAACCTAATGTATAAAATACTAAGTTTTATAGATTAATTATAGTCTGTGGCTGGGAGAGTGGAGAAGAGAGTGTCTACTAATGGGTTTCATTTTTAGGAGTTGAAAGCATTTCTTTCTGAGGTATTGAAAGTGTTCTAAAATTAAGTAGTGGCAATGGTTGCACAATTTTGTGAGTATACTAAAAACTGCCGTATTGTATACTTAAAAAGGATGAATTTTATGGTATATCTAATGCATCTCAATAAAGTTATTAAAAAAACAAAAAAGACAAAGACCCTATGATATAGAAAAGAAAAACCAGATGAAAATAGTCATTGATTATTTTTGTCTCAACACAAATACACATTTGCTGAAAATACTGTTACTCAGCATGATGAAAGTAGGGTTCAAAACATTCAGGACAAGTTAGTTGAAAACAAATAATGAGATACTTTTCTTATAACTGATGAGAGCATAGATCTAAATAACATCATATGGCTAGCTTTGCTTATTCATGGAATCTATGTAGTAGGTGTTAGTGGTTTTGGTTTCTTGGTTTTTCACATGAGAATTTTGTGGCATGTGTTTTTGTTAGACAACATTGGGGAATAAATTATTTTGTGTTGAGAACATTCTTGAAAAGTTTAATGTAGACAGGTCATCATTAGTCAGCATAACTACAAACAGCGCTACTGTGATGTTGATGTTAAAATCACACTATCTTATGAAACTTACTTCGACAGTGGCATCACTCAGCAAGGAAGCAGAATTTAAATTCATTGTGTCATTCCCCAGGAATGTCTTTGTTGCTAAAATAGTAAGAAGAAAACACATGATGAGTGTAGTAATTAACTCTGTATTCTGGATTCCCTTTCTGGCTTGGCCTGGACAGTTCAATACACAATGGATTGGCTGCACAATATGGCAGGCTGCTGCACTACACAGAGGTTATGGGGCTGACTAGTGTCTTGATGTAAATACAATTTTAACTGAGGGGTGGGGGATTACATTGTTCATGTTATCTAAAGAAAGGTCTCCACCTCAGCACACAGATTAAAATGGCATCAATTCTTGGTATTTTTCTTTGTCACAACATCTCTAAAATGACTTTGAAGGCATTCACAAGTAGATCCTCAAGCGTACAATTGACTTGTTCATTCTAGAGAAACTATATATGTCTTTGGGAAACTTATGTGACAAAAAATAACCTGGATCACTTTCCTACACAACAAAATCAGTTTTCTTTTCCTTTTTGTATTTTTCTGAAGCTGGAAACGGGGAGAGACAGTCAGACAGACTCCCGCATGCGCCCGACCGGGATCCACCCGGCACGCCCACCAGGGGCGACGCTCTGCCCACCAGGGGGCGATGCTCTGCCCCGCCGGGGCATCGCTCTGCCGCGACCAGAGCCACTCTAGCGCCTGGGGCAGAGGCCAAGGAGCCATCCCCAGCGCCCGGGCCATCTTTGCTCCAATGGAGCCTTGGCTGCGGAAGGGGAGGAGAGAGACAGAGAGGAAAGAGGGGGGCGGGGTGGAGAAGCAGATGGGCGCTTCTCCTATGTGCCCTGGTCGGGAATCAAACCCGGGTCACCCGCACGCCAGGCCGACGCTCTACCGCTGAGCCAACCGGCCAGGGCCAAATCAGTTTTCTTTTAATGAAAGTGATGATCTGAAGTTCATTCTTAAATTGAGGAGATAAGATTAACTTCTATAAATAAGCTCCTGATATTAAAGTTATGAAAATAAATTAACATTATTCAGTTATCTTTCTCAATAATATTGATGATTTAAATAAAGAACTACAAAGAGTTTTTAAAATCTAGTGTTGAAAAGCGGTCCTGAGAGGGAAGTTCATAGCATTATAGACACACCTTAAGAAGCTAGAAAAAGCTCAAATAAACAACTTGACCCTGCATCTAAAAGAACTAGAAAAAGAACAGCAAGTAAAGCCCAGAGGTAGTAGAAGGAAGAAAATAATAAAGATCAGAGTAGAAATAAATAACATAGAGGCTAAAGAAACAATACAGAGGATCAATGAAACCAGAAGCCAGTTCTTTGAAAAGATAAACAAGATCGATGAACCTTTAACCAGATTCACTGAGAAAAAAAGAGAGAGGACTCAAATAAATAAAATTAGAAACGAGAGTGGAGAAATAACAACTGACACAACAGAAATACAAAATATTGTAAGAAAATACTGTGAAGAACTGTATGCCAATTCTTTAGCTATTAGAGAAATGCAAATCAAAACGGCAATGAGATACCACCTCACACCTGTTCGATTAGCTGTTATTAGCAAGTCAGGTAACAGCAAATGTTGGAGAGGCTGTGGAGAAAAAGGAACCCTCATACACTGTTGGTGGGAATGTAAAGTAGTACAACCATTATGGAAGAAAGTATGGTGGTTCCTCAAAAAACTGAAAATAGAACTACCTTATGACCCAGCAATCCCTCTACTGGGTATATATCCCAAAAACTCAGAAACATTGATACGTAAAGACACATGCAGCCCCATGTTTATTGCAGCATTGTTCACAGTGGCCAGGACATGGAAACAACCAAAAAGCCCATCAATAGATGACTGGATAAAGAAGATGTGGCACATATACACTATGGAATACTACTCAGCCATAAGAAATGATGACATCGGAACATTTACAGCAAAATGGTGGGATCTTGATAACATGATACGAAGCGAAATAAGTAAATCAGAAAAAACCAGGAACTGTATTATTCCATACGTAGGTGGGACATAATAGTGAAACTAAGAGACATTTATAAGAGTGTGGTGGTTACGGGGGGGAGGGGGGAATGGAAGAGGGATAGGGGGTGGGGAGGGGCACAAAGAAAACAAGATAGAAGGTGACAGAGGACAATCTGACTTTGGGTGGTGGGTATGCAACATAATTGAACAACAAGATAACCTGGACTTGTTATCTTTGAATATATGTATCCTGATTTATTGATGTCACCCCATTAAAAAAATAAAATTATATATAAAAAAAAAAAACTGTATGCCAAAAAACTAGACAACCTACAGGAAATGGACAAATTCCTTGAAACATACAATCTTCCAAAAATCAATCTGGAAGCATCAGAAAACCTAAATAGACCGTTTACAACAAATGAGATTGAAACAGTTATAAAAAAAACTCCCAAAAAAGAAAAATCCTGGGCTTCATGGCTTCACAAGTAAATTCTACTAAATATTCAAAGAAGAACTAACTCCTATCCTTCTCAAGCTATTTCAAAAAATTCAAGAAGAAGGAAGACTTCCAAGGTCCTTTTATGAGGCGAGCATAATTCTGATTACAAAACCAGGCAAAGACAACACAAAGAAAGAAAATTATACGCCAATACTCCTGATGAATTTAGATGCTAAAATCCTCAGCAAAATATTAGCAAACCGAATCCAGCAATATATGAAAAAAATCATACACCATGATCAAGTGGGATTTATTCTTGGGAGGCAAGGTTGGTACAATATTCACAAATCAATCAATGTGATTCATCACATAAACAAAAGAAAGGAGAAAAATCACATGATAATTTCAATAGATGCAGAAAAAGCATTTGATAAAATCTAGCACCCATTCATGACCAAAACTCTCAGCAAAGTGGGAATACAGGGAACATACCTCAACATGATGAAAGCCATCTATGACAGACCCACAGCCAACATCATACTCCAAGGGCAAAAATTAAAAGCAATCCCCTTAAGATCAGGAACAAGGCAGGGGTGCCCCCTTTCACCACCCTTATTCAACATAGTTCTGGAAGTCCTAGCCACAGCAATCAGACAAGAAAAAGAAATAAAAGGCATCCAAATTGGAAAAGAAGAGGTAAAACTATCACTATTTGCAGATGATATGATATTGTATATAGAAAACCCTAAAGTCTCAGTCAAAAAACTACTGGACCTGATACAAGAATTCAGCAAGGTGGCAGGATATAAAATCAATACTCAGAAATCAGAGGCATTTTTATACACTAACAATGAACTGTCAGAAAGAGAAATTAAGGAAGAAATCCCCTTCACCATTGCAACCAAAAAAATAAAGTACCTAGGAATAAATTTAACCAGGGAGATTAAAGACTTGTACTCAGAAAATTATAAAACATTGATAAAAGAAATCAGGAAAAATACAAACAAGTGGAAGCATATACCATGCTCATGGTTAGGAAGAATAAACATCATTAAAATGTCTATATTACCCAAAGCAATTTATAAATGCAATGCAATACCAATTAAAATACCAATGACTTACTTCAAAGATATAAAACACATATTCCAAAAATTTATATGAAACCAAAAGAGAACACGAATAGCCTCAGCAATCTTGAAAAGGAAGAATAAAGTGGGAGGTATCACACTTCCAGATATCAACTTATACTACAAGGCCATTGTACTCAAAACAGCCTGGTACAGGCATAAGAACAGGCATATAGATCAATGGAACAGAACAGAGAACCCAGAATTAAACCCACACTTTTATGGACAACTGATATTTGACAAAGGAAGTAAGGAAATACAATGGAGTAAAGACAGCCTCTTCAACAAATGGTGTTGGGAAAATTGGACAGCTACCTACAAAAAAATTAAACTAGACCACCAACTTACACCATTCACAAAAATAAACTCAAAATGGATAAAAAACTTAAATATAAGCCGTAAAACCATAAGCATCTTAGAAGAAAACATAGGCAGTAAGCTCTCTGGCATCTCTCGCAGCAATATATTTGCTGATTTATCTCCACGGGCAAGTGAAATAAAAGACAAAATAAACAAATGGGACTATATCAAACTAAAAAGCTTTTGCACAGCGAAAGACAATAAGAACAGAATAAAAAGACAAACTACACAATGGGAGAAAATATTTGACAATACGTCTGATAAGGGGTTAATAACCAAAATTTATAAAGAACTTGTAAAACTTAATACCAGGAAAACAATCCAATCAAAAAATGGGCAAGAGAAATGAACAGACACTTCTTCAAAGAGGACATACAGATGGCCAATAGGCATATGAAAAAATGCTCAACATCACTAATCATTAGAGAAATGCAAATTAAAACCACAATGAAATATCATCTCACACCGGTCAGAATGGCGCTCATCAACAAAACAACACAGAATAAGTGCTGGCGAGGATGTGGAGAAAGGGGAACCCTCCTGCACTGCTGGTGGGAATGCAGACCGGTGCAGCCACTGTGGAAAACAGTAGGGAGATTCCTCAAAAAAATTAAAAATCGAACTGCCTTTTGACCCAGCTATCCCACTTTTAGGAATATACCCCAAGAACACCATAGCACTGTTTGAAAAGAAGAAATGCACCCACCCCCATGTTTATGACAGCATTGTTCACAGTGGCGAAGATCTGGAAACAGCCCAAGTGTCCCTCAGTGGACGAATGGACTAAAAAGCTTTGGTACATATTTACTGTGGAATACTACTCAGCCACAAGAAATGATGACATCAGATCATTTACAACAACATGGATGGACCTTGATAACATTATACTGAGCGAAATAAGTAAATCAGAAAAAACTAAGAACTATATAATTCCATACATAGGTGGGACATAAAAATGAGACTCAGAAGGCCCTTGCCAGTTGGCTCAGTGGTAGAGCGTCGACCTGGCGTGCAGGAGTCCCGGGTTCGATTCCTGGCCAGGGCACACAGGAGAAGTGCCCATCTGCTTCTCCACCCCTCCCCCTCTCCTTCCTCTCTGTCTGTCTCTTCCCCTCTCACAGCCAAGGCTCCATTGGAGCAACGTTGGCCCAGGCGCTGAGGATGGCTCCATGGGCTCTGCCTCAGGTGCTAGAATGGCTCTGGCTGCAGCAGAGCAACGCCCCAGATGGGCAGAGCATCATCCCCTGGTGGGCATGCCGGGTGGATCCCGGTCGCGTGCATGCGGGAGTCTGTCTGACTGCCTCTCTGTTTCCAGCTTCAGAAAAAAGAGAAAAAAATGAGAATCAGAGACATGGACAAGAGAGTGGGGGTTACGGGGTGGGGGGGAAGAGAGGGCGGGGGTTGGAGGAGGGGAGGGACACAAAGAAAATCAGTTAGAAGGTGACGAAGACAATTGGTCTTTGGGTAATGGGAATGCAGCATAATCAAATATCAAAATAACCTAGAGATGTTTTCTCTGAACATATGTACCCTGACTTATCAATGTCACCCCATTAAAATTAATTTTTAAAAAAAGACAAAAAAATCTGGTGCTGAAAACTAAACAAGAAGACAAAAATCTATGTGTCATGTCATGATTACTCTATTTTTTAAATGAGAAAACACTATCTCTGTTTAACAATATTATACTCTTTTTTTTTTCTTTTCTTCTTTTTTTTGTGGCAGAGACAGAGAGAGTCAGAGAGACGGACAGCTAGGGACAGACAGACAGGAAGGGAGAGAGATGAGAAACATCAATTCTTCATTGCGGCTTTTAGTTGTTTATTGATTGATTTCTCATATGTGCCTTGATGCGGGGGCCACTGCAGACCGAGTGACCCCTTACTCGAGCCAGTGACCTTGGGCTCAAGCTGGTGGGCTTTTGCTCAGACCAGATGAGCCCACACTCAAGCTGGAGAGCTCGGGGTCTCGAACCTGGGTCTTCCACATCCCAGTCCGATGCTCTATCTACTGAGCCACCGCCTGGTCAGGCTATACTCTTTTTTTTTTTTTTTTTTTTTTTTTTTGTTCTTTTTTTTTTTTAATTTATTCATTTTAGAGAGGAGAGAGAGAAAGACAGAGAGAGAGACAGGGGGGAGGAGCTGGAAGCATCAACTCCCATATGTGCTTTGACCAGGCAAGCCCAGGGTTTTGAACTGGCGACCTCAGCATTTCTAGGTCGACGCTTTATCCACTGCGCCACCACAGGTCAGGCCAGGCTATACTCTTAAACAGATCATTTTAATTTTGAAAATTAAGTTTCACTGCCTCCATACCATTAAAAGAATAATAAAACCTATCTCTGAATTCTTGATACAGGGAGAAATAAAATTGGAAGTCATGTTCTACAAAGAAGGAATAAGAAACTACATAAAAATAAAAACATATTAATAATTTTCCTTCTATTTAATTCCATATTTAAAACACAATTGCCAAAATCATGTATATTTATTTCACATTAGATGCTTTCCTTCATAGGTCAATAATTAAGGCAACTTATTTTTTCTGCCAGGCTTATTTCACTCTATTGTGTAACTTCCCTCATTCCTGCAGGCATTTTTATCCCTTTGTGTAGACATATACAAACATTTATACACATATCAGATATATTTCACAAATAAATGGATTATACTATGAATTTAACTATTCAATTTGCTGTTTTTTACATAATAATAATAATTTATCATGAATATCCCTCAACATCAATAGACATCAGTCTAAATTATTCTTTATCATACTTATGCATCTCATTTTATTCATTTTTTATCTTATTTTTCAATATAGTTATTGATAGATATTCTATTTGTTCTTAGTCCAAAAACAATATTTTCTAAATGAGATTCTAAAGGTATCTCATTAACAGTAGAAACAGATAAATAAAATATCTGGAAATGGCCTTAATGAGAAATATGCCAAATGTATATGAAGAAACTATTAAACTTTAGTCAAAAATATTTTTTAAGTGGAGAGAAAGATTCTATTCCTGATTTGAAAAATAAAAATATTTTAAAGTTTTTATTTCTCCCCAATGTATAATAAATTTGATCTGATTCTAATCAAATTTCCAATGGGAATTTTTAATAAGAGAAGTTTACTAAATTTTATATAGCAATATGGCAAAGAAAATTTAGAAGAATGAGAATAATAATAGAAATAAAACAAATAGACATTAAATTTATAAAACTATGAGAAATAAAGCAGTATGTGTAAGAATAAAAGAAAAATGCAACAGTATGTGTGTGTGTGTGTGGTGTATACATATATTAATTTAACAATTTAATATTAGTAAATAAATATAGAATGGTAAAGTACAGAAATCACGTGAGACACAAAAGATTTTTTAACAAATGTAGCTTAAAATGGTTATTATTTAGAAAAATTCATTTTAAACCATCCCCTTGTATACAAAAATCACAATAAATCTGATAAATTTTAAAGTGAGATATAAAATGTTTAAAGCATAGGAAAGACATTAAAAAAAAGTGAGCATTTACCAAACTTGTGGAAGAGGAGGCTTTCCCAACTTGGTACATAAGATTACTGAAAATATCACAGAGGAAAAGATGACTTTACTATATATAAAAATGTAATCTTCTATAAGTAAAACTAAAAGGGCAAAGAATAGAAACATAACTGCCTCAGACTTAACAATAGGACAATATCTCTTATATAAGGAATTTCTATAAGCTAATTGAAATGTATGAAGACTGGAAAGGACAAATGGGCAAAGACTATGAATACTCAAAAAAAATTACTATTAGTCAACAAACACTTGAGAAAGTTGAACCTTACTGATAAAGAAATACAAATTCAAACTGAATCCCATATTTTCTCTACAAAATTAGCAAAGATTAAAAATAATAAAGTCTACCCTGGCTGGTTGGCTCAGTGCTAGAGTGTCGGCCTGGCGTGCAGAAGTCCCGGGTTCAATTCCCAGCCAGGGCACACAGGAGAAGCGCCCATCTGCTTCTCCACCCCTCCCCCTCTCCTTCCTCTCTGTCTCTCTCTTCCCCTCTTGCAGCCGAGGCTCCATTGGAGCAAAGATGGCCCGGGCGCTGGGGATGGCTCCTTGGCCTCTGCCCCAGGCGCTAGAGTGGCTCTGGTCGCAACAGAGCGACGCCCCGGAGGGGAAGAGCATCGCCCCCTAGTGGGGAGAGCGTCGCCCCTGGTGGGCATGCCGGGTGGATCCCGGTCGGGCGCATGCGGGAGTCTGTCTGACTGTCTCTCCCCGTTTCCAGCTTCAGAAAAATACAAAAAAAAAAAAAGAGAACAAAAAAATAATGAAGTCCACTGCTCATGAGGATGTGATAAAAATGGCCTCTCTCATATATCCACAGTTGCATTATAATGGGAAAAATTCTTTTGGAAAACACTTAGTTACTTATATCAAGAACATTAAATATGATGTTTTTTATTTCATAGTTCCACACTGTCAAAAGCTAATTCCCAAAATGTTAAAAAAAAAATTAAGTAAATAAATAAAATAACCCACCTGACCAGGCAGTGGCACAGTGAATAGAGCATTGGAATGGGATTCACAGGACCCAGGTTTGAAACCTCGAGGTCGTGGGCTTGAGCATGGGCTCACCAGCTTGAGCAGAGAGGGGGGCGCTGGCTTGCATGTGGCATCATAGACATGACCCCCTGGTGGCTGGCTTGAGCCCAAAGGTTGCTGGCTTGAGCAAGGGGTCACTCGCTCTGCAGTAGCTCCCAGTCAAGGCACATATGAGAAAGCAATTAATGAACAACAAAGGCACTGCTGCAGAGAATTGATGCTTCTCATCTTTCTCCCTTTCTGCCTGTCTGTCCCTATCTGTCCCTCTCTCTGTCTCTCTCTCTCTGTCTCTATCACACACACACATACACACACACAAAAAAAACCACCTTTCCTTCAGTTACTTATCATATTGTTATTTTTAAATTGAGTAAAAATCTAAACCAATATTCAATAAATTAGTAAACTGTGCCTCATCATTCAATAGATTATAATGCAAACATTTAAAATAATACCTATGAAGACTACTTACATGAAAAAATATTTATGACTTAATGTAAGAAAAAAGTTAAGGTACAAACTTGCATGTAAAGTATGACAACTATGTTAAAACAAGTAAATTCTGTCACTTAAAAAAAACACAAACCAAGTAATAGTGACTGTGTATATTCTAGTAGATGATGTTATAAAAATTTTTCTATTGTTTTATATAGCTTATTAAAAATTATAATGGGAGGAGACAAGATGGCGCTGGAGTAGGCGGATGTACCAACATCTACCTCCCAGAACCAAAGTGGATTACAAACTAATTTTAAGAACTATCATCTGGAAAAACAAACTTTGGACTAAACTAAAAGGACTCTTCAACCAAGGAACACTGAAGAAGCCACAACAAGACTGCTAGGAAAAGCGGAAACGTGGAGAGGGCTGCCCAGCTCCCCGGAGCGAATGGCAGCAGGGAGAGACTTGCGTGGCGGGAAGTGAGTTTAGCAGGGTCCTGAACCCCAGGAACAAAGCCCCAGCCTGCAGCCCCAGAGCCCAGAAGAGGCATAAGGACAGTATTTAGCTGGAAACAAGTCAGGATACTGTTTGTGAGAAAGAGTCTGATTTCTCAGACCCAGGATCCTTCTTAAAGGGACCGCGCAGAACATCTCTCTCACAACCACTTACCTGGGGCTCCTGGAGACGGGGAGAGAGGAGAGGACCAGAGTAACAGGAAGAGAGTGTAATCTAGGAGGCACAGGGAGAAACATTTTGGGAGATAGCCACCCTAACACCTGGGACAAGTCACTCCCCAAAGCTGAAGTGAATATTTCCCCCGGAAACAGCAATACCAGCAAAGGGAAGCAGGAGAGCAGCCAAACAAGCTCCGCTGTGGCACTCAGAGCAGAGTGACTTCTGACTTCTCAACAGAAACACTTGAGGCCAGAAGGGAATGGCAAGAAATATTCAAAGTAATGCAGAACAAGAACCTACAACCAAGACTACTTTATCCAGCAAGGCTATCATTTAAAATTGAAGGAGAAATAAAAAGCTTTAAAGACAAAAAAAACTCAAGGAATTCACTGCAACCAAACCAAGGCTGCAAGAAATGCTAAGGGACCTGTTGTAAACAGATCAAAGGAAAAAAAGAATATAGCAAAAATGGAATACAGTTTTAAAGAAAAAAAAGGCAATAAACAATTACATATCAGTAATAACCTTAAATGTTAATGGATTAAATGATCCGATCAAGAGACATACGGTAGCTGCATGGATAAGAAAACAGGACCCACACATATGCTGTCTACAAGAGACACACCTTAAATCAAAAGATGCACACAGACTGAAGATAAAAGGATGAAAAAAATATTTCATGCAAATGGAAATGAAAAAAAAGCTGGGGTAGCAATACTTATTATCAGACAAAATGGACTTTAAAACAAAGACCATAGTTAGAGATAAAGAAGGTCACTACATAATGATAAAGGGAGCAATCCAAAAGGAAGATATAACCATTATAAATATCTACGCACCTAATATAGGAGCACCTAAATATATAAAGCAGACTTTGATGGACTTAAAGGGTGAGATCAACAGCAATACTATAATAGTAGGGGATTTCAATACCCCATTAACATCATTAGATAGATCCTCAAGAAAGAAAATTAACAAAGAAACAGCAGACTTAAAAAACATATTAGATCAACTTGATTTAATAGATATCTTCAGAACCTTTCACCCTAAAACAGCAGAATATACATTCTTTTCAAGTGCTCATGGTACATTCTCTAGAATAGACCACATGTTAGGGCACAAAAGCGGTCTCAACAAATTTAAGAAGATTGAAATCATATCGAGCACTTTCTCTGATCACAATGGCATTAAACTAGAAATCAACCACAATAGAAAAATTGAAAAACAATTAGACACTTGGAAACTAAATAGCATGTTATTAAATAACGAATGGGTTAACATTGAGATCAAAGAAGAAATTTAAAAATTCCTAGAAACAAATGATAATGAGCATACATCAACTCAAAATTTATGGGACACAGCAAAAGCAGTCCTGAGAGGGAAGTTTATAGCATTACAAGCATACCTCACGAAGCTAGAAAAAGCTCAAATAAACAACTTAACCCTGCATCTAAAAGAACTAGAAAAAGAACAGCAAGTAAAGCCCAGAGCTAGTAGAAGGAAGGAAATAATAAAGATCAGAGAAGAAATAAATGACATAGAGGCTAAAGAAACAATACAGAGGATCAATGAAACCAGGAGCTGGTTCTTTGAAAAGGTAAACAAGATCGATGAACCTTTAACGAGACTCACCAAGAAAAAGAGAGAGGACTCAAATAAATAAAATTAGAAACGAAAGTGGAGAAATAACAACTGACACAACAGAAATACAAAATATTGTAAGAAAATACTATGAAGAACTGTACGCCAAAAAACTAGACAACCTAGATGAAATGGACAAATTCCTTGAATCATATAATCTTCCAAAAATCAATCTGGAAGCATCAGGAAACCTAAACAGACCGTTTACAACAAATGAGATTGAAACAGCTATCAAAAAACTCCCAAAAAGGAAAAGTCCTGGACCTGATGGCTTCACAAGTGAATTCTACCAAATATTCAAAGAAGAACTAACTCCTATCCTTCTCAAGCTATTTCAAAAAATTCAAGAAGAAGGAAGACTTCCAAACTCCTTTTATGAGGTGAGCATAATTCTGATTCCAAAACCAGGCAAAGACAACACAAAGAAAGAAAATTATACGCCAATATCCCTGATGAACTTAGATGCAAAAATCCTCAACAAAATATTAGCAAACCGAATCCAGCAATATATGAAAAAAATCATACACCATGATCAAGTGGGATTTATTCTTGGGAGGCAAGGTTGGTACAATATTCACAAATCAATCAATGTGATTCATCACATAAACAAAAGCAAGGAGAAAAACCACATGATAATTTCAATAGATGCAGAAAAAGCATTTGATAAAATCCAGCACCCATTCATGACCAAAACTCTCAGCAAAGTGGGAATACAGGGAACATACCTCAACATGATGAAGGCCATCTATGACAAACCCACAGCCAACATCATTCTCAATGGGAAAAAATTAAAAGCAATACCCTTAAGATCAGGAACAAGGCAGGGGTGCCCCCTTTCACCACCCTTATTCAACATAGTTCTGGAAGTCCTAGCCACAGCAATCAGACAAGAAAAAGAAATAAAAGGCATCCAAATTGGAAAAGAAGAGGTAAAACTATCACTATTTGCAGATGATATGATATTGTATATAGAAAACCCTAAAGTCTCAGTCAAAAAACTACTGGACCTGATAAATGAATTCGGCAGGTGGCAGGATATAAAATCAATACTCAGAAATCAGAGGCATTTTTATACACTAATAATGAACTGTCAGAAAGAGAAATCAAGGAATCAATCCCCTTTACCATTGCAACCAAAAAAATAAAGTACCTAGGAATAAATTTAACCAAGGAGATTAAAGACTTGTACTCAAAAAATTATAAAACAGTGATAAAAGAAATCAGGGAAGATACGAATAAGTGGAGGCATATACCGTGCTCATGGTTAGGAAGAATAAACATCATTAAAATGTCTATATTACTCAAAGCAATTTATAAATTTAATGCAATACTGATTAAAATACCAATGACTTGCTTCAAAGATATAGAACACATATTCCAAAAATTTATATGGAACCAAAAGAGAACACGAATAGCCTCAGCAATCTTGAAAAAGAAGAATAAAGAGGGAGGAATCACACTTCCAGATATCAAGTTATTATAAGGCCATTGTACTCAAAACAGCATGGTACTGGCATAAGAACAGGCACATAAATCAATGGAACAGAACAGAGAACCCAGAAATAAACCCACAGCTCTATGGACAACTGATATTTGACAAAGGAAGTAAGGAAATACAATGGAGTAAAGATAGCCTCTTCAACAAATGGTGTTGGGAAAATTGGACAGCTACCTGCAAAAAAATGAAACTAGACCACCAACTTACACCACTCACAAAAATAAACTCAAAATGGATAAAAGACTTAAATGTAAACCATAAAACTATAAGCATCTTAAAAGAAAACATAGGCAGTAAGCTCTCTGACATTTCTCACAGCAATATATTTGCTGATTTGTCTCCACAGGCAAGTGAAATAAGACAGGATAAACAAATGGGACTTTATCAAACTAAAAAGCTTCTGCACAGCTAAAGACAATAAGAACAGAATAAAAAGACAAACTACACAATGGGAGAATATATTTGACATTGTGTCTGATAAGGGGTTAATAACCAAAATTTATAAAGAACTTGTAAAGCTTAATACCAGGAAGACAAACAATCCAATCCAAAAATGGGCAAAAGAAATGAATAGACACTTCTCCAAGGAGGACACACAGATGGCCAATAGGCATATGAAAAAATGTTCAACATCACTAATGATTAGAGAAATGCAAATTAAAACCACAATGAGATATCACCTCACACCAGTCAGAATGGCGCTCATCAATAAAACAACACAGAATAAGTGCTGGCAAGGATGTGGGGAAAAGGGAACCCTCCTGCACTGCTGGTGGGAATGCAGACTGGTGCAGCCACTGTGGAAAACAGTATGGAGATTCCTCAAAAAATTAAAAATCGAACTGCCTTTTGACCCAGCTACCCCACTTTTAGGAATATACCCCAAGAACACCATAGCACTGTTTGAAAAGAAGAAATGCACCCCCATGTTTATGGCAGCATTGTTCACAATAGCAAAGATCTGGAAACAGCCCAAGTGTCCATCAGAGGACGAGTGGATTAAAAAGCTTTGGTATATATATACTATGGAATACTACTCAGCCATAAGAAATGATGACATAGGATCTTTTACAACAACATGGATGGGCCTTGATAACATTATACTGAGCGAAATAAGTAAATCAGAAAAAACTAAGAACTATATGATTCCATACATAGGTGGGACATAAAGATGAGACTCAGAGACATGAACAACAGTGTTGGGGATACAGGGTGGGGGAAGGAGAGGGAGGGGGTTGGGGGAGGGGAGGGGCACAAAGATCATGGCTTTTCAGCATTTGCCATATTCCTCCTTTAATCTATAGACAGACAGCAAATATTTACTTATGGTGTTTCCACTATAAAGACTGCTGTCTTAGGGACAAATGCTGATGAACTATTTCAGCAGTTCCTCCTTCTTCAAAGACTTATATGTCAACATAGAGCTCCATGTTTCATAGGACATACTCAAGCTCACTCTATGCTCCCTGGAGCTTTAGCACAAGGAAATGCCCTTTTTTTCTCTCTCTCTCTCTCTCTTTTCTTTTTTTTTTTTTTTGTTGTTGTTGTTGTATTTTTTCTTTTCTTTATTTGTTTTTTGTATTTTTCTGAAGATGGAAATGGGGAGGCAGTCAGACAGACTCCCACATGCGCCTGACCGGGATCCACCTGGCATGCCTACGGGGAGGGGGGGATGCTCTGCCCATCTGGGGTGTTGCTCTGTTGCAACCAGAGCCACTCTGGCACCTGAGACAGAGGCCATGGGGCCATCCTTAGTGCCTGGGGTGGCTTTGCTCTGGTGGAGCTTTGGCTGTGGGAGGGGAAGAGAGAGACAGAGAGGAAGGAGAGGGGGAGGGGTGGAGAAGTAGATGGGCGCTTCTCCTGTGTGCTCTGGCCGAGAATCGAACCCGGGAATCCTGCACACCAGGCCAATGCTCTACCACTGAGTCAACTGGCCAGGGCCTAGGAATGCCCTTGTTGATCAAGCTACCCAAAAGAAAAGTATATGGAGCAACCATGACAGACCGAGCAAGTCAGTCTCATACTATTCATCACCAGAACGTTGCAGCCCGGTGTAAACAGGTTCAACTTTCTAGGGAAGCAGCACGGCAGATTGGGAAATCCTGTCCAAGGGGTCCTATACTGCCCCTTCATTTGGAGTTAACCCTCAAGGACCCCTACCAGGACAACTTTGGCAGATGGATGTTACTCATATACCTTCATTTGACAAACAGTCATATGTCCACATTACAGTGGATACATATTCTGGATCTATAGTAATCTCAGTCAGAACAGGAGAGGCTGCTAAGCATTCTATAGCTCATTGTCTGTATGCATTGTTCTATTATTGGATTTCCTAAACTGGCTAAACTGAAAATGCTCCTGCATATGGAGCAAAAGCATTTACTGTATTTTGTCATGCTTACAATCTTTAAAGTTAAGGTATTATTAAAGTGTCCTCAGCAAACATTTTAAGGTCAATTAAAAAAAATTTTTGAAAGGGGGGAGTCATATCCTGGAACCCTTACGGGTCTACCATATCATGCTTTTTACTTAAAAAAATTTTACATTTCTTTTGAATGCTGATGAACAGGAGACGCCAAATCTTTTTCGCCTGCAAACTACTACCTTCTTTATTAGATCCAGCTAATAACACTGTTTTGTCTTTTTCCAAATAGCTCCAGATATATGGAAAAGATTTATATAGGCGGATGGGGATCCTCAAACCCCTCAGCGAGATCTTCTGAGCATGGCTTTTAAGATACCTAGAGGCAGAAAAAGCCCAATAGAGATCAGGGGAACTACCAACTTTTAGGATACACCCTTAAAGGCTCCAATGCCCCAAAGGGGTCTCATAGGATGTCATCTGGGTCCTGCTTCAATAGTGGAAAGGAAGGTCGTTGAGCTAAAGCCTGCCAGGCTTACATGCCTCTGCTGTGAGGAAACAGGGACACTGGAAGGTAGGCTTCCCCCTCGCCCCTCTAAGGGAGGGTTCAGTCTCTTCCAGCCCTGCTCCAGCCACCTATGACCTAACCTTGCCCAGAAAGCTGGGGTTTGCCACTGAAGGCTGAAGGTGCCCAGAGCTGTCAGCCCCATCTACGACACTGTGGACGAGCCTAGGGTATTTCTTCCAAGAAGCAGGTAAACTGATCTCATTTGCACAAGGGCCACTTAACTATGTTTTGCCTGAATAGTCAGGTTTTTTATTCTTCCCTCAAAGATCTCTGTTGTGGGTGTTGATAGTCCTATTTTCTGCTGCTTTGCTTAATATATAGTATTTCCTTTATCCCTCCTACCTCAATGCCCCACTCATATTTCAGGCTGGGACCTACTCCTAATTTAGAGCTCTCTTTCCCCCTTTTGCCAACTTCTATTATGAATCTACCTTTGCCACCCAGCTTAGTGTATCCCAAGGTTCTCTTTACCATGCCACAGTCGCAGAGCTCCAGGGAAAAGCAACCTGGTCTCATCTCTCCAGACAGAGGAGAACAGAAGCTCCATATCCACACATGCTGCAGATGGCTTTTCCAGTCTACCTGAATCATTACCAGCTAGAAGCAGCAGTCACTGGGACTTGGACATGAGCTGCAAAGTATAGAATGGTGACAACAATTCCAGTGCCATGCGGACTTTTCCTGGATGTGGACTTTTCCTGGACTCTTGCTCCCTGTGACAGCTCCTAACAGACTGAACTGTGGTTGGGTTTCATTTTTCAGGGATTTGGCATGGTGATGGGGCCAACTTGGACTTGGTGAACATGTTAAGGACACTACTCTTTTATGGATTCTTGCTGTATTGGCCAAGAGTTTGCTTAAAGGTTTTTAATCACTGTAAAAAAAAATAGAAGACTAGATAAAGAAGATGGGGCACATATACACCATGGTATACTATTCAGCTAGAAGAAATAATGACATCGGATCACTTACAGCAGAATGGTGGAATCTTGATAACATTATGCAGAGTGAAATAAGCTAATCAAAAAAAAACAAAACAAGAACTGCAGGATTTCATACATTGGCAGGACATAAAAGCGAGACTAAGAGACATGGATAGGAGTGTGGTGATTACGGGGGGGGGGGGGGGGGAGGGAAGGAGGGAGAGGGGGAGGGGTACAAAGAAAACTGGATAGAGGGTGACAGAGGACGATCTCTCTTTGGGTGATGGGTATGCAACAGAACTAAATGACAAGATAACCTGGAAATGTTTTCTTTGAATATATGTACCCTGATTTATTGATGTCACCCCATTAAAATAAAATTTTATTTATTAAAAAAAAAGAATATAAAAAACATTATAATGGAAAAATAAACATTTAAAAAATAACTGATACTTGAATGACTGTGCTTAAATTCTTTATTTTATAGCTAATTCCTATGAATATGTTTTCATGGTCAAGTATATAGGCTTGTGATTAAGTTCTAGCTCCACCACTATGGACTTTGGGCAGATTACTTCATTTCTCTGGGTCTCTGTTTCCTTGTTATTAAAATTAGGGTATTAATGGTACCTAACTCCGGAAGGTTTTGTGAGGCTTAAATGAGTTAATACATAAAAGCTCTTAGTCCAAATTATTAGCGCATAGCAAATGCTCAGTAAGTAACTATTGTATTTATTAGTATTAGCTATACAAACAACCTGCATTACACTTCTCTTTATCTTGTTGGTTTTACCCTCATTGAGCTGTGAGAATCACTGTCACAAAGCAAGATCTCACTCATTGCAGTTGTGTTGTGAATGATCTTTGAAGTGAGTTCCCACTACCATGTCAAGTGCCTGTTAAGGGGACACAGTAAAGAGGAGAGGAGCCAAGTGTTTGCAGGGGAGCTGGGCTAGCCAGGTTTCATCATGCCAGCTGCCTGGGAAATGCATTCAGACCAATGCCCAGTGACTCAGCAGTCATTGCAAAAGGCACAGGGAACATACCCTCGGGGAGAGGCATGTAATCACAAAGCAGGTATAGTGTGTCTGCCATGGTCCCCCACCCCTAAAACAGAGGACAGTAAGAGGTGACAGACAGAAAGATGAGGCTCAGAGGCCATGTGAGGGACTGAGCAGGCGCCCCTTATATGCACCCCTTCTAGGTAGTCCTAGGGAAACCTACTCTGGAGAGGACTGCTAGATGGCCTCGAAGTACTAACTAGAAATTCCGGCTCAGTGAGCACTTTGAAGTGTCTTTCCAAAACTGGGCACAGATTTGCCTGGATCCTTTCTTCCATTCCTAGCATGTCCACCTAAGATTAACATTAGCAGGAGTGTAGAAGCTTCCAACCTACTCCCAGAACCCTTGTAAGGAGCCCAAGAGATTTTGTGGCTTACATCTAGATAGGGCTCAATACTTATTGAATTAAACTTTCCTCAAAAGAATCACACTCAGAGTACAGCTTTAGTTTGATTTTTAGTTCCACTTAAAGATCTGCAGTGCATGGCTTAACCTTTGTCCTCCCCCTAGATTTTGCTCTCTGCTGGTTTTACTTTTCCTTTAACCCCTACCCTGCTCCCAAGAGTGAGATGCAGGCATTCTACCACTATAGCAGAGCAGGTGACTCTTGAGCCTAATATATAGGGAACAAACAGAGCAGCCTACCAAGATTCAGGAATGACTTTTATTTAGACAGAATTAGAATATTGAAGGTGACATGAGACAAGACCCTGGCACTGAACCATCACCATTCCAAAGAAACTTTGCAGAGAGTTTTTAATGATGAGGGAGAAATGCTCACATTCTAACATCAGGAAAGAGGACTGTAAGAGAGGTGGAAAGACTAAGGAAACATTAACATTTAGTGTTTTTTCAGTATAGCAGGATGTGATTTTTATTTTCTTTTTTATGCCTTTCTGCATTTTCTATACAGAGAGTCGCTAGGTTACAAACAAGTTAGGTTCTGTAGGTTTGTTCTTCAGTTGATTTGTATGTAAATAGGAACAGGTATATTCCTATTAAATGCAACTTAAATATTAGTCTTAACATAGTATTTATTTTTACCTTTCTATGCATATAAATACTTAAGCATTTTCAAATACAACCTTAAACAATCTTGGATGATACAGAAGATGATGGAGTTGTTGGAGAGGATGGGACTGGTGTTAGAGAGTCAGGGTTGGATTCTGCTGCTGGAATCAGTTTCTTGAAGAAAGCATCGAGGGAAGTTTGTACAGAGCTTTTCTTTTTCTCATCATAAATAGCCCTGTGGTATTTCAGGACTTCAGTAACCGTATTTTAAATTGTGGTGAACCTCTCTGTATCAGGATCTTGCTTCTCTAACTTTACTATTTGTGCTTCAACGAGACCAAAAACATCAGCAACCTCTTTTAAAGAAAACTTTTTCAGTTCTGGAGTTTCTAGGTCCCTGTTTTCTTCCCAAATGCTCTCATCTGCTATTCTAGTTCCATAAAGTCTTCATTGGTTAGTTCCTTGCCATGGAAATCTAGTAACTGTATGATATTATATATTTTCAGTGATGTCCAACTGCAGTGGATTAGTGATAGTCCTTATGGCATTCAATTTGTAAGTACACGTTGTATGTAAATCAGATATTTGTAACTCAGGGACTCACTGAAGTGCGCTTTTTAATTTTATTTTCATGTTTTTCACCTGGACCACAGTTTAGCATGTCCTTCAAAAGCGCAAGCCCTCATCTCCATCTCCCTGCAGCTATGCCCATTTGCTCTGCACTCCTCACCCCAAATGCCCCAACCCCAGGTTCTACTTCCAGATGTGTATCCCTATAATGCACATTCTCATCAAGAAAAGGGATATATCAAAAAATTTAATCACATTTCAGGCTTCTCGTGTGCAATCAGAAGACCCATCATCATCCTGCTCCAAGATTCCCATTTGGCAACAGCCACTTGGTGCCGTCTACGGCCATCCCCTGTAGACAAGCACTCTCTGTAGTTCCACACCCCCACTACAGGCTATTGCCTCTCCAGCCTGGAAGCTGAATATTAAGTGGTTTATATTTCAATAGAGAACTCTTTTACTTTTTTCATTCTCATTAAAAAATATTAGCAAACACCCTTCTTTGTGAAATAAAGACTATTCCTATGTATTTAATAAATTAACAGGCCTATTTCATTCATTTACATCAGTTGTCTGACCTCTGACCTAGATGGTAGCCAAAATGTCTTTCCAGATTGGATGCTCACACTTCTGAATGTGCTGGGCACTCCCTGGCATCAAATGAAAGTGGAAGAGAGGATCTCTGACCCATGTTTTATCTCCTGCACCCCTACTTCATCAGCCAAGATGTAGATTTGGTATTAGTAATACACCCTGCAGTCTGCAGGCTTGACCTTGAGGAAGTCAGAGAAATAGACAGTGCTTACTATGATCTCAGGACTGGAAACCAGGAAAAAGACATCCCACCTGCATTGGGCTGCATAATACTTTAGACTGCAAGTAACTGAAGGCCCAACTGAAAGTGGCCTTAATGAAATGAGATGCAGCTTTGCTGACTTGTGAGGGAGTGAACGAACAGCATCACTGCAGCAAAAGAGAATGAGGAATGACTGCTGGATGACTGATGGCACTTTCCACGTCAGCTACATACACTCTAAGGCCCAACTCCAGTGCATCTGCCTCTGGTACTCCACTCCAGAGAACCCTTCTAGTCCTTTGAACCAAGAGGCTGATTGCCTGGCTGTCTTCTTTGTAATTAATAACTCACGGTCTTCTGGCATGTCTTGAATGTGTTTGGCAAAGACAAGTCTGTTCTCACATAATGGCAGATAAATAAATGGGTGGGAGAACAAATAAATGAATGGATGGTTATATGACTAAATGGCCTGGAGGGGGATGTCACTGGAGGAAGCCAGCAGGCCAGTGCATTTATTCAGGAAAGGGAGAAGAGATTTAGGTTAAACCAGAGATAATAAAGAATTTTTTTTAAAGATATTTTAAGATATATGGTAAGGTCTAGTCACTGGTGGCATGTGGTGTTGGAGGGGGTTGGGAGAAGTTGACAATGCCTCAGTTTCTAGCTTGGACTTTATAATTCTGTATATGGGAGAAGAAAGTCAGGGATTTCCAGAGGTTTGATAGTACCTTCCTCTTACTGCCACTGCTCATTAATGCTTTACGTACAAGAGGATGCTTTCCGTAGAGCAGGATAAAGAGCCCAGTAATGAGATTAAAGTCAAGATTGTGGCAATGTGGCAGAGACAGAAAGCAAAAGCAAACAGGGCTGATGTTTGGATTAGATCTGATCCCTGAAAACTCCCTGAATGCCAAACTCTTCTTCAGATCCCTTGGAGAGAGAGGACCTCTCAGCTGCTAGGCTGGGCTGCTGTCTTATTAATTCTGGTGCCAGAGTCAACGTCCAAGCAGAGGACATAGCTCCATAAATGAACCCTGCAAAACACTGAGGTGACATGCTGCTGGGGAGGGAAGAGAGACAGTTCCAACACTATAGCAGAAAATAGGTTAGAAAGACCCCAAACTTCTAATTAAAAAAAGTCAGATTGACCTGACTACTGTATTTTGAGTTTCTCTAACTTAAAAGAGGAACCCAAAAGTATTTGGAAGACTATGCTCCTTGATGTGAAGTGTAGGAGGAACTGCACCAAAATTATTTCCAATTCTTTTGAAATGTCCTTAGAAAGTAAATGTCAACTAGAACTGTCACTTATAATCAAAAAGTCCTTCCTTAAGCTGAATAAATCTCATCTATGGGAATTCGAGTTGGTCCACGTTCTTGGCAGAATGAGTATCTATCAACTACTTTTCTCAAAGACTTTCCAGTCACATTTAAGGCTTTCTTTCTCCTTTCCATTGCCTCTTGAAGTCTTTTATTCCCTGGCATAAACAAGCTTGATTCATTTTGATTTTCACTTTTTTAATTTTTATTTAGAAAATTAATTTTAACAGAGTGACATTGATCAATAAGAGTACACAGGTTTTAGGAACATTTCTATAGCATTTGAACTGTTGATTATGTTGTATACCCACCACATATAGTCAAATTATTTTCTATCCCCTTATATTTGTCCCTCTTTATACCCTTCCCCCCAACCCCTCCCCCATTCAAATTCCCCCACATTCTCTTCCACCTGGTAACCACTTCACTTTTATGTATGTCCATAAGTCTCAGTAATACTTCCCACTTATGTGTGAAATCATACAGTTCTTAGTTTTTTCTGATTTACATATTTCTGTCAGTATAATGTCCTCAAGTTCCACCCACGTTGTTGTAAATGTCACTATGTCATCATTGCTTATGGCTGAGTAGTATTCTATTGTATATGTGTACCATATCTTCTTTATCCAATGCTCTATTGAGGGACACTTTGGTTGTTTCCATGTCTTGGCCACTGTGAATAATGCTGCGATGAACATGGGAATGCATGTGTCTTTACATACCAATGTCTTTGAGTTTGGGGGTAGATACCCAGTAGAGGGATTGCTGGGTCATATGATAATTTTTTGAGGAACCACCATACTTTCTTCCATAATGGTTGTACTACTTTACATTCCCACCAACAGTGAATGAGGGTTTGTTTTTCTCCACAACCTCTCCAACACTTGCTATTACCTGTCTTGTTGATAATAGCTAATCCACTGGTTCTCAAACTTTTTGAAGTCGGGCACATTTAAAATCCTACAAATGATTGCAGGCGCACTATATACAAATTTCTGAGAGATATGTTATAATAATTAAGTGAAATATTAAAGAAAAAAATATAAAGTCCAAGCATGTTTTTATGGTAATTAAATGAAATAAACATGACAAAATTAAATTTATTCTGACATTAAAAAACATTTTTATGTTACATTTTTTGAGTTATGCTTTTTAGAATTCGTAAAAAAAGAGGGGTTAAAAACAAAAAAACTACAAAAAAGTTATCTTTTTATATATATATAGATACATTCTTAGTAAGATTTAGTAAATTTGGCAGGTCTCAGCATGAATGTGTTCTTTTTTCATTCTTGTGTTTATAAGAAACATGAGCCTGAGGTGTCCTAGTGATTTCTTCAATGTTTGGGCATATATTTGAAAGGCAAATTCTCATTTTCTCATCAATACATTGAGGAATTCCTCTCTTTTTGCTCTTAATTGTGTTGAAGGTAGAAAATCCTAATTCACATAAATAGGATGTTGAAAATTGTAGTAAAATGTTCAAAGCTTTTTTAGATATTGCCACATATTCTGCTTTTATAGAAATCCAAAAGACTTCAAGAGACAATTTCTTATGTTTAATCATCAATTCAAAACCCCCACCATACATATCATCTTAACTTCACACCAAACAAAGGATAGAAGGAATTTGCCTCCAGTCTTTCCGGGGAACATGGGGGGGGGGTAGTGTAAACAATCCAGCACCACAGCTTGACAGCCTTTTGCAACCTAATCAGGCAAGTAAGGTGGGGGAGGTTGGACAGACTGACAGCTTACAGCCAATTTTCCACATCTCTGTCTCCCAAAAATCTAAACTCCAAGAACCCTGTTGGTTTTTTGGTCCCCAACAGGCACATATTTCTCTGAAATACCATAGGGCACACCTGGAAATCTTCTAGGGCACACGACTGTGCCCTGGCACACACTTTGAGAACCACTGAGCTAATCTAACAGGTGTGAAGTAGTATCTCATTATTGTTTTGATTTGCATTTCTCTAATAGCTAGTGAAAATGAGCATCTTTTCATATATCTATTGGCCATTTGTATTTCTTCTTGGGAGATGTGTCTGTTCAGGTCCTCTTTCCATTTTTTATTGGGTTATTTGCTTATTTGTTGCTGAGTTTTGTGAGTTCTTTATATATTTTGGATATTAGCCTCTTATCTGAGCTGTTGTTTGAAAATATCATCTCCCATTTAGTTGGCTGTCTATTTGTTTCGTTGTCAGTTTCCTTTACTTTGCAGAAGTTTTTTAGTTTGATATAGTCCCATTCATTTATTTTTGCCTTTACTTCCCTTGCCTTTAGGACCAAATTCATAAATGATCAAGGTCTCTATGATCAAGGTCCATGAGCTTAGTACCTATGTTTTCTTCTATTTAATTTATAGTTTTGGGTCTTATATTTAGGCCTTTGATCCATATCAAATTAAATTTTGTGAAGGGGGACAAACTGTAGTCAAGTTTCATTCTTTTGTATATGGCTTTCTAATTTTCCCAGAACCATTTATTGAAGGGTTTTCTTTCTCCATTGTGTGTTTTTGGCTCCTTTGTTGAAAATTATTTGTCCATATATATGTGGTTTTATTTCGGGGCTCTCAATTCTGTTCCATTGGTCGGTATGTCTGTTTTTCTGCCAATACCATGCTATTTTGATTATCATGGATTTATAGTGTAATTTGAAGTCTACAAGTGAAAGCTCCAATAAGGTCACAATAAGAACAAGGATAATCTGTGGCAACAATAACATAAAAGGGGAAAGGATAAAGATCTGCTGTAGTAAAGAAGGATGGAGTGCAGAAGCACTCGTAAGACAAAGGACTCTTATACATATAAACATTTTTTTCTTAAACTAATGGTAACCACTCATGAAAAAGCCACTACTGAAACACAGCTTAAAAATGAAGAAAAAGGGGGAAGAAGTATGGAATACCACCAAAAAAAAACAACTGACAGAAACAAAAAAGAAAAGAACCAAACAAGACACAGAGCTACCAGAAAACAAAACATAAAATGGGTATAGGAAATCCTCAAGTGTCAATAATTACCCTAAATGTAAATGGACTGAACTCACCAATAAAGAGGCACAGAGTAGCAGAGTGGGTCAAAAAGCAAAACCCAACCATATGCTGCCTTCAAGAGATACATCTAAGCTACAAGAACAAAAGTAGAGAGAGAGAGAAGATGGCAGCGGAGTAGGCAGACGCACAGACGCCCAGCTCTCAACACCAAACTGGAATACAAATCAATTTAGAAAAAATCAGCATGAAAAACCAACACTGAACTGCAAGAACAGCTCTCAAAAACCAAGGAGCAAAGAGGAAGCCACAATAATCCTGGTAAGGAGTGCCTGAATCTCCTCTGCTTACAGGAACGGAAGGAGGGGGGTGAGGCTGAGAGCCCAGAGAGGATTTCACAGAGGAAAAAGAGCAGAAACTACTGCTCACAGCCACTTACCTGGCGACCAGGGAGCAAGGTGGGTTGAAAAGACCAACTTGTCTCCCAAGTGGAAAAGACAGGGAGAGGGACAGACTGTGAGGGGCTAAGGTATGCAAGAAACGAAATAAAAAAGCTGACTCATTCGTGCTGGAGGCGGCCATAGCTGGGGGAGGGACTGAACCTTTCACAAAACAGAGCTGAAGTGCTTCCGGATCAGAGATCTCCGGACATCTATCCAGCTCCAATCAGCACAACAAGACACAGCTGAAAACAAGAAGTGGGGAGGAGGGGCAGTAACTCAGGTCTCCATGGAGATCTGAGATACACCTCCCCCTACTGAAGCTGAGAAAAAACCCGGCCCCCAGTGAGATTAGTTGGTGGAAGAGACCTTCAGCATCTCAGGTTACACCCACAGCATTCCTGGATACAGTTTCAAGGAAGCCCCCTGCTGAGATCAGTTAACAAGACTATCACCTGTTAAGAAAACAAACAAATCAAGACTTCAAAGCTGCCCAAATCCGAAAGTGGATTACAAATAATAGCTGATACCAACCCACGAAGACCTAAAAATAACACAACTGAAAACTGGAGGCAGACAACACCAAGCCTAGCCTCAACCAACTCTACAAATAAAAAAAAAAAAAAAAAAAGAAGATGAGAAGACAAAGGAGTGCAATCCAAATGAAACCACAAGAGACACCTTCGAGAGATGAACTGAGTGATATGGAAATAATCAAACTTCCAGATGCGGAGTTCAAAATAATGATTGTAAGGATGCTTAGGGATCTTAGAACAACAATGGAGGGACAGTTTGAAAACCTAAATAAAGAAATAGCAAGTATAAAAAAGAATCAGTTGGAGACGACAAATACAATATCAGAAATAAAGACCACAATGGAAGGAATTAAAAACAGGATAGATAGAGCAGAGGATCGAATCAGCGAGTTAGAAGACAACTGGAATGAAGGCATGAAAGCAGAGAAGAAAAGAGAAAAAAGACTCAAAAAGTCAGAGGAAACTCTTAGAGAGCTCTGTGACAACATGAAGAGAAATAACATCCGCATCATAGGGGTTCCTGAAGAAGAAGAAAAAGAACAAGGGATAGAGACTTTGTTCAATCATATCATAGCTGAAAACTTCCCTAAATTAATGCAAGAGAAACTCTCACAAATCCAAGAAGCACAGAGGACTCCATTAAAGAGAAACCCAAAGAAACCTACACCAAGACACATCATAATTAAAATACCAAACCTAAGCGATAAAGAGAAAATATTAAAAGCTGCAAGAGAAAAAAAAGTTATCACCTACAAAGGAGCCCTCATAAGGATGACATCTGACTTCTCAACAGAAACACTTGAGGCCAGAAGGGAATGGCAAAAAATATTCAAAGTAATGCAGAACAAGAACCTACAACCAAGACTACTTTATCCAGCAAGGCTATCGTTTAAAATTGAAGGAGAAATAAAAAGCTTCCCAGACAAAAAACAACTCAAGGAATTCATTACAACCAAACCAATGCTGCAGGAAATGTTAAGGGGCCTGGTGTAAACAGATAAAGTGGGAAAAGAATACAGAAAAAAAAAAAAAGAAAAGGAATACACCTTTAAAGAAGAAAATGGCAATAAACAACTACATATCAATAATAACCTTAAATGTAAATGGATTAAATGATCCAATCAAAAGACATAGGGTAGCTGCGTGGATAAGAAAACAGGACCCATACATATGTTGTCTACAAGAGACACACCTTAGAACAAAAGACACACACAGATTGAAGGTAAAAGGATGGAAAAAAACGTTTCATGCAAACGGAAATGAAAAAAAAGCTGGGGTAGCAATACTTATATCAGACAAATTGGACTTTAAAACAAAGGATATAGTAAGAGATAAAGAAGGCCACTACATAATGATAAAGGGAGTAATCCAACAGGAAGATATAACTATTATAAATATCTATGCACCTAATATAGGAGCACCCAAATATATAAAACAGACTTTGATGGATTTAAAGGGCGAGATCAACAGCAATACTATAATAGTAGGGGATTGCAATACCCCACTAACATCACTAGATAGATCCTCAAGAAAGAAAATTAACAAAGAAACAGCAGACTTATTGGAAACACTAGATCAACTCGATTTAATAGATATCTTCAGAACCTTTCACCCTAAAGCAGCAGAATATACATTCTTTTCAAGTGCTCATGGTACATTCTCTAGGATAGACCACATGTTAGGGCACAAAAGGGCTCTCAACAAATTTAAGAAGACTGAAATCATATCAAGCACTTTCTCTGATCACAACGGCATAAAACTAGAAATGAATCAGCAGAAAAGCTCAAAAATTCTCAAACACATGGAAACTAAATAGCAGGGTGTTAAATAATGAATGGATTAAGAATGAGATCAAAGAAGAAATAAAGAAATTCCTAGAAACGAATGACAATGAGCATACAACAAGTCAAAATTTATGGGACACAGCGAAAGCAGTGCTGAGAGGGAAGTTCATAGCACTACAGGCACACTTTCAGAAGCTAGAAAAAGCTCAAATAAACAACTTAACGCTGCATCTAAAAGAATTAGAAAAAGAACAGCAAGTAAAGCCCAAATGTAGTAGAAGGAAGGAAATAATAAAGATCAGAGCAGAAATAAATGACATAGAGGCTAAAGAAACAATACAGAGGATCAATGAAACTAGGAGCTGGTTCTTTGAAAAGGTAAACAAGATTGATGAACCTTTAAGTAGACTCACCAAGAAAAAGAGAGAGAGGACTCAAATAAATAAAATTAGTAATGAGAGAGGGGAAATAACAACTGACACAACAGAAATACAAAATATTGTAAGAAAATACTATGAAGAACTGTATGCCAAAAAACTAGACAACCTAGATGAAATGGACAAATTCCTTGAAACATACAATCTTCCAAAAATCAATCTGGAAGAATCAGAAAACTTAAACAGACCGATTACACCAAAGGAGATCGAAACAGTTATCAAAAAACTCCCAACAAAGAAAAGTCCGGGGCCCGATGGCTTCACAACGGAATTCTACCAAATATTCAAAGAAGAACTAACTCCTATCTTCCTCAAACAATTTCAAAAAATTCAAGAGGAAGGAAGACTTCCAAACTCCTTTTATGAGGTGAGCATAATTCTGATTCCAAAACCAGGCAAAGACAACACAAAGAAAGAAAATTATAGGCCAATATCTCTGATGAATATAGATGCTAAAATCCTCAACAAAATATTAGCAAACCGGATCCAACAATATATGGAAAAAATCATACACCATGATCAAGTGGGATTTATTCTGGGGAGGCAAGGCTGGTACAATATTCGTAAATCAATCAGTGTGATTCATCACATAAACAAAAAGAAGGAGAAAAACCATATGATAATTTCAATAGATGCAGAAAAAGCATTTGATAAAATCCAGCACCCATTCATGATCAAAACTCTCAGCAAAGTGGGAATACAAGGAACATACCTCAACATGATAAAAGCCATCTATGAGAAACCCACAGCCAACATCATACTCAATGGGAAAAAATTAAAAGCAATACCCTTAAGATCAGGAACAAGGCAGGGGTGCCCCCTTTCACCACTCTTATTTAACATAGTCCTGGAAGTCCTAGCCACAGCAATCAGACAAGAAGAAGAAATAAAAGACATTCAAGTTGGAAAAGAGGAAGTAAAACTATCATTATTTGCAGATGATATGATATTGTATATAGAAAACCCTAAAGTCTCAGTCAAAAAACTACTGGACCGATAAATAAATTCAGCAAAGTGGCAGGATATAAAATCAATACTCAGAAATCAGAAGCATTTTTATACACCAACAATGAACAGTCAGAAAGAGAAATTAAGGAAACAATCCCCTTCACAATTACAACCAAAAAAATAAAGTACCTAGGAGTAAACTTAACCAAGGAGACTAAAGACTTGTACTCGGAAAATTACAAAACATTGATAAAAGAAATCAAGGAAGATACAAACAAGTGGAAGCATATACCGTGCTCATGGTTAGGAAGAATAAACATCATTAAAATGTCTATATTACCCAAAGCAATTTATAAATTCAATGCAATACCAATTAAAATACCAATGACATACTTCAAAGATATAGAACACATATTCCAAAAATTTATATGGAACCAAAAAAGGACACGAATAGCCTCAGCAATCTTAAAAAAGAAGAATAAAGTGGGAGGTATCACACTTCCTGATATCAAGTTATACTACAAGGCCATTGTACTCAAAACAGCCTGGTACTGGCATAAGAACAGACATATAGATCAATGGAACAGAACAGAGAACCCAGAAATAAACCCACAGTTCTATGGACAACTGATATTTGACAAAGGAGGTAAGGAAATACAATGGAGTAAAGACAGCCTCTTTAACAAATGGTGTTGGGAAAATTGGACAGCTACCTGCAAAAAAATGAAACTAGATCACCAGCTTACACCACTCACAAAAATAAACTCAAAATGGATAAAAGACTTGAATGTAGGCCGTGAAACCATAAGCATCTTAGAAGAAAACATAGGCAGTAAGCTCTCCAACATCTCTCGGAGCAATATATTTGCTGATTTATCTCCACGGGGAAGTGAAATAAAAGACAGGATAAACAAATGGGACTATATCAAACTAAAAAGCTTTTGCACAGCGAAAGACAACAAGAACAGAATAAAAAGACAAACTACACAATGGGAGAACATATTTGACAATACGTCTGATAAGGGGTTAATAACCAAAATTTATAAAGAACTTGTAAAACTCAACACCAGGAAGACAAACAACCCAATCCAAAAATGGGCAAAAGAGATGAATAGACACTTCTCCAAAGAGGACATACAGATGGCCAATAGGCATATGAAAAAATGCTCAACATCACTAATCATTAGAGAAATGCAAATTAAAACCACAATGAGATATCACCTCACACCAGTCAGAATGGCGCTCATCAACAAAACAACACAGAATAAGTGCTGGCGAGGATGTGGAGAAAAGGGAACCCTCCTGCACTGCTGGTGGGAATGCAGACTGGTGCAGCCACTGTGGAAAACAGTATGGAGATTCCTCAAAAAACTGAAAATCGAACTGCCTTTTGACCCAGCTATCCCACTTTTAGGAATATACCCCAAGGACACCATAGAACGGCTCGAAAAGGAGAAATGCACCCGCATGTTTGTGGCAGCATTGTTCACAATAGCGAAGATCTGGAAACAGCCCAAGTGTCCGTCAGAGGACGAGTGGATTAAAAAACTTTGGTACATATATACTATGGAATACTACTCAGCCATAAGAAATGATAACATCGGATCATTTACAATAACATGGATGGACCTTGATAACATTATACGGAGTGAAATAAGTAAATCAGAAAAAAAACTGAGATGAACCCATACATAGAAGGGACATAAAAATGAGACTCAGAGACATGAACAAGAATGTGATGGCAACAGGGGCAGGGGGTTGGGGGAGGGGGGATGGGGTGAAGAAGGAGAGAGGGGTTAGGGGAGGGGAGGGGCACAAAGAAAACCAGATAGAAGGTGACAGAAGACAATTTAACTTTGCGGGAGGGGTATACAGCACAATCAAATGTCAAAATAATCTAGAGATATTTTCTCTCAACATATGTACCCTGATTTATCAATGTCACTGCATTAAATTTAATAATAAAAAAAAAAGAACAAAAGTAGATTCAAAGTGAAAAGGTTAGAAAAGCACCAAAATACATGACATCTACTAACTGATTTAAAAATAGAAGCAGACAAAAACGCAATCATACTTGGAGATTTTGACACACCATTGACAGTTTAGATAGATCATCCAAACAGAAAATGAATAAAAAAATTATCGGCCTTAAGCAACACTCTGGACCATATAGACATAATAGACATTTAAAGGGCATTTTATCCCAAATCATCAGATTATACATTCTTCTCCACTGTGCATGGAACATTCTCAAGGACAGGTCATATGTTGGGCCACAAAACTAATATCAACAAATTCAGGAAGACTGAAATTATACTAAGAATATTTTCTGATCATAAGGCTTTGAAATTAAAATTCAACAATAAAAAGGAAGTAAAGAAACTCATAAAAATGTGGAAATTAAACAACATACTTCTAAAAAATTACTGGGTTAAAAAAATAAAAGCAGAGATCAAATGACATATAGAGACAAATGAAAATGACAACACAACATATCAAAATTTCTGGGATGCAGCAAAAGCAGTAATAAGAGGAAAGTTTATATCATTGCAAGTTTATACTGAGAAACAGGAGAGATCCCAAGTAAACAACCTAACATCACACATTAAGAAACTAGAAAAAGAAGAATAAAGGCAACCCAAAGTCAGCAGAAGAAAGGAAATAAGAAAAATTAAAGCAGAACTAAATAGAATAGAGTACAAAAAAAACTATAGAAAAAACTAGTACAACAAAGAGCTGGTTCTTTGAAAATATCAATAAAATTGACAAACCACTGGCTAGATTAACTAAATAAAAAAGAGGAAGGACTCATATAAACAAAATCCAAAATGAAAGAAGAGAAATTACCACAGACATCATAGATATACAAAGGATCATAGTAGAATATTATGAAAAATTATATGCCACCAAATTCAACAACCTAGAGGAAATAGATAAATTCCTAGAACTATACAATCCTCCCTAGACCAAGTCACGAAGAAGTGGAAAACCTAAATAGACCTATAAGCAGGAAAGAAATAGAAACAACTATCAAAAACTTCCCCAAAAACAAAAGTTCAGGACCAGATGGCTACACTAGTGAATTCTACCAAACATTCAGAGATTTGGTATCTATCCTTCTCAAAGTCTTCCAAAAAATAAAAGAAGTAGTACTCCCCAACATACTTTATGAGGTCAACATAACCCTCATACCAAAACCTGATAAGGACAACACAAAAAAAGAAAACTACAGACCACTATCTCTAATGAATACAAATGTAAGAATCCTAAACAAAATACTAGCAAATCGAATACAACACATTAAAAAAATAATCCATCACAGTCAAGTGGGATTCATTCCAGGAGCATAAGAATGGTTCAACATACAGAAATCAATCAACATAATACACCACATCAATAAAACAAAGAACAAAAATTATATGATCCTGTCAATAGATACAGAAAAGGCATTCGATAAGATACAACATCCCTTTATGTTTAAAACACTCAATAAACTTGGAATAGAAAGAAAGTATCTTAATATAATAAAGGCCCTATATGACAAACCATCAGCTAATATCATACTAAATGATGAAAAAATTAAGGCTTTTTCTCTAAGCAGAGAACAAGACAGGAACAAGACAAGGTTGCCCAGTCTCTCCACTCTTATTCAACATAGTTCTGGGAGTTTTAGCCAGAGTGATCAGGCAAAAGAAAGAAATAAAAGGCATTCATATAGGAAAGAAGAAGTAACGGTATCATTTTTTGCAGATGACATGATCCTGTATATAGATAATGCCAAAGACACCACCAAAAAACTATTAGAAATAATAAACCAATACAGTAAAGTCACAGGATACAAAATTGATATACAAAAATGTACTGCTTTCTGTATGTCAATGATAAAACTTCAGAAAATGAACTCAAAAAAACAATTTCTTTTACAATTGCAACAACAACAAGAAAAAATACCTAGGAATAAATTTAACAAAGGATGTGAAGGACCTATATATAAAAACTATAAAACATTATTGAAAAAGACACAATGAAATGGAAACATGTGCCATGTTCATGGATTGGAAGAATCAAGATAATTAAAATGGACTAAGAGACATGGACAGGAGTGTGGTGGTTACGGGGGGTGGGAGGAGAGGGGGAGGGGAAGAGGGAGGGGTACAAAGAAAACTGGATAGAGGGTGATGGAGGATGATCTCTCTTTGGGTGATGGGTATGCAACAGAACTAAATGACAAGATAACCTGGAAATGTTTTCTTTGAATATATGTACCCTGATTTATTGATGTCACCCCATTAAAATAAAAATTTATTCATAAAAAAAAAGATAATTAAAATGGCCCCACCAGGCGGTGGCGCAGTGGATAGATCATCAGACTGGGATGCCAAGGACCCAGGTTCGAGACCTCGAGGTCCCCAGCTTGAGCGTGGGCTCATCTGGTTTGAGCAAAAAGCTCACCAGCTTGGACCCAAGGTCGCTGGCTCCAGCAAGGGGTTACTCGGTCTGCTGAAGGCCCATGGTCAAGGCACATATGAGAAAGCAATCAATGAACAACTAAGGTGTCGCAATGCACAATGAGAAACTGATGATTGACTGCTTCTCATCTCTCCATTACTGTCTGTCTGTCCCTGTCTATCCCTCTCTCTGACTCTCTCTCTGTCTCTGTAAAAACAAAAAAAAAGATAGTTAAAATGGCCATATTGCCCAAAGCAATACACAAATTTGATACAATCCCAATCAAAATCCCAATGTCATTTTTTATAGAAATAGAATAAAAAATTACCAGGTTTCTATGGAACCATCAAAAAACCCAAATCGCCAAAGCAACCCTGAGGAAAACGAATGAAGACAGAGGTATCACACAACCTGACTTCAAATTATACTATGGAGCCATTTTGCTTTTCTCAACTCACTCCTTTAATCACTGTTGCTAATTTCTGTGGCTTGTTTTCTATTTCTCTTCTGTGCACCTACAACTTACTTCAGCAAGATGTCAGGGAACAGCCCTGCTAGACACATTTTTCTGTGCATTATTCTGCCATTCTGGATTCCTTGTCCCTGAAAAACAGGCAAAGGGGATAAGCAGGCATCTCACAGAAGAAATAGAGTGTGCTAATAATATATGCCCAACTTTACTAATAAAGATATACCAATTAAAATATAGCATTTTTCACCTATTAGATAAGCAAAGATAAAAGTGATTGTTAACATTCAGTGTCAAGGGATTTTTCTAATTCTATTGGTAAGGATATAATTTGGAAGAAACTGTATAGCGGGGAGGGAATAACTTGACAACTATACATAATTTAAGACATGTAATTGCTGTCACCCATCTATTTCACTTTCATAAATTTATTCTTCAAAAATGTTAGCAAAAATGTGTAAAGATATATAAAAAGAGCTGTAGTATTTGTTTGTAGCAAGAAAAAATGGAAACCGTCTAAACATCCAATAACAGAAACAAGTTAAACAATGGTACAGACTCATGATGGAATTATATGTAGCCATTAAAAAAATTATGTAGATCCTAATCTACAGAGTTGGAAGATGTATAGGATATTTTATTGAATGAAAACAATTTTAAGTAAAGCATGGTTTTATTTTTAATACTCTTGTGTGTATGCATGCAGAGCCAATGGTACATGTTTTGTTTACACAGAAAAAACAGTGCAAGTTTATTTTATTTTTCAATTACACTTTGCACTCAATATTATTTTGTATTAGTTTCAGGTGTACAGCACAGTGGTTAGACAATCTTATACTTTACAAAATGTTTCCCCCGATATTTCCAATATCCACCTGGTACTATACAGAGTTATTATAATATCATTGACTATATTCACTATGCTGTACTTTACATCCCTGTGACTATTTTGTGACTTTCAATTTGTACTTTTTCATCCCTTTATCTTTTTCACCCTGTCCCGCAAACCTTCTCCCCTCTGGCTGCCATCAGTCTGTTCTCTGTATCTATGAGTCTTAAAACAATGGTTCTTAAAGTGAGGTCTCCATACCAGCAGCATCACTAGGAAATTTAGTAGAAATGTAAATTCTCAGCCCCCGCCCCCAGACCAGCTGAGCCAGAATTTCTAGGGGTGGGGCCCAGAAGTCTGCTTTACAATCCCTCCAGGTGATTCTTATCCTCACTAAAATTTGAGCATCACTGCTCCAGAAAAAGCATTTATCTGGAAGTAAGGAAGACTCTTCTTTAGTGAAAAAGAAGAGCTTACTGAAAATTTTCTACTTATTTATTCACTTTTGTTAAAAAAAAAAATTAATTATCTTAATGAGGAATGCTGCTCAAAGTCATGTACACATCTTATTAGGTTGTACTAACTTATCTGTTGAATCGACTTCTGCTCTGCTTAAAGAAAATCTGACATGGAAAAATTTATATTTGTGATGCCAATAACGTAAAAAGATACTTAAATTACTAAACAGTTTCTGACATTGCTAGAATAACGTGAAATGAACACATGGCATCAGGAATTGAACTTGGCTCTGCTGCAGAAGCTGCAAGAAGAGAACAGACTCAGAGCCTTGATGGCCCCATCTATCACTGAGAGTGACAGCAGCCACCTTGTCTCCTCACAGGTCACGGGGAGGAGCAGTTGACACACAGCCAGCATACCACTAATTGCTATATTATTAGTACTGTACCAAACTTTTCTGTAAACACACAATGCAACATATAGATCATGTATCACAGAAATCTACAGTTGAGACCTATATAAACTTATTAACCAATGTCATCCCAATAAATTTAATTTTAAATAAACAAAATAAAAGAACTTCAAAGCCGTAAAAAAAAAAAGTTGCTTAAAATATCAAAATGCCTTCAACAACTTGATCAGCTCACTCAGTTTAACAGAAACATCATCACTGCATAAAATTTTCCCAGAATGATCTTATTAGCAAAAATTGTCTCCTTCCTCTGTTCTGAGACTTGACACACGCCTTCCCAGATCACTTTTACTACTGATACTTGATGAGCCAGTGAATAAGTGCAAGTGATTTCTTTCCACCCATTCCCAAGCCCTCCCGCCCATCCGCCTCAAGCCTGCTTTGTGTGGTGTGTCTCTTTTATGGTCTGTGAGAGGTCTTCGTCTTGTCTCTCTCACCTCCTGTTCTCAGACAACAAAGAAGTCTTTTCTATTTACACAAAGTGCTCGTTGCTTTCTTGATCCATGGGAAAACGTGGAACAGGAGAACAATAATGTGCTGCTTCTTACTGCTCCAATAAAAGTTATGAAACAGAAGCCTGGGGCCAAAGCAGGCTCCCTGTCATGTGTTTTGACAAAGAAATCATTTCTGTACACACAGTCGCTGGGCAAATGGCAGTAAATGAGTCCATGTGGCACAAATTATGGAGCTCCTGCCCTGCTGATGGGACCCTGGTCTCTAGACACAGCTAGGTGCCCACCCAGAGTAGCAGGCAAGACCCTTGGCCTTCCATTCAGAAGGCTTCAAACCCACCCCATAAAACGGGGGGGTGGGGAGGGCTGGCTGCAGTTGCATGGGACTGGAGGTCCTGAGGCTGGCCCTCAGCTCCCAGCCCTGCCGTGCCAGCCCTGCAAGGGTCTCCGTCTGGCTACGGGGAAACCACTGGGACAAATACAGGCGGAGTCTCAATTTCCCCCCAACTGAAATACTGATTTGGTAACTCTGGGAAGAAGTCCAGGAATTGGCTTTTTTTTTTTTTTTTTTAATCTCTCTGGATGATTCTGATGTTCAGGCAAATTTAGGAACCTGTCTTAGAGCCATCTAAAATATTTCTGTCTGGGAAACTTTGACTCTCCCAGACACAACTGGTGTCACCATCCACCTTGGTCTTCTCTCTTTTATTCACACAGGCCCTCTAAGTGAGCTCGTGCCAATGTGGCTATTCCTTTTACACATCTTCTCTCATCCTCTGAAGGTCACTAGGTAGGGGTCAGGTCAACTGTGTCCAACTCCAAGTTGGCCACTTCCTAGTCCATGTCCCTGAGAAGCTGATATAAGCATTTGAGCATCAGTTTCTTCAGCTATAAAATGATTGTTCTTCTCTCCGACCTTTCTTTCCTTTCCAATTTTCTTTTCTCCTCTCTGTTCTCCATACTTCCGCTCCCTCCTCTGCCAGAAACAGCACTGGACTGAGAAGGCAGGTGCCCTTATCTTCTAGTCCTGGCTGTGTGACAAACTAGTGGTATGACCTCTGGACCATTATTCAGGATTCCAGACTCATTTTCCCATCTGCAAAATGAATAGATCAGAATAGACCTTGACTTTCATTTCCTCTATCCTCTAATCAATCTTCTCCACTGTGGCCCTCATAGTAGCCTTTGGTCTGAAAGTCTAAGTATATATAACTTTACCATGCCTACTTACCTTCCCATAACAGAGGAGGGAGGGAGACCATGCTGAGGTGTCTGCATCATCCCTGTAGATGATTTTTTTTTATAAATAAATTTTTATTTTAATGGGGTGACATCAATAAATCAGGGTACATATATTCAAAGAAAACATTTCCAGGTTATCTTGTCATTTAGTTCTGTTGCATACCCATCACCCAAAGAGAGATCGTCCTCCGTCACCCTCTATCCAGTTTTCTTTGTACCCCTCCCCCTCCCCTCCCCCTCTCCCTCCTCCCCTCCCCCACCCCCCATAACCACCCCACGCCTGTCCATGTCTCTTAGTCTCGTTTTTATGTCCCACCAATGTATGGAATCCTGCAGTTCTTGTTTTTTTCTGATTCACTTATTTCACTCCGCATAATGTTATCAAGATTCCACCATTCTGCTGTAAGTGATCCGATGTCATCATTTCTTCTAGCTGAATAGTATGTAGATGATTTTTTTAAAAAAAGGAAATAGCTTGAAGAAATTTCAGAGTCATAACCCTTAATGTTAGGGTGAGCTGGGAGTGAACTTTGTTGAAGTTTCCAACTATAATTGTGAATTTGTTTATTTCTTATTTCCATTCCATCAGTATTTGCTTTATGTATTCTGAAGATCTTTTCTTAGGTACATACATATTTAGAATCATGTCTCCTTAATAAATTGACCCTTTTATCATTATATAATATTCCTCTTCATACTCAGTAATGGTCATTGTTCTGAAGTCCACTATGTCTGATATTAATACAGCCACTCCACATGTTTTTTAAATTACTGCTTGCCTGGTATAGCTCTATCTCTACTTTTAACCTATTATGTCTTTATGTTTAAAGTAGGTTTTTCTGTGGACCATACAGTCAGGCCTACTTTTCTTTCCAACCTGACAATATCTATCTTTTATTTGGAGTATTCAGACAGTTGCACTTCATATATTTACTGAAAATATGTTTGAATTTAAACCTACTATCTGATAATTTGTTCCATTTGTTCTTTGTTCTATTTTTTCTCCATGCCTTCATTTGTATTATGAATTGTTTTTGTATTTTTCCAAAGTTAGAAGCGAGGAGGCAATCAGATAGACTCCCTCATGTGCCCAATGGGATCCACCCAGCAAGCCCAACAAGGAGCGATGCTCTGCCCATCTGTGGCATTGTTCCATTGCAGCCGGAGCTATTCTAGCACCTGAGGAAGAAGCCATGAAGCCATCCTAAGCGCCCGGGCCAACTTTGCTTCAATGGAGCCTTGACTGTGGGAAGAGAAGAGAGAGACAGAGAGGAAGGAAAGGGGGAAGAGTGAAGAAGCAGATGGACACTTCTCCTGTGTGCCCTGGCTGGGAATCAAACCCGGGACTTCCACATGCTGGGCTGATGCTCTATGGCTGAGCCAATCAACCAGGGTCTATAATGACTTTTTTTTTTTTTTTTTTACAGAGACAGAGAGAGAGTCAGAGAGAGGGATAGACAGGGACAGACAGACAGAAAGGGAGAGAGATGAGAAGCATCGATCATTAGTTTTTCGTTGCGCATTGTGACACCTTAGTTGTTTATTGATTGCTTTCTCCTATGTGCCTTGACTGTGGGCCTTCAGCAGACTAAGTAACCCCTTGCTTGAGCCAGCAACCTTGGGTCCAAGCTGGTGAGCTTTTGCTCAAACCAGATGAGCCCGCGCTCAAGCTGGCGACCTCGGTGTCTCGAACCTGGGTCTTTGGCATCCCAGTCAAATGCTCTATCCACTGTGCCACCACCCAGTCAGGCTATAATGACTATTTTTATCACTGTATTTTATCTCTACTACTGGCTTAAGAGTTATGCCTCTTTGTTTTGTTTTGTAATGATTGCTCCACTATAACAATATATCATCTACCTTTAAATATTATGATACCACTTCAGGTATAGTAGAACCTCACAACAGAATGCTTTCATTCCTCTGCCCATCCTTTGTGCTACTTTCGTCTAATATTTTTCTTTTGCATACATTATAAATCCTCAGCAGGTTTCCTTCCCCTCCCCTAATAGCAGGTGGCTTTTCCTTCTACCTCTAGCCCACTAGTAGTAGCTCTTTGGCTGGGATCAAGGGATGGGAGAGTTTCCTTCCTTTCCCTCCAGCCTGCCCCAGAAGCATGTGGCTTTTGCTTCATGTGAAAGAGTCTGGGGGGGACATGGGGTTCCATGCGCATGCAACACAGAGGGGAGACCTCTCTCAGGTCTCCTACCTCACTCCCAGTCTTTTCTGTGAGCACTTGGTAGAAGCTCATACAGAAGAGCTGGCAAATAACTACGGGCTCCCCTTGGGTCTGGGGTTCTAAATTTTCATTCTAGAACCACACTTGGCTCTTAAGAATTCATTAAAAGTTCATCTGTTTTCTTCTCATCTCTTGTTTTGGCAAGTCCTTTCCCCATACTGTACCCACGGTGAACTGGTTCCCTGCCCCGTTGCTTCTCAGGAGAGCTTCTCATCCTTTGTAATTTAGTTAAATTGACCAGGTTAGGACCTCAGCTCTCTAATGGGTTCAAAACATTTAACAATTTTATTTTCTTTGCCCAACTTTTTTTGCATTCCTACTATGTGCAAATAAGTTCTTGTGGCATTTTTGTAGTCTATAAAGCAGTGAAATTTTATTATATTGCTTTATTGAAACAGAATTTTAAAATTACCATAAACTGCAATGTGTTAGACACAGCTCTGCTTCCATCCAAATGTATAGAATACTTCTCATGCTGAGCAATATAATAACTTTCCTCTAATACTTCTTGCTTCAAATCTTCAGCAATGTTTTCTAAGCATCATTCAACAGTTTTAAATATCCTTCTTCTGACAGATGAAGGATGTTTTTTTGCCATGTTGTTTTCTGCATACTTCAGCTAGGAAGTCAGGAAGTATTTTTCTAATAGTGTATGGCTTTTTGTCTTTTATGTATTGCATAAGAAACCTCAAAAGAGATTTTTAAATAGGTATTGAGTATATTAAAATTTCAGAGCAAACAAGACTAATTTTTTATGACTTTAAACAGTCCTGAATAACTGTAGAGACATGCCTTCATGTTTTGGGTGCTTGGTTTTTAAATACATTGCTAAATGTGATGGTTTTATATATCCCTTAGATATTATCTTGAAGTATGGTATAAACTTAGGAGGATCACCTTACAGATTATGGGTGCAAAGTCATATTTTAAATAGTCTTCTTTACCAAGTTTCTGCTTCTTCACTAACTTCTCATCAGATCTGGATGGATTGCCACTGTTTTCCTTTATAGCCTGTCCGGCTGATACAGCTCATTCTGAGAGGGGACATGTTTCCCTATTATCTTTCTGCTGTTTGCTTATATTTAAATTGCAATATTATTTCTAACCCACAGCCTCTTTTTAAGCCACTTGTCTACTTTGTGAGGATTATTTTAAAATCTAGAAACCCTTTCGTGTTCATCACAGTTTATCTTACTGTGCTAAAACAAAATGAATGAATGCCTAAAGATGCCACTGGCACCTTCTCTGTGGTCATAACCTCCAGTCTGCCCTCAAGACCCCTCAGGTTCCAAGTCTGAAAGTGCTAGTTTCCATTAAACACTTAATGTCTTATTTCTTGGATTAGAAAATAAATACAAATAGAAGTATGTTTTCCTGCTTTCCAAGATGGCACCCCACTATAGAGAGCATTAGTGTAAAACACATAGTGGGTGCCTCACACACAGTGATTGTTTAATGCAAATTCCCTTCCTGAAGAAAACATGTTAAAAGAAAGACACTTGGGCTGCCACCAGTGCTCAGCTCTCTGGTGAATCTTAGAGGTTTATCTGTATAGGTAGGAGGCTGAGGGAAGCACAAGGAAGAACCCAAGTGGGGGGGAGACACTCAAGGACTCTTGAGCCTGGACACACCTTGTATGAGACCAGAACCTGAGGGTAATGGATGAGGGTCACCCCCCAGCATGGTCCTAAGCGTTGGAAAGGCCATCAGCATAAAAAGCCCACTCAGATGTCCTTGAGTCCTTAAAGGCAGACTCTCCAGTGAAGACTCTGCTGGGAGAACTCACCCCACCCCACCCCCAGGCTGTCTGCCCTCCCGAACTGCAGTCAGCAGATGGGAGCCATGGAGGTCCCACGGACCTTCATCAGATTCCCAATAACATACAATGTCCCTTACTCAAAACTGCAACTCTCCTCTGTCCTATATGTTCTCTTAAAAACAAAGCAGATGGAGACACTGAAGTCACAGCCACCAGCCTGGAAGTTCTGCATTCCTAGATATAGCTGTTAGTATGGCTCATCTTGCCCGCTGTTTCTGGGAATTGGACAAACCCGGTAGGCCTCCTTCTTCTCCTTCATCGTCCTCCCTACAGAGGGGATGGAAAACCCTGTGGCTGCTCTGAGGGGCAGCCTGACAAGGAGACTCTGTGCCCACACAGGAACAGCTCTGTGTGTCTGGCTGCAGGCCCATGGCCTTTGATAAAGCCACAGGGGGAAAACCTCATTCAAGCAGCAAGCAACGCTAGCAGAGCATTAATTGGCCCATAGCAGTTCTGTGGTGGTAAGTCACTGCCTCCTCCCTCCAACCCACTTCAGAAGCACAACTTAAATAACGGCTTTCATGTTAGGCTCTGAAATGAGCCAAGATTTGGGAAGCTCCTAGCTTTTAAGATGTGGCTTTCTTCCTGTTTTGAATGGTCTCCTTTGACTAACCCTTACCCAATCTATCAATCAACAAAAATTTACTGAGCACTTACTATATTTCATTTCACTGCAACAAACATTTTTTATCATGCTCACTGTACCCAGCTACAAGCAAAAGCTTCACATAAAGAGAAACAAGTAGAAAATAGGGGCATCAGACTCAAGAGCTAGAAGTTTAGCTGAACTTCTGTTTGAAAAGTGACAAAACAGAGAAGCCCAAAGGTTAACATGCCAAGGGCTTCCTGCTAGTTCCAGTTAACAAACAACATTAGAAGTTGAATCATAGACTCTTTGAATGGGGAGGAAACTCATAGTGTGTTTTATCCAGCAGGACTTGAATTTAAGTTTGCAAATTCCTAGATCCTTCCCCCAGATATTCTGATGCAGGAGGTCTGGGTAAGGTCCAGAGATCTGCATTTCTAACAGCTCTTCTCCCCACCCCCACCCACACAGCTGATCCTGATGCAGAGGACACTCTTTAAGAAACATTAGTCCAAATTTCCAACAAGTCATGCCACCTGAGCTTAAGCAAGTGTGTAAGGCAATGCACACTTCTCGAGAGGCCTGCATATTCCGCTGCTGAAGAACCATTAGAAAGCTCTTCCTTATGTAACAGCATTTCAGAGAGGTACTTTCAGGTCCTGGGAAGACATGTGCCCAGGTGACCCTAGGAGATGAGCTAGAAGGCCACGGCAGAAGACAGGATGCCAGGACAGGACTGCAAGGGTCCCTCATGGGGAACTGAAACAAGGGTCCATTGTCATTCGGGTCCAATAAGCATTCCCAGGGTCCCAGTAAGTTGTCTGTTTTCAGAACCTGGCATTTGTTCTTCCTAAGAGAAAATTTGGGTCACTTTTTCATCATCCATGATTAATATGCTTATAATTTGTAAATAAGTATCCATTTACTGGAAGGATACTGAAAAAATTTTACTGATTTGAATGAACTTTTAAAGTTTGGAGCGTAGAGCTTTAAAGCAATAATGAAAAATAAACCGAATCCCTCTTTCACATAATACTTCTTACCATCCAAAAACAGCAGCGTGTTCCTCCTAAGTCACCCTTTCTTTGGGAGAAGCACCCTCAGATATCTCAGGCAGACCAGCCACAGGCTCTTCCCCAACCCTGGCTATGTTTGTTAGTTGCCATGAGGTAGTATTTGGCTAAGACCGAGGGCCACTTACCTCTATCACAAGTTCTTAAATAAACTATGCAGAGGAACATGCCAGCAACAATCATTCTCTTTGATTCAAGTATTCACTCAAGATATGTCCATTGAGTACCTACACTGCTTCAGCACTGGAGATGTAATGAAGACAGGAAAAGTACTTGCTCCCATGAGCTTACATTCCAGGAGAGGAAATAGGCAATAAATATATAATGTAATGCTATATATCCTGTAAGTGCTATGAGAAAAAAATCAAGTAGGATAAGGGAGAAGAGAGCCATGGTATGGGCAGCTATCTTAGATAGGATAGTCAGGGAAAGAATCACTGATAATTCTTAAGATATGAATGAAGTGAGGGAATGAGACATGAGCATGTGGGGCGAGGGTACTCTTGATAGAAAAACAAACAGCCTATGCACAGACCCTGAGGAAAGAACTAGTGTGGAGTTGAAGAGAAGGAGGACAGATGGGTAGGGGAGGAAGGAAATGAGGTCAAAGAGACTGGTGGGGTTGACTCAGGTAAGGCCAGTGAAATGTGATAACAAGCTTGGATTTTATTCCACATGTGATGGGAAGCTATTAGAGGGCTTTGAACAGAGGAATGTTGTATATTTTAAAAGAGATTGGCATTCTAAAAGATAATTCTTAGTTAAGATGTGGACAGTTGACCACAGAGGAGCAAAAATGGTAGAAAAGAGACAAGGCTATTATAATCATCTAGCCAAGAATTGTGCATCTTGGACTAAGATGGTATTGGTGGAAGTAGTGGGAAGTTGTCAAGTTGGAGATGAATATTTTAAAGTGAGAGTCAGCAGAACTTGACAATGGTTAGGATGTGCATTATGAGGAAAAGAGAGGAATCAAGGATGGTTAACTGGCCTGTGCCAGTGAATAGTAGAACCATTTCCTGAGATGGGGATGACTGACAGAGGAACGTGGGGGCTGCAGTTTTAGACATGTTAAGCTTGAGATGTCTTTAATCATTGAGTAGATCGTTGTATATATGAGTCTGTTGTTCAGGAGAGAGATCAGGCTAGAAATATAAATTTAGAACTTATGAACGCAACAGTGGTATTTAACACCATGGGAAATAGTGGGTCACCCTAACAGTAAATAGATAAACAAGCCAAGAGCTGATTCCCAATATCTGCAATATTTAGAGCTCTGAAAGAGTGACCCAGCAGAGGAGACTGAGAAAGAGCTTCCAGCAAGGAAGAAGGAAGGCCAGGAAAGGGCAGTGCCAAGTGCAGAAACTGTTTCAAGGAGAGAATGGTTAACTATGTTCAAATGAGAAGCTAGGCAAATGTGAACTGAAAGTTTTAACTTAGGATTTGGCAAGAGAGAAGTCACTGGTGACCTTGAAAAGAGTCCTCTCGTTAGCATTGTGGGATAAAAGTCCAAGTAGAGGGGTCTAGGTGGAAATGGGAGGTGAGAAAATAGAGACAGTGTAAAGCAACTCTTTAAGATATTACATCAAAAAAAGTGAATAGAGAGAGGGCAATCGAAAAAGGGGATTTGAAGACTATGGAAGGTTTTGTTTAATTTGGGAGATATTCTGTTATGTTTATTTGCTGATAATAATAATCCTGTAGAGAGGGTAATATTTTAATGATGGAGAAGAGAGAAAGGACAATTATGGTCAACCAGAGGGGAGAGGATCCAGGTGTGAGTGAAGTTGGCCTTAGGAAGGGGAGATCCTTCCTCTACTGTACCAGAAGCCAAAGCAGAGTATATGGAGACAGATATGGTTGTCAGCTGAAAAAGGGGAGGAAGGACTGTTATAGTCTATGGCTACCAGCAAGGTATGCAGAAGTCCTCTTGGATATCATGCAAATGAAAAGTGAGGCATAATGTCTGGGCAGCAAGCACATAAATCTCTTGAGATTTGTGACCAGACATGTATAGCAAAAATATTGAGCATGGCTGTGGGTTTTCCTTCAGCCATATCTGCTGCTTAGGGAGTGAAGTAGGCAGAAAGAGAACTTTATCCAGAGTTGGATTTTTGCCTAGAGAGTATCAGGGATTGAGTGAAGGATAAAGGATTTAATTTGCAAGAGAATGACTATAATGATAGACCTTGAAAAAGATGTAGGCTAAGACTATGAGGAGGGAGGTGGTAGTATAAAAAGTCAGCTCAATTGGTTGGTGGTTTCTGTGGAGTTGAAGAATCAGTGGAGTGGGGGTAATCAGGTAAGAGATCTGGAAAGACAGGTTGTAAAGGAAGCCGAAGAGTAGGATGCTGAAGGCTAGATTTTAGAAGATGGTCCAGTTATCAGTGGTGAGGTTTCAGGTAGGGCCATAGGAAAAAAAACGGCTGACATGGGGCAGCAAGGAAGATCATAAGGCCCAGGGACAGAGGAGCCAGGGATGAAAAGAATCACCTACATAGATGCTGGTCACCAAGAATGCTGGTGGGAGCAATACTAAAGAGAAAGGCAGTGAGTCAGCTGCTAAAGTCCTAGTGAAGGAGGGCAACTGACTTTAAGAAGGAGAGACAGACTGTGAGTAGAATCTGGCACATGCTTCACAAAAACAAGGAAGTGCCTGGAAGTGGCAGTGAAAAGCAAGGACGATACCTCCCCAGCTTCCAGGCTCAGAGTGTCTACCTTGAGAAACTTGGAAAGAGCTCTGTCCTCAGGAGACAGGCGTTCTTCATTAAGCTATGCCAAGTTCCACACAAATCAGAGTTTGAAGACAATTTTTCTGGTGACAGACCAAGAGTTCCAGAAGGCACAGTAGGAAGACTGGGGATAGAGAGGGTGGGAGATTGGTCAGATTGGGAATATGCGGAGCTGCTTTGTGGGAGTAGGTTTCCTGGTGGGGCCTGCCATAACTACGAATGCAGGCTGATAGGACTAGTCCTGATATCTGTGACGGGGTGACCTCTCATCTTGGGAATGTTCTCTTACAGACTTTGTCGTAGTTGTTAGGCAATGGGAAATGGTGGTCTTCCCACTTACCAAGAATGCATCATTGATGACAGATCCTAACAGACTGAACTGTGGTTGGGTTGCATTTTTCAGGGACTTGGCATGATGATGGGGCCAACTTGGACTTGGTGAACATGTTAAGAACACTACTCTTTTATGGATTCCTGCTGTATTGGCCAAGAGTTTGCTTAAAGGCTTTTAATCACTGTAAAAAAAAAAAATAGAAGGTTGGATAAAGAAGATGGGGCACATATACACCATGGTATACTAGTCAGCTAGAAGAAATGATGACATCAGATCACTTACAGCAGAATGGTGGAATCTTGATAACATTATGCGGAGTGAAATAAGCGAATCAGAAAAAAACAAGAACTGCAGGATTCCATACATTGGTGGGACATAAAAGTGAGACTAAGAGACATGGACAGGAGTGTGGTGGTTACGGGGGGTGGGGGGAGGGAAGGAGGGAGAGGGGGAGGGGGAGGGGAGGGGTACAAAGAAAACTGGATAGAGGGTGACGGAGGACGATCTCTCTTTGGGTGATGGGTATGCAACAGAACTAAATGACAAGATAACCTGGAAATGTTTTCTTTGAATATATGTACCCTGATTTATTGATGTCACCCCATTAAAATAAAAATTTATTTATTAAAAAAAAAAAAGAATGCATCATTGAGTTGGCCTCCCTCAAGTCACCTACCTGCTCAATAACACTCTTTCCCCAAGCTCCAATTGGTCTCCTTGTGAGCCTGACTGGACTGTGTGCAGCCGTGAACCTAAGGCCCAGTTTTAAAACCAAATAGCACTGCCTCCTGGGCCCTTTTCCCCAAGGCTCACATCTTAAAACTCAATCCTTCCCAGAGAGAGAGGGAAAGAAAGGGCTCTCTTTTTTCCAGAAATTTGATCATTTATTTATTGCATCTTTGTTATTAATCTTGGAATAAGTTCAATGTTTTCTTTTTATTTTGTGTTAGTTTCAGGTGTGCAGCACAGTGGTGGACAGTTATACTTTATAAAGTGTTGCTCCCAATTTTTCCAGTACCCACCTGGCAGCATACACAGTTATTACAATATTATCTACTATATTTCCTATGTGGTACTTTATATCCTTATGACTCTTTTGTGACTATCAATTTATACTTCTTACTCCCTTCACTTCTGTCACCCAGCCTCCCAATAGAGAGCTCTCTCTTAAGGTCAGAGTATAAATGATCCAACTTGGGCTTTCCCAGTTTCTCACAGTCCACACAGCAAAAGAACATGCTTCATCCAAGGAGAGGCCAAGGCCCCGTCAGGAAGGCCCTGTGAGTGTCCTTCATGTGACCCACATCCCAAGGGGTGGTCTGAGTTGAGAGAAGGAATTTTCAGTGTGCCCTAGAGAATGAGAACATTCCCATTTGTTTGCACATTGAAAACCCAAGCCCCTGAAGAGAGTGCAGTGTCCCAGTGCAGAGGACAGTGGCTACGCTGCATTCATAGCTACGTTGCCACTGTCAGTCAGCCTAAGATTATGAGTTAAACTCGAAATATTCTTTCTTACCCTGGCCAACTGGCTCAGCAGATAGAGTATTAGCCTGGCATGTGGATTACCCGGGTTTGATCCCAGTCAGGGCCCACATGAGAAGTGACCATCTGCTTCTCTTACCCTCCCTCTCCCCCTTCTCTCTCTCTTCCTTTCTTACAGCCAGTGATTCGATTGGTTCAAGCATCAGCCCTGGGCACTGAGCATAGCTCAGTTGATCTAAGAGTTGGCCTCAGGTGCTGAGGATTTGGCCCCAGATAGGGGTTACCCAGTGAATCCTGTTCAGGGCACATGTGGGAATCTATCTCTCTATCTCCCCTCCTCTCACTAAAATATATATATATATTTCTTTACTTTTTATTACTCAATTTCTGATTGCATGCCTCTTCCCAAAAGAATAGCAGAAAATTCAACTTGGTTACCCTTGGCAAGTTCTTCCCTGGGGTTACATCAGGGTTTCAGGATTTTATAGTCAGTGCAGGGTTGGGTAGTAGTGAGGGGATCCATTGGTCATCTGCCATCTGTCCCCACAGGTTTCCCTTGAAAAGCTTGCTGCTTGCTGCTCCCACAGGCCTTTGAGTCCAAGGATTCCCTGCTGAGACTATGCCACACATAGGGCAAGGAATCCTTTGAGGCCACCTGCAGGTCCATGTGCATAGAGTCCCCACACAGCCATTCTCTGGGGTTGTGACATTTCCTGGTTGACTGCCATGAAGAGAGGGCCCCTCCCTCCTCTAGCCCTGCCAGTTTGGAGAAATCTATATAGCCTGTGGCCTGGAGGAGGATACCAATCTTCCCTGGCTCTGCCCTGAATTCCCCTCTTCCCTTTGCGCACCTTAGACCAGTTCCCCTAAGGCTTTCTGGAAACTACTTGCCTAAATGTAGAGAAGGGAAAGGAAAAAACATAGGGTGACAAAAATAATATTTGAAAATATTATTCAGCTACTATCCAACTACATTGTATAGCTCACATTGAACTTGATGTCATCAAAATCCCTCAGATCTCTTTCAATCTACTGTTGTTAAGAGTTATCCCCCACCTATTACTGATTTTATTTTTCATGAAGTGCATGGCAACATTTTTCCCTCTTAAACTGCATCCTGTTAGTTTCAGTTAATTACTAGCAGGATGGACATGAAGCTTGATTTTGAGACCCAACATAATGTATAAACCACCATTCTATTCTACTGCCCTTATTCTAAGATACTGGGTTTTTCAAATTTTAATGTTGTGAAAATCAAGTTATAGTTTATCAACATCAAAAGAAATTTCACTACCCACCAAGCAGAGAAATAAATTTAAATGCTGTTATTACCCATGCATGTGGGAAATCACTCATGCATAGAAGTATTTGTTCAACTGACTTTATTCAGTTGAATATTTACACTTTTAATGTCATTCTTTTAACTTATATTTGTATCTCTAAATACCAATTAAAATACCTTTGAAAAGAGATTACATTATAGATGCACTGAAGCAGAAAACTGTTACATAGACCTTTTCCTGCTGCCTACAAAGTAGCTTAATTAAGTAGTCCCTCATAATAGACTCTAGAATTTTCAAAGCTAAAATGTATTGGAATGATCAAATCATGCCTGTTATGAAGAATTATCCATGAGATGCTGAACATCTATCTGTTAACAACTCCCAGCTGACTTTCAAAAGACAATTCTAATTTTCAATATTAGCTCAACAAAACAGAGTTTAAACCAGGCAATTTTTTATTCAATCTATTTATCTGATTGCATATAAAACAATGAAATACATAATGAAAAGTAATTATTTTAAACTAGGCAATTTAACTAGAGTTATCTTTGTTATCCCTCCCATTTTTCTTCTTAATCCCCAAGATCCAAGATTTCCAATTATGAATAACCACCACCACTCATCAAAGGTACATTCTATTTGATCTTAAATAATTATGGTGGTCCCTATTCCCCAGAAGATTGGTTTCAGAGTGGGCTAGTGAGCTCATTCTTGAAATGAGAAAGCAAAAAGTCAGGAATTTTAGAAAGACTCCCCTTTCCTAAGAAAAAATGTCCCCTTTTATCTAGACATTACTGTGCCCGAACTGCTCCACCCACCTGCCAGCAGCTTGAAGGAGAAGCCAGTACAGTCAAGACAGCAGAGCAGAAAAACAGATGCAAACTGGAACCTTGGTGACATTGTTGAGTAGCTGAATCAACCAGCCCTGAAGTGTGTTTGACCTCAGAACTTCCAAACATGTAAGATAATAAATTTCCTCACTGCTTAAGCTGGGGAGTGAGGAGAGGGAGGGAGCCTGTCACTGTGATTACTATCCATGGATAAAAGTGATTTACAAGGATCATTAAGTTCTGAATGTAACAACATTTTGTTTTGGTTTTCAAAAGTCTATCAAATTAATAATGTGGCTCATAATTGGTGGTGTCTTAGAGTCCAGGAAATATATAGTATACTAGATGTGCTGCTAAGAATGAGTAGATGCATTTTGGAAGGATATCAATGCCTTCAAAATAATTTGTAAGTTTGTTTTAATATTTATTGAAATACAATTGGAATTCTCTTGAAACCTGATGTCATGATTTGGAAGTTCAGCTGGAAAATAACAAATAAAACAGCAAAGAAATATTTGCAAGTGAGATTCATTAGTACTTTTAACCTACCAGATATTAAAATAGACTAAAAAACTAAAAGATCAAAAACAGTGTGGTATCGTAGGGAACTAGATCAAAAATCAGCAAAACAGAATAGAAAAGTTTGGAAATAAGTCCAAATGCAGACAAAAGTTAGATATGATAGTGAATCGTCTCAAGTAAATGGTATGAAGCACTGAGATAATTAATCTGGGGGAGGGGAAGAGCTATATGCATACCTTTTACCAGATAGCAACATAAGTCACAGATAAAGGTTTAACTGTATAAAATGAACTTATAAAATAAAAATTAGATACATATTTATGTAATCTTGATGAAAACTTTCATTAACATGATACCAAAGGCAGAACCCACAAAGGGAAAAAAATTGATAAATTTGACAACATTAACATAACTTGAAAGCAACATAATAAACTGTGGAAAACATTTTCAACGTATATGGCAGACAATATATAAAAAGTATATACCAGTCTTTAGGGGAAAAAATAGAAAGGAGGCAAAGAAAATGAACTTGTAACTGACAAAAGAAAAATGTCTAAATGAACAATGACAAACATTCAACCTCATAAATAATGAGAGACATACACTTAGAGCCATGTCTAGGATTGATATGTAGCAGGTGTTGCTGGTAAAGCCATACTCTCTATTCAAGTGGCATAATACCTTTAGACTGGCCCATGAAGAGTTGCTTCTCAGAGTCCCTGTATTCTTTCACCCCAGCAGCTTCCCTGGAACCCCATGATCCGGCAAGTAAAAGGTTGATATATGACCAGCAGAGGACCTCCAGGACTCTGAACCCTGTTATACTGGCATCTGTTCCCTGATATTTCTACCTCTGGTTGTAACTCAGTGCATAACAGAATTTGTAAACAGAAACAGTAATACCCTGTGTTGGTTAGGGAAAATAAGTATTTTCCTTTACCAGAGAAAGTATAATTTGGCAGAACCTTGTTAGAGGCTAGTTTGGCTCGATTAAAGCCATAAAAAATTAGTATTTCCTTTGACTCAGCAATTTCACTTCTAGGAATTTATCCTGCGGAAATAAAATGTACATGAAAACATAAAATAACCCAAATGAAGATTAACTTCTCCAAAAACTGAAGAAAAACATACTAATAAAATAGGAAGACATTCATTTTCCATCACTGAACTGACAATTTAGGCAGAAGCCCACCCCTGGTGAAAGAATGAGGACTTCTTGCTAACTACTAGTAGAAATGTGAATGGACACAACTTCCCTGATGAACAGAAGACATTGTTTTTAAATACATATTCAGCTATTCCACTCCTAGAAAGTTATCCTGAGAAGCCATCATGCATATGGGAGAAATTGTCTTTAAGTTGTTCATCAAAATGTTTATCGTAGATGAAAGCTGGAAACTACACTTACGTCCATCAAAAGGGAGTTGGTAGAATTATAATACATCAGTATTATGGTACTCCATGAAGTCATTAAAAATTATGAGAAATAAGAATATTTAATGACAAAATGTCCTAGTTGTTTTATTAATCGAAAAACTAGATTACAAAACAGTATGTACTATACAATTCTACTTTCATTAAATAAATATTTATCGACACACACGTACAGATTTTTTAATAAGATCATCCTTATGACAACATGAGTGGACCTTGAGAACATTATGCTAACTGAAATAAGCACATAAGAAAAAATCTAAGAACTATGGAATTTTACACATCAGTGGGATATAAAACAGATTTATGGACATAGACAAAAATGAAGTGTTTACCAGAGGGAGGGAGGAGGGAAATAAAGAGGGACAAATATACAGTGATGAAAAATAATTTGACTTTGGGTGATGGGCACACAACACAATCAACAGTTCAAAGGTTATAGAAATGTTCACCTGAAACCTATGTATTCTTTTTTTTTTTTTTTTTTTTCTTTTTTGTATTTTTCTGAAGCTGGAAACGGGGAGAAACAGTCAGACAGACTCCCGCATGTGCCCGACCGGGATCCACCCGGCACGCCCACCAGGGGCGACGCTCTGCCCACCAGGGGGCGATGCTCTGCCCCTCCGGGACGTCTCTCTGCCGCGACCAGAGCCACTCTAGCGCCTGGGGCAGAGGCCAAGGAGCCATCCCCAGCGCCCGGGCCATCTTTGCTCCAATGGAGCCTTGGCTGCGGGAGGGGAAGAGAGAGACAGAGAGGAAGGAGGGGGGTGGGGGTGGAGAAGCAAATGGGCGCTTCTCCTATGTGCCCTGGCCGGGAATCGAACCCGGGTCCCCCACACGCCAGGCCGACGCTCTACCGCTGAGCCAACCGGCCAGGGCTGAAACCTATGTATTCTTATGAACCAATATCACCTCATTAAATTTAACTTCTAAATTAAAAAAATGAGATCATCCACTTAAGGCACTTAGAATAATAACTGTCATGTGCTAAAAATTTAATAAATGGTAGCCACTGTTTTTCAATCCTCACATCTACCCTAAAAGACACTTTACTACCCCATTTTACAGGTGTGGAAACTGAGGCACAGGGACATGAAGTAACTTGCTCAAGTTTACATAGCTTGTAAGTAGTGAAGAGTTAACATGTGATGCACCGACAAATGGGACTGCAACCTAGCAAGCACTCCGTTACTCTATAAATATTTTTGGGATCCTATAAAAGAAACTACAGATATAACTGAGAATTATCTTTTCATGGGAATTTATAAAAATGTTTTTTGAAAAATCTCTAAAATTGGCCCTGGAGCTACTGATAATCAGTAGGAATAACCTCCTGATAATTCCTTTGTTTATTCCTGATCCCCATATCCTCTCTCTAATCTCTCCCCAGTGCCACAGTGGCCTTTATTTTTCACAGCCTTCAGGACAGAACTTCGTAAGAATAATCTCTGAGGGCCCAGAGCCAGGCACTAGCTGACTCCAGTAAATTAGGTCATCCTCTGTTCCTGGCACCTGGCCCAGAGTACAGGAATGATTTCTAGGTACAGTTAACTTTTCCCGCTGGATCCAAGCTAAATGAAAACACACTGGTGTTTCTTTACACTCAATAATGCCTCTTCTGGAGCACCCTCTGGGAATAGGATCTTAGTTTTTCAGGACTCAACAGTCTCTTTCACATTTAAAAAGCAAATGTGGATGATTTAAATAGAGAGGCAATCAGAAACACTGAAGTGAAATAAACCATCTTAAAATATTGAAGGGAGAAGATTTGCTCCACACTAGCCAGTGTTTGATGTTTAGAGTGGAAGTCTTAAAGGTTGAAGATGGAGAAGAGATGCTTGGAAACCATGAATTTCCCACAATGATGCTGAGTTTTTTTCAAACAAGACCTTAAAGAGCAAAACCCTAAAACTTTCTAATGGGCTGTTCAGGATAAGCCAGGGAATAAACATGCCACCTACCCACTCCCTGCAGCTTTTTCAGTAGCTATATATACATTTATACAAATCAACCAATAATACATACATGTAACTTGGTCCATGTTTTTCAAGCCATCCCAGCTCAAGACCACAATAATAGAGGTGAACCACCTCAACCTAAACAATCACTTAACTCTCCTTAGCTTCCTTTCTGGCCCAAGGCAACCATTTCCTGGAGTTCTCAGTGGTTACTTACCTCCCAGTGACTCTTCACTGTCCCTGAGCGGGCATCACTTCTGTTCTTTTGAGTTCCTTGGTATCAGCCATCTGGCTGAAGAGGACTGTTGTCACATTTTTTATAATACCCAAGTATATGAGAACCTCACCCCAAACTATTGGAATAATCATAGCGCCAAATCCAAGGAAACACTCTTCAGTCCTCTGGGTCAGCTTCAGCCTGATCTTGGGCTCCAGTTTATGCCTGCTTTAGACTTCTTTGCTCTCCCTGTTTCAGGGATTTATTCCCAGGGGTTTAGTCTTTGACTGTCTCATTAGGCAAGATTCATCAGACCCTCACAGTAGATTAGCTCTGCCAGTCTTGAAATTAAAAATACATTCAACTTCTCTGAGCATATTCTGTTTCTAATTTAGAGACCATTCTTAATCAACACATCTTAACGATGCCTATTACTTTGGGGTCAGAAACTGGTTTCCAGATCCTCCTGGATATTGCTTACTCCAATTTATCTGAGCCTAAGCATCAATCCCTCCTGAGACTAACTTGGTCTTTCTTTAGCATTTTTAGCTTCAGAAATTCACTCCCCATATACCCTGCTTGCTTTTTTAAAAAAAAATATTGTAATCCCCGTGACATGGAACCCTCTTATCACCAGTACCTGATTTTTTGGTGATATTGGTTTCGCTGCAGCAATACTTTAAGTTGGACGGAAGGATTCAGATTAATTATATCCTATATATTTAAAGGGAAGCTGGTAAACGGAATATTTCTTCTTCTTTCAAGACAACAGCTTTTTTCAATCACTTCACACCTGTCATAATGGCTATCATCAATAAATCAACAAATAAGTGTTGATCCTTGTAAATTATTCTTCATTTCAGTTAGTGTATCCTTTATTTCTGACTGGTTTTTTTTTTTATGGTTTCTATGTCTTTTTACATGCTGTTAAAGTTCTCACTAAGTTCCTTGAAGTTCCCACTAGGTTCCTTGAGTATCTTTCTAACCATTATTTTGAACTCTGTATCTGTTAGTTTGCTTGATTCCATTTAATTCAGTTCTTTTTTTGGAGATGTCTCCTGTCATTCATTTGGGACCTGTTTTTTGGTCTCTGCATTTTGGTTGTTTCCCTGTGTTTGTTTCTATGTATTAGGTAGAGATGCTACATCTTCTGGACTTGATAGGTGTCATATAGGGCCCAGTGGCACAGCCTCCCCAGTCACCTGAGCTGGGTGCTTCAGGTGCAACCCTGTGTGGACTGTGTGGACTGTCCTGTTATATTGGAGCCTTAACTGCTGTTGGCAACAATGGGAGGAATTGACCCTGAGGTTAACTGGCTATGAAAACCAGCTGTGACTACAGCAGAGGAGCTGCTGTGCAGGAGTCAACTCTATGGAGCAGGACTTGCTACAGTGGGGCTTTGATGTTCACTGAGTCCACCCCTTGAGTGTGTCACTAGTGGAGGTAGTAGGGTTGTAATTCAGTGTGGTCTGAAGCTGTCCACCAGGTACACTGCTTCTGGGGTCCCCCAGAAGGTGCAAGGTCAGGCACCACCTGTGCCTGCCTGGGGGCATCTGGCATGAGCTACAGAGTGACCTGCAGTTGGCTGCTACTTGTGCTTAGCTTGCAGGTACCCAGGAGAAGCTACACTGCCAACCAAGGCCAGCTGCCTCTAGCTGCAGGGCATTCCTACTTCATGGCCCTTTCCCTTCACATCGTGAAATCCCTATGGGTCCAAAACAGATGGTGAAGAAGTACAGGCTAGATCATGAATGTGGAATGTCCCATTCCACATACTCTTACAATGTAATGCAGTGTTGACACTCCATCATGAAATGGAGTCTGTATTTCCTTCCCCTTAAGCTTGGGAAGAACTTTGTAACTCCCTGAGCAGTAGAATTGGGTGGATGTGATTCTGCATAACTTTTGAGACTGGGTCATAAAAGTCAATATGGTTACCATCTAGCTCTCTCTCTCCAGACACGTGCCCTTGGGAGTCCTAAGTGGACTGTAAGAAGTCGAGCTACCCTGAAGCAGCCATACTAGAAAGACCACATAGCAAGACCATATACAGATAGAAGTCAGAGGAGCCCTCGGATCTTTGCTTCTCCCTCTCAACCACCCCCAGATCTGTGAGTAAGTGATGTTTTAAATAATTCTAGCCCCAGGCTTCAAGCTGTCCCCACAGAGACAAGTCTTCCCCACCGTGCCTGCTCTGAATTCCCGACCCACAATCTATAAGCGTAATAAATGGTTGTTTCATATAACTGAATTTTGGAATCATTTGTTAAGCACCCAAAGTTACCGAAAAGGGAAGAGGAGGAGGATATTTGCATCTCAAACTATAAAGCAGGACCCACTGTTATAAATACAATGTTGCAAATATCCGGTTCATTATACATTAATATTATTAGTCCTTCTGAGTTATGAGATTCTCAGAAAATGCTGAGTTCACCTGCAAAAGCCTGGTTACCAACCTGGATGGGACAAGGTCAGTTCATGGACTAGACACTCTTCAGTTGAGAGGGACTTTGGCCTCCTAATTATTATTGTCACTGAGACTTCACGTAAAATAAATGGAAATGGCTACCTTGCCAGAGATGCTGGAAGAAGGCAATCCTTTTACAAAGGGCCTTCTTTCTAAAACTGTCTTTGCTAAATAATTGGATGCATGCATTTTAGGTTGTTCCCTTCATCAACTAGGAACCCATTATTTGTCCAGAATTGGACGCTGTGAAGGATGTATATTTCAAGACCTCTTTATGAGTTTTAATGTTTTTAGCTGTAAGAAACAGAAAACTGAATTAAAAATGAATTTATACAATGAGAATTTTAGCTTACATATATAATAAGAAGTCCAGAGCAGGGCAACTCCAGTGGTTCATTCAGTGGCTAAACAATGTCATCAAGGGTGCAGGGTCCTTCCACCTTCTGCTCTGCTCTAATCAGTGTGTCCTCCTCAGACTAACTCCCCTCATGGCTCCAACACAGCTGCCACAGATGCAGGCCTAAACAGGCATGCAGGACAACAACCGGAAGGAGAAAATGGACTATTTATTTCATATCTATTTCTTGATTGAGACTATTCATGGTTGACTCTGTTGAGGCAGACATGGGGCTGTTCTGAATACATGGAAGATGGACAGCAGAAATGAGAACATAGGTATTACCCAACAGGGTCTGCTCTAGACTCTCATCTGGTTAGAAAAGAAAGAACAAACTGAATGAAACAACTACCCTCTAAATCCCCTCACTTAAGGTGTTTCATTTCCTCATTCTGAGGATGCCATAAGGAATAGTGTCTGTTCACAGTTCTTGCCACATTGTCCTCAGCTCTCCTTGGAGGAAATATGTGACTCCAAGAGTTAAAAATCTAAGGCTTATCTTTTCTAACAATCATGGGTACAAAGTACCTGTGTACACTTGAGTGCCTTTTGTTCAGGGTGAATGCAGAGATAAATCAATAATTCTGTCTTGATTGACACTCTTGAGATGAGAGCTGGTTTGTAGGCCATTGCCAATGGAGAAATGGAAAAGCCCAGGGAGGGTGGAGGGAGAAGCATTTACCATTTATCAAGCTGAGAAGAGTCACTGCCACTCATCTCTTGGATCAGGGAGCTGAAAGGCCAACCCCAGCCCACTACTTCTTTGTGGCTGGTATACAAGCCATTTTAGATGGCTGGAAAAAAACAACAACAAAAATGTCACATGCCATTCCATAACACGTGACAATTGTATGAAATTCAAATTTCAATGTCCACGAGTGAACTTTTCTGGAACACAGCTATAGTCATTTATTTACACATTGTCTGTGGCTGCTTTCCCACTACAGCAGCACAGTTAAGTAGCTATGACATAGTCCAAATGGCCCATGAAATCTAACATATTTACTATCTTGTTCTCAGCAATAAAAGTGTGCCGACCCCTGTCTTGGAGTTAAAGTCCTACTGGAGCCCTCAGGCTCTGGGTGGGGCTGTGCCTAGAGCCTCCAGAGCAGCCAGCCCTCAGCCCCTGTGCAGACAAGGCTCTTTCTTCCCATCTGAGCAGAAAAGAATGTCCTAATCAATTTAGAACAAAGTGTTCTGGTTGGCTGCACATTAGAATCACCTGGGGAGTTTTTAAAAAATACCAGTCTTGGTCCCCACCCAGACCAATTAAAGCAAAATCTCTGGGGATGAGACCAGGCATCCATCCTTGCCTTTGAAAAACTCCCATGGATTACAAAATGCAATCAAGTTTGAGCATTAGTGCTAGAGGCTTGTTTGCCAAAATCAAACCTGGCTTCTGGAACTTTTTCTAAGCAAACGCCATCACTCACCCTTAGGCAGGTGTCTTGGGAATAGCGCATGAGCACCATGCTAGGACGGAGCAGGGCAAGAAGACAGGAGAAGCATGTCATAGTTAACCCTTACCTTTCATTTTTACAGGTGTGCAACTAAATGACCTCACCCATTTACAGGTGAGTTCCTGAGGTTTCCCAGGCTCTCCCTATATTTCTCTTGGCATAAAAAAACCACAATGTCTCACCTTAATTACCTCTCAGTGATTTATTTTCCTTCACCCAAGATGGGTACAAATAAGACCCTAGTCCCTGCCTAACCAAGGGGTAATGTAGATGTACATCTTCCTCCATGGCGCCAGAGACTTCCCTTCTCCTTGCCTTGTAGTTGGAGAAAATTGTAACCAAGGAACCAGCTCAAAATGGTCTTTACCTGTTTGATGAGATACCGAGTTGCTTTTCAAAAACAATAAACCCATCCACAAGTCACGCAGCCAGGACATGCGCAGAGGAGAAAAATTTTACTTCTAGCTGCACCCAATACCAAAGTCTCACTCACACATACGGAACCACAGAACCAGGATATAACCAGAACTTGAACACTGGAACACTTTCAGAAGCCAAGAATCTGTTGCTCAGGTGCTGACACACTTTACCATGAATGGGCAACTCCAAAATCCTCTGATTAAAACCTGCCCCACCAGCACTTTTACATATCTGCTCCCCTGTCCCTTAAGAACCCTTAACCTAGTGCAGCAAACAAAATGGATTTGAGGTACCATTAGGTCTCCCATCTTCTCTGTTGGCAACTTCTCAGTCAATAACCTTCCCTTACCCCAAACTCTGACATTGAGTTTTGGCCTTTTGAAGCATCTCACACATGGTCTTTGGCTTAGTAACAAAATGAACTATATGCCTTCTTTTCTTCACATACTCAACAGTACCAACAACTTACCACACATTTTGGATTTTAAGAATACAATGATAAGCCTGACCAGGTGGTGGTGCAATAAATAGAGTGTTGGCCTGGGACACTGAGAACCCAGGTTCAAAATCCCAAGGTTGCCGGCTTGAGTGTGGGCTCATCTGGCTTGAGTGCAAGCTCACTAGCTTGAGCATGGGGTTGCTGGCTTGAGCATGGGATCATGGACATGATCCCATGGTCACTGGCTTGAGCCCAAAAGCCGCTGGCTTGAACTCAAGGTTACTGGCTTGAGCAAGGGATCACTGGCTTGGCTGAATTTCCCCCCACCCCACCCCCACACACACACACGGTCAAAGCAGTATGAGCAAGCAATCAATGAACAAGGTGCCACAACAAAGAATTGACGCTTCTCATCTCTCTCCCTTCCTGTCTGTCTGTCCCTCTCTCCCCCTCTCTATAGCAAAATTAATTAATTAATTAATTAATAGGCTACAATAATGAATAATAGTCCAAAAAAAGCTCAAACCAGGAAAAGAGACAGACAAATGAACCCACTGCTTTACAGTGTTGTTGGGCTGCCCAAAGGGAGATCAGTAGGGGTTCTCCAGGACTCTGAGCAGAGAAATTACCATCTCTCAAAGAGGAGGATATACTTGGAATGGCCTTGGAGAATTCCTTCTCAGCTGAAGGGAAGCACTTCATGCCGAGGAGAAAGATTTTTTAAAATATGACCCTGGCCAGATAGCTCAGTTGGTTAGAGCATTTTTCCAAAGCACACAAGTTGCCAGTTTGATACCCTGTCAGGGCACATATGGAACAGATTGCTGTTCCTGTCTCGGTCTTGCTCTCTCCCTTCCTCTCTCTAAAATCAATAAAGGAAACATTTTAAATATATATATGGTGGCTTGAAAGAGAATGAGGTGGAGTGTTAGGAGCAGGTGTAGCAGGCTGCCGGGAGTGGAGATACATGGAGGCTTGGGAAGGAAGCTGAGCCACTTTCAAAATTGTTGGAGTTTTTCAGGAGAGCCATGATCTTCACAAGGAAGGCCTGGCTGGGTTCAGTACTAGATTCTGGAGGGCAAGAGAACAAGCATGCCCATTGCTCGGGATGAGATGTGATAAACACCTAAATTACTGCTGCAGGAGTGGGTACTGGGAGAAAGAGCCAGATCCAGAAATACTTCCGAAATGCAGCCAGTAGGACTTAGAGATTAATGAAATGCATGGGGCCAGAGAGCCCCTGCCACATGAACCCAACACTTTCCCAGCTTCCCACCTCTCCTGTCCTCTCCAGCTCTGCTCCCATGGGCAGCCAGGGCCAGGAGGAGAAAACACCAGAAAGAGAAGTAATGGATGCTATCAGAGGGCTCTTTTTTGTTTGTGTTCTTTTCTAATACCTATTATTGTTGTTGTTAAGCCCCCCAAAAAGTTCCCCTAGCTACTCTTCAAAGTGGAGTTTCTGAAAACGGCTTCATGTGCTTCCCCTCTGGGCAAAAATCACACCTCTGAATCTCAATAAGGCCATTGAGAGGCTGTGTTGCCCTATGGTAGTGCTCATAAGCTCTGGTGTCAGACCAGTCTGAATTTGAACATTGGCCCTACCACTTACCAGCTACAAAACCTGGGCAAGTCATAAAACTTTTTTCAATTCATCTGTCAGATGCATATGATAACAGTATCCACTGCAGGCGATTATGAGAATTAAATGAGTTGGTAAGCTAAACAATCAGCACAGAGCACATAAAACAGATTGATAGATCCTGACCAGGTGGTGGTGCAGTGGATAAAGAATCGAACTGGGATGCAGAGGACTCAGGTTCAAAACCCCGAGGTCATCGGCTTGAGCGCAGGCTCATCCGGCTTGAGTACGGGCTCACCAACTTGAGCTCAGGATCACTGGCTTGAGCATGGGATCATAGACATGACCCCATGGTCACTAGCTTGAGCCCAAACGTCACTGGCTTGGGCAAGGGGTCAACGGCTTGGTTGAATCCCCCCATCAAAACAACATGAGCAAGCAATCAATGAACAAGGTGCCACAAAGAAAAATTGATGCCTCTCATCTTTCCCTTCCTATCTGTCTGTCCCTCTCTCTGACTCTCTGTCTCTCTGTCAAAAAAAAAAGATTGATAGATTTGAGTTGGTATGTTATTATCATTATCGACATTTGAGGCCTCAGTGCATATTCATTTATTCACTCATTCAAACAAATCTTAATGAATAGTTAATGAGGGCCTTCCATGTTTTGGTCTTAGATCTGACATTGGAGATATAGAAGTGAGCAAGGAAGATCCCTGCACACTTGGAGCTTCTATATTCAGGGAAAAGAAACAAGACCCTGGCTGGTTGGCTCAGCGGTAGAGCGTCAGCCTGGCGTGCGGGGGACCCGGGTTCGATTCCCGGCCAGGGCACACAGGAGAAGCGCTCATTTGCTTCTCCACCCCCCCCTCCTTCCTCTCTGTCTCTCTCTTCCCCTCCTGCAGCCGAGGCTCCATTGGAGCAAAGATGGCCCAGGCGCTAGGGATGGCTCCTTGGCCTCTGCCCCAGGCACTAGAGTGGCTCTGGTCACAACAGAGCGACGCTCCGGAGGGGCAGAGCATCGCCCCCTGGTGGGCAGAGCGTCGCCCGTGGTGGGCGTGCCGGGTGGATCCCGGTCGGGCGCATGCGGGAGTCTGTCTGACTATCTCTCCCCGTTTCCAGCTTCAGAAAAATACAATAAATAAATAAATAAATAAATAAATAAAAAGAAACAAGCAATAAACATGTAAATAAGGCCATAAATAAGATAATTACAGATTGAGAAAGGTGAAAAGTAAACAGCAGGGCATCAGAAATGATGAGCCAAAGCCAGACACTGATGTGATGACAGATGGAATAAAAGTGTTCAAGAAACTAAGAAGCGATCAATGAAGCAGCAGTGTGAGGGGTGGGGTCAGCTCAACAGGTAGGGGCTGATTGCATCAGGCCTTACAGACCCTACTGGACTTTGGATTTTATTCTAAATCACTGGAAAGCCATTAAAAGATTTCAGGTAGTGGAATGACATGATGATAGTTGTAAAAAGATTGAAGCAAGTAAGAGCAGGATTGAAAAGTCCTGTGAGAAATCTACAGCAGATGTCCATGTGAGAAATGCTGGCTAGACAAGTGCTGGGAAAACAGCTACGTTAGACTTGCTCACTTGCACTTTGCATGATTAGTGTGTGAGCACCGTGGCAGAGCCACGTGTATATAGCCTATTTAAGGCTACAGGTTCAGGAACTTAGCGCACATTATGGATTGCCTGTCCACCACTGTGAGGGGCCATTTGGCAGATCATTTGTCTGCCAACATGAGGGGCCATTTTCCTGTTCGCCCACCTGCCATGCAAGCAGTGATTTGCGCTTTGTTAACCTGCTGCCATGGGAAGCGGTTTTCCCTGCCTGTTTGCTTGTCTGCCATTGCAGGAATTGCCCGGGGCTTTTCGGCTCCACAGTTCTTCTAGCATCTGCCTGAATCCAATGTGAACCTGCCTGACCTCAGCCACCAGCATTACAACAAGGGTGACACAACCGAGATAGAGCTCAGTGCCATCTCTGAAATGTGCCATGGAGGAACCACTGACAGTTTACTGATAGTTTAGAGACAGGGGGATGAGGGAAAAGGGAGGAATCAAGAATGACTTGTAGGCATTGTTATCATGAGGAATTCAATAAATCCCAAATAAAGTATTACTTTTTATTCCTGCTGCTTAGAAAAAAAAAATGACTTGTAGGTTTGCGGCTTGAATAACTATGTGGAATGGTGATTTACCATTTACCAAAATAGGAAACAATAAAGAACCCGTCTGGAGAAGAGTCCTTAGTTCTATTTTGGAAAGTTAACATTTGAGATGGCTTGCAGACATCCTGGTGAAGGCATCTTGAGTATGTTTGTATATATTGGAATCTGCACTTCCATGTGAGATCAAAGGTAAAGATCTAAACTAGGGAGTCATTGGCTTATTGGCGACACTGGGTAATATGCTGTTGAGACTGAGAAAAGAGACTGGGAAGAGGTTGCCAGTTTGAAAGCAAACCAGAAGAGGGTAGGCCAGGAAAGCTAAAAAGGACAATTCTTTCCAGCAGGAAGAGGGAGAGTAAACCTGTTGGATGCTGACGAGCAGTCCAGTAAGGACAGAAAAGTAAACATTGTATTGGTAGCATGGAGGTCACTGGTGACCTGGGCAGATCTGTTTCAGTAGAAAAGTAGAGACAGAATCCAGATAAGAGTGGGCAAAAGAGTTGACCAAGTGAAGGCGGGGAACAGATAACTGAGGGTGTTCACCAAGTGGGAGCAGAGAATCCAGATGGTAAGAGGATGCAGGATCAAGTATGAATTTATTTTGTTTTAAGGTGGGAAATATTATAGTGTGTTTATTTATGGGGAAATGGATCTGAGAGAGAAGATTAATGCATAAAAGGAGATGAGTTAACCACCAGAGTGAATTTGTTGAGAAGGGGAGGGTCTGGACAAAGATAGGCAGATTTCCATCTTTATTAAGAAGAAAGGTGGGCCCTGGCTGGTTGGCTTAGCAGTAGAGTGTTGGCCCAGTGTGTGAAAATCCCAGGTTCGATTCCCAGTCAGGGCACACAAGAGAATCAACCGTCTGCTCCTCCACCCCTCCTCCTTCTCTCTCTCTCTCTCTCTCTCTCTCTCTCTCTCTCTCTTTCCCACCTGCAACCATGGCTTGAATGGTTCAAGCAAGTTGGCCCCTGGTGCTGAGGATGGCACTGTGCCCTCACCTCAGGCACTAAAATAGCTTCGTTGCCAAGCAACAGAGCAGCAGCCCCAGAAGGGCAGAGCATCACTCAATAGGGGGCTTGCCAGGTGAATCCTGGTCAGAGTGCATTCAGGAGTCTGTCTCTCTGCCTCCCCACCTCTCACTTAATAAAAAAAAAGAAGAAGAAGAAGAAAAAGGAAGATGGAGACTGTGGGTATAGGTGTGAAGGGGTTTGTAGATCAGATGTCAAAAAGAAATAGGCATTTCTGTCTAAATCCTTCTATTCTTTGAATTATAAGGTGAGGTTTATCAGCTGAAGAGGGCAGGTAAAAACCTAGGAGGTTTAATAAAAAAGAGTATAAAAATAGCCACCTTGGTGAGTTGGAAAGCAAACTTACTCAGGAAACATAGTGGCTGGGCTATGGTGAATGGCCATTTAAGGTAAAGGGTCATGATATTTTAATGGGAAAGATGGCCCTGTTGTATGGTTTTCCCCTGCCACATTCAGCTATAACAATGTGAATAGTTGGGTACAACAACAGCTGTGATTGTGCCAAGAAAATGTTAACAGGGGAAAGAGGGAGTGATAATAAACCACTGGTTCTAGACCAAACAAGGAAGTGAGGCCAAAGGGAGAGATGGGAATGATGACAGAGTCATAGGGTCAATGGCTAAGCAGTCCCAAGGAGATCAGGGAATTCTGCAGTGTGGGTGCCGAAGCCAGAGAGCCAGGAGAGTAAATCATTCTCAGAGGAGGGAATCCTTGAAACCCAATTTTAGAGGTGAGAGCAGTTGCTGGTGACAATGTGATCTAGTGTGCAACCAAGAAAGTGGAAGGCTGAGGTGGGCGTGGCATGGCAGAAGAATATAAGGTTATAGACTTTGTTATGTGAAGGCAATCAGCCACCATCTATTCAGCATTTCATAAGGCATCATTAATGCCAAAGTAAAATAAAAGGTAATTCAAAGGCTCAGCTTTATAACAATATTTATGTTGTTATTTTAGTGAGAATTAGAAACTGTCACCTACCAGCAAAGGCTGTTATACAGTTGTTTAGGAGTGACTTTTTTGACTAGCAGCAATGACAAGAGGGAATGGGCAGCTTGCAGAAGCTAGAGCAGAGAGCCAGTTTGGTGACCAATACAGGGTGATTTTTGGTGGCTTCCTCTAAGCACAGAAGAGTTGGACTGCAGTCCTTTCTGCAGCATAAGGGGACTTAAGTTGTATCAATATTTATATCGGGATCGCAAAACCTAGGCAACACTCCATATTGTTAAGTTGCTCGGCAGGATGCAAGCTTAGAGGCATTTTCTAAGTTCTCTACAAGGAACACTGGCATCACCTGTTCCTGCTGGCTGTTTGTGGCAGCGTTTGGGGCTGCCTCAAGTAATCCATTTAGTAACTCGCTTCCGGCCGAATATCAACTCCTACACCCATAGGAGTGCTTCAGCTGGTGTCCCCTGACTTCAGGCATACTCCATGCTGAAGTAGGGTCTTTAAAACACTCAGAAGTCCAGACAGCAGCATCCACGCAGTCAAGAAAAGTCCAAGTTTACAGGGGTCAAAGGAGTCAGTCCATTGTAGGAATTCACATGGGTCCCAGCATCAGGGAATAAAAGCCAGCTGACTGAGGAGAAGTCCTAACCAAATCTCTCCTCCACCGATAAATACTTACGTCGCTTTGAAAAAGGTCCCAGCTGACAAGACATTTCCTCCCTTCTAATGTAGAGATAATGTAGTCTGTAGGGGAGAATAAGACAAAAGTGTGAAAACATGTGACCATGGAATGTTAGAACTGGGATCAGGGTCATTTTCTTTTGTTGACCTGAATGCTGATCAGAGAAGCATTGGAATTGACAAGGAATGTTGAACCCCTGCCAGGTTAAAGAAAAAAATAATTGTTTTGGTTCAATTCATTTTAGTTCATGATACACTGAGTCTTAGTAGAAGAATGACCTTTAAGTTTACAAGAATACTTGAGTTTTAAGCTCATATTGCTAACAGTTGGTACCCACATAGCACTTCATGACAGAAGGCAGCATTCCCCAGTCTTCATAAACTAGAGAGATGTGGTCCTAAGGGTTCCCTAGGACCCAACTGCAGCCAATATGACCTCTTGCTCCTCAGCTCTTCCCGGGAATATTCAGTCTGATCTAATTAGTAGAGATTTAAAGATAAGAGCCTTCATTTTAACCAACTACTGCTCAGAAAAGGAGCCAGCACCCTGAACTTCAGGCAAAGCTTATGGCAAGATCCATGCCCATCTCCGTTCTGCTAAACACCTTCTTAATCTGAAGCTGTCCAGAGCCTTAACAGCTGGCTCAGGGGAGGGTTGGGGTGGGAGTCCTCAATCTCCACCAATTCAGTGTTCGAGGCACTTGGACCTCCACAATCCCAAGAGGAGTTACTGTAACGGCATCTAGAGGACATTGCCTGATGCTCAGGGGCCCTGAAATGGCAGCTGCTTGCCCCACTTTTCAGGAGGGGAACGATCTGAACTTAAGGAATGCCTGCAGCTAACAGTTTAGGTCTCAGTTTCATCTCTTCAATGCCCCATGCTGCTTTCTCTTTGGTCTGATGGCTCTAATCAAGTTAGCTGGCCTGAGTCTCATAGAAGGCAGACACCGAGCACTAAGAGTCCGCTGTTCCACAGACTCCAGCCCCCTAAGTTTCCTGACTTCTGACTCACATCCCTTATAGAGTCCTGCTGCCACTCTCTTTCAACACTGAGTTTCGTGGTGATAGGGGCAGCTCTTGAGACCCTGTTCTATTATTTCCTCTAAGGTTGGGTCATAAGTGGCCCAGCCAGCTCCTTCCTTTCCTATTTTTTTGGGTAAAATAACCAAAACTTCACCTTGCCTCCCTGGGCCAAAGACATGCTTTTCCTAGTATCCTTTTCTGAGAAGGAAAGAAAGCCTCAAATTAGAGGAAAGGTTCTTTGTGCCAAGAGGAGGCCTTAACTAGTGCCAGCCATGACATGCCAAAATAGGCTTTTGTGGGCTGCAGTCTCCTTAGGCTCTAGTAGGAAAAAGAAAGAGAGTGGGAGACCAGAGCATTGGTAGGAAGAAGGAACCCGAGAAAGAGCCACTTTTGCGAGCTTGAAAACAACCCCACAGCAACCCACTGCCCACCCTTCAGGGCACCCCCAGCAGCCAGTCCAGGACTGCCAGAGCCTAAGCACCTCGTGAGCCTTGCGCATGAGTCACCTAAGGACCTGCCTTTTTAGACTTCTGCTTCCTCTCCAAACCCAGGTCAACTGGAACTATGACCATCTGGGATTGTGTTCCTTTACCTGCATTGTTCAGCTCCTGTTGGGTTTTCTGGGCTGAGGAGAGGCAACTGGAGCCTTCAGAGGCCAAGGCTGTGGACATTGCTAAGCAGGGTAGAGGGGAGGGGCTTGGAAAGAGTTCTCTGAGGCTCAGCAGCTTACCTTGAACAAGAAAACCACTCAGACAGGGTCCTCACTGGCCTTAGAAGATGGCCATGTGGGAGGGCTCCTTCTTGGAGAGAAGCCTAGGATCCAGGTGGGGTGACCAAGTCGTCCTTGTCTGCCTGGGACTATCCTGGTTTCTTCACTGAGCGTTCTGTGTCCCTGGAGACCCCTCAGTTCTAGGTAAACCAGGATGTTGGTCACCCTAGCCTAGGAGTTATGGCAACTTCCCTGGGGTTAGGAGCAAAACTCCATGGTGCAGCAGCCCCTGGACTGGCCTCCCACAAATTGTAAGAGTTGGATGGGGAGCATTCTGCATTGTTTAAACACTCCTGAATCTTTCTATTATAAATGACTTAGCTTTGAAAACTACCCAACTCTGTCTATTGAAAGACAGAAAGCATTGCCTATTACTCTCAATTCAAATTGTTTTAATTTTTGGTAGGAAGACTAGGACTTTATGAGTTTTGTTAAGTGGATACCTCTGTGCATTAATTATAAACTCATAGTTTTGTCAAAAAGAAAAAAAAAACAGTAATTACAACAGTTTAATTGATTGTAGGGGCCCAACTTATAAGTAAGGCCAAAATGGTTTTCTGTTCCACAAGGAATAGGGGGGTGCACCCTGGTACCTGGGTTCAAGACAAGAGCCTAGTCATCCTAGAGGAGGTCTAGTTGCAAGAATAACCCAGGCTGATGTTAGCACCCTTCCCCAGCCAACCTGGCACTAAGGGCATGCACAGAAAGACAGCTGAGTGTATGGGCAGGAGTTCACGGTTTGGGTGTGCTGTGTCACTAAAAAGCAGAAATTCTTGAAGCCCTAGCCCACCCGGGCACTGAGCATGCACAGCTGAGAATAGCCTCAAGACATGGGGCTCCTTTCCCTCTCACGATGAGGAGACCATAGCCACACTGGTGTTTCAGCCAAAATGATCCCTACTGACGTGACTTCCCATGGGTCACAAATAAAGACTGAATGTACAGTTGAAGGTTTTAGGGCTATCTACTTCATTTACGAATTTGATGCGTTTTCCACCACTAAAATCCTGCATCCTTTTTGTCACTTAATTTGTGTTATCCACTTTAATGAACAAAAATTTTAAGAATTTCTCCTCTATTCTTGTTTGTGGTGCACAGCACTGGTTGATAACTCACTTTTATCATTGGTTCATGGATGGCCCTCTTCTATTTATTAAATTATATAACAAATACTCTGATTATACCCTTTAACCCCAAGATCTAAAACATTACCAATAACTTACATATACTTACATATAAATAACCCACATCCTTCTCATCCCAACTTTCTGCTTCCTGACCCTGTTCTCGAAGGAGAGCATTGGCTTCAATTATTTTATCATACTTGTGTTTACATATGTAATTTATTAGATAGCTAGTTAGACCAACAAACCATGTTGTTTAAGCTGGAATTACTTTTAACCTTTAGAAAAGGTATTGTATTAATACAGGTGTCACATAAAGTCTTTTGGACTTGCTTTTTCCACTTGACATTATTTTACTAATATTTATTCACGGTGATACACGTAGTCCATCATTTTCAACACTGTGTGACATTCCATCATGTGAACACACCACAATTTATCTGCCTATTTGCCTGTTGGTGGTTTCCCAGATTGTTTTTTTGTTTGGGCTATTGCACCTAGTACTGCCATGAACACTCTTGTACCTCCTGGGGACCATGAACAGGAGTTTCTCTTGGGTGTATACCTGGGAGCAAAATTGGTAGGACATGAAAATACTCAACTTTAAAAAAGAATGCCAAATAATTGTTTTCCAATTCTGGGAATAATCATACTCCCTAATTCTGTTCATTTAGTACAAGTCCAGACACACAGAGCGGTGGGTTTGCATTGCCTGGGATGCTAGTGAGTTTGAGCATCGCTTCCTGTACGTAATAGTCATGTGTACTTCCTCTTCTGTGAAGCAGCTGTCCATGTCTTCAGATGTTGTGCTTCTACATTCTTTTTTCCAAATGAACTTTACTTTTTAGGTTTTAGGTTTACAGAAAATTGCAAGAGTAGTACAGAGTTCCCAGATATTCCACACCTAGTTTTCTGTATAATTAACATTGTTTGTTATAATTAAAGAGCCAATATTGATATATTATGAATAACTAAAGTCCATACTTGATTTAAATGTCCTTAGTATTTACCAAATGTCCTTTTTCTGCTCCAAGATTCCATCCAGGGTATCACGTTATATTCATTAGCCCTGACTTCTTAAGCTGCTATTGACTGTGATAGTTTCTCAGACTTTCCTGGCTATTGGGAATCTTGACAGTTTTGAGGAGTACCTGGTCAGATATTTTGTAGAATGTGCCCCCATTGGTATTTGTCTGATGTTTTTCTCATGAGTAGACTAGTTTGGGAAGGAAGATCACAGAGGTAAAACGCTATTCTCATCATATCATATGAAGGATACATATTAACAATGTGACTTTATCACTGATGGTGTGGACCTTAATTACCTGGTTGAGGTAGTGTTTGTCAGGTTTCTTTACTGAAAAGCTATTCTTTTCCGCCCTTTTTCATACTCCACTCTTTGGATAAAAGTCCCCATGCACAGTTCACACTTAAGAAATAAGGGGTGGGCACTGGCTGGTTGGCTCAGTGGTAGAGCGTCGGCCTGGCATGCAGAAGTCCCGGGTTCGATTCCCAGCCAGGGCACACAGGAGAAGTGCCCATCTGCTTCTCCACCCCTCCCCCTCTCCTTCTTCTCTGTCTCTCCCTTCCCCTCCCGCAGCCAAGGCTCCATTGGAGCAAAGATGGCCCGGGCGCTGGGGATGGCTCCTTGGCCTCTGCCCCAGGCGCTAGAGTGGCTCTGGTCGCAACAGAGCGACACCCCGGAGGGGCAGAGCATCGCCCCCTGGTGGGCAGAGCATCGCCCCCTGGTGGGCGTGCCGGGTGGATCCCGGTCGGGCGCATGCGGGAGTCTGTCTGACTGTCTCTCTCCCCGTTTCCAGCTTCAGAAAAAAAAAGAAAGAAAAGAAATAAGGAGTGTGGCCTGACCAGGCGGTGGCGCAGTGGATAGAGCATTAGACTGGGATGCGGAGGACCCAGGTTCGAGACCCCGAGGTTGCCAGCTTGAGCGCAGGCTCATCTGGTTTGAGCAAAGCTCCAGCTTGGACCCAAGGTCACTGGCTCGAGCAAGGGGTTACTCGGTCTGCTGAAGGCCCGCGGTCAAGGCACATATGAGAAAGCAATCAATGAACAACTAAGGTATCGTAATGAAAAACTGATGATTAATGCTTCTCATCTCTCTCCATTCCTGTCTGTCTGTCCCTGTCTCTGACTCTCTCTCTGTCTCTGTAAAATAAAATAAAATGAAATAAAATGAAATGAAGTAAAATAAAATAAAAAGAAATAAGGAGTGTGATAGACTGAATAATGGTCCCCTAAATCCCAGAACTTGTTATCTTGTTCGGCAAAAGTGATTCTGCAGTTGTGATTAAATTAAGGATTCTGACATGCACAGGCTATCCTGGATGATCTGAATGGATTCTAATTGCAGTCACAAGTGTTCGTATAAGAGGTAGACAGAGGGGACTGACACAGAGGAGGAGAAAGTAATGTGACCACAGAAGCAGATATGGGAGTAATGGGCCAGCAATTACCAGCAGCTGGAAGAGTCAAGGAATGGATGGGTTATCCCTTAGAGCAGTGGTCCCCAACCTTTTTTGGGCCACAGACTGGTTTAATGTCAGAAAATATTTTCACGGACCGGCCTTTAGGGTGGGACAGATAAATGTATCACGTGACCAAGACAAGCGTCAAGAGTGAGTCTTAGACGGATGTAACAGAGGGAATCTGGTCATTTTTTAAAAATAGAACATCATTCAGACTTAAATAAAAATAAAATGGAAATAATGTAAGTTATTTATTCTTTCTCTGCAGACTAGTACCAAATGGCCCACGGACCAGTACCGGTCTGCGGCCCGGGGGTTGGGAACCACTGCCTTAGAGCCTCTGGAAGAAGCACAGATCTGCCAACTCCTTGATTTCAGTTCAGTGATGTTGATTTGGACTTCTGGACTCCACATCTGTAAGAGAATAGCTTTCTGTTGTTTTAAGTCACCAAGCTGTGGTAGTTTGTCACCAGAGCCACAGGAACAGAGTTATGTTCTCGCTCCCCGGGGGTGGAAGAGCTACATAAATTATTTGGAATTCTGCTCAGGAGTTTTATCACTTTGCCCCCAATTATTTATTTAATTAATTATTTCTATTAGTATGGACTTGTAGAGATTTATATTATATTTTGGGTTCTAATCCATTATTATTTTATTTTGTTGCTCTACATTCATTTTAAAGACAGAATGTCTTCCTCTGGGCAGGTAACTCACCACATCTACAGGTGCCCCTGGCAGGGCATAGGAGAAGGCTCTAGGGACTATGTGGGAATATGGACTGTGAGTTTGTCCAACCTCATGACTGTGGCCTGAGGACTGGACATGCAAACTTTAAAACAGATATAGAATAGTAAACTTTCCATTAATGCAATTATGCAACAATGTTACGTACATGCTATTACAAAATAGATTTTGCACACAACTGAGTAAATGTTTCAATAATATCTGTCAAATATGTGTCATATCTTTTCAATAATATAGGTTATCAAAGAATTTTGTGTTTAAAAAGTTACCTCCAGTCTTGGTTAATATCACTGATACGTTGCTGATGGGTTTTAGTCACTCTGGACTAAGCAAGCACAGCAGCTACGGTTGATTTTCTTCACAGATTCCTCCAGGGAAAGCCACTGCACACCCTCATTTACTTCTCACTCAAAGAGGTTCATGCTCCTTACAGACAAGGTTTTTCTTGTTCTCAGCAGAAATCTCTTGTGATTTAATTTCAATTTTCAGCCTGAAAGAGAAAGAGAGAGAATATGAATGTGCTTTCAATAGATTTTTTAATGCCCAAATTGGGTTGAGGTCAAGAGAGTTTGCAAAGGTAGTGGTACTTAAGGGAATGGTAATAGGAAATAGGCCCTTGTCTAAGTAGTAGACACAGAGGCCTTTAGTTTCCTTTAAGCCATTAGTTTGCTGTGAATAAACTTGTCCAGTCAAGAACATATTTCTCAGGGCAGGAGGCGATCACAACCAGTCCCAGCAGTTAGGAAAGCAGCCTCTGGCATAGGACAGACCTGGTTTTTAATGTTGGCTCTACCTCTTACCAACATGTGACCTTGGGCAAGTTACCTCCCTAAGTTTCATCTTTCTCCTCTGTAAAATGAAGACCATGTCTATGTCACAGGTTGTGTAAGGAGCGACGGAAGCATGTATTTACACAGAACTTGGCAAGCTAGGACCACTATTACAACCATTTCTATTATTTTATGTTTTTCTTGATTTTTGTTACTATTATTTAGTAAAATCATAATAACAGCACAGGTTCTGGCATCAGAGAAAGTTGGTTTCAAATTCCAGCTCCAGCACTATAAGCCTGGAGCAAGTTATTTAACTTCTCTGTGACTCAATTTCCCCATCTATAAAATGGGTATGTCTCAGAGGATTATTAGGAAGACCACAATTAAATAAAATTAAATTAGATAATGCATGTAGGGCACTTAGCACAGTTCTCAGCACATTGAATGAACTCAATAATGTGAACTGGTATTATAATATTATTATTATGTATTCCATGTCATGCTTATCAATATGTGTTGGTTCCACACTGGCCACAGCTCCTGAGGGCCTGTAAGCTCAGCCCCAGCCCTGAGCTGATCTTAACCTGACCTGGCTGTATATTAGGGGCCCAATATCCCCTCTCTACACCCTTTTCCCACCCTCCTGTGTGTTTGTTCTCACTGCCTTAAATTATGATAGCTCCAAAATGCAATTTGCAATCTTTCATCTAACTCTGAAAAGGACCCCTCAAGCCAATAATACCTTCTGCCTTGTGTTTCTGAGGAGACCTCTAATGAGGCTAAAACCCAGCATATTGCTTGGGCCCTGACTCCTTGATCAATCTGCACAAGCTCGCTCCTGGGAGCCTCGCACATTCTACATTTACTCACATCTGCTGGCTAAATCCCTACTTCACCTCTCACTAACTAGAACTAGGGACTAGAACTAGGGTCTTGCTTATTAGCCCCCACTGCCTCACTTCAGACACCCCCATGGATGCTAGAATGACCACACAGGTACTGGCACTGGCTGGCTCATACTGAAGGTCACTGTGCCCTCTAAAATTTTGACAAAACAAATGCCACTCATCTCTCAATCCCTTTAGCCCTAGCTCACCCCTCTAGCTGACCCTTGTTCTACTTGCTTCAGAGCTGAGGCACTGGAGACTGATCATTACCTTGATCACAACTCCTGAATGGTCCTATTTCACAGATAAGGAAACTGAGCCCCAGAGATATTCAGTGATTTGCCCAATGTCATGTGAGTAACATCCAGAAAACTTGGGCTCCCTGAACTTTGGTTCAGAGCCCACTTAGCTTTCTGTCTCATAGATCCAAAGCTCAAGAGAGCCAGTTCCCAAATTTTTACTTTGGATGAAAGCCCAACTTTAAAGGTTCGTTAGGTATCACTCTTCCTGACTCCAGGCATTTGGCATTGGTTGGTATATCTTTCCAGAGATACATTTCTGAATGGAAGTAAAAAAAAGAGGGAGAGAATATATTTCTGTTTGACAAATAAGCATGTAATCTCAAAGACTCTACACATTTTTAAGCCTTCAAATAGCACAGAGACCTGTGCAAGTGCGAGAGACAGGAAAGTACTGAGTTGGGTGGAAACATAAATTTTATTGCAAAGGAACCCTTTAGGATTTAAGTACTGTTAACATGATCCCAGGCAGAGAGAAAAAGGATTTTCCAAGGCTCTCCCATGTTTAGTGACACTCTACATTGGGGTGAGGGGGTGCCTCACAAACCAGAAGCTTTGCCCAGGAGTTCCATGTGGCTTTGAAAGCCACATTCAATGTCATCAGGAGTCTTTTCTATAACAATATTCTAAGCCTCCAATATATGAGTCTGGAGAAAAAGATGTCCCCATAGCACTCATCAACACCAGAATTAACCTTGTTAATTTGTTTACATGTAGGTACTTTTGTGTATGTTCTATGGGGTCAAGGGCATTGACTGCTCACTGCTAGATCCCAGCTCCTACAGCAGTCCCCAGGATATGTCAGGTGAACAGCAGATATTCTTTGAATGCATATATTATAGTTTCCAACTCAAACTTTCAGTGTTAGCCACCAGCAGGGCAGAGTACTGTGCTGTCATCGGTCATGGGGTGAGAGAAGCCAGTTAGCCTGACTCAATCAACTATCCAGTGGTCAGTGGTTATTGCCAGGTATGATCAGCATAGGGGGGGTCAAGGGCATCTACCCTACTCATATCTGTACCCAGTGTTTAACAGCATGTATTGTAATGCTTTTTTTCCCAAAATGACCCATCTCATTAAATTCACTAAATATCTTCTCTAGTCAAATCTTAGCTATAAATAATAATTATTACCATTGGCCAAAATTTACTGCTTGACCACCATCTGCCATGCATATATGATCTTAAGTTCTTAAAGAAATTCTTAGATTTGTATTATAATGCCTATTTTACTGATGAAGAAGTAAGTCTTGGAGAAGTTGAAAACTTGGACTAGGACATACAGCTGTTAAGCAATGGACACAACATGTATGAGTATAGTGAATCTAAAGCCTCTTCCTTTAACCACCATGTTATACTACCTCCCACAAGATCATCAAATAAGTGAATGGTCTTTTTTTCTCTCCCTCTCTCTCTTATGTCAAGATTCCACAAAGAAAGTCATCCAGGCCAAATTCTTCTATCAGACCTGGATTTTTCAGTTATTTGCTGGTAAGCAGCCAAATGCCTGTCTGAGTAATCAAGGTCATCTCTTTTGGTGTACTATCACAGTCAGATCAGTGCTGACCAGCTATGGCAACCTTTAACTGACCAAGAATAATGCAGATGGAAGCAACATAATGAAAGGAAATTGTGTTTTCCAGCAACTTGATCTCCCCACTATGGGTCTGCCCTCCCTTTCTCTAACCTGTCTTGGGAAGAGAAGGAAACAGGTTACTTAACTTACAGGACTGTTCCAGAGCTCTGGGCACAAGGTACTACTTCCAAGCCCCTGAGGCAATCATCTTAGTCATCTTAATAAACCCTCATTAGGTCCTGTGTCCCTTCCTCCCCCTAGGAAAGACCAGGTCCCACCCAGAATTTGTACTGAGGATATTTTATAGAACAAAGATACCATGGTTCCTAAGCATCCTCCAAGGAAGTAGCTTTCCTATCAGGGCGAAAAAAGAAAATCTGTTTTTTCCTGTTAGATTTGTGTTTTCTTGTACTAGCCTGACCTGGACCACAGCCCCACCCAGCACCTCTCTTTCCCCTTGAGCCCTCAGAGCTTTCCAGATCAACCATCACAGGAACTCCCAAGACAATGCCATCCCTATCCCACTGGAGGGAAATAAACTCTGGGACTTCATCTAAAGGAGATCATGGTCCTGACTGACTCAGGAAGGGTGGAGATCTACCAATGTCCATTTTCTAGAGAAGGGTTTTGTACACATCCCACATTCCACCCTCTCAGAAGAGCCACCTCACACCATTTCAATTTTCTAGTGGCCACCTCAGGGATGGCCATGCAATAGCCCTCAGCTTTCCATCAGGGCTAACAGTCCAAACTCAATCCTTCATCTGTTCCATTTTGAGTGCCAAGAAAGTGGTACATTAGTCCTGGTCAGGTTGCTCAATGGGTAAAGCGTCATCCCAATGCACAAGTCATGTTTGATCCCCAGACAGGGCACGTAGGAGATACAATCAATAAGTGCACAACTAAGTGGAGCGACCAAGTAGAATAACAAGTTGATGCTTCTCTCTCTTTCCTCCCCTCTCTCTTTCTCTCTCTCTCTCAGGTCAATGGAAAAAAGATAAATAAATAAAGTTTATTAATTCACTTCAAAAAAAGGGAAAGTGGTACATTAACTGAGGTAGGTTGAGCGGAAAGGAAATGCTGTGTAACTGCAGCTACACTCAGTGCTGATGACAGGGTCTGGAACTGGAAAAGGCATGGGATGGAGGAAGGGGAAGAGTGTGTGTTTGGAAACTATTTTACACAGTCCAAATTAAACATGCTATTTTTTCATGTCTTCCCCCTCTTTCTACTAATTCTCACCTCTCCTAAGAGTTCTCTACCTCAATCCAATGTCTCATGTCTATCAGACGCTAGGGAATTCTTCCTGATCCTCTAGTTTTTTCTGATTTTCCTGATCCTGATCCTAACATGCCCACATAAACTTAGTACTATCACCTGTCAAATTTTAAATGCATAGAACAGAGTAAGGCCCACATCTTCTATTGATAGTTAAGTCTTTCCCAAAAACTGAAGCCATCTCTGTATTCTCTCCTTCACCAGTCTTGAAACTTTCTGACTGGATCATTCATTTCAACATTTGAACCTCTAATTAGCCCAACAGAGACTATCACTGTTTCATCTTGACTATTCTCAGATTGTTTCATGTAAGTATCTTGTCTTCCCAGAAAAACTGTAAGCTTCCTGGAGTCTAGGACTGGGCCATGTAGTCCCTTTGCATATGATGCTGTATAATCTCATGGTTCTGACTGCATGGGAAATATCTGAATTTATGAAGCTGCATGAGCTAAAAAGAATCAAAGGAAGGCACACAGCAAAACATGAAGCCACTGGACCTTTATTAGGACAATGGTTAGTGGCCTTTAATTTCAGGCAAGTAATGCATAAGATGGGCCCAATGTGTGTGCCAGAATAAAATATGAGCCAGTACCTGTTACAAAACACAAGCTGACAAAGCACTCCAAGGCTGGATTGAGCAGACTGCACATGGAAAGGGGAGAAGGAGGAAGATCCACACTTCATTTAGACCAAGACTCAACATCAAACCATAGGCCGACCCAGGCTAGCAAAATGGTAAACTTCCCTAGGATGGGTGCCAGGTTTGTGGGACCTGCTGCTCATCAGTTCATTTTTGCCCTATTTTACATCTCCATGATCATACAATTTCCGAGGAACATGTGATTTTACCTCAACTACTGCCTATGTTGAAACAGAAAGTAATTTGTCAACTTATTTTATCAAGCCAATTAAGTTACTGGAAATTTAACTCCCAGCTCTAGATTTTCAGGTCTATTCCCTAGAACTGAAACTCACTTTATTGTCCCACCAACACATGTGAACTCTAAGAGAATATTTTTGGTGGTGACCCCTTTGCAGATATAGCAAGAATGAATTTTCTAACCCCTTTATGAATGGGAGAAATCAGCAACCCGAGAGAAGACAGAGCTAACCAGACTGGTCAGTGAGGTTAATGGTGGACTCTCTGTAGTGTCCACCAGAGTTGGGAGCAACTTCGGAGAACATCTGCTCCAATGCTAGTTTTACAGGCCAGCAGCTCAAGGCCCCAGGAGATGGCATGCCCTTCCCAAGCTCACACAGCTTGGAAACGGTGTTCTTAGAGCTGGGGCTTCAGTCTCCTAACTCCCAGTCCAGTCCAAAGTTTTCCCAGTACACCAAGAAGACAACATTACAAAGAATAAATAAGTACAAACTCTATAGTAAAACTTGATGGGTGAAATTTTTTTTTAATTTTATTTATTTTTTGACAGAGAGAGAGTTAGAGAGAAGGACAAATAGGGACAGACAGACAGGAGAGAAATGAGAAGCATCAATTCTTTGTTGTGGCATTTTAGTTGTTTGTTGATTACTTTTTTACTGATTACTTTCTCATACGTGCCTTAACTAGGGGGCTATAGCAGAGCAAGTGACCCCTTGCTCAAGCCAGCGACCTTGGGCTCAAGCCAGCAACCTTGGGCTTCAAGCCAGCGACCTTTGGGCTCAAGCCAGAGACCATGGGGTTATGTCCATGATCCCACACTCAAGCTAGTGACCCTGTGCTCAAGCTGGTGAGCCTGCACTCAAGCCAGCGACCTTGGGGTTTTGAACCTGGGTTCTCCGCGCCCCAGTACGATGCTCTATCCACTGCACCACCATCTTGTCAGGCTGAAATAAAATTTTTTTTGATGGGTAAGAAGGACAATGTCCTTTGAGAGCTTACTAAGAACTGAAAGAAAAACAAAATTTCATAGAACACCTGAATTGGTTGACAAGTTCAAGTTGCCAGAGTAATAAAGAACACCAGGCCCAGTATATTTGTTTGCTGTGGCTACAATAACAAAGTACCACAGACTGGCAGGCTTAAATAACAGAAATCTATTTCCTCACAACTCTGAAGCCTAGAAGCCTGAGACTGAGGTGTCAGCAGGGTTGGTTTCTTCTGAGACCTCTCTCCTTGGCTTATAGATGGCTGTCTTCCCTCTATGTCTCCACTTGGTCTTCCTTCTGTGTGCCTCTGTGTCCTAATCTCCTCTTCTTATAAGGACACCAATCATATTGGATTAGGGCCCACCCTAATGACTTCTAAGGTCATCTACTCAGATATTGGGGTTAGGACTGTAAAACCAGTATCCACGGTCACCATCACAGCTGCCTGGCCCATGCAGGATTGCATTAGATTTAGACAGACGGTAATGAAACAATGGAGCCAAGAACTGGTGGGCCATCAGCTTTAATCCTAGCTTGCACCCGGCAGGCAAGTAAAAACACACACTGGGCTCCAAAATCCAATCATTCCGTGCTCACAAAGCTACTGACTTGTCCAAGTTTTCTAGAATCAAAGGTTTCTAGTTCACTAGCCTTATTCACCTCTGTTCCTCATCTCCTTCTCTCTACACAAACTGGCTTCTCCCTCGGCACTCCACCATCTTGGCTGCTTCTCCTGGCCTCCTCCACGTGGCCTTTCTCTGCTCTCCTCTCTAATGTTAATCTCAGGAACCAAGAGAGAGCAAGCTCCCAGTCTGCCCCACTTTATAGTATAGAAATAAAAACCTTTAATTCAATATACAAACAAGAAAGTCTCTGAAACAAAGTCACTTATCTGAGGCATAATGGGATTCCTCATGAGAGTGCACCACCCTACATCAAAAAGGGTGGGAAAGGCTTAGTCTTAAAACTAAGCCTTAGGCTATAAGAATCCTGCCTGCTTACAGCCTGTCCCCCCCCCCCCCACATCCAATGCAAACTATAAGCGAGCAAACATATATATGATTATTTACAAACTTATTTGACCAACAGACTTCAACATAGAAAGTTGAAGGGGACACAATTCAGCCCATTAGATCCCATAACGTTTTCTTCTGAATATACTAGTGAGGAGTCATTCTCTTCCTCCCACAAAGGGGATTTTGGCTAGTCTGGTGAGACGTTGACCTAGAAGCTATAGTGGAGGTGGGGTCCCTTAGTCCAGCAACCAGAGTAGGACTGCAAAACACCCAGAAGTCTCACGCCGACCTTTCAGGAGCCACTACTCTGAATCGTTTCATGCCTTCTCATCAGATTCTCCTCACTGATCTCCACAAATCTCCACATGCAAGTGCAGTATAAACAGAAGATTTTTCTGAAGGAGATGGGGTTCTGCCTTTAGTCCATTCATATGGAGCAGAACTCCTGAGTTAAAAGTGAGAGGCACATAGGAACGAGATGAAGGTTCTGGTGCAGCCCTGGCCTGGGCCCAAATAAGCACAGCCCTGAGGCGCTGAGATTGATCAGGCAGCTGCCAACCCAGCAAGCCCACACTGAGCAGGAAAGCCAAGGGCGGGGTAGCACCTCCCTCCTCTGGCTTCACACTTTCTTCATACTCTTTCCACATCTGCAGCAGCTTCCTGCGGACAAATCTGTTGGAGCCTGCCCAGATTTGGAAAACCACCAAAACAAAGAGCAAAGCAGTATCTAAATTGGTAGGAAATGCTGTTTTAAGTCTTGAAAATAGGCAGTCTTCTGATTCTCTATGAAATTGGCCATAAACATAACACAGAAATTGGATCACTCAGGGCAAACTGTGTGTTGGTTTTTAAAAAATATAGGTGGTGGGGGCTGTCTTATGAATTGTGCCCAGCCTGGGGGAAGAGTTGATAAGAATATAAAAGATAAACTGAGCAAAATAAAATAAAATAAATAAAAACCAATGTGTCCCCTTTTAACAGGAGACCCAGGAGAGAATCAGATTTGCCTAACACCTACTGGGACAACAAAGTTCAAGGTAACTGCAGAACTATTTCTCTAACCTTGTCTGGACTCACTGGCCATTTGCAAATGAGCTTCATCTACCTACAAATGTGCAGGTTTCTATGAGTGAGATGGAACTTGGTTCCTTGCTGTACCTAGAATCAAATAGGTCCTTGGCTCACTTTTGTCAGAACTCAACACAAAATGCCAAAACCTACTTTGCAATCAGTGATTTCCTTAAAGTCAGTGCAGCAGGCCAGTCATACAAGATAACCTCATACAAGTTAAGGTGCCTCCCCACCTCACAGCCTGATGGCTCCTTAGCTTCCCGTTCATGATTCAGCATCAGCCAGATCCCAGGGCTTTTTATGGGCTTGGCACCAAGCACTACCTCCATGGAAAGCATACATTTGGGGAATAGCAAAGGTTCCCCATGGCTGGCACCTCGGGTGTCGAAGTTGAAATTTTCCTCCCGCTGTCCAAGTACACATGAACTCCAAAGAGGGCTGGTTAACCAGGTGGGTGCTATATAATAATTTTAAAGTCTAGATATGGAAAACAAATGGCATATAAATAAAAACATAGGGTATTCAGGGAATATACAGACAGAAATATTGTGTTCTTATATGTGAGTACTTAGTAGACACACAATAAAAAAATGAGTGAATGAATGATCCTGGTTCATTTGCCCCGTGCTGGTCCCTATCCTCAGGGGGAAGGAGAAACGTCCATGGGGCCTTCATCCCCTCACAGCTGGCATCCCAGAGGCCACTCCATAGGCTGCCCAGGTAAGTGCAGGAGGTGAACACTATTTCAAAAATTAGTTTTGTTTGCTAGAATGTAGATAATAATTAATATCCACATTGGTTTAATAAAACAAATGGCTCGCTTTGCCCCCCCATATAATAAAAAATAAAACTTGCCACCAAGATAAAGAAAATCAAGCCTGACCAGGCGGTGGTGCAGTGGATAGAGCGTCAGACTGGAACAAAGAGGAACCAGGTTCAAAACCCAAGGTCGCCAGGTTAAGCACAGGCTCATCTGGTTTGAGCAAGGCTCACCAGCTTCAGCCCAAGGCCACTGGCTTGAGCAAGAGGTCACTTGGTCTGCTGAAGTCCCCTAGTCAAGGCACATATAAGAAAGCAATCAATGAACAACTAAGGTGCCTCAATGAAGAATTGATGCTTCTCATCTCTCTCCCTTCCTGCCTGCCTGTCCCTATCTGTCCCTCTCTCTGTCTCTCTCTGTCTCTGTCACACACACACAAAAAAGAAGAAAATCAAGCGCTCTAGTATATCAATGCAATTAGACATCCTCATGATCCTGGTGGCTTTCATAGCAACAGAATGCTAATTGTTCCACGAAAATAGAACAAGGTAGATAAGCACTAGTTTTTGATAATGTTACAGTCCTCTTTTTGTTTGTTAAGGAAAGGCTGTCCACCAGCCAAACCGTGATGTTATTGTAATCAGAGAAAAGGTCCAACCTTGGGATTATGAGCAGGACAGGATAAATCAACCCAACCCGCCAGGATAACAAGTCAAAGAAGAGAACAGAATGTTGGGGAGGTTTAATTGTAACCCCTACAGCCTGGATGAGGACGGGAAGCCCTACAGAAACTGGACAGCAGCAGGTGAAGGGAACATTTTACCTGGGCGTTACTTCCTGTGCACCCAGCCCAAGCCCTCAGAGCATGCAGATGAAGTAGATAGCACAACCCTGCCCTGCCCTTGTGGAAATGACAGTCTTTCTGGGAAGAGGAGACTGACTAATTTCTGCGCAAGTAGCAGAAAACAATCTGGACCACATGTGAGAAAGTGCTGGGTAGAGGCCCCAACCACACAGGCCAGAAAGACAGAAAAGGTAGGAATGAGGTGACCTGGATTAGCCAATTAGCCAGAGGAGATTCTTGAAGGGGTAAAACATAAGCTAGGCACTTAAGGACAGATGAGGAAAAGCATCTGGAATGAGGGGAAGGGAGGAAAAGGAAGGAAAAGATTTCTTTATAAAATAGAGTCACATCTAAAGAGTTAGTGGAAGTTTTTCTGTGATGGGTTGTTAATTATGAAAACCTCATGAAGGCCTAGTGTTCTCTTTCCTCCTGTTGATGTACATTTTGTCTGGTTATGAAACCAGAGGGTAACTCTGTAATCAGCACTTTCAGGAGAGTAGAGGCAGACCTCTGAGGTAGCTCCGAGTCATTGAAGAAGTATCATTAGCAAATAAGGGTGACTCTCCACAATCCCTCATGGGCAGGTGAATCAAGTAGAGAGGTTCATGACTCATTCTTCCTCCCTCTAGAAACCAGGTTCCCTGAAAGGGTAGGACATAATTCCTGACTTCTTCAGAACCGTTGACCATGGCATTCTGGCAGGTTACATGAACTTGCTTAGCCCGCCCACTCCTGAAGACTGGGGATTTATTTACTGTAAAGGGCACAGCTCAGGAAGGGTGTGCCTCATCAAATTTTGGGAATTCAAGAATAAGGCAACAAAGCCAGAATTTACTGCACCCTTTGCCCACCTTTCACAGATCTTCTTTCCCTAAATGTCTCATAGGTTCAAAATATAGGTCCCAGAAGGTCAGCCATGGGCCTGGTATATCACCTTCTTGTTTCACAGGAAGGGACATAAATCCTGAGGAGTTGAGTGATTTGCCCAAGGTCACAGAGCTAATGCCTATCAGACTAGAGCCCAGGCTTCTTGGATCTGAGTAATTACTCCCTCAACTGTGTCTGGTAACATTAATAGGAACAAAAGTCAGCAAACTTTTCTATAAAGGACTAGAAAATAAATATTTTAGACTTTTCAGCTGTTGTAACTGCTTGACTCTGCCTTTAGAGCTTGAAGGAAGTCGTTAATAATTTTATGATAGAATGGTTGTGGCTCATTTCCAATAAGACTTCATTTATAATAACAAGAAGCTGGCAGGATTTGGCCCACAACCCATAGTTCTCTAACCTCTGAACAAAAATATTGATCACGTATTGATTCCTTACTATGTTCCACAGCCTGTGCCAAGAACTAGGTGGGCATCCTGTCATTTAATTTTCAACCATCCTAAGAGATTAATATTATTCCCACAGTTCCACAGATGTGAAAGCTGAGGGTCAGAATGTTAGATAACTGGTCCAAAGTCTAGAAACTACAACTGGCAGTGCTGAAAGGCTGTCCGAGGTCTTACAATTTCAACTCCAGAGTCTTTACTAATCAACTATAGACCAAAGTACTTTCCAGATGTATGAAAACTTTTGGTTCCAAGTATCTAATGAAACTCCTTTGAAGACTGCTCCTGTTTAGGGCATACTGAGAGGAGATCAACCATCCAATTTGCCTGGGTCCAAGGTCTTCCCAGGATGCAGGGTTTTCCATGCTAATGCTAAAATTGAGATAGTCTCAGGCAAACCAGGATGGATGTTTGGTCATCCTACAGACATTTTGATGGTATAGTTGGGGCCTGTTCAACTGAACAAAATAAAGTAGACTCCTGTGGCAGCTACCTCAGGCAGGATTTGAACTGAGGCCCCTTGCCCTGAGTAGAGCACAGCTTCACAAAACAAAGTCATATGTCAGATAGGACTGGAGTGGAGAGTTACTGAGAAGAGAAGGATGACAAGGATGGGTAATTTCTCTCAAGAAGTCTATTTTATTTTTCCTGGTTGGCCCCAGACATTCTTTCTTTCTGTTTCTCTTCTCTTGGGCTTAATCTGTCATCCAGTGTCCTCTGAAGACTCCAGCTGGGGTATCTACATACTCCTGTTAGCACACAAGCCAAATAGGGAAGGAGAACTCACTGGGAAATTGGTCATGGTGAAGGGCCACAGGCTTTTGCATGTGCCTGAAACACAATCGGGCCCTCTGCTTACTTTTCAAGAGTCCCAATCCAGTCTAGTTCCTTTGGGAACTTTTCCCCCTCTGCCTCTCTTAATTCTACCTCTCCTTTGCTCCCATATCACTCTGTACATCCCTTCCATAAACTACATGATTCTCATGAGGAGATAATTATCAGTTTGGCTTGTTTATCTCCCTGGCCAGGCCTTGAGCTAAATGCTGGTCACTCCTGTTCAGTGCTATGTCCCTAGAGTCTAGAAAACAATGTCAAAAATAACTCCTCAATAGATGTCCACTCAAAAAGATGTGTTAGTTCAAGAGGAGAAAAGCATCTCATTAGACTTTTAGGACACAGTGAATGCTCCATGTGTTTTGTTTTGTTTGTTTTGTTTTGTTTTGATAAATAAATGCATGTAGGATCACCCAGTAGGATGCTAAGCACACAGTGAGTAACTTCTCTTCAAAGGCTGGTCCAGTATACTTTGGTCATTTCAGACTTTTAAAGCAACATTCCTCAGGGCAGTTGGTAAGAAAAGAAATAAAAAGCATACAGATTGGAAAGGAAGAAGCAAAACGATCTCTAACATTTACAGATGACTTGATCTTGCACATAGAAATTTTAGTGCATATAGATATCCACTAGAAAACTATTAGAACTAATAAGTCCAGCAAGGGTGAAGGTTACAAGATTAATATACAGAAGTCAATGTATTTCTATATACTTGAAATAATCTAAAAAGTAAATTAGGACAACAATTGTATTTGTAATATCATCAGAAAAAATAAAATACTTAGGAATAAATTTAACAGAAGTATAAAACTTTACTCTGAAGACTACAAAACACTGTTGAAAGGAATAAAAGAAAATCTAAATAAGTGGGAAAATATCCCATGTTCATGTATCAGTAGGTTTAACCTTGGTAAGGTAGTAAAATTTCCCAAACTGATCTACAGATTCAACAAAAAACCTATCAAAATCCCAGGTGGAATTCTTTATAAAAGTTGACACGATGACTGTAAAATTCATATTGAGTTTCCAGGGACCAGAGTAGCCAAAACAACCCTGGAGAGGAACAAAGTAGGAAGACTCACATTCCCAATTTCAAAATTTACTACAAAAACAACAGTAATCAAGACAGGGTAATATTGGCACAGGATATACATATAGATCATATAGATCAATGGAATAAAATTAAGAATCTAGAAATAAACCCATTTACATATGGTAAACTGATTTCCATAATGGTACCAAGACTATTTAATGGGCCTGACCAGGAGGTGGCACAGTGGATAGAATGTCATACTGGGACAAGGAGGACCTGGGTTAGAAACCTCGAGGTTGCTGGCTTGAGTGGGGGCTCATCTGGTTTGAGCAAGGCTCACCAGCTTGAGCCCAAGGTTGCTGGCTTGAGCAAGAGGTCACTTGGTATGCTGTAGCCCCCCACCCCCCCGGTCAAGGCACATATGAGAAAGCAATCAATGAACAACTAAGGTGCCGCAATGAAGAATTGATGCTTCTCATCTCTCTCCCTTCCTGTCTGTCTGTCTCTATCTGTCCCTCTCTCTGTCTCTGCCACAAAGGGAAAAAAAATCACAATAAGTTACCACTTAATACCCATAGGATGGCTATAAAAATATTTTTTAGTGGAAAATAACCAGTGTTGGTGAGAATGTAGATACAATAGAATTTTTATGCATTGCCAGTGGTATGTAAAATGGTACAGCTGCTGTGGAAAACAACAATTCAGTAGTTCCTCAAAAAGATCAACACATGGCCCAGAAATTCCAGTCTTGAATATATACTCAAGAGAATTGAAACATATGTCCATATAGAAATCTGTATATAAATGTTTATATCAGCATTATTCATAATAGTCAAAATGTAGAAACAACCCAAATGTCCATCGGCTGATGAATGAATAAGCAAAAAGCAGCATATACATAAAATGGAATATTATTCAACCATAAAGAGGAATTAAATACTGATACATGCTACAACACAGTTTAAGAATGAACCTTGAAAACATTATGCTAAGTGAAAGAAGCCAATCATAAAAGATCACATATTACATGATTCCATTCATATGGAAGTCCTGAACAGGGAAATCTATAGAAACAGAAAGTATATTAGTGGTGGTTTAGAGCTGAGGTGGGGTGGGGAAAGAGGATGATTGCTAAGGGGTATGGGGTTTCTTTTTGAGTTGATAAAATGTCCTAAATTGACTGTGGTAATGGTTACACAATTCTGTATGTGTACTAAAGACCAGTGAATTTGTATACTTTCAATGGGTAATTGTATGGTATGTAATTATATCTTAATAAAGCTATTTTTAAAATAAATAAAAGATTCCAATCCTCTCCCACACTCCCATATCCCCACATAAAGCCTTGCAGTCTCCAGATCTATGCCTGGAACTTTTTTAAATTGGGTTAGCTCATTTCCTAATTTGGGGAACTGATTTTTGAAACTTCTGGGGGTCCTTTTGACAGTTTGAGGTAATTGGCCATTTACATGCAATGACAAAGTAGTATTTGGATAATTACTAAAGCTACAGTCCTGAATCACAGGAGTTTGGAGTTTGGAAAAACACATCAACCTATTCAACGACCAGATTTCCATGAAAGGATGCCTCAGCTTCTGATAACTCTCAAGTGTATTCTAGCACACTCCACCCTTCTTTAGCTCCTCCTTCCTCATTTTGGCAAATTTTCTTCTCTCCCCCTCCCGCACCCCAACAAACTCTTTTTTTTTTTTTAATTTAATTTTATTTATTCATTTTAGAGAGGAAAGAGAGAGAGAGACAGAGAGAGAGAGAAGGGGGGAGGAGCTGGAAGCATCAACTCCCATATGTGCCTTGACCAGGCAAGCCCAGGGTTTCGAACCGGCGACCTCAGCATTTGCAGGTCTAGGCTTTATCCACTGCGCCACCACAGGTCAGGCCCAACAAACTCTTAACTCGAGAAAAAGCAAGAACATTTCCCGCCATCCCCTTTCCAACCAAACTCAACTGCCTCCTGCCCTCAGCTCACACTAAAGGCCAATTGAACTCTCTGATCTGAGTTAAAAGCTTTGTGTTGTGTGTGTTAACAAGCTAAGATTTTTGCCTTTTTCCTCCAGCTCAGATTACCTGGTTTCCAAGTGAGCCAACTCTGGGAGAAACCCTTCCAGTCAATGCCTTCAGTTGAGAGTTAATATTCATGCCTCTTACAGCAGCGGAATGAGAAATAGACCAGAAGGAAAACATGGTGCAACACGGTTATTGCATGATTTCTTTATAACCAAGGTCTGGGGGGGGGGGGGATAAAAGGTTTTTGTATTTAATGAATAAATGCCTTGTAATCCTCTTTGGCTTTTCTTTAAAGAACTCTAAACACACTACAGTACAAATATTCTCTCTACTGTATGTACACATACAGTACAGATATGCCACCCCCTCCTCAGGAAGGAAGTTGGAAAAATAAAACCCATTTCACAGATCCAGAAATGAAGGCAGCAAGTAACCTGGTAATTCTTCTGTCCCAAAACAAGTTCTTAAATGATAATTTTCACCATCCAACTTATTTCCCATGTTCCTTCTAGACTCCCACTACTTGCTTGTCCAGGCCAAAGCCTACCTCCATCCCAACCCTCTTCTTCCATGATGTGACTACCAAAACCCAAGCCATGCTGCTCCTCATTCTTCCGGGACACGCTAATCAAGCCACTAATTATATCATATTCTCTAGTTGTTTTCATGTAAATGGAGTGCCCTAGCAGAGTGATGCTTTGCCAGAGATAAAATTTGTGGGAAATTTTCTTCATTTGTTTTCTTTTATGTGGAGGGAAAATTACCTGCCTCTTCAAGGCACTGGACATGACATGGGGTAAAATGGCCTAGAAAATGTTTATATGAAGAAAAGAAATATATAAGATTTTTAAGACGTGATAAAGGAGAACATCTGATGAGGTAAAATTAAACTGAACTGAAACCCAAATCAATGGAAATGAAAAGGAATAATCAATAGAGTGTTGAGTGGTTGGTTACTTATTTGTAAAATACATCAGTTTAGAGCCTTACCTTATGTCATATATCAAAACTAATTCCAGAGTGGTTAAAGAGCTAACTGGGGGGAAAAAATAAAATTATACCTGGTGTGATGGTTAAATTTATGTGTCCACTTGACTGAGGCATAGGGTACTCAGTCATTATTTGACCAAACATTATTATTGGTGTTTCTGTGGGGTTTTTTTTTGAATGAGAGTACCTTTTACAATAGACTAAGTAAAGCAGATTGCCTTCCATAATGTAGACGGGCCTCATCCAACCAGTCAAAGGCCTGAATTTAAAAAAAGGTTTACCTTTCTCCAGTGCAAGAGGGAATTCTCCTGCTTGATGAATCTTTGAACTGGAATAATGGCTCCTCCTGGTTCTACAACCCGCCTGCTGGTCTTCGAATTCAAACTGAAAACCTATGTCTGAAGATTTTAGACTTACAAGTCTCCATAAACATATGAATAAGTTCCTTATAATAAACTATGTATGTGTTATTTATTGCTTCTATTTCTCAGAGAACCCTGACTAATACATATAGAAAAAATAAAGGTAGAAGAAAATAATAAAACTTGGGTTTAGAAAGGACTTTCTTAGCCTTAAAAGTGATGGTAGGAGGAACCTTATGGCAGAAATTCTCAAAGCTTACCTTACTTAATCTATGCCTCAAAATTATCTGGGGCCCTGGCCCACTCTTCAGGGTATGACTGAGTTAGTCTGGAACAATGTTAAGGCACTGGTATTTTTTTAAAGCTTCCCAGTGATTCTAATATGCATCCAGGTTGAAAACCATCGCCTGAAGGAAAAAGACCAACATATTTGATGACATAAATGTAATGCCTAGAAAACTTCTATGTTTAAGATAATGGACTAAAGACATTTCTTCCTCCTTCTTCCCTTAGAAATCACCTTAAAACAGTAAGAATAAAAAATAGAAATACAGCCTGACCAGGCAGTGGCACAGTGGATAGAGCATCAGACTGGGATGAAGAAGGACCCAGGTTCGAGACCCCGAGGTCGCGCGCGGGCTCATCTGGCTTGAGAAAAAGCTCACCATCTTGGACCCAAGGTCACTGGCTCGAGCAAGGGGTTACTCGGTCTGCTATTGCCCCACGGTCAAGGCACATATGAGAAAGCAATCAATGAACAACTAAGGTTTTGCAACAAAAAACTGATGATTGATGCTTCTCATCTCTCTCTGCTCCTGTCTGTCTATCCCTATCTATCCCTCTATCTGACTCTCTCTCTCTGTCCCTGTAAAAGAAAAAAAATAGAAATACAAACTCCACTTTTGATGAAATTCAGAGCCATATGTAACCGATATTAGAGCAGGTGGAAGAAGATAACTGATTAGGAAGAGGAGAAAAGAGAAGAACCTGAAGAAAGAGAACCAATGAGAAGCAAGGTATTTTCTAAGCAGAATTCTAAGCAGAAACTGGAGGTACCTGGAATCACAGACTGGGAAACAAGGTGTGGAACTAAACCAAAGAGTTTGGTTGAAAGTCCATAAATGACACCCATTAAACCTACACTGATCCCTTCCTTATGCAGGCACATAGATAATGGCTTCCCCCACCTTCAGGAAGTTTAGTCTCTGGAAAAAATGAACTAGATGGACTCCAAACCCCAGGCACCCCAAGAAGGATTGGATGAAATGTAGACCCCCCAAATCAAGCAGTTAAACGGAAGTCTGCACTTAGAATCATAGTGATAACCTCAGCCCCTTTCCTTCGCCCAACTACCAGAATGCTGCCAACAGCCTGGCTTATAACCGCAGGCAGGGGACTGATTGCTTGACAGAGTCTAACTTGGAGTATTGAAGGGGTAGCGAACATGTGCTCTTTGATATAAATGTAATTCAAGAATCTGAACAATTTCCCAATGAAGCTCAGGTGCAGTAGGAGCTCCTTTCCTTGCAAGATGAGAGGTTGTTAGACAAGGGAGCCTTCGCTGAGTGGAGGCTTCAAGCCATTTTGACTCCATCTGAACAAGCTTTATAGAAGAGTAGGTTTACCTGTTGGGACAACTGTCAATACAGATACAACTGGCCTATGGAAGAAAGGAAAGTGAGACATCAAAATGGCTCACTTGATCTTAGAATAAAGTACTCAAAGCCTCGAAACCCCTCCATGCGCTGACCCTTTAGCCCCCCACTCACTCACCGCTGAAACTTTTACAGACCCCAATACCTGCCAGGCTGAAATCCTTTTGGCTCCTCTCACATATGCTCCCTTAAGCCTCTGGTCTTCATCCAGCTGTTCTCTGCCCCTGGAACCATCTCTCCACCTGCAGCTACCACTTGTTCAAAATGGTCCAGAAGCAACAATGAACTGCTATTTCTACAATAGAATGTAGAAAAGGCTGAAGCAATGCTTCTTAGAAAAGAAAATGTTGCATGGCTCTTCTATACATTTCTCAGGTCTCAGCCAATGAGAAGCTTTCTCTGTCTTCTCTCCCTCGCCCCTCAGAACACCTCCCCTGACATACCTCCAAGAAACCTCTCATCATGGAAGGAGCTCATCCTACTGCACCTGAAATTTCACATAGAAATTTGTATAGGCTGTTGTCTTTCTCCCTGACTTATGGATATCTATGTAGTTGAATCTATAAGTATAGCTCATTTTATTGCACTTTGTTTGCGGATACTATGTTTTCACAAATTGAAGGTTTGTGACAACCCTGTGTAGAGGAAGTCTGTTAGTGTCATTTTTCCAACAGGTTCAGTTAGCACTTTTAGCAATAAAGTATTTTTTTAAGCAAGAGAGAGACAGACAGACAGGAATAGAGAGAGACCAAAAGCATCAACTCATAGTTGCAGCACCTTAGTTGTTCGCAATGAAGTATTTTTTTAATTAAGGTATGTACTTTATTTTTCTAGAAATAATGTTACTGCACACTTAATAGACTATAATATAGCATAAACATAACTTTCATATGCACTGAGAAACCCAAAATTTCACATGACTCACTTTATTGCAATATTCACTTTATTGTGGTGGTGTGGCATTCAACCCACAATATCTCTGAAGTATGTGTATGTGAGTAGCTGTAATGTAAAGAATGGGAAAAGGGCTCATAGTGACCACTCTGACTGGGCAGATGTGTGAGCGACCTGAGAGACTTCTGAGGGCTGCATTAGAAACATTTGTAAAAACCCTGACAGATTGATTACTTATCCCATTAGTTCTAGTGCATCCTCAAAAGTAGTTCGAAGGACAGAAGTGATCCCATAGAGGCAGGGGGAAGGACCTCTGGGTATCTAGTGGACTGTGGGCTTCACTATTAATCCCTTGGATTCAGTGAGACAAAAACCAGTAAGTAGGCTCCTATCACTAAGGAACTCAATACTTACTCCTTCACTAATATTGCTTTCACTTTCTCTTTTTTTTACAATTTAGAATTTTTTAAACTTTTCAACAAATATTACTTTGGGGCAGGCCATTTTATTTATTTTTATTGTGGTAAAATCACATAACATAAAATCGACCATTTTACATTGTACAACTCCATGGAATTTAGTACATTCACAGTGTTGTGCAGCCATCACCACTATCAAGTTCCAAAACATTTTTATCATCCCAAGAGGAATCACTTCCTTTTGGGAAGCAGTCACCTCTCATTCACTCCTCCTCTCAGCCCCTGGCAATCATTAATCTGTTTACTGCCTCTATGAATTTGCCTATTCTGGTTTTAAATTTTATATAGATGGAATCAGCCTCTTGTGTCTGACTTTGTTTACTTAGCATGTTTTTTAAGTTCATTCATGTTGTAGCATGTGTCCGTATTTCATCCATTTTTATGGCTGAATAATATTCCACTATATGGATATACCTCACTTTGTTCATCCATTCATTATTCATCAGTTTATGGACACTTGGATTGCTTCCAACAAATAATACTTTTGCAATCAGAAAAAATATAAAGTTTTGGACTATTTCGGGGGGTTTTTGTTTGTTTTATTTGGGTTACCAAATCTCTTCTATCCATAGGCAAAAAGAGGTTCATGTTCTAATTCTTTATTCACCCATCAACCAAACGTAAATATATTTTCTCAATTCTAAGGCTCATAATTTCTGTTTGTTTCTTGGGACAAACCTGGTAGGTTCAGCGACTTGCTGCTTCTTTCTCAAATAAGAAGAAAGCCAGTCTTCTTTTTTTTTTTTTTTTTTGCAGAGACAGAGAGTGAGTCAGAGAGAGGGATAGACAGGGACAGACAGACAGGAACGGAGAGAGATGAGAAGCATCAATCATTAGTTTTTCATTGTGCGTTGCAACACCTTAGTTGTTCATTGATTGCTTTCTCATATGTGCCTTGACCACGGGCCTTCAGCATACTGAATAGCCCCCTGCTGGAGCCAGCGACCTTGGGTTCAAGCTGGTGGGCTTTTGCTCAAACCAGATGAGCCTGCACTCAAGCTGGCGACCTCGGGGTCTTGAACCTGGGTCCTCCGCATCCCAGTCCGACGCTCTATCCACTGCACCACCTCCTGGTCAGGCACCAGTCTTCTTATAACACACACACACACACACACACACACACACACACACACACACACTCATGTAGAGGCACTATACACATAGTCTTAACAGTAAAGTAAAATTATGTCACATATTCCCAGGAAAAATTGTAAAAGACTTCCAAACAGCCAGAAAAGATTACTGTGTTATAAGTGCCTCTCATTGTCTTTGATTAAATTGTAAAAACTGATAAAAATGCAAATTCCTTGCATCCATAGAAATGCAAATAAGTTATATCCAGTGGAGTGCAATTGATTTTGCAATATTGCTTTCTGGACAGTTTAGAAACTATTTATAAATTTATTTCAGCACTCCCTATTGTCTATATACATACAGTCTTTTAAATACGCCCATTGAACCAATGCAGCATCTTACTGGTTCCCTCATTCATTAATAATTTAAATAAAATTATTGACATATGCTCATTTTATATTTGTGTGAGAGTCATAATTACCTTTGAAAAGTTACCCATACACTAGCTGCAAAATAAAATGTAGCCAGCCAGTAAAAAATGATGTATACAGTTCTTTGCTTGAATGACAATAAGATTGCTCAAAAATTAACAGCAGGTGAAGAAAACAAGATATAATATTGAAAAATACAGTGTGACTCAACTATGTCAAAAATATAAGAAAATAAAATGGAAAAAATAAGGCAAAATGTGAATAGGGACTGCCAATCTTAGTCCTCAGGTACAAAGAATGTGAGTAGCAGTTTTTTGTTTTTTGTATGTGTGGGGTTTTTTGTTCCTCCTTTATATCATTCCGCAGTTGGCACATTTTTCTAGTGAACATGAATTGCTTTTATAGGCACAAAAAAAAATCTTTGAAGAGGAAAGAATACAATATATTCCATATTCAAAACAAGACCTAAGACACTGAAACAGGTGGAGCAGGGATTAGGAAACAAACAGCACCTGCAAGACAATAAATGACCAAGGGCCTCTACAGCCAGATGGAACTGGCAGCTTGCTGGGAACCTGAAGGGCCTCTTGCATTTCATGGATATTTTTGTTTTCCTCTTTACAAAGGAAATATGCATGGCTCAGTGCCTGCTCCTAAGAAAACAACTGCTAGACTAATCAGTGTAAAGTAAATAGAGATTTAAATTTAAATTATACATATAGCCTGGAAAAATACCTACCCAGCCTTTAATCTCCACCAAGATGCTCATTAGGCAGCTTAGTGAACACTTATTACCTGTCCCTGTCAGAGACAGTTCCAAGGCCTTTTTAAATCAGGAAACCTACCAGAACCACATTCCGGAACCTTCCAGAATTACACAAACCAGAGCATTCCAAAATCTTGAGTTTAACAGATGTCAGTCACTGGTAGAAAAAGATACATGCCACATAAAGATGAAATTTAATGCTCAAGTAAGGTAATAAAATGAGCTTGTTTATACCCATTATTATATCTTCCTTTATAATAAAAGTATGCATATACGTTTGTCAGATGTTTTTCTTAGGCCATAGCTCAGCTCGTTCTTACTTCCCCACTTCCCCTGGGTATGATGTGAGGCTAGTCCTCTCATAGTTATCAACACAACATCAAGAGAGAATAAAAGAGCTTGGTAACCATGCGGGGATGAGGATCCAGATTCCCCCCAGTTTGTCATGATAGGCACATGCTATCTCATCCCAGGAATGACCAACTGCACCCATTCCCAAGTTCACTGACAGAGGGCGAGGCAAAAAGGGTTGTCCATTATTCATATTAGTGGATTTTAATGGAAAGACATAGGTGCATCTCTAGAATTGTTACAATGTGTCAAGTTTGGAGAACATTGATTATGGAAGTATTTTCCTGATTAATGAAAAATAACTCAGTTATGCCTATCTACCCCTGCCAGAAGGTCATGCAATGTATTACATAGCATGCAGTGCATTATGCAGCATATAATAGAAATTTAAAAGTAAAAAGAGAGAGAGAGAGAAAGAGGGAAGGCAGTGGTTAATGGGGACACTGTGAAATGAAACCTTCCATTTGCCCCAAGTCCTGCCTCTAGGCAGGCTGAGGAAGGTCAGCAATGTAACCAATTGCAATCATTTGTGAACAAAGTGACTCCTTCCTTAAGTAAATTAAATTAACAAAGTAAAATTTCACAAAGAGATGGAGAGGACTCAGGATGGGGAATGCAGTAAGAAGGCTTGGGATGGACGATATTTGGGAGAATGGACAGCACTGAGCAAGGTCCCAGGCTGCTGGGAGAATGGGCTCATACTCACCATTTCTCATTTGGGGCTACATTTACAATATTAGTGTTTATTATTTGCACCACCTGCTATGGACTATATTGCACCCTCCAAAAAACTATACAATAAAGCCCTAATCTCTGATGTGATTATATCTAGAGATATGAGGCCTTTAGAAATAGTTAAGGTTGAATGAAGTCATAAAGGTGGAGCCCTGATCCTATAGGTTTGGAGCTCTTATAAGAGTGAATAGCAGAGAATTCACTTTCTCTTTCCCTGTGCATGCTCAAAATAGAGCTTGTGAAGACAAAGCAGCCACCCTTATAAGCCAAAAAGAGAGTTCTCACCAGAAACCAACCCTCTGGACCTTGACCTCAGACTTCCTGGCCTCCAGAACTGTGAGAAAATAAATTTCTGTTGTTTTAAGTCATATAGTCTGTGGCATTTTTTTATGGCTGCCTGAGCAAACAAAGACACCACGCCCTGTTATTAAAGAACCTGAACTTTTTCCAAATAATTGTATATCTATTCTTTTTTATTTTAAAATATCTATATGGTCTTATATAGAGAAAGAGTATTGAATTATTTGATTTTATAAAATCAAATAAACTAAAATACTTTAGTAAGCCCTTATATCATGTGCCAGATATACTATGTTAATCTCTGGATATATAAAGATAAATAATTACACACAGCCTCTGACTCCAGGGCTTAAAGTCTAGTGAGAAATCTGTACATGCACAGAATTATATTACAAAATAATAAATGCCATAACTGAGATGTATTAAGGGGACTAGGGAGTGCAGAGGAAGAAATGCATGACTTTGACTGGCAAAGGGCTTTCTGGAGTTACAGACAGTTAAGTTGAATGAAGATGAATGATTATTCCACAGGGAGAAAAGGGAAAGAACTTTACAGGACAAGGATATAGCTTTAGGACTGGCATAAAAGAAAAAGACCAATGCTTGTAGACTCTACAATTCTATATAGCTGAAGTACAGTGTGTCCATAAAGTCATGGTGCATTTTTGACCGGTCACAGGAAAGCAACGAAAGACGATAGAAATGTGAAATCTGCACCAAATAAAAGGAAAACTCTCCCAGTTTCATACCTATTCAGTGCAGTTCGATGTGGGCTCATGCACAGATTTTTTTTAGGGCTCCTTAGGTAGCTATCCCGTGTAGCCTCTACAGACTCCTGACTGATGGCCTACCAGAACGGGGTTTCTCCACCAAACTGCCAGTTTCCTTCAATTGCTTATCCCACTGAGTAATGTTATTCCTATGTGGTGGTGCTTTGTTATAAACCCGCTGATATTCACATTGCACTTTGGTCACGGATTCAAATTTAGCAAGCCACAGAACACACTGAACTTTCCTTTGTACCGTCCACATCTCCACTGGCATGGCCATGGGCTGCTCCGCTGTATACACGGTGTTACGTTATCATCTGCGCATGTGCACATGCTGCCACACATCCTACAGAAACTGGGAGGGTTTTCCTTTTTTTTGGTGCAGGTTTCACATTTCTATTGTCTTTTGTTGCTTTCCTATGACCGGTCAAAAGTGCACCATGACTTTACGGACACATTGTATAAGAGGTGAATGGCCAAAGAACCAGAAGTATGGCTGGGAAGGTAGACAGGAGCCAGATCACCAGGTCATGGTCGCTGTGAAGCCTGGGAGAGACTCAGCCCAGCAGGCTGACTAATGGTAAGGTGACCAACTTTTTTACAATAAAAAGGAGGACAAAAATAAATTGAAGAAAACAATATCGTGAATAAAAGAAATATTTTATTCATTGCAACAATAATATACTATAATATAATAAATGCATAATAAAAAACATTTATAATATTTTATATTGTTATTATGCTTTTAATTTTTAATAATAATTGTAAGAAAAAAGGACTCATTTAGTAAAATTAAATATCAAATAAGACCCCTAATTTGGAGTGATATTCAGGTGTATTTATCATTTTCTAATTTAAAAAATGTCTGTTTTATACAACTATTTAATCAAAATGCCTTATTTGTAGATATGGTTTGAGGTTAGATTTCCACTTTAAAACTTGAATTTCGGGAAAATACTTATAAATAAAATTATACATATTTGGAAATTATTAAATAGATAATGAATTAATAAAACATGAATTGTGCTTACCTGTCTATGATTGAATATTCACTGAGAAAGAAATAATTGTGAGTCTACAATGTCATTTGTGCCGTGTCATGTTTCAGTAAGAAGTACACAAAGCCATTTGTGCGCCCAGTATATTGCATGCTCTCTCAAGGTCTCCCATGCAGAGTGCATGCGTCTCATAATCGCGTCTCACCTTACTGTACTGATCCTTGATGAATCGTCATGTCAAATACAAATATATCACATTACACGCAATGGATTGACTCTGCATCAATCGAATACAGACGTTTACAGATTAGTCTTCCAATATCAAAATGGAGGACATGTAGGAGGACACTTTTCAAGGGAGGACGGAACTTACAAAAGAAGGACTGCCCTCCCTAAAGAAGGACAATTGGTCACCTTACAAACAGCCTTGTAAGTCCAGTTGTTGCGGCCACCGCCATTCAGGTGCAGGTTCCCATTGAAGTCAGATAGACAGTAGAGAAACAACGAAGCCAAGAAATGGTGGGTCATGCCTTTATTCTAGCCTCGCAGGTGAGTAATACACACAGTGGGAAAATACTTCCCTTTCCATTCAGAGCCCCCAAAACCACTGACTTTCTCCCGGTTTTCCTAGAATCAAAACCCTCACCAGTTCAGCGGGGCTCACAAAGCCCCTCACCTCTGTTCCCCTTCAGCACCGCCCCATCTTGGCTGCCTGCCTCCTCTGCAACCACATGGCCTCTGCTCCGAAATGGCTCTTAGCTTCTCCTTCTTTTAAAACTTTTCAGCGCAACAACCCCTCCTCCAGCACATATTAGCATAACCAAGCCCCTTCCCAAGCATGAAGGTAATTAACAGTATCACCTGGGCAATGCAATCACATGGTCAGCAGCCATTTTTAACAATAAAAGTGAGCAAACCAGAAAATACAGATTTTACAAACTCATTTGCCCAACAGGCCTGTATCACATTGCTAACTATACCTTGACAAGAAGAGTCATGTGAGGGCACTGACCAGCCACTATGGCAAGTATCATTTTGATTTATTAAATGTATAAACTTTTATAATTGACCAGCATTTCCAGTATGATGGTTACTTTCAGGTGTCAAATTGATTGGCCACAGGGTGTCTAGATTAAACACTGTTTCTGGGTGTGTCTGAGAAGGTGTTTCTTGATGAGATTAGCAATTGAATTGGTGGACTCAGTAAAGAAGATGGCTCTCCCCAAAGTGTGTGTGCCTCATCCAACCCTGAGTAGAACACAAGGCGGAGGAAGGAGGAATTTACCCCCCTTTCCTGCCTCACCATTGGAGCTGGGACGTCTCATCTCACCTTCTCTAGCCCTCAGACTTTGGATTTATACCAGGGGCTCCTCTCATTTCAGGCCTTCAGACATGAACTGAACTACACCACTGGCTTTCCTGTGTCTCCACCTTGCAGATGGCAGATCATGGGACTTTTCGTTCTCCATAACTGCATATTGCATGAGCTAATTCCTCATAATACATATCAGAAATATATATATATTCTGATATATATTCTTTTGTTCTGGAGAACCCAAACAATATATTCAGTTAGAACTACAAATTGGTCTATATATGCCATGAATCTTTTTAGACCCTGAGAATTCTGGACTGAAGTTCTCACAAGGTCAGTAATCACTTAGTGCAGGGGTCCCCAAACTTTTTACACAGGGGGCCAGTTCACTGTCCCTCAGACCGTTGGAGGGCCAGACTATAAAAAAAAACTATGAACAAATTTCTATGCACACTGCACATATCTTATTTTAAAGTAAAAAAACAAAACGGGAACAAATACAATATTTAAAATAAAGAACAAGTAAATTTAAATCAACAAACTGACCAGTATTTCAATGGGAACTATGCTCTTTTCACTGACCACCAATGAAAGAGGTGCCCCTTCCAGAAGTGCGGAGGGGGCCGGATAAATGGCCTCAGGGGGCCACATGCGGCCCGCGGGCCGTAGTTTGGGGACCCCTGACTTAGTGTCTAATCCGCCACCCTCCGTTCTTCTGTCTTGGAGGCTGGTATCCTTGGAGGCTGGGTCCCAAGCACTGCTGGGGAGACTCACACAATCATTTGAACTGGTGCCAATAAAAATCAGGGGCGCCATCCCAGCTGTGCTCTTGGCACCATCCTGCACCTCAGCAGAGGTTTTTCTCAATCATCCCCACTTCCCTCAAGCCCCATCTCACATTGCAGTTCTCTGCCTTGGACATCCTCATTCTCAAGTTCTCAAGAGAGATACAAGGCTGACAGGCCTAGCCTCCTTTGTCCGCTCTTCACCATTTCCCACTGTCTTTCCCTCCCTCAAGGATCCTTCTAGATGCCAAGTCCTTCTGCCCCGAGCAGACCTGGATGCATCAGTTATCTTCATTCCAGCCCTCACCGGTATTTTCAGCCTCTCTCTTTCACCCATTTGCCCATCATCCCACAGCAAGGGGAAACAGGCTGTTGGTACTATAGCTGCCCCTGCTGAAGGAATTGATTTAAATTAGCGTTGCTGGAAGAGGGAGATTGCATGAGAAGGTACCCCAGTGGGAATGAGGGCAGGCCTTGAATGAGGGCTGGAAGGACCAGTCTTTTCAATTAGATGTGAAAATGCTTGAGGTCCTGGGCTGACCCAGCCACAGTCTGGGAAGGTAGGGCTCAGCAACCTGAGCTTTGATTTAGAAAAGCTTAAGAATTCAAATCCTAATGATTCCTCCTAGAAAGGTTAGGGCAGCTCTGTGAACCTTCACTGGCCAGTTTGGAAGATGTGAAACCCAGGAGCAGAGGAGAGAGCAGTCAGTGGCCATTGAGAATTTAGAAAACCTTTGTGCTTCTTACACATCCATTGCCCAGTGCCCCTGCCCATGCATGGGCCACCCACACCAAACTCACACCCTTTTCACCTACCCAGCATCTCAAGAAACCAACACATTCCCCGGGATTCCTAAACCTAGATTGCATTTCAAGAGAAAGTTAAGTTGCATTTCATGATTTACTTATATTTACCTCTTCCACTGGCTGGCGCCAAGCTGCTGGAGCCCTCTCCACAACAAGCCCCTTTTCTTTGAAACAGGAAGTGCCATTTGGCCCAGCCTGAAAGGAGTGGTCCTTCTAGCCCCCTGGAGGAGCGCCACCAAGATTGGCTCTGGTGGCCTCCCTCTGCCCACTCTGGGCTGAGGGAGACATAGGGTGGGATCTTGCAGTCCCCAGAAAAAGCAGGGATGGAGCTCAGGAGTGATTCTTACTTAAAGCTTCTCTGTAGCTGGAACTGGCAGAACTGGATCATGTTTACTGGAGAAAGACCAGTGTCCAGGTCGCCATCACTTTTAGTCTAAAATATTAGATTGTGTTCTCTGCAAGGCATACTGAATAAGTGGCCGTGGACTCACTGTGATTACTGTTGGCATGAGAAGAGTAAGGTTGGAAGGGGAGAGGCAGGAGGGACAAGTCTCTGCTCTGCCTTGGTGACACTGGGAATTTATAGTTCCACATCAGTATCAGCTGGTTTAGGCTCTTTTTATTTTCCATTGAAGAATGTGTAGGAATTTATATAATATTTCTCAGGGATGAGAAGGGAAGGGAGGTTGACATTTTTGCTATATCACAGCAAAAACTTAAAAATCTTTGAATATCTCTCCTCCCAAAGTTCTACTTCATACACCAGTAGCCCAATTACTTTTATTTTCTCATTAAAAAATTGAAGACCTTCACCCTTCTCTTTCCCACCCCCTCTGCTCTCATCCTCATCCTCAGTTCTTTCTCTACAACTCTTTATCCCATCGCCTTGTAATTTAATCTTTGCTGTCATTTTGAATTTGTCCGGGTGGGGAAGGGGGAAGAGGAAGGTACAAGGGGGGACAAAGTTGTGCTGAGGAAGATGGCAGGGGCTTTTGGTTTGCTCTGGACAACACTTTCATTCCTCTTCACTTAATGTCTGTGTGGTCATTTATCAATATTATTAAAATTATAACCTGCTCACCACCAAGGCTGCCTGAGTTCAGCAACCCCCTGGGCTTCCTGTTTCTTCCTTGCACTGCTCCTGCAGTCCAGGAAATCTATCATTGCCTGGTCAAATTTTTACACTCTGCCCCCCGTTACAGAGTAAAGGAAGCTCAGTGGGGTCTTCTGTTAAAGACATCAGATGGGAATGGTTTCCACAGCGGCTGAGTGGATACCTCTGAAACTCCAGACCAACTGTGTTAGGGCCAGGAGTAGTAAGCTGTCTGCTACCAGGCTGTGTAATTGATCTGATAAGATTTTCACAAATAAAATATTTCAAAGCCCCTCTTCCTCATAGAAAACAAAAAGTTATTTTTAACAAAATGTTAAGGAGACCCAAGGGAGACTCCACTTAAAATTTGTAAGCATGACTCCTCTTGTCATTCATAGTTCCTCTGACCAGTCGTTGCATCCTCCTTTGATATGACTTCCTACAGCTTCTCCAGTCCTCAGCCTCCTCGTCCTTCGGGGCCTGGGTGGCTGTACAGAGAGCTCTTCAGTGCAGAAGTGCCTACCACGTGGCCAGCACCCACAGGGGCTCAGGCAGCTGTGATGTGTTCGTGTCCTCCTCCCGCTTCACATCCTCATCCTTCTACGGTGGTGGCTATGTGGGTGCCCTGGTTGGGTCCTCCAGGCTTCTATTTGGGCAATGAGAAGGTAACCATGCAGAATCTCAACAACTGCCTGGCCTCCTAGCTGGAGAAAGTGAGCACCCTGGAGGTGGACCACGGCGACCTAGACATTAATATCCGTGACTGGTACAGAAGCAGGGACCTGGGCCCCTGCCACAACAGCCACCACTACCAGACCATTGAGGAGCTGCAGGACAAGATTCTTGGTGCCACCACTGAGAACTCCAAGAATGTCCTGCAGATCAACAATGCCCATCTGGCTGCAGATGGCGTCTGAACCAAGTTGAGACAGAGTAGGCCCTGCGCATGAGTGTAGAAGCAGACATCAATGGCCTGCAAGGTGCTAGATGAGCTGACCTTAGCCATAGCCGATCTGAAGATGCAGATTGAAAGCCTGAAGGAAGAACTGGCCTACCTGAAAAATCATGAGGAGGAAACCAAGGCCAGGTGGTGGCCAGGTCCTGAGTGGCATGAGAAGCCAATAGTCATGGCTGAGAAGAACCAGAAGCAGGAGGTCGCTGGCCACATGGAGCAACACAGAGGTCAATGAGCTGCGCCACACCCTTTGAGGTCTGGAGATCAAGCTACATCTCAGATCAGCATGAAAGCTGCCCTGGAAGGCACACTGGTGGAAATGGAGGCTCCTTTGGAACCCAGTTGGCACAGATCCAGGCACTGATAAGCTGTATTGAAACCCAGCTGAGTGATGTTCGTGCTGACACCCAGCGGCAGAACTTGGGTTACTAGCAGCTCGTGGACACGGAGACAAGGCTGGAGCAGGAGATTGCCACCTACCACAGCCTGCTCCAGGGCCAGGATGCCTATCACAACAACCTGCTCACCACCAAGGCTGCCTGAGTTCAGCAACCTCCTGGGCTTCCTGTTTCTTCCTTGCACTGCTCATGCAGTCCAGGAAATCTATCATTGCCTGGTCAAATTTTTACACTCTGCCCCCTGTTACAGAATAAAGGAAGCTCAGTGGGGTCTTCTGTTAAAGACATCAGGTGGGAATGGTTTCCACAGCGGCTGAGTGGATACCTCTGAAACTCCAGACCAACTGTGTTAGGGCCAGGAGTAGTAAGCTGTCTGCCACCAGGCTGTGTTAATTCATTCCAGCACATGGGTACAGTGGGGACGCAGCCCAATTTGAAGTTATTGATGATGGCCAAAGGGACGTCATGGGGGATCCCAAACATTGACCTGAAGGCATTGGTTTTCTCCAGCCAGGCTAGCTAGGTCTAGGCATCCAGCAGCAGCCAGTTCTCCACACTCCTCAGTTTATTATGCAATTCCAATTGTTGCCATTGCAGGTTACTGTAGTCCCCATAGTACTGCCTTGCCTGCTGGTCAGCATCTCAGTCTCTGCCTGGGCTGCCTCCAGAGCCACAAGCTCTTTCTCAGTTCTTTTCCACCTCCTCCAGCATTTAGACAAGCCTTACTTTCCCCAGCTCCATGTCCTTCAGCAACTCCTGCATTGTCTCCTTATTGTCCTCACTTATTCTCCCCCGGTCTCCAAACAGTGTAGTTCTATCTCTCAGATTCTGAGATAGTGAGTTGGGTGTCCAGCTGTTCCAAAAGACTGTCAGTACAGTTCTCACACAGGGCATGGTCCACATCTTCACTAGAAAGGATGTCAAAAATGTCCCTAACTGACGTCAGAGTAATGGTGGTGTGAGAGATACTCCTGATCCCTCCCCTTGAAATTTCAACAAATTGAACAACTATAACACAGCAAAAGAACACCAGATGGGCTCACAGGTGTGCCTGAAAAATCCAAGCACCAAATGAACTAAAGGTGGGATGAGATTAAAAGGGGGGCGGAAGATAAAACACATTTGCAGTCAGCTCTGGGGAGGAAGGGAGACAAACTCAGAGTGACTGGGTTTTTTCTTTCTCTGCTGGACTACAAGAAAGATGGAAGCTTGGGCTCTCTGGATTTTGTCTGAGGGGTACAAAGAGGAAACTTGGAGTGACTAGGTCTTCTGCCAGGAGTGGTGAGATAGAGGGGGAGAGGGGGAGATAAACCAATGTGACTGCAGCCCCATCTACATCACTGCTGTTGTCCACATCTCAGCAGAGCACAGCCCAGGAACTTCACAGAGATAAAACTTGTAATATAGAGACACCTACTAAAAGAAAACATCCCAAAACTGAAATTTATTTTCCCTTTTTCTCCTTCATTTTTTTCTTTTTTTCTTCTTATTCTTTTTTCTATTTCTCTGTTTTAAATTTTATTTTATTTATTTTTATGTATTTTATTCTTATTTTTTCTGGTTGTTTTGTTTTTTTTATTTTTTATTTTTGGTATTTTTTTACTTTATTATTATTATTATTAACTTTAATAGGGTGACATTGATAAATCAGGGTACATATGTTCAGAGAAAACATCTCCAGGTTATTTTGACATTTTGATTTTTATTTTCTGTGAAGAGGAACAAATATAAGGTGACAGAAAATGATTTGACTTTGGGTTATGCATGTACAACATAATCAACAGTTCAAATGCTATAGAAATGTTTATATGTGCTCTTATTGATCAATGGCCTCCTGTTAAATTTAATTTTATAAATAACATTTTTTAAATGCCCCTAGTGGCCTTCTGGATGCTGTTGAGAGTTCTCCCAGAGCCCAACTTCCCAAGCAGGGTGATGTTGCTGGAACTATACCTGGATGTCTTGCCATCGCCAGGGAGGGTCCTGCCAGAGGCACCATCTTGTCACTCTCCAACATCTGTCTGCACCCCAGGGATAGAGCTTTCCTCCAGAGATTCTCCTGGCTTTTCCTGAACTGAGGGGAGCTTTGAAGCTGCAGGTTCTTGGCTGGTGTCAAGGATCAAGGTCCCCATGAACTGAGTCCGCTTCAGGGGCTGGTGGCAGCACTGGCAAATGAAGCGAGTGGAGGACATAGTGCGGGTCTTGACTTTCAACTTTGATTCTAAGTGTTTGGTTGAGACTCTTCATTCACCCCCAGTCATTGCCAAGTTGCCAAAACTATTACCCTGATTAAAGAGAGTTTCTCTGGAAGAGAAACTAGGGCCTTGGCCTAGGGCAGGCCAAGGGCACTCTGTGAAATTCCAGGCTTGTCTTTGACTCTCATGTTCCCAATCCTACTTTCATTGACTTCACCAGACCTGAAGTTTCTGCTGAAGGACAAAAAGCTCATACACCCCCAAACAATGGTGGACTCTCTGATAGGAAGAAGAGACAGTATTGAAGGGCAGGAGAGCCTCCCCTCCTTCCTTTCAGGCCCATCATAATGACAGCTGCCTACTGCTATGAAGACTGTCTACAGAGTCTGGACTGCTCTGGGTTCTAAGTTCAGTTGGAGAGCAGCTCTGCTGGGGAAGAGCCCCACAAGGCTGGACTGCAGGAGGTTTAGCCTTGCCTCTCCTGGGGACAAGCAGGCAGGAAGCACTGCAGGGCTTGGGGAAAACATCAGTCTTCTAATTCTGGTCTTTTCCTTCTCACCTTCTCACCAGGAGCAAAACTGAGTCAGGGAATTTAGACTTCAAATAGACAGTCTGAGACCGCTATCAGTTTCAAGACCATAGGACTATACAAGTTCCACCCCCAGCCCAGGAACTCCACTTTCTGACCACAGTTAAGGAGCCTCACCTGCTGGCTCTATTTATCATGTCAGCCTAATGGATTGGCATACTGTCATCTTATTAGGCCCTTCGCAGGTCACATCCACAACTTCCTTCACTATCATTCCTGCTTGTATAGATGAGTATTGGCTGGAGCCTGCTGATAAAATTATTGTAATGTAATTACAGATTTTTCTGTCTCCCAAACTGAGTATTTCAAGGGCAGGGACCAGTTCTTATTTATCTTTGAATCTTCAAGGCCTTCATAGTGCCTGAAAGAATGAATGTATAAAAGCAAGAATGCAAGAAGGATGAATGGATGGCAGGGAGGGAGGGAGAAAAGAAAGATGAAAAGAGGGAAAGATTCAGTAGGACGATGACCTTCCATTATCCAGGAAGGATACATTCCAAGACCCCTAGTGGATGCCTGAAACCATGGAAAGTACGAACCCACATATACTATTATATTTCCTATATACACATACCTTTTCACTTAGGGGAAACATTTTACACCTTCTCTTGGGCAATCCCAATTGCCAGTATCACTACTCTTGTGCTTGGGGCCATTATTAAGTAAAGTAAGGGTGACTTGAACACAAGTACTTTAATACTGAGACCATCGATCTGATAATCAAGATTGCTACTAAGTGTCTACACCATGGAAATACCAGACAAAGGGACAATTCACATCCGGGGCAGAAAGAGCAAGATGGCACAAGATGTTATCACACAACCCACAATTGCATGCAATTTAAAACTTATAAATTGTTTATTTCTGGAATTTTTATTTAATATTTTCAGACAACAGCTGAGCATGGGTAACAAAGCACAGAAAGTGAAGCCATGAATAGGAGAGGACTGCTGCAGCTTCACCTCCGTCCACTTCTCTAAATAGCTTTATGTTACCACGGATGAAGGGTTAGGCATCTTCCTAGCCAATCCTGGTTTCAAAATGCCTTGGGACATGCTCACAAAGTTGGGTGCAAAATAACTTGGCTACGGTACAGAATTTTTGTATTATTTCCCCAGGGGTGCCCAAGTTGAGTCCGGTGTGAACAGAACTGAGACAGGGAAATTCAGAGAGACCCCAAAGCCGTCAGCCCCCACCCTGCCACTGTAGGTTTGCTCCTGGGACTCAGCCTGACAGGAAAGATCAGTGAAATAGACTTTGTTTCAACAAACAGGATCTTTAACCAAATAGGCTGTTCAGTCAAAAGAGACCATGTCACAAAAAACAGTCTAATTATATTTTTAATAAACATTCTAAGATATGTTCAAGCAGCTCAATTTGCCATCATTCTTGGGGTAGATATTGTACATGAAAATAGTTTTGTCATATTGTAATGTTCTATAAAAATGTTAGCTAATTAATTTTTATTTTTACACCACAGGGAAGACGAGAGTCCAGGCTCAGTATATAATAGTAGTTTTAAATGACTGTCTTTGAAGTCACACAGATCTTGGGTTAAAGTTCTGGTTTTGCCTTAATTAGTCATGTGACCCTAAGAGACTTAGTATCTATGAGTTTTAATTTCTTTATGTGTAAAATGACCTCACAGGTGGTAATGAGCATTAGAAATAATGCATGTAAAGTTCCTAGCAGAGCACCTGGCCCTGAATCACTGCTCAAAAACATCAGCTATCATTAATAACAAAAACGTAATAATAAATATGCATTAGCGATCACTAATAGCAGTTTATTACATACAAAGAAATGCAATTCTCTTGAGGAAGACAATATGTCTAATCCTTTTTCTCAGACAAGCTGGTGACTGAAGTGCTGGACAGAGTTGTAGCTTTGGTTTCACTCAAGGAATCCACTGCCAGGCATCCTCTCTGAGCAATTCAGGGACCCAAAGGTGTTGGGCAAAGAGGGGGAGATTCTGAGTTTGAGACAGCTAGAGGGAACCAGATAAATTCAAAAGGTTTAAAGTAGAAAGCAGAAGAAAAACATCAAGGAAATCTGAGAACCCGAAAGGAAGGATTCAGCTCTGTTTTTTTGGATGCTGGGGGCTTCATGTTACCTATAGCCAGGAATCCGTAAAGATACCACCAGGACTTGACTCTTCTGCACCCTTCTCCAACCCAGTGGTAAATGTTTAATGACCAACTTGGGTGAACTGGCCTATATGCATATATAGTTTACTGATATAAAGAAAGAGCATGTAATATGCAATGTACAAATAATAATAAAACTTACAATACTCATTATTGCAAATTCTATATAGCCAATTAATCAATAAACCAAAGAAGGTTTTTCTTTTTTTTTTTTTTACAGAGACAGAGAGAGAGTCAGAGAGAGGGATAGATAGGAACAGACAGGAACGGAGAGAGATGAGAAGCATAAATCATCAGTTTTTTGTTGCGACACCTTAGTTGTTCATTGATTGCTTTCTCATATGTGCCTTGACCGCGAGCCTTCAGCAGACTGAGTAACCCCTTGCTCAAGCCAGCGACCTTGGGTCCAAGCTGGTGAGTTGTTGTGGGGTTTTTTGGGGGTTTTTTGGGTTTTGTTGTTGTTTTTTTGCTCGAGCCACATGAGCCCGTGCTCAAGCTGGCGACCTCGGGGTCTCAAACCTGGGTCTTCCGCATCCCAGTCTGACACTCTATCCACTGCGCCACCGCTTGTCAGGCAAGAAGGTTTTTCTTGATTTTTGCCAAACTCTTTTACAGATAGCCAACCTAAGTTTGCAACTGCCAAGTGAGTATAGTTCTGACATGAATATTGGTTGAAATTTTGTTTACAGTAACAAATGACTTGCTCATTATACTAGAAGAATATTCTCTCATTTTTGTTCTATTCACAATGTAACAACAATGTTAAAATACACTTTAAGTTTAATATTTTCTTCACCACTTTAAGTCTAGATAGTCAACAAAAAAATAAACTAAGCTCTGATCTGTAGCTTTTGCTAATTTCTGTAATATAAAATATAAATACTAATAACATGGACAGTTTTCAAATTATCAACATAAAGTTACTATATGAGGCAGAAAAATTTTCATACTATACCATTCTGTAGTATTTTCACCATATAGATGAAGTAGACATAAACTCAAAAACATAGATAACTGTAAAAATGTAGTAAAATAATTAAGATGTGATAGGTTTGAGTATGCAGTACTATACCTTTGTGTGATATAATTTATTTAATTGTAAAACTTAAGTTAATTTTCAATATGTTTAACAGCCTGTTCACAAAATTCCTGAAAATTTAGAATGGGCTCTTGCAAGTCACTATGAGCCAGCTCTAACCCACTACTATCCCAGTCCTTCATTCTCCACCAAGATCGCCCCCACTACCCTCACCTGAGCCCTATATAGAGCATTTTCCCCAGCTGGGTCTGATAGGAGGGCCTAACAAGGTCTGGCAACTTTTTGGAGATGAGTGTCCATTCCACAGCCACTCCTCTGATCTCTGTCAGAGGCACTGAGAAACAAAACAAAATGAAATGAAATGAAAAATTCCATGAGGTTAACAACTTTGTAACTTCATATGAATACAAGCAATCATGTAACACTTACTAGTGCTTACTGGATGCCAGGCAATTTTCTAAGCACTGTTTGTGTGTTAACTCAAACCATACATATGCGGCACCTGCCACCCAAATGACCTCCTCAGCGTCACAGTGCCAGCCAGTTAACTCCATGCATAAGTCTCTGATGGAAAGAGAAGGGTATTTTTGGATGAGCTGTTACTGAACCCTCATACTGTCCCACACTGGGCAAGCTAAGACCCGCCACCGTCTCTCTCCTCTTCATTTACAGAAACCTTCATCCATTAAGCTAGTACTCTCCCTCCTCCAAGATAAAATCAGAACTAAATTCCATATGCACCTCAATCCTGTTCCCATTGGTCAAAACCCAGAGCTGAACACTTGCCCACTACTTCCCTTTTCCAGATGACTCCTCTTTTTATTGACCCTCCCCTTTGACTCACCCCACCTGACTATACAAACCTTTTCCCTTCCACATCACGTCTTTTTCCTGATTTTCTTATTTATTAAAGAATTGGCCACCTGTACTAATATTTCTATGATTCTTGGAGGAGTTAGATGCCTACTGACAAAGCTAACCCATCCAAAACCTTGGCTTCCCAGTTCCTGGACAACCTCATCTCCACCTCAGCCACACATCCCTACAACCACTGCCTGGCACTTGTCATGTTGCTCTGCCTTGCCAGCTCAAACATCCCACTCTCCAACCACAACATTAAATTCCCAGTTTGTTTGCCCAATTATTTGCACTTAATTTTGACTGTCCTGAACCTCTTTAAAACCTTCATTACGTATTAAATAAATACTTATTACATAACAGACAATGAAATTGGTCAGTTATGATAAATAAAGTGTTCAAAATTTAATTAAAACTCGAAAGCTTATAAAAATAGGTTATTTGTGAAAATGATCATTTGTAATTAGATCTTACAATTTTTATCTGTGAGGGAAAAATACACTGTTCATGGAGTATTATGTTTTTTTAATTTTAGTTAGACAATTAATTTTAACAGGGTGACATTGATCAATTAGAGTACATAGATTCAGAAAGAACATCTTGTTCATGGAGTTTTAAAAATACACTTTAAGCCTGACCAGGTGGTGGCACAGTAGATAGAGCATTGACCTGGGACACAGAGGACCCAGGTTCGAAACCCCAAGGTTACTGGCTTGAGCATGAGATCATAGACATGACCCCATGGTCACTGGCTTGAAGCCCAAGGTCCCTGGCTTGAGCCCAAGGTTGTTGGCTTGAGCAAGGGGTCACTGGCTCGGCTATAGCCCCCTGAGTCAAGGCACATATGACAAAGTAATCACAGAATAACAAAAAGGCTGCAATGATAATTGATGCTTCACATATCTCTCCCTTCCTGTCTATCTGTCTGTTTCTGTCTTTGTCTCTCTCAAAAAAAATTTTTTTTAAATATATATATGCTTTAACATTTCATTATTTTTAAAAATCTACTTCCCTGTAGTGTTATTTCTTCTTTTAGAATGGATAAATTCTTTTTTAACATTTAAAGTATTTGAAATATCATTTTAATAAAAATCATAGATATCATTAGAAAAAGTTCTTTAATTAGAAATATAACTCTGTGTCTTTGGAAGAGTTTATGAAAAATTTATCAGGGTGAAATAAAATATTTAGAAGTTCAAAAAATATCTCCATTCCATTGGCCTTTTTAACTATTAACTCCCTCTGTGTTTACTTCCCTCTCTTTATAGCTTTGATTTCATATTCCATCATTTCTATCACACTCCTGCCAATATCCTAAATTAGCTTAATCCTCTATTTTCTCATATCTGTTTGGCAAAATTCCAATGCCATATAAACCCATCATATACCTTTTTTGTACGTAGGACCCAGTAACTAAAAGCTACTGGAGCAGTTAGTTAATGAGTCGACTGTCCTACAAAAAAATTCATGATTGCTTGACCTGTGTTGGCACAGTGGATAGAGCATCAACCTGAAATGTTGAGGTCACTGGTTTGAAACCCTGGGCTTGCCCAGTCAAGGCACATACAAATACTTCTTGCTCCTTCTCTCTCTCTCTCTCTTTCTCTCTCTGTTTACTTCCTCTCTAAAATCAATAAATAATATCTTTAAAAATAAAATAAAATTCATGACCATCAACCTCAGGCAAGCACTTGACATTGCCTTAAACAACTATTTTCTCTGGCCAACTCTCTACCATGACATGTCAACTACTCTTCACTCTCCTCAAACTTTTGATCCTCCCACCCTCTCCCTAGGACTCAGCGGATGACTTTGCTCCTACTTAACAAGACGTGGCTAGAGTTAAATCACGCAAGTGTGTGTGTGTGTGTGTGTGTGTGTGTGTGTGTTCACCTAAACTATCAGGGAACTTTCACCTATTTTATTTAGGTTTTACGTTTTCAGTTTTTTCAATCCCAGCCAAAAATGAGATACAATTTTAAATTGGTAATATTAGTTATACTTTAGAGGAGGAGGATCACTTAGATTTAATTCAATAAAAGTATGCTACCCCTAAGCAAAGTTTTACTTAATTAAAAAAAAAAAACACACCTGACCAGGCAGTGGCGCAGTGAATAGAGCTTCGGACTGGGATGCAGAAGGACTCAGGTTTGAGACTCCGATGTCGCCAGCTTGAGCGTGGGCTCATCTGGCTTGAGCTAAAAGCTCACCAACTTGGACCCAAGGTCACTGGCTTGAGCAAGGGGTTACTTGGTCTTTTGAAGGCCCGCAGTCAAGGCACATATGAGAAAGCAATCAATGAACAACTAAGGTGTCACAACAAAAAACTGATGATTGATGCTTCTCATCTCTCTTCATTCCTGTCTGTCTGTCCCTATCTATCCCTCTCTCTGACTCTCTCTCTATCCCTGTAAAAACAAAAAAACAAAAAACAAAACAAAACCACTATGCCACAGCCTTTCATTATGTTCATTGTACAAAATAAATTAGAGTGGGGTTTTTTGAAAGTATGTTTATTAAAGTTGGAGACAGTGAAACCAGGATGGGCGTAGGATAGAAGAAACAATAGGAGAGCCTAGACGAGGCTGCTTTGGCTCACTAGAAACAGTATAGAAAAGAAATGAGCCAGGATGGGACTGACTGCAAAGTCAGAGAAAAGGCAGCCTTGGAGACAGGTTCAGGGGGTTAGCCCAGGACAAGTTCCCAATGCCAAATGCTTCCCTGGTTTCAAGCCTTCTGGAGACCCTTAGAGTTTAGGCGATGCATGCCTGAAAGGGAAAAAAGCTGTGGGCATGCTCCCCAGAGAAAGAGTGCCTAAGTTAGAATGTTGATATTCAAATTTTTTTTAATTTAAGATCTCAATCATATAGCTGTTTTTATTCCAAAAAAAATCTCATGGAATTTGGGCCAATATTTCCTTTTCTATATGTATTGACTATTTGAGTATGCGCTTTTATAAAATGCCTATTCAAGTATTTTGCCCATTTTTCTACTGGTTGCCTATCTTCTACTTACTGACTTGTATATAATCTTCATAGATTCTGGATATGACTCTTTTATCAGAATGTGTGTGTGTATATCTATATACATATACATACATATATATACATATGCATATATATACAATCTGTGTGTGTAATTGATTATACCTATGATTCTAATATATATATAATCACAAATATCTTTTCCCAGTCTCAAGCCTTTCTTTTCATTTCCCTAATGACTGAACAAAAGTGCTTAATTTAAACGTAGTTTGGTGACCTGGCCAGTTGACTCAATTGTAGAGCATCAGCCCAGCAGGTGGATGTCCCGGGTTCAATTGCATGTCAGGATACACAGAAGAAGCAACCATCTGCTTCTCCACCCCTCCCCCTCTTCCTTCTCTCCTTTTATCTCTCTCTTCTCCTCCTTCATCAATGGCTTGGTTGGAGCAAGTTGGTCCCAGGTGCTGAGGATGGCTCCATGGCCTCGCCTCAGATGCTAAAATAGCTCAGTTGCCAAGCAACAGAGCAACGGCTCCAGATGGGCAAAGCATTACCCCACAGTGGGGGCTTGCCAGTGGGTCCCAGTCAGGGTGCATGCAGGAGTCTATCTCTGCCTCCCCGCTTCTCACTTAAGAAAAAAATAAAAAATAAATGTAGTTTTGCTTTCATGGCCCGCATCACCATCTCTACACTGAAAATATATTTCTGAGCTCTAGGGATATTAGTAGCTGCCTAGCAGACCTTCATTTAGATATCTTTTTGGCCTCTTGACTTCAACATATCTATAAATAAATTCACAACTTCCTGGTTCTCCTCTGGCATTTCCTGTCTCAGCAGGTGGCACCATCATCTTCTCTATATGGCAGCCAGACCAGTGGCTCATTCTTGACAAGTCCATTCTATAACAAGTACTACTTATAACCTAAAGGCCCTAAATACTCTGGGCCCTTGGCCCCTCTCTGACTTCATCTGTGAAAACTCTAACTCTTGCTCACGCTCCTCCAGCCATACTAACCTGACGACCCTCAAAGTATGCTTCCGTCTGTCTCAGTCTTTGTTCTTTGTTTCTTCACTCAGAATGTTCTTTCCTCAGATATCCATATAGTCAGCTGCCTCACTGCCTTTACATCTCTACTCAAGTCGCCCCTTTATTACTCCTCCCTGCCCACCCCATCTAAGATTGCAACACCCCACACTCATGCACACGTGAATACCTTCAATCCTCTTTCTATTATTTATTTTTCTTCTTAGCATTTATCACCTTCTAACATTTTATATATTGCACTTACATATATCATAGTAGTTCTCTTTCTCCCTTATATAAGATAAACTCCACAAGGATAGAGATTTTTGTCTGTTTTGTTCACTGGTGAATCCCCACTGTTGAATTTGAACAGTGCTTGGCACATTATAGGTCTCTTCAAGAAGCGATGTGCCCTGAGATTAGCTCCTTATCTCAGCTGCAGAGAGCCACACATTCAAAGCAATTCACATCCAAAGACCTACCTGGACAGGGTATTTTCTTTTTAAATCCACTGAGTAAAATTGGAGATCTAATTGGCTTTATATCCAGGAAGCTACACAAAATAGAAGGCTTTTATAGTAATGAAGGTGAGCCTGGCCCATGGTGGCCCAGTGGATAGAGCATCATCCTGCAACACTGAGGTCCCCAGTTCAAAACCCTGGGCTTGCCCAGTCAGGACACATACAACAGGCAACCAATGAACAACTAAAGTGAAACAACTATGAGTTGCTTCTCATTCCCTACCTCCTCTTTCTGTAAAATCAATAAATAAAATCAGGAAGGAAGGAAGGAAGGAAGGAAGGAAGGAAGGAAGGAAGGAAGGAAGGAAGGAAGGAAGGAAGGAAGGATGGAAGGAAGGAAGGAAAGAAGGAAGGAAGGGATGGAGGGAGGGAGGGAGGAAGGAAGGAAGGAAGGAAGGAAAGAGGGAGGGAGGGAGGGAAGAAAGGAAGGAGGGAAGGAAGGAAGGAAGGAAGGAAGGAAGGAAGGAAGGAAGGAAGGAAGGAAGGAAGAAGGAAGGAAGAGAGAGAGAGAAAAGAGAGAGAAGTGAGGGTGAGACAAGGAAATTATTAGCAAAAGAAAAATGAAAGTTCATTGGAAAAAATAAGAATTCAGGTTGATGACAATTTTCATCAGCTGAGTTGCTTATTACTCGGCAAGAAGAAAATTGCCCTTCCTCCTGCAGAGATAATAAAGTACAAATACTTTTCTGTGGAAGATGCAAGTTATGTCTCCTCTTGTTTGGGGTAATTGATGACCAGTGGTAGAATGTAAAAACTTTTTCTAGCCTTGGCCGAGTAGCTCAACTGGTCAGATCATCGTCCTGATATGCCGAGGTTGCAGGTTCAATCCCCAGTCAGGACACATATAAGAATCAACCAATGAATGCATAAATGAGTGGAACAACAAACCAATGTTTCTCTCTCTCTCTCTATTCCCCCTCCCATCTCAAATCAATAAATGAAAAAAAAAATCCTTCTCCAGGCTTTCCCAACCCCAATGTTACTTGAGGTTTCCTTATTAATTTTTACTAAATGCCTGGTCATTTTGTGCTAATGAGAGACATCTCTCAGATCAAATAAACTCTATAGCTTCCAGTAACATTGACCACACTTTGTGATGACTGCATTGCAATTTGGCTTTTCTCTCTGCTCAATCCTACTTTCTCTCCTTTCCACAGGAAAGAATAGATATCCTGCCCACCAAACTCCATCCCAGCATCTGCTCCTGAGAACCCAAACTACAACAAGCAACTATTACCTCTCACCAGCTTATTCCATTAGTTGTGTAGCTGGTCTCCCGATATCCATTTTTCTAATACAGCCAAGGAGATCTTTCCAAAACCGAACTTAATCCCATGCTTAAAACCTTCAGTAGTTTTCAGCTGCTTTTATTAGAAAACACAAAACTTTTGATACGAACTAGAAGTTTTTGTGTGGTCCAGCCCTGCCTATCTCACTGCCGCAATCCTGCCGTTGTCCTAGTCCAGTAACCCTTGGCCCTGCACCCGAGAAGCCATTTTCTGATGTATCATGGTCCTTCCTTCTCACTTTCGGGCTTTACTCATTCTATTACCCAGCCTAGATTAAGGGTTCTCAACCCTAGAGGTACATTAAAATCCCCTGAGGAATTTTATTGTTTTTATCCCAAGCCCCAGGATATATCCAACACCAAGCAAATCAGAACTCTGTGGGTAGCACCCCGGCATCGGTACTTTTAAAAACCTCCCAGATGATTTTAATATGCAGCCAAGTTTAAGACGATGGTGTAGAGCCTTGATACTCAAAATGAGGTTTTCTGGCCAGTAGTTCTGGTGTCATGTGGAAGCTTGTTAGAAATGCAGAATCTTGGGCCTCATGCCAAAAACAAAATGCCCAAGTGACTGGAATGCACATTAAAATGCTGGCATAGAGCACTGCCCATTGCACACACACCCACTTCACCTCTCTAACTCATACCCATCTTCTCTCTCTTACTTTCTCAGTGAAGCTTAACCACCCAAACTCGGTCAAATCCCAGGGTGTTCTCATGGCATGTTGTACTAACTTCTCTTTATGACTTTTATCATCACTGAGCCTCAACCATTATGCATTGACTCTATTGAATCCCCTAGTAGAGGTGAGTTCCATTAAGGCAGGAATCAGTTAAGCCTTGCCCTTTATTGTACCCCCAGAGCAAAGAAAGCATCTGACACATAGTAAGTCTTTCGCAAATATTTGTTAAATTTTGAAGTGACTTTTGAGTGACCTAGAGTTCTCCCAAATACTGCCCACCATGGGGGCATATAGGGCAAGGTAATAGAGATGAAAGGTTGAGGGTTTGCTCCCCAGTCAGGGCACATACAAGAATCAACCAATGAATGCATAAGTAAGTGAACAACAGATCAATGTTTCTCTCTCTCCCCCCCCCCTTTCCTCTCTCTCTCTCTAAAATTAATTTAAGAAATTTTTGTGAACATTACTTTGATGCCACAATATGCCATAGAATGAATATATTTGATTTAGCCATCTCTTGAGTACAGGACATTTAGTTCATTTTAATTTATCAATATTATTTATATGACTTATAGAACATCTTTGGGCATAAAGCTTAGTTTTGAGTTCCAGAATTTGAGTTTGGGATCAAAGGAGGAGAAAGAGAAAAGGGAATATTTTTGGGAAGTTCATGTTATTCTTACCCATGCTGATATACTTTAGAACACAGAATAATTCTTTGGATTTTAATAGATCACACCTTTTAAAAGGCACATTTCATTGTCTAACCTACCCCTGGAGTTTCTGGGGAACTGCCACACCCACAGACACTGGAGGGGCAGGCCTGTTCCCCACCTCAGGCTAACAATTTGATTGGATCAGGTGTAAACACATGACCCAAAACCAGCCAGTCCATTGGCTAGCTAGAAACTAATCATATTTTTATCCTCTTAAAAACTGAGGATCCCTGGCCAATTTGCTCTGTGGATAGAGCATCAGCTTGGCATGCAGTTGTACTGGGTTTGATCCCTGGTCAGGGAACACTTAAGAAACAACCATCTGTTTCTCTTCCCCTCCCTCTCTGCCTTCTCTCTCTCTTCCCCTGCCACCACCAGTGGCTTAATTGGTTCAAGCATTGGCCCCAGGCTCTGAGGATAGCTCAGTAGGTCTGAGCATTGGCCTTCAGACGTGGGTTGCCAAATGGATCCTAGTCAGGATGCATGCTGGAGTCTGTCTCTCTATCTCCCCTCCTCTCACTTAAAAAAAGAAAATTGAAGTAGGCTGGCCCTGGCTGGGTAGCTCAGTTGATTAGAGTATCATCTCAGTATGCCAAGATTGCAGGTTCAATTCCCAGTCAGGGCACACACATACAAGAACCAACCAACGAAGGCATAAATAAGTAGAATGACAAATCAATGTCTCTGTCTCACTATCCCTCTCTCTCATCAATATATAAAGAAATAATTTTTAAAAAAATTTAAACTAGGAGAAATAGATGGTAAGTATTTATGGAAAAAAGACCTTAAATCAAAGTTGAGATGGCCAGTCTAGGCCACACACAGATGATGTGAGCAGAAGCAGTTGGCCAGGAGGAAAAGGGAGAAAAAAGGGAGATATGCCTAAGAAAACAGAGAGGGAGAAAGAGAGAGAATGGCTTTTGTTTCTGCCAGTATTCCATTCTTACCCCAGCTCTGCTCTATATTCTGCCCTCTCTTCTGAGAGATACTGCCCCCACCCCCCAAATAAATCCCACTTATCACTTGATCTAGCTTGAGTAGGTTCTTTTCAACCAAAAGATGATTGATTAAACAAACATAACATCAGTACTTCTTATACTCAGAGAATATCAGAACTGGAAAGAGCCATTGCACAAAAAGCAAACCCCTTCTCTACTCAGCAGCAGCCATGAGGCTGTGGGGTTGACCCCATTCCCTGTCCAGGGTGGTCTGCGGGCCAGTCAGGGGGGTTCCAGTCACCTCCCCACAGTGATAGGTTCTCCTGCCTTTTACTAGTGACAGGGTTAGGAATGACCTGACCTTGACTTAAGATGGTCCAATAAGAGTAAATAATCCTCATCTATGTGCTTGTGTCTGTTTTAACAATGAGGAAGAGGAGAAATTTCCTTTGATATTATAAAAGTAGCATGTGTTTCTTGAGGAAAAATTTAAATACAGGAAAGGATGAAGAAATAAATAAAAATAGCCCCACTGGTAACCAGGGAAATGCCAAAGAAAATCAATAAGACAACATTTCATTTATTAGACTGGTGACTTTTTTCTTTATCAAGTGTTCATGAAATTGTGGAAAATGAATACTTTAATACTACAGTAGAAATATCAATTATTACAGCCCCTATGGAAGGCAAATTACCAGCATCTATTTAAATTTAAAATCTTAGAACCCAGTGCTCCGCATCTGCCTTGAGGAAACACGTATACCTATGCCCAAGAAGTTGCGTTCAGGGATGTTGACTGAAGCATTGTCTGCAATGATAAAATATTAAAAACAACCTCAATGTCCATGAAAAGGGAGCAGCTAAGTTATAATAAAGCCATTCTATGGCCTAGCTGGTGTAGTTAAAAAGATAAAGTAGATCAATGTGTCAGACAATCCAACAAAACATGTTGTTGAATAAAAAATGCAATTTGTAGAAAGAAAGGTACAGTCCAATGTCATTTAAGTTTCTCAAAATGCCCTTCACACAAAACAGTCTGATTTTCATCTGTGTGTTTTTACAGGTGTGTGTGAATGCATAGAAAAAGTCCCAAAAAGCGCAATGGCTAAAGGGGACTTAATTTACTCTGATCATAAAATAGTCATTTTGCTCAAGAAGAATGCAATAACATATTAATTATGTGATTTTTACATTCATAAAATTAAGGTCTTAAATAATATATACACAAAAGAAAATTTGGAACATACACAAAGAACAAAGAAGTAAATAAAATAATCTCCAATCCCACCTTAACTGCTAACCCTTTGGAGCCCTTTTGGAAAGGGTCATGGGTCAGTTCAGCCCTCTTGCCTACAAGGGAGTCTGGCTCTATTCAACCCAGCAGACCCCCTAATCCAAATAGCACCCTTAACTTTGCAAATGTCACAGTGCCCACCCACCATTTGTGATTCAAAATACAGACCTGAAACAAAATTCTGAATTTTCCCATGATTACTTCAATGCTTTCTTTTAAGCAGTGAATATCAAAATCTTTTCAAATCAATGCTCCTCCTCCCGTTCTTTGTTTGAATATTTGTTTGGTTTTATTCTGTCAGGGGTTTTTGTGTCCCTGCTTCTTGGTGCTGTAAACCCACATACAGTCTGCCTGTTGACTACTCCTGTAGCCCTCCTCTCCCCACCCCCAGGCCGGCCAAGTAGGCAAAGACACACCCAGGTTGCCTGCCCCCACCCTCCCCACGTGTCCCTCCTGTTTCAGTCTTGCCATTGTGTCCCAGGCAAGCTGCAGAACAATGAATTCTTGGCAGATGATGGTGTTGCCCTGTCTTCACAATCTGAGCCAACCCTAGTTATGCTTCGCATCTGAGAGTCAGCATTTCATAGGCTTCTGTGACATTTTAGAGTTTACATCCCACTTCTTCCAGCATTTAGAAGAGAAGGGAGGACAGAGAGCTGCTCTTCCTACCACCAATGAGCTCATCCTTTTCAGAGAGGCAATAAGAAAACTAAATTTCAATCCGTGAATCAGGAAGCCTGAATTCATGAAAAAGCACACATTCCTCAGCTGCCTGACCCACCCAGCTGACCTTTCTATAAAAAGGACAACTAGACTGAAGCCTCCTCCCTAGAATAAGATAAATGATTAAACAAGGAATGACATTTTTGAGTGAAACAGACCTTTCATGCCATCCACCTGAATCCTTTGATTCCTGTATACCTTCCTATTTTTTTTTCCACGCCTCTTGCAGCTAAAGTTACCCGCTTCTGGGAACCCTTCCCAACTTCAACACTTGGGGCAGTATAACCACCGCTCTGAGTTCCTGTTTCTCAGTCTGTAAACTGGGATCAATAATTCCTATCTTTCTGCATTGTTAAAAGGGTTCCCGTTGTGATTCTAGGACAAAATGCCCCTAAGTATTACTTGACTGTCTCAAAATAGTGGCTGCCCAATGAACTGCTTGATAAATGGTGCCATAGGATTTGGTCTGACACTTCATCAATATTCATTCTACACTGAAGCCACTGAGCTATCATCCCTGTCTTACAGAACATTGGCCAGATTTTCCTACCACAGGCTCCTCACAGTAGAGAAGGCTTAGTGTTGTTAGCTTTCTGGGTTTTTGTGGGGTTTTTTTTTCAAACTCAACTGACCATAAGAAGCCTGCTGGTCAGCGTTCTTTAACTATGGGGCCAGTCTGCCTCTACTCTCTAAATTCTTGCTTTACATTTATTGTCAGGCATATCTCTAACTTTTTTTTTTTTTAATTTCTTCAATGGGAATTTTTGAAGACTTTGGCATCAGAGTCTACAGGTTTTCTTTCTCCCCTGGCCAGCATCCACGGTCCTTCCTGCTCTGAAAGGTATCTGATTTATCTTTCTATTCTTCAGCCTTTTGTGAATTTGCCATAAAGATTATCTATTGATTCAGGATCTGAGATGGATCTAGGCTTGGACCCCTGAGCACAATAGCCTCTTTGCAGCTTTGTAATAAATTGTCTGTTGTAAAGCATGGCATTGGTGCACATTCGTTCTAAATTAACCTCTAGTCCTTTTGTGAGCTGGTGGTCATCATTCTAGAGCTCTTCTTTTGTGGTACTAAAGGTACTAATTTTTTAATTGAATTTATTGGGGTGACATTAGTTAACAAAATTATACAGGTTTCAGGTGCACAGTTCTACAACATATTTTCTGTACACCAAATTGTGTACACCCTCCCCAAGTCAAGTCTCCACCCATCACCACTTATCAACCCCATCCCCTCCCCTCCTGCTCCTGCCCAGCAATCACCACACTGTTGTCTGCGTCCATGAGTGTTTTCTCCTTCTTTTGTCCTTTTTCACTCAATCCCTCCGCTGCCCTCACTTAGCACCACCCCCAAACAGCTGTCAGCCTGCTCTCTCCGAGTCTGTCTCTATTTTGCTTGTTAATTCATTTTATTGATTAGATTCCACATATGAGTGAAATCATATGATACTTCTCTTTCTCTGATTGACTCAAATGTATCAACGAATATATTCTCCTGTTCACTGGGTTGTCTTTGCATTTTGTTCGTTGTTTCCTTTGCTGTGCAACAGCTTTTTAGCTTGATGTAGTCCTATTTGCTTGTTTTATTGTTTCCCTTGCCTGAAGAGATATAGCAGAAAAAATATTGCTATGAGAAATGTCTGAGTTTATTGCCTATGTTGTCTTCTAGGATTTTTATGGTTTTGAATCCAACATTTAAGCCTTAAATCCATTTTGAGATTATTCTGTGTATGCTGTAAGAAGTGCTCTAATTTAATATTTTTTTCACTTATCTGTCCAATTTTCCAAGCACCATTTATTAAGTAGACTATCTTTACCCCATTGTATGTTTTTCCCTTCATTGTCAAATATTAATTGACTATAAAGGTGTGGATTTATTTCAGGGCTCTCAATTCTGTTCCATTGATCTATATATCTGTTTTTATGCTAGTGTCATGCTGTTTTGATTACTATGCCTTGTAGCATGGTTTGATATCAAGTAGCATGGTTCCTACAACTTTGTTCTTCTTCCTCAAGATCACTGTTGCTATTCATGGTCTTTTGTGGTTCCACATAAGTTTTTGGAATATTTGTTCTTTTTTATGTTGAGGTATTTTCTTTCCATTCCCACTTTGCTGAGGGTTTTTTTGGGGGGTTTTTTTGTATTTTTCCGAAGCTGGAAACGGGGAGAGACAGTCAGACAGACTCCCGCATGCGCCCGACCGGGATCCACCCGGCATGCCCACCAGGGGCGACGCTCTGCCCCTCTGGGGCGTCGCTCTGTTGCGACCAGAGCCACTCTAGTGCCTGGGGCAGAGGCCAAGGAGCCATCCCCAGCGCCCGGGCCATCTTTTGCTCCAATGGAGCCTCAGCTGCGGGAGGGGAAGAGAGAGACAGAGAGGAAGGAGGGGGGGAGGGGGGGGCAAGCAGATGGGCACTTCTCCTGTGTACCCTGGCCGGGAATTCAACCCGGGACTCCTGCACACCAGGCCGATGCTCTACCACTGAGCCAACTGGCCAGAGCGAGATTTTTTTTTTTTTTTTTTTTGTCATAAATGGGTTCTGGATTTTATCAAATGCTTTTTCTGCATCTATTGATATAATCATGTGATTTTTATCTTTCATTTTGTGCCCTCATCCAGGAGCTATCCAAACCCTCCCCAAGAGTAGCCACTGTTCTAACTTCTAACAGCATACTTCCTTTTTTACCTGGCTTGGAATTTTATATAAATCATATCAAGTGTACTTTTTTGTAACTGAAATCTTTCTTAACAATATGTCTTATTCTAATGCTTGTTTTAAATGAGTTAGCACCCTCAAAACAGACTGAAAAATCCATCATCACTTTTTTTATTCCACAGCATATCCTAGGATTCTTTTTTAAATTGAATTTACTGGGGAAACATTAGTTAATAAAATCATACAGGTTTCAGGTGCATAATTGTACAATACATCGTCTTTAGATGAGAGGGGAGAAACCAGAAGAATGCAGGAGAAGGAGCCTGCAGGAGTGACTGGTTCAGCCAGTTAAAGATTATCCACATCTTTAACTCTAACAGGAGATTTCTAGCTGATCTCCCGGAGACTCTTACAATACTTACAAGAGAAACAAGATCTGTAAATAGATAGGGCCAGGGGTTCAGAAATCTGTTGCCCCTTGCTGCCCCGCTGAAACTCCCCCACCCCACCTTGAGCCATTAGGTGCACGTAGGACCTCAGACAAAGGAATCATGCACCACTTGCATGACTCTGTAAAAGGTATATAAGAAGTAAGAAATCTGCCTGATCAAGCCGTGGCACAGTGGATGGAGCATCAGACTGGGATGCGGAGGACCCAGGTTCAAAGGTGCCACAACGAAGAATTGATGCTTCTCATCTCTCTCCCTTCCTGTCTGTTCCTCTCTCTGTTTCTCTCTGTCATTAAATAAATAAGTAAATAAATAAATAAGAAGTAAGAAATCCAACTTCAAGGAGCTCATGCTTTGGTGCTACTAGTCCCACGTTCTCCTCCGACTACTAATAAATTCTTCTTCCTCCATTGAATTGTCTGGGCACCTATTATCCTCCATTTGCAGGCCGTTTCCTGCTACATATATTGCATTGTGTGTTTACCACCCCAAGTCAAGTCTTGGCTTCTTAAGGAAGACCCACCCTTGCTGAGGTTTTAGGGCTTCCAGAGGAAAGTAGGGTGGGAGGTGGAGGGGAATGCATAATTGCTTACAACATCTTAGTCTTCCATATCATGTCCCCAGGGTTCCAGGGAAGGGCCTCAGGGAAGCAAGTCTTCGAAAACCAGAAACACTTGAAGGGCCCTCCAGGACTCAGAAAACTGGACAAGACTCTTACAATTCTGGGACTGGGATAAAAGGATTCAAAGGAAGGATCTGAACTGGAAAAAGAAGATCAACCAGCAGCAATTGAGGCAAATGGAATAAATTGATCAGTTATAACAATGTGGGTGGGATTAAGGGAAAATAACAGTCCTGTGCTACACCCTGGGACTAGCAATCATGGGGAGCTGTTACTATCCCTAGACCTGGTGGGGAACAGGAAGGAGTGATTACTGGAACCTGGAGAGACCCACAGGTATGGGAGAGAAATATTCAACAGGAGCATGGCCTTCAATAGAGAGAGGCAGCCACTGCCAACCCATTGGCCCAGCCGGTCCCATGAAGCATTTAGCATCCTGCTCCTTAAAGCAAAGGCCTATTGGTTGGGGTAAATAAAGCAGAAATCACTAAGAGCCGTCTAATTTTTGTCCCCATCCCTTGGCCCTAGGGTTGCTTAGGTACTTCTTACAACCAGGGGGATCTGCCGGCATATGTTCGTTGGCCCACACAGCTGTTTCATCTGTTTATGCTGAACAAGACAAGGAAAAACTGGCTTGGGTCTGACTTTGGTGTTTCTGGATCAAGTGAGAGAGGCCACCAAAATCTTCCCCCATCACACACACACACACACACACACACACACATTAAAAGTGATAAAGCCTGACCAGGTGATGGCACAGTGGATAAAGCATTAACCTGGGACACTGAGGGGAGGACCCAAGTTCGAAACCCCAAGGTCACCAGCTTGAGTGTGACATGACCCCATGGTCACTGATTTGAGCCCAAAGGTTGCTGGCTTGAAGCCCAAGGTCACTGGCTTGAGCATGGGGTCACTGGCTCAGCTGGAGGCCCCCGGTCAAGTCACATATGAGAAAACAATAAATGATAATATAAGATGCCGCAATAACGAGTTGATGCTTCTCATCTCTCTCTCTTCCTGTCTATCCCTGTCTGTCTGTCTCTCTCTCTCTCTTGCCAGAAAAAAAAAAGTGATAAAGTACCTTATAACTGTTAGTTATTTTTATTTTATTATCTAGAGTTCTGTGGGTGGATAAATTAGTCTTCTAAATATAGAGAGATATCTTTGAAGTTCCTAAAAGCAATCTGTAGTGTAAAAGGCAAGGAGAAAAGAAGAGGAGGAAAATCTAGGCAAGAGGAAATTGTAAGGCAGTTTAAGACTAGGGTCTCTTGTGAGTAAAGAGATCAACAAAATATCTCCAGTGGTGGCATGTCTGTCAAAGGATTTTATAATGTTCAATTTGAACTCCTTCTCTGCCCCCTCCCCCAAATATTCAGTAAAATCTGCTACACACATGAATTCCCTTGTTTGGTGGCAGCATGGATTATGTGGAAATTAAGGAAGAGATTGCATTGCACACATGGAACAAGGCAGAGTAGAGGACACATCCTTAAACTGAAGTGCGAATTCAGCCAGTGGAAACCATAAGCCCCTCTTACTCTCTTCCCTGTTCCCCCATCCCCACTCTAGCCCACAGCTCCAAGGATTCACCAAAATCTTAGGGGGACCTCCAGGTTCCTCAGATATGAAAAAGATGGTTCAAAGAAATCTTATCTAGGTCTTAAAGAATTATGTGACCCTGGTTGACACTTGGGCAACATTTCAACAGACTCAAAACAGGCTGAGGCAAAGTTCTTGCATTCATTATATTATGTTATTCAATTATTATTCACTTATTCATTTAAGCATGCAGGCAATCAACAAATCATATTGGTGGAGATTGGCACATGGAAAGCACAGAGCAATCAGTGCTGGGGATTTGGCAGGGAGCAGTGAGTGAGTTACTGTCCCAACCCAGACTGATGAATAATGAGGTAAGATGAGCACAGGGGACTCTGTTCTGTGACCAGGGTAAGCACAGGAGGGACAGTGCAGCAGCCAACCATCTGGATAATTGTCCAGCCTCTAGACAGTGCAGGTGGCACACCAGAGGGAAGTGGCAAGGAAGCCTCCCTTTGGACATGACGTGACTGTGGCTGGCATTGCCTGAGTCTCCTCAAAGCCTTCTTTGAGCTGAGCTCCAAGGCCTCTCCTGGACACTTACAGTCCCTTTTCCTCCCAGAAGCAAACCCCTCTCCTCCCAGCTGCAACCACTCTGGCCTCTGGTTCTCTTTCCCAGCTCACCCGCCACAGTTCAAACAGTGGAGTAAGTCACAGCCTCCCTAGCTCCCTTTGTACATTCCTCTCCAGAAATAAATAGCCAGGAATCTTGGTTTTGAGAATTGTACTAACTATATCATAACTATAGGATAATAGGGAATATAAAATATAATAAAACTTGCCTGACCAAGCGGTGGTGCAGTGGATAGAGCGTCGAACTGGGATGCCGAGGACCCAGGTTCAAGACCCCGAGGTTGCCAGCTTGAGCGTGGGCTCATCTGGTTTGAGCAAAAAGCTCACCAGCTTGAACCCAAAGTCCCTGGCTCAAGCGAGGGGTTACTCGGTCTGCTGAAGGCCCGTGGTCAAGGCACATATGAGAAAGCAATCAATGAACAACTAAGGTGTCGCAATGCGCAACGAAAAACTAATGATTGATGCTTCTCATCTCTCCATTCCTGTCTGTCTGTCCCTGACTATCCCTCTCTCTCTCTCTCTGTCTCTGTAAAAAAAAAAAAAAAAAAAAAATGAGGCCCTGGCCGGTTGGCTCAGCGGTAGAGCGTCGGCCTGGCGTGCAGGGGACCCGGGTTCGATTCCCGGCCAGGGCACATAGGAGAAGCGCCCATTTGCTTCTCCACCCCCTCCCTCCTTCCTCTCTGTCTCTCTTCCCCTTCCGCAGCCAAGGCTCCATTGGAGCAAAGATGGCCCGGGTGCTGGGGATGGCTCCTTGGCCTCTGCCCCAGATGCTAGAGTGGCTCTGGTCGCGGCAGAGTGACGCCCCGAGGGGCAAAGCATCGCCCCCTGGCGGGCAGAGCATCGCCCCTGGTGGGCAGAGTGTCGCCCCTGGTGGGCGTGCCGGGTGGATCCCGGTCGGGCGCATGCGGGAGTCTGTCTGACTGTCTCTCCCCGTTTCCAGCTTCAGAAAAATACAAAAAAAAAAAAAAAAAGATAAAACTTATAATACACATATTACAAATATTCCAAAATCTTATCAAGCCTTTGTAGTCCTGATATTGAATCCTGTTCCTGATTTTTCTCTGATAGAGTAAATGAAATGATGATGATAGCATGTATAGGGTGACTAGGATTTTCAGGAACTTTGCATTCTACAAATGCACAGGTTTAGTAACATGACCCCCTTTTTTGAAAATGATAAAAAAGAGGCTCAGTACTAAATGACTTGTTTAAGGGTGCAAACTTAGTAAAGGCCAAGCAAAGGCTGTACTATTTGCACTACAGTAGACTTTGCCCTCCACCTTTATTCCTGAAGACAGATGTCACCATCTCCTCCTCCTTCTGACTAGACCATGGCAAAAGTCATGAGATCCTTTCCTCCACACTGGTCCCTCTTCCCAGACTCAGAACAATTGTGCTTTTTCTTCTTTGTCTCAAGCAGGCAGTTTGCCTCACAAGTGCTTCTGGGTTCAACGATGGCTATTCTCTCTGAGCTTCAGGACTGACCTGGAAGGAGCACACCCCTCTATTCCTTAGAGCCATATTCTTTCCATGGGTACATAAAGCAAAGAACTCGCCAAGGAAGAGGCGGAGCTTGCAACAAGAATGATTTCTGTTTCACACATTTTCGAAAGGGTAAAGTGATTTCTGTAAAAACAGTTAACAGAGCCCTGGCCGGTTGGCTCAGTGGTAGAGCGTCGGCCTGGCGTGCGGGAGTCCCAGGTTCGATTCCCGGCCAGGGCACACAGGAGAAGTGCCCATCTGCTTCTCCACCCCTCCCCCTCTCCTTCCTCTCTGTCTCTCTCTTCCCCTTCCGCAGCCAAGGCTCCACTGGAGCAAAGTTTGCCCAGGTGTTGAGGATGGCTCTGTGGCCTCTGCCTCAGGCGCTAGAATGGCTCTGATTGCGGCAGAGCGACGCCCCAAGATGGGCAGAGCATTGCCCCCTAGTGGGCATGCTGGGTGGATCCCGGTGGGGCGCATAGGGGAGTCTGTCTGACTGCCTCCCCGGTTCCAGCTTCGGAAAAATACAAAAAAAAACAAACAAAAAAAACAGTTAACAGAGTAAATTCTAAGTGTATGTGACTCAAAACTAAACGAGCTTTTCACTCACCTCTAGCTGGCTGGTAAATTTTTCTCAAGCTTTCTACCCCACCAGGCTGCTCACTCTGGAAACAAGAGGCTACTTGAACTAGCTCAGCCAACCTCCCCTTCTCCCTGAACCTTGGCCTCTTCCCTATTTTATGGGTCCTCCTCTCTCTCAGAAGGAATGGCTACCTTCCAAGGCTCATCCCTCCATCAGGCCTTGGGCCTCACTCCCCTCTGTGTCAAGCTGTATCAATTATTCCTCATTAGTCTGGTTTCTCTTTCCCCATCTCTTTTTCTTCACCTATGTATATGCTCAGTCTTGCCCAAGATTTTTACAAAACAAACCTCTTGACCTTGTCCCCCTCTCAACTTTCCATCCTTTACTGTTCCGACTCATCACTACTGAACTCCTATAATGCCCTACCCCCCCTGGCTCCCTACAAATGTCATCATAAAAGACACCAGGACTTTATGTTGCCAAATCCAGTGATCTATTTTTAGTCTTGATTTTGCTGCCACATTTGACCTTCAGGACCACTCCTTATTCCTGGAAACTGGGCCCCTACCCTGTGCTGCCATTCTCACCAGGTTTGTCTCCTGCACCTCTGACCATTTCTCACCTTCTTAGTCTCCTTTGCCATTCTTCTCTTTAAATGTTGAAGGCACACCCTGCCTGACCAGGTGGTGGCACAGTGGATAGAGCATCAACCTGAGACACTGAGAATCCAGGTTCAAAACCTCAAAGTCGTCAACTTGAGTGTGGGATCATAGACATGACCCCATGGTCACTGGGTTGAGCCCAAAGGTCACTGGCTTGAGCAAGGGGTCACAGGCTCAGCTGGAGACCCCCGGTCAAGGCACATATGAGAAAGCAATCAATGAACAATTAAAATGTCACAACTATGAGTTGATACTTCTCATCTCTCTCCCTTCCTGCTTCTCTCTCTTGTGCACATGCACACTAAAAAAAAAAAAAAAAAAAAAAAGAAGAAGAAGAAGTTGAAGTTGAAGTTGAAGGCCCCCCAGTTTTCTCTCCTTGGCCCCTTTTCCTTCTCACTTTATACACACTTCCTGGGGAAGCTCATCCACTAACAGATCTTCAATATTCCTCCAAATCCTCATTTCCAGTCCCTGAGCACTGGAGGCATGGTGCCAGCCACACTTTATTGGGAATTGTGGGCTCTGTGTGAGAGCACAAAGGGCAGCACTATCCTACCCAAGCTTGGACTTCTGCTTGGTAACTCACAAGCACTTTATGTTTAGCTGTCAAAGTGGGTCCATATGCAAGGTCCTCTGCTTGGGGAAGCAGGGGACAGCATGGAGGTGGGGATGCCCATAGACTTAAAAGCCCTGCGAGTTGGCCACCAGCCCTCCTCATAGTGTCCAACAATGGGGCAAAGGTGTACTGGTAATGAGAGGGTATCTTTAGACCAAAAGACAAAGTATGCAACTCCATAGACTATACCGGAATTTATTATATGGTAATTTACTTACAGAAAGATTGGGCCAGAGTCAACAGATGGTGCAGCAATTTTTCACAAATTATTCTCTGCTAACAGATGCCAGTTACAGTACATTTTTTATAATATAACTTAACTTCTAATGATTGACAAGACAAAAGGACAAAGAATGCAGAAGCACCAGGGGCCATACCTCCTGGTGGTATTGTGATAGATGGTTGCTTATAATTAATACTATTACCAGTTTGCTACTTATCTTGGTTATCATGCCATTCTGGGAATGGCTATTACCTTTTTCTTTTTTTCTTTTTTTCTTTTTTTCTTTTTTCTTTTTGTGACAGAGACAGAGAAAGGAATAGATAGGGACAGGCAGACTGAAAAATAGAGAGATGAGAAGCATCAATTTTTTATTGTGGCTCCTTAGTTGCTCATTAATTGCTTTCTCATATGTGCCTTGACCAGGGGGTTCCAGCAGAGTGAGTGACCCCTTGTTCAAGCTAGCAACCCCGCACTCAAGCTGGTGAGCCTGCATTCAAACCAGATGAACCCGCGCTCAAGCCCGCGACCTCGGGGTCTCAAACATGGGTTCTTCCTTGTCCCAATCTGACGCTCTCTGCACTGTGCCACCACCAGGTCAGGCCATTTTGGCTATTTCTAACAAAAATATTTATGGCTATATTTTAAGGAACACAAATAATCATCAACTAGGAAACTCCAATATGCTTGCTAAGGACAGTGAGATTCGTCAAAGGTCACAGAATAAAACAAAAAATGAAATGAAATCCAGGATACAGAAATAGGAGCTAGTTTTGTTCACATCTACATCTATACAGCTAGGATAACCACATGACCACACACACCGGGCCCTCCCATCACATGTTCTATGCCAGAGAAATAATAATGCGAAAAAGATTAGTTGCTTCACCATTGGCAACACCCAAATTCCTTTGTCTCTCTTCCCTATATCCTACCCATCACTTAATCCCATCCCCCAAAGTCAAGTGGATCCAATGACAACAGTGCCCTCTAGAGGAATGATTTTCAAATTGCAATGGTGCCCTCTAAGAGAGTGTGACAGAGTGCATTTCCAAGGATGCTGCACAAGTATCTCCCATCCCACCTGCTCTTCTTACAACGTGACTTCTTCACTCTGTACATCAAGAGGAATAGTTTATGTTCTCTCTTCTTCAGTTGGGGCAAGCTTGTGATTATGAAGGAAGTGATGCTATGTGACTTCCAAGGCTAGGCTACCTTCTGCCTGGTTCTGATCTTTGGAGCCCTGAGCCATCTGTAATCAGTTCAACCGTCCTGAGGATGCCATGCTGTAAAGAAACCAAACTAGTACATACAGAGAGAACACATGGAGAAACCACTTGAAAGACAGCTGACTTAGCCCCACACTATTCCAGCCCCAGCCATTAACTGACTATAACCGTTTAAAGACCTAAGTCAGAACAACCCTGCTGAGTCCTTCCCAAATTCCTGCATCACAGAAAACAAGGGAGATAATGAAATGATTGGTGCTGTCTTAAAACATTAAGTTTTGGTTGATTTGTTATGCAGCAATAGATAACGAGAATAATGGGTCATGAATTTACTCTCTTCTATGTGTCAGTGGTCTCTACGGAACAAAAAATATATATTGCAAGACCTGCCACCATTAAGAGGTTTAAGCTCTGGTCACAAATTTCTCCTAAAGAAGAAAAGCTGTTTCAGTGTCCTTGATCTTTTCAGTTTTCACTTCATTGATGTGCACAGAAGAATCAAATTCAAAAGTCTAAAAAAAAAAAAGTCTGCCAAATGCACTCCTAATAATAAAATAACTAACAATTGTAGAGCACTTTATAGTTCTTAACATATAGGGGTGGGTGTGCGTGTGCATGCACACATATATACACAAAGAGGCTAACAGCAGGTCCTCGTGACTAACCACTGTGAACAAGCTACCAGGTGTCTCTTCTGAAGTCAGAAGTACTTTGCATACTCTGGCACTCTCATCAGAACAGAAGTCAAAGCTCCAGTGTGACCACATCTGTCCTGTATACTCCAGCTAACTCACCTGCTTTTCCAAAGTTACAGAGAAAAAATAATTCTGTTAAACCTTAGAGTGATTTACATGGGTGAGCCAGCAGAAGTGAGCAGGAGGGTGTTTCTTCAAGTTGAAGGAGGTAAGGGAAAAAATTCCATTGTAGCAATCAGTCAGTCCCAAACGTAGAGTGACTCAGGGCAGGTCCTTGGCAAGCAGGCACTGAGCTAGGACAGGCCCATCCTCTGGATAGCATTCTGTGACCCGAGTGGGAAGGAATGCATCCGCTCAGGAAGCCAGTGAGGCGAGGCTATCATTAAGGCAATCTGGGCAGAGCTATGATTACAGATGGACCAACCTGTCAGGATGAAAACCAAAATTCACACAGCCAGCTCCCTGATATATGGCCAAGCCTTTCCCATGCTGCCCATGCTACTCTAGCTAGTATATCTGGGCAGTGACATGGCTTTAAGGCTTTGTGGGGAAAGCACCTGACAGTATAAATAACAGTAATTTAAAAGTGTTGCTGAGCCTGACCAGGCGGTGGCGCAGTAAATAGAGCGTCAGACTGGAATGCGGAAGGACCCAGGTTCGAGACCCTGGGGTTGCCAGCTTGAGCGCGGGCTCATCTGACTTGAGCAAAAAGCTCACTAGCATGGAACCAAGGTCACTGGCTCAAGCAAGGGGTTACTCAGTCTGTGAAGGCCCGCGGTCAAGGCACATATGAGAAAGCAATCAATGAACAACTATAGTGTCGCAACGAAAAACTGATGATTGATGCTTCTCATCCCTCTCCGTTCCTGTCTGTCTGTCCCTATCTATCCCTCTATCTGACTCTCTCTCTGTCCCTGTAAAAAAAAAAAATTTTAATAAAATAAAATAAAAGTGTTGCTGAGTGAGCTGCAGTCTACATGAGCTGATCCATCCTCAATTTCTTGTTCATCAATTATGATAGAATGTTCTGACATGAGAAAATTTTTATATTTATTGTAGAAAACTTAGACATTCTATGAAAACATTCAAAAAAATCATAATCACTTATAAATCTATCACTCATGTACAATAAACATTTTATTGTGTAGCTCTCTAAACTTTCATATAGATAGATACAGATATAGTTTCCTATAAAAAATTAAAAATCATGAGATATAGTACTCTTTTGTTACTTGATTTATTCACTCACTTAAATGTAACATAAATCTTTCCATGTTAATAAAACACACTTTCTATCTTTTAAACACAGCATCATTCTTTATGTCTGCAGGGTACTCCATTGTATGGTACTTATAGTAGCTATTTAATTACTTTCCTATTGTTACACATTTAGTTGTTTCCAAATATAGACTGTTAAAAATGCTGTACTAAACATCCTTGTTCATATATTTTGCCAAACATGTCTGATTATCCCCTTAGGATCCTCCTTTAAAGGAAATTGTTGGGCTAAGTTTTCATGTAAGTTTGGCTTTTGAAATATGATATATTGCCAAATGGCTTTGCCTTACTGATAAGTCATGCCATTTATATCTCCACCACCATTGTATAAATGTTCCTTTCTCTTGCAATTGTTTTTTTTTGTTTGTTTGTTTGTTTGTTTGTTTTGTTTGTTTGTTTTTTACTGAGGAGAGAGGGAGAGAGAGAGAAAGAGGGGAGGAGCAAGAAGCATCAACTCCTATATGTGCCTTGACCAGACAAGCCCAGGGTTTTGAACCAGCAACCTCAGTATTTCAGGTCGACTCTTTGTCCACTGTGGCACCACAGGTCAGACCACCTGCAATTGGTTTTATCTTGCTATCTAACATGTTGAACAGTGGTATAAGAAACACTGACTTTATTTTTGTATTTCTTAAATTTTTAATGAAGCTGGACAATACTTTATATGTGTATTAGTTTCCTAGTGCCACTATAACAAAGTAAAACAAACTGGGTGGCTTAAAAATAACGGAAATACATTGTCTCAAAGTTGTGGGGGCTATAAGTCCAAAGTCAAGGTCTCAGCAGGGCCAGGGGCTACGCACGCTCACTTTGAAGGTTCCGGGAAACATATCAGTCCTTCTGACCATCTATCTTCTCCGGTATTTTCATCACCATACCACTCCGGGTTTTCACACCACAGCTCGCCTTTTTTCTGTTCCTCTTTCCCAAACTTTTCCACTGTGCCCACCAGAACTTGTTCTGTATATAATAAGTCCCCCCATGCTGTCAACCTCCCTACTAAATGTTTCTTTCATTTCTTTGCTTTAACTGAAATCTAGATTTCTCCCCTTGGGTCTCCTCTTCTAAAATAATTTTAAATTCTATGGCCCATATTTCATTTCAAACTGTTTTTTCCCCATTTTTCCTGCTTTCCTTTTTATTTATATACTCATTAGTCAGCTTAATTTTTTTATTTGTCTATGACCCCACTGTCTCATTTTTCCCATTTCCCAGAAACCACATTTTCTTGAATTTATCTAAAAAAAAATGCAAATATTATCCAAAATCTTCCTTTGTTTCCTGCCATAAATCTCTTTCAAAGGTATTTCTTTTTCTCCACTTATTCTGTGTTATAGTCTCTTCTTGCAGGGCACTGATTTTTTTAATAGATATCCTGGGGAAGGGTGGGCATTAATTTACTTATTTCTAAACTGTAAGGGTTTTATCCAAGTCTGGCATTTTTCCTAGAAATTGGTTGCGTAGGTTCTTGGTTCTTTTTGGTTCCCCTCACTTTCCATTGGTAGGCGTGACCTCTTGCACCTCAGGTTGAAGGATGTAGTATCCGTTCAGTGATCCAGGTGTCCAAGGGAACCAAGGCCACGGGGAATCATGAGAGAGGAACCCTTTCTTTGCCACTGTTTTTCCATTTTTAACGAGGTTGCTGTACTACGTGACACCTGGTAGCTCTCAGCCTTCCTTAACATCTGTAACAAACCTACAGCTTCCTCAAGCCAACACTTCCAACCAGGGCAGACCTGAAACCTTCCCTTTTCCACTGTAACTCTTCCCCACTCCTTTGAGTCTTTGCCCCAATGCAAGTGATGGGCAAAGTGATGGTTTCTGACTCCCTTACTATGTAAGTTCAGAATAAACAACCGTTGCTTTCTCATTCAGTTGGTCTTCATTTATTTCCACACTTCCAAGGGATGACTACTCCACATGATGTCCACACCCTCAGGTTATCAGGATATGGCAACTCCAGTGGAGTAGTGATGAGGGACAAAAAGGTATGGGACATGCAGGGTTGAAATACACTCAAGGCTCATGTACATACATCTGGACTCTTTGAATGCCTACTGACTAGTTCTTTCCTTTCCTCTTCCCCACCACACGTGTCCCACACACAGCCCCCCGTTTCGTGGTTGTCCTTTGGTGTAATACTTTATATCTTTCATGTCTGCCTGTCAAATACATTTTAGCTTTATTATTCCTAAGAACAAATAATGGAGAAACTTAACCTTAGCCACACCCCATGCCTCACTCCTGTGAAGGATGCACAGTTCTGCTCTGGGTAACTTAAGGTCCTCTCAGGCTAGCACAGGTGAGCCAAAGGTATTTGCTTTCCATTTCTTGCCCTTTCACCAAGAATGTGCTCACTTGGGCCCTGCTAAACAACTCTCCATGCTTCCATCAGGGAGGAGAGAAAGTCACGCTGGTTATTTTTCCCATTATTACCAACATGGCTTCAAGTCAAGAGAAGAAATGTATCCCACCCCCTGTGGTGTTAGATGGAGCCATCCTGCAAGTCTGCTAAGAG